>NC_134356.1:379635953-380835953 GCF_048569485.1 Anomaloglossus baeobatrachus
TGCCAGAGCATGTCGCCGGTACACGGCGATACACAAACATGCACCGTGTACCTCAGAGATGCAATGACAGGACCTAGCATAACGTCCAAGCCATGTGACCAGTCTGTAGCCATTGAGATAATAGAGACGTGACTGGTCACATGGCTATTTTGACGTCACGATAGGTCCTGTCATCACTGCTGGTTACCGGGAGGACGCAGCGATTACCGATGGAAAAGCTGTGGGAGACAGAGTGCAGGACGGATCGCGGGGACAGGTAAGTGTTATGGCAATGTTTATTAACTGTATGTGTACATTTAAAATGTGTTTTTATGTGTTTGTGATTGCTTCCCATTGTTTCCTATGGGGTTCGAGAGTTCGACGAACGGTTCGTCGAATGGGGCATCGTTCGACGAACCGAACCGAACTCGAACTCTAGGAGGGTGGCTCATTTCTAATCGCTGGAATCAGGGTCTCTGTCTCTACATTAAGCTGCTCTTAGATTAGGTGGTAAAACCCTGGTGACAGATTCCTTTTAAGTACCCTATCCAAAGTTGTGGGAAAGGTGCTGCTCACACTGGCATTATTGCACTGATATCAAGATTCTGTAATTCTTTGATAGTCTGAGTAATGACAACTACTGTACTCCAGTGCTATTGTCTAATTCATTAATGAGTGTTAAAGAATATGTAAAATATATTTTAAATGCAGTGGACTCATTAAGAAGGAATCGGAACTATTTTTAGATCAGACATATGCATTACACACCTTAGATTTATATTGTTTATCTGCTGTTATTTTAGAAGTCTCTTAAGATAATGGAACATATGATTATGTTCAGATATTATTATTATTATTAATATTATTATTTTTCTATCAAGACTGCATGAAAACTTTCTCTTGCCAATGATTTAATTCTAGTTAAAACATTCTCTGCTATGAACACCAGATGGCGATATAGCACTGCTTTAACCTAGTCTTTTTTCTAGAGTTGAGCGCGGTTCGTGGTTCGTGGTTCTCCAGTTCGCGGCTCGAGTGATTTTGGGGCATGTTCTAGATCGAACTAGAACTCGAGCTTTTTGCAAAAGCTCGGTAGTTCTAGAAACGTTCGAGAACGGTTCTAGCAGCCAAAAAACAGCTAAATCATAGCTTGGTTTCTGCTGTAATAGTGTAAGTCACTCTGTGAATCAAACTATTATCACATTTCAGTGTATAGTGTGCGTGAACAGCGCCTTCAGATCACTGCTGTTTCTATAATGGCGATCGCCATTTTTTTTTTTTTTTTTTCTTGTCTTCCTTCCCTAAGCGCGCGCGTCTTGTGGGGCGGGCCAGCATGTCAGCCAATCCCAGACACACACACAGCTAAGTGGACTTTGAGCCAGAGAAGCAACGGCATGTGTGATAGGATCTGCATGTCACATGTCCCTGCATTATAAAACCGGACATTTTCTTCACGGACGCCATTATCTGCCTTCTGCGTCTTTGGTGTCAGACATCACTGTCGCAGCTCCGTCTTCCTGAGTCCTATAGCCGATACAGCTGTATGCGCTGCATACACAGCGTTAGACAGCTTAGGGAGAGCACTTTATAGCAGTCCTTTTAAGGGCTCAAAGCGGCAGGGTCAGAGAGCCATAGGTGACAGGTCCTGCAAACAGCAACAGCGTCTGTGTAGCCCAGGTCAGGGATTTCCTACCTGCATTTCACCATTAGGAGGGAATAGAAAGGCAGTCTTCCATTCCTCTACCCAGAGCACCACAATCCTGCCACTGTACCCTCTTGTCCTCTGCACACTCCAACTGATAACTAAGCCATTATACTAGCAAACACTCAGTGTACCTAGTGGCATCCTATACGTGGCTATTGGACTTTGCTATAGTCCCACTAGTGCAAAGACATTTGCAGAGCGCGTCTGCCTGCATTGCACACTACAACTCATTCTAACCAAGCCATTATACTAGCAAACACTCAGTGTACCTAGTGGCATCCTATACGTGGCTATTGGACTTTGCTATAGTCCCACTAGTGCAAAGACATTTGCAGAGCGCGTCTGCCTGCGTTGCACACTACAACTCATTCTAACCAAGCCATTATACTAGCAAACACTCAGTGTACCTAGTGGCATCCTATACGTGGCTATTGGACTTTGCTATAGTCCCACTAGTGCAAAGACATTTGCAGAGCGCGTCTGCCTGCGTTGCACACTACAACTCATTCTAACCAAGCCATTATACTAGCAAACACTCAGTGTACCTAGTGGCATCCTATACGTGGCTATTGGACTTTGCTATAGTCCCACTAGTGCAAAGACATTTGCAGAGCGCGTCTGCCTGCGTTGCACACTACAACTCATTCTAACCAAGCCATTATACTAGCAAACACTCAGTGTACCTAGTGGCATCCTATACGTGGCTATTGGACTTTGCTATAGTCCCACTAGTGCAAAGACATTTGCAGAGCGCGTCTGCCTGCGTTGCACACTACAACTCATTCTAACCAAGCCATTATACTAGCAAACACTCAGTGTACCTAGTGGCATCCTATACGTGGCTATTGGACTTTGCTATAGTCCCACTAGTGCAAAGACATTTGCAGAGCGCGTCTGCCTGCGTTGCACACTACAACTCATTCTAACCAAGCCATTATACTAGCAAACACTCAGTGTACCTAGTGGCATCCTATACGTGGCTATTGGACTTTGCTATAGTCCCACTAGTGCAAAGACATTTGCAGAGCGCGTCTGCCTGCGTTGCACACTACAACTCATTCTAACCAAGCCATTATACTAGCAAACACTCAGTGTACCTAGTGGCATCCTATACGTGGCTATTGGACTTTGCTATAGTCCCACTAGTGCAAAGACATTTGCAGAGCGCGTCTGCCTGCGTTGCACACTACAACTCATTCTAACCAAGCCATTATACTAGCAAACACTCAGTGTACCTAGTGGCATCCTATACGTGGCTATTGGACTTTGCTATAGTCCCACTAGTGCAAAGACATTTGCAGAGCGCGTCTGCCTGCGTTGCACACTACAACTCATTCTAACCAAGCCATTATACTAGCAAACACTCAGTGTACCTAGTGGCATCCTATACGTGGCTATTGGACTTTGCTATAGTCCCACTAGTGCAAAGACATTTGCAGAGCGCGTCTGCCTGCGTTGCACACTACAACTCATTCTAACCAAGCCATTATACTAGCAAACACTCAGTGTACCTAGTGGCATCCTATACGTGGCTATTGGACTTTGCTATAGTCCCACTAGTGCAAAGACATTTGCAGAGCGCGTCTGCCTGCGTTGCACACTACAACTCATTCTAACCAAGCCATTATACTAGCAAACACTCAGTGTACCTAGTGGCATCCTATACGTGGCTATTGGACTTTGCTATAGTCCCACTAGTGCAAAGACATTTGCAGAGCGCGTCTGCCTGCGTTGCACACTACAACTCATTCTAACCAAGCCATTATACTAGCAAACACTCAGTGTACCTAGTGGCATCCTATACGTGGCTATTGGACTTTGCTATAGTCCCACTAGTGCAAAGACATTTGCAGAGCGCGTCTGCCTGCGTTGCACACTACAACTCATTCTAACCAAGCCATTATACTAGCAAACACTCAGTGTACCTAGTGGCATCCTATACGTGGCTATTGGACTTTGCTATAGTCCCACTAGTGCAAAGACATTTGCAGAGCGCGTCTGCCTGCGTTGCACACTACAACTCATTCTAACCAAGCCATTATACTAGCAAACACTCAGTGTACCTAGTGGCATCCTATACGTGGCTATTGGACTTTGCTATAGTCCCACTAGTGCAAAGACATTTGCAGAGCGCGTCTGCCTGCGTTGCACACTACAACTCATTCTAACCAAGCCATTATACTAGCAAACACTCAGTGTACCTAGTGGCATCCTATACGTGGCTATTGGACTTTGCTATAGTCCCACTAGTGCAAAGACATTTGCAGAGCGCGTCTGCCTGCGTTGCACACTACAACTCATTCTAACCAAGCCATTATACTAGCAAACACTCAGTGTACCTAGTGGCATCCTATACGTGGCTATTGGACTTTGCTATAGTCCCACTAGTGCAAAGACATTTGCAGAGCGCGTCTGCCTGCGTTGCACACTACAACTCATTCTAACCAAGCCATTATACTAGCAAACACTCAGTGTACCTAGTGGCATCCTATACGTGGCTATTGGACTTTGCTATAGTCCCACTAGTGCAAAGACATTTGCAGAGCGCGTCTGCCTGCGTTGCACACTACAACTCATTCTAACCAAGCCATTATACTAGCAAACACTCAGTGTACCTAGTGGCATCCTATACGTGGCTATTGGACTTTGCTATAGTCCCACTAGTGCAAAGACATTTGCAGAGCGCGTCTGCCTGCGTTGCACACTACAACTCATTCTAACCAAGCCATTATACTGGCAAACACTCAGTGTACCTAGTGGCATCCTATACGTGGCTATTGGACTTTGCTATAGTCCCACTAGTGCAAAGACATTTGCAGAGCGCGTCTGCCTGCGTTGCACACTACAACTCATTCTAACCAAGCCATTATACTAGCAAACACTCAGTGTACCTAGTGCCATCCTATACGTGGCTATTGGACTTTGCTATAGTCCCACTAGTGCAAAGACATTTGCAGAGCGCGTCTGCCTGCGTTGCACACTACAACTCATTCTAACCAAGCCATTATACTGGCAAACACTCAGTGTACCTAGTGGCATCCTATACGTGGCTATTGGACTTTGCTATAGTCCCACTAGTGCAAAGACATTTGCAGAGCGCGTCTGCCTGCGTTGCACACTACAACTCATTCTAACCAAGCCATTATACTAGCAAACACTCAGTGTACCTAGTGGCATCCTATACGTGGCTATTGGACTTTGCTATAGTCCCACTAGTGCAAAGACATTTGCAGAGCGCGTCTGCCTGCGTTGCACACTACAACTCATTCTAACCAAGCCATTATACTAGCAAACACTCAGTGTACCTAGTGGCATCCTATACGTGGCTATTGGACTTTGCTATAGTCCCACTAGTGCAAAGACATTTGCAGAGCGCGTCTGCCTGCGTTGCACACTACAACTCATTCTAACCAAGCCATTATACTAGCAAACACTCAGTGTACCTAGTGGCATCCTATACGTGGCTATTGGACTTTGCTATAGTCCCACTAGTGCAAAGACATTTGCAGAGCGCGTCTGCCTGCGTTGCACACTACAACTCATTCTAACCAAGCCATTATACTAGCAAACACTCAGTGTACCTAGTGGCATCCTATACGTGGCTATTGGACTTTGCTATAGTCCCACTAGTGCAAAGACATTTGCAGAGCGCGTCTGCCTGCGTTGCACACTACAACTCATTCTAACCAAGCCATTATACTAGCAAACACTCAGTGTACCTAGTGGCATCCTATACGTGGCTATTGGACTTTGCTATAGTCCCACTAGTGCAAAGACATTTGCAGAGCGCGTCTGCCTGCGTTGCACACTACAACTCATTCTAACCAAGCCATTATACTAGCAAACACTCAGTGTACCTAGTGGCATCCTATACGTGGCTATTGGACTTTGCTATAGTCCCACTAGTGCAAAGACATTTGCAGAGCGCGTCTGCCTGCGTTGCACACTACAACTCATTCTAACCAAGCCATTATACTAGCAAACACTCAGTGTACCTAGTGGCATCCTATACGTGGCTATTGGACTTTGCTATAGTCCCACTAGTGCAAAGACATTTGCAGAGCGCGTCTGCCTGCGTTGCACACTACAACTCATTCTAACCAAGCCATTATACTAGCAAACACTCAGTGTACCTAGTGGCATCCTATACGTGGCTATTGGACTTTGCTATAGTCCCACTAGTGCAAAGACATTTGCAGAGCGCGTCTGCCTGCGTTGCACACTACAACTCATTCTAACCAAGCCATTATACTAGCAAACACTCAGTGTACCTAGTGGCATCCTATACGTGGCTATTGGACTTTGCTATAGTCCCACTAGTGCAAAGACATTTGCAGAGCGCGTCTGCCTGCGTTGCACACTACAACTCATTCTAACCAAGCCATTATACTAGCAAACACTCAGTGTACCTAGTGGCATCCTATACGTGGCTATTGGACTTTGCTATAGTCCCACTAGTGCAAAGACATTTGCAGAGCGCGTCTGCCTGCGTTGCACACTACAACTCATTCTAACCAAGCCATTATACTAGCAAACACTCAGTGTACCTAGTGGCATCCTATACGTGGCTATTGGACTTTGCTATAGTCCCACTAGTGCAAAGACATTTGCAGAGCGCGTCTGCCTGCGTTGCACACTACAACTCATTCTAACCAAGCCATTATACTAGCAAACACTCAGTGTACCTAGTGGCATCCTATACGTGGCTATTGGACTTTGCTATAGTCCCACTAGTGCAAAGACATTTGCAGAGCGCGTCTGCCTGCGTTGCACACTACAACTCATTCTAACCAAGCCATTATAGTGGCAAACACTCAGTGTACCTAGTGGCATCCTATACGTGGCTATTGGACTTTGCTATAGTCCCACTAGTGCAAAGACATTTGCAGAGCGCGTCTGCCTGCGTTGCACACTACAACTCATTCTAACCAAGCCATTATACTAGCAAACACTCAGTGTACCTAGTGGCATCCTATACGTGGCTATTGGACTTTGCTATAGTCCCACTAGTGCAAAGACATTTGCAGAGCGCGTCTGCCTGCGTTGCACACTACAACTCATTCTAACCAAGCCATTATACTAGCAAACACTCAGTGTACCTAGTGGCATCCTATACGTGGCTATTGGACTTTGCTATAGTCCCACTAGTGCAAAGACATTTGCAGAGCGCGTCTGCCTGCGTTGCACACTACAACTCATTCTAACCAAGCCATTATACTAGCAAACACTCAGTGTACCTAGTGGCATCCTATACGTGGCTATTGGACTTTGCTATAGTCCCACTAGTGCAAAGACATTTGCAGAGCGCGTCTGCCTGCGTTGCACACTACAACTCATTCTAACCAAGCCATTATACTAGCAAACACTCAGTGTACCTAGTGGCATCCTATACGTGGCTATTGGACTTTGCTATAGTCCCACTAGTGCAAAGACATTTGCAGAGCGCGTCTGCCTGCGTTGCACACTACAACTCATTCTAACCAAGCCATTATACTAGCAAACACTCAGTGTACCTAGTGGCATCCTATACGTGGCTATTGGACTTTGCTATAGTCCCACTAGTGCAAAGACATTTGCAGAGCGCGTCTGCCTGCGTTGCACACTACAACTCATTCTAACCAAGCCATTATACTAGCAAACACTCAGTGTACCTAGTGGCATCCTATACGTGGCTATTGGACTTTGCTATAGTCCCACTAGTGCAAAGACATTTGCAGAGCGCGTCTGCCTGCGTTGCACACTACAACTCATTCTAACCAAGCCATTATACTAGCAAACACTCAGTGTACCTAGTGGCATCCTATACGTGGCTATTGGACTTTGCTATAGTCCCACTAGTGCAAAGACATTTGCAGCACGTCTGCCTGCGTTGCACACTCCAACTAATTATAACTAAGTTGCATTGTCAGGGATATTTATTCTTTATTATTCTGCTGTTAATAAAGCTAGACCACCACTGCAATCTTCACCACCTCTCAATTTTTACTACCACATTTTCAGTCCACAATCTTGTCGCAATCAACATGAGTGGCAAAATGACAGATGCTGGTGGAAAGGGGAAGAGGCGTGGTGGAAAAGGCAAAAAAGGTTTTGTCCGTGGGGAAGGTGGCAAAGCTCCATTATCATCTGCTGAAGATAGACCATCTACCAGCAAAAGTAAGATGTCTACTACTTACCGTGGACAATCCGATGTGCTCCCTTTTTTACGGACACGAACAACAGGAAGAAAGGTAGATGATGGGCAAAAAAGGAAAATGCTTGAATGGATCTCAAGTGGTCCAACAAGTGCCCTCTCAGCCACTTCAAGTACCGCATCCAAAAAACACCAGTCCTCTGAGTTGTCATCCCAATCACACTTGATTTCTCCCAGCTCTGAAGTCTCCATCAGCCCTGCACAGTATGGTGGAACTGAGATGGCTGAGTCTGCAGAGCTGTTCAGTCACACTATAGCCTGGGAATCAGAGGTCTGCTCCCAAGCTACAGTGAGTACAGAACAGGAAATGGTCTGCAGTGATGCCCAGAACCTTTGTGACTCAGATTCAGGCCGTGAGGACCAAGTTTCTGAGCATAATGTTGACCCTTTGTCACAAACTGTAACACCTGTGGTTATAGACAATGAGGAACATACTGATGAAGATGAGACGCAGATACCCGATTGGGATGACAACTTAAATATTCCGTCAGGGCAAGAAGAGGCTCGGTCTGAGGGGGAGGGGAGTGCAAACACAACAATTGATGATGACGTTCTAGATCCCACCTACTGTCAACCCCCAGTCAGGCACTCGAGGAGGTCAACAGAGGCGGTGGAGGAGGATGCAACCGACGACGAAGTTACCTTGCGCCTTCCTGGACAGAGTCGGAGCACTGGTAGCACGTCTACAACTGCATCCTCAGCCACCACTCTGCCTATGAGCATTATTCGGGGTGGATCAACAGGTCGCATGGCCTCTAAGCCTTGCCTAGCCTGGTCCTTTTTTCACATCGAAAAAGATCGCCCAACTCATGTGATATGTAACATTTGTCATGATTCTCTTAGTAGAGGTCAAAAGCTCAGCAGTTTGACAACTTCTTCCATGAATCGTCACATGAATAAATATCATAAGTCCCGGTGGGAAGCTCACCGTGCTGCAATGCGGCCTAGCGGAGCGAACCATCCACCGTCCGCCCCTTCCACTGCATCCGCGCGCTCTTCATCTTCTAGGACTGTGGGGACAGCTGCCACACCTGTTTTTCCACGCAAAACTTCCACCACTGTAACCGCAACAGGCAGTTTGCTTGTAAGGTCGTCAGTTGGTTTGGAAGGGGAAACAAGTGAGTGTGTACAGCTCTCTCAGACATCGATAGCACCAACGTTGGATGAAGGCAACATCATGTCTCCGCCTGCACTTTCCTCACAAACCTGCATTTTTCCAGGGACACCCTACTCAACACCGTCTACACACAGCAGCCAGATCTCTGTCCCTCAGATGTGGTCAAATAAAAGGCCACTTCCTCCGACCCATGACAAAGCTAAGAGGTTGACTCTATCCCTCTGTAAGCTGTTGGCTACCGAAATGCTGCCTTTCCGCCTAGTGGACACACAGGATTTTAGAGACCTTATGTCTGTCGCTGTGCCCCAGTACCAGATGCCTAGTCGCCACTACTTCTCTAAGAAAGGTGTGCCCGCGCTACACCAGCATGTCGCACACAACATCACCGCTTCCTTGAGAAACTCTGTGTGTGAACGGGTGCATTTCACCACCGATACTTGGACCAGTAAGCATGGACAGGGACGTTACATGTCGCTGACTGGGCACTGGGTAACTATGGTGATAGATGGTGAAGGGTCTGCTGCACAAGTCTTGCCGTCCCCACGACTTGTGTGTCAATCCTCTGTCTGTCCAAGTTCCGCCACTGCTTCTGCATCCTCCACCTCATCTGGGTCCTCCACCTCCGCCCCAAGCCTGCCTGGTCAGGCCACCAGCGTTCTCACTGCGCAGAAGGAATCACGCACCCCTCATTACTATGCTGGCAGCAGAGCGCAACGGCATCAGGCGGTCTTTAGCTTGACATGTCTTGGTAATAAGAGTCACACAGCTGAGGAGTTGTGGTCAGCTTTGCGGTCCGAGTTTAATAAATGGTTGTCTCCACTCAAACTGCAGCCTGGTAAGGCCGTGTGCGACAATGCTGCAAACCTGGGTGCGGCACTTCGCCTGGGCAAGGTGACACACGTACCTTGTATGGCTCACGTGTTGAACCTTGTCGTGCAGCAATTTTTAACACACTATCCCGGCCTAGATGGCCTTCTGAACAGGGCACGAAAACTGTCAGCTCACTTCCGCCGTTCAAGCGCCGCAGCAGAGCGACTTGCATCGCTCCAGAAGTCTTTCGGCCTGCCGGTTCATCGCCTGAAATGCGATGTGGCGACACGCTGGAATTCAACTCTCCACATGTTACAGCGACTGTGGCAGCACCGCAGAGCCCTGGTGCAATACGTCATGACGTATAGCCTGGGCCAACGAGATGCAGAGGTGGGGCAGATCACCCTGATGGAGTGGTCTCAGATCAAGGACCTATGCACCCTTCTGCACAGTTTCGACATGGCGACGAATATGTTTAGCGCTGACAATGCCATTATCAGCATGACGATTCCAGTCATTTACATGCTGGAGCACACGCTAAACACTATTCGGAGTCAGGGGGTGGGACAACATGAAGGGGAGGAACTACAGGAGGATTCATATGCGCAAGGGACAACAACATCACCAAGGTCCAGACGTTCATCATCACCAACGCAGCAGGCATGGGACCATGGGGGACAGGGATCGACAAGGGCGCATAGTAGCAGGCGAAATGTTGAGCAAGGTGCAGGAGAACATGAAGAAATGGAGGACGAACTGTCCATGGACATGGAAGACTCAGCGGATGAGGGAGACCTTGGTCAAATTTCAGTTGAAAGAGGTTGGGGTCAGATGTCAGAGGAAGAAAGAACGGGTAGCACCTCTATGCCACAAACACAGCATGGACTTGGTCCGCATGGCTGCGCAAGACACATGAGTGCCTTTTTGTTGCACTACCTCCAACATGACAGTCGTATTGTCAAAATTAGAAGTGATGATGACTACTGGATTGCCACACTATTAGATCCCCGGTACAAGTCCAAATTTTGTGACATAATTCCAGCCATAGAAAGGGACGCACGTATGCAGGAGTATCAGCAGAAGCTGTTACTAGATCTTAGCTCGGCTTTTCCACCAAACAACCGTGCAGGTGCAGGGAGTGAATCTCCCAGTTGTAACTTGACAAACATGGGACGGTCTCGTCATCTTCAACAGTCTACCCGTACCAGTAGGACCTTTTCTGGTGCCGGTAACAGCAATTTTATGGAATCTTTTCATAATTTTTTTAGACCCTCTTTTGCAAGGCCACCAGAGACAACAAGTCTGACACATAGTCAACGGCTGGAGAGGATGATACAGGAGTATCTCCAAATGAACATCGATGCCATGACTGTGCAACTGGAGCCTTGCTCCTTTTGGGCTTCAAACCTACAAAAATGGCCAGAGCTCGCAACTTACGCCTTGGAGATTTTGTCGTGTCCAGCTGCCAGCGTTGTCTCTGAACGTGTATTCAGTGCTGCTGGGTGTGTGCTGACAGATAAGCGCACGCGTCTGTCCAGTGACAATGTGGACAGACTGACGTTCATCAAAATGAACAAGTCATGGATCCAGAAGGAATTTACTACCCCTGTGTCATCCTGGGGAGAGTAAATGCTTGTGGATTTGGAATGTGCTTGATGCAAATCAAAACATCCTGTTTGCAACTAGGGCCCAAGTGCTGCCACTGATGGGGTGGGTGTCTGTGTGGCCCAATTTTTGGAAAAAAGGGAGACTCCGCTTGGAGTAACCCTTGCTTGCTGTGTTTTTAAAAGAAGCCAAGATGAACAGAGCTGGGATCAGGAAAGACTTTGCTACCTACCCCGGTGTCATCCTGGGGACGGCTAAGAATAGCGTATTTTTGAATGTGCTTGATGCAAATCAAAACATCCTGTTTGCAACTAGGGCCCAAGTGCTGCCACTGATGGGGTGGGTGTCTGTGTGGCCCAATTTTTGGAAAAAAGGGAGACTCCGCTTGGAGTAACCCTTGCTTACATTGTTTTTAAAAGAAGCCAAGATGAACAAGTCATGGGTCAGCAAAGACTTTGCTACCTACCCCGGTGTCATCCTGGGGACGGCTAAGAATAGCGTATTTTTGAATGTGCTTGATGCAAATCAAAACATCCTGTTTGCAACTAGGGCCCAAGTGCTGCCACTGATGGGGTGGGTGTCTGTGTGGCCCAATTTTTGGAAAAAAGGGAGACTCCGCTTGGAGTAACCCTTGCTTACATTGTTTTTAAAAGAAGCCAAGATGAACAAGTCATGGGTCAGCAAAGACTTTGCTACCTACCCCAGTGTCATCCTGGGGACGGCTAAGAATAGCGTATTTTTGAATGTGCTTGATGCAAATCAAAACATCCTGTTTGCAACTAGGGCCCAAGTGCTGCCACTGATGGGGTGGGTGTCTGTGTGGCCCAATTTTTGGAAAAAAGGGAGACTCCGCTTGGAGTAACCCTTGCTTGCTGTGTTTTTAAAAGAAGCCAAGATGAACAGAGCTGGGATCAGGAAAGACTTTGCTACCTACCCCGGTGTCATCCTGTGGACGGCTAAGAATAGCGTATTTTTGAATGTGCTTGATGCAAATCAAAACATCCTGTTTGCAACTAGGGCCCAAGTGCTGCCACTGATGGGGTGGGTGTCTGTGTGGCCCAATTTTTGGAAAAAAGGGAGACTCCGCTTGGAGTAACCCTTGCTTGCTGTGTTTTTAAAAGAAGCCAAGATGAACAGAGCTGGGATCAGGAAAGACTTTGCTACCTACCCCGGTGTCATCCTGTGGACGGCTAAGAATAGCGTATTTTTGAATGTGCTTGATGCAAATCAAAACATCCTGTTTGCAACTAGGGCCCAAGTGCTGCCACTGATGGGGTGGGTGTCTGTGTGGCCCAATTTTTGGAAAAAAGGGAGACTCCGCTTGGAGTAACCCTTGCTTGCTGTGTTTTTAAAAGAAGCCAAGATGAACAGAGCTGGGATCAGGAAAGACTTTGCTACCTACCCCGGTGTCATCCTGTGGACGGCTAAGAATAGCGTATTTTTGAATGTGCTTGATGCAAATCAAAACATCCTGTTTGCAACTAGGGCCCAAGTGCTGCCACTGATGGGGTGGGTGTCTGTGTGGCCCAATTTTTGGAAAAAAGGGAGACTCCGCTTGGAGTAACCCTTGCTTACATTGTTTTTAAAAGAAGCCAAGATGAACAAGTCATGGGTCAGCAAAGACTTTGCTACCTACCCCGGTGTCATCCTGGGGACGGCTAAGAATAGCGTATTTTTGAATGTGCTTGATGCAAATCAAAACATCCTGTTTGCAACTAGGGCCCAAGTGCTGCCACTGATGGGGTGGGTGTCTGTGTGGCCCAATTTTTGGAAAAAAGGGAGACTCCGCTTGGAGTAACCCTTGCTTACATTGTTTTTAAAAGAAGCCAAGATGAACAAGTCATGGGTCAGCAAAGACTTTGCTACCTACCCCGGTGTCATCCTGGGGACGGCTAAGAATAGCGTATTTTTGAATGTGCTTGATGCAAATCAAAACATCCTGTTTGCAACTAGGGCCCAAGTGCTGCCACTGATGGGGTGGGTGTCTGTGTGGCCCAATTTTTGGAAAAAAGGGAGACTCCGCTTGGAGTAACCCTTGCTTGCTGTGTTTTTAAAAGAAGCCAAGATGAACAGAGCTGGGATCAGGAAAGACTTTGCTACCTACCCCGGTGTCATCCTGTGGACGGCTAAGAATAGCGTATTTTTGAATGTGCTTGATGCAAATCAAAACATCCTGTTTGCAACTAGGGCCCAAGTGCTGCCACTGATGGGGTGGGTGTCTGTGTGGCCCAATTTTTGGAAAAAAGGGAGACTCCGCTTGGAGTAACCCTTGCTTGCTGTGTTTTTAAAAGAAGCCAAGATGAACAGAGCTGGGATCAGGAAAGACTTTGCTACCTACCCCGGTGTCATCCTGGGGACGGTTAAGAATAGCGTATTTTTGAATGTGCTTGATGCAAATCTAGCTGTGAAGTGTACAACTGGGGCCCAAGTGCTGCCACTGAAGGGGTGGGTGTGTGTGGGGCCCAATTTTTGGAAAAAAGGGAGACTCCGCTTGGAGTAACCCTTGCTTGCTGTGTTTTTAAAAGAAGCCAAGATGAACAGAGCTGGGATCAGGAAAGACTTTGCTACCTACCCCGGTGTCATCCTGGGGACGGATAAGAATGGCGTATTTTTGAATGTGCTTGATGCAAATCTAGCTGTGAAGTGTACAACTGGGGCACAACTGCTGCCACTGAAGGGGTGGGTGTGTGGGGCCCAATTTTTGGAAAAAAGGGAGACTCCGCTTGGAGTCACCTTGCGGTGTTTTACATGACTTTAGAAGGGCGTGCCATGCCTATATCTGTGTGTCCTCCTCTTTTTCCTTGTCCAGCTGTTTTGTTTTCGCATGAGTACATGTCCTTGTCACTTTCCCATGTGTTTGTGTTGTGTTGTGAGTTGTTTGTCACCTTTTGGACACCTTTGAGGGTGTTTTCTAGGTGTTTTACTGTGTTTGTGATTGCCTGCCATTGTTTCCTATGGGCTCGAGTTCGGTTCGTCGAACGTTCGACGAGCCGAACTCGAGCCAGACCCCCCGTTCGGCGAACCGCCTCGAGCCGAACCGGGACCGGTTCGCTCATCTCTACTTTTTTCCTCATTTTGCCATTTCTTTACAGTTAAGGAAAATAAAGTACCATTGTCTAACCTATAACCTAAATTAATGAAAATTTATACAAACATCTACTGTATACACAAGAATGCTTTTACAATTAAGAATTGCATAGCCTATTTTTTTTAATTATTAAAAAATGCTGCAGTTAACACAAAGTTCTCATTTTAGTGCTACTGTACTATATAAGTGAACAGCGTAGCAAAAATTTCCCATGCTATTATTTTTTGACTTTAGTATAACTTTTAGACACTATGCAGCCTGACCTTTAGAGCAATTACACACCACATCTCCCCAAATTTGGCTGAAGGAGCCAGTGCAGGAATGAACTGTCAAAATATGCCACCTTCTAATACGGTTAATATGTGAGAAGTCCTTACTTTTCTTGTCTGTTGCCAATAGTGATGAGCAAGCACTAAATTGCTTCATTCGTTAGTACTCGAATCGAACAGGTCGCACACTCGGACGGACTCGACTCGAGTACCGAGTATAATAAAAGTCAATGGGAAGCAAAAGCATTTTTCCACAGAATCCTAACTGGAGGGCCGAAGAGGCAGAAAATCACTGAAATGGTAGGAAACAGCACTCAAATAGAATGGGAACAGCATGGGGAAGATGCTTGGACGCATCTCTAACTCCCAGGTTGCAGCTGAGAACAATTTTGTATTACTCCACTTTTATGGACTGACAATAAGGCTATGAGCGCACGTTGTGTTTTTTTCTGCATTTTGGCTGCGTTTACAACTGCACAGTGTCATTGACAAAATGCATGCGTTGTGCTTCCCCAGCAAAGTCTATGAGAATCATGCAAAATCTGTGCGCACGATGCTTTTTGAAACGCAGCGTTTTGATTGTCAAAAATTTGACAAAATCTCTGCATTTAGAAAAGCAGCGTGTCAATTCTTTTGGCAGCGTTCTACACCCATTGAAATCAATGAGTTGTAGAAAAACACTGCCAAAATGTTAAACAGTGCGTTTGCACTGCATTTTGTTGCGATCCGCATGTTTTTTTCATTTAACAAAGGCAGGTCTTTCGGTCTCTCTCTCTCTCTGTCGGTTGGTCTGTCGGTTGGTCGCTCTCTCTCTCTATGTCTCTATCTCTCTCTGTCCATGTCGGTCTCTCCCTCCCACCCCCTCTCTCATCCTCACTGATCCACGATCACCGGCGCGGCGCTGCACGGCGTTCACATCGGCGGCTTCTCATCTTTTGGAAATGCCGGCCGCTCATTAATCCATCTCGTATTCCCTGATTCTCCCGCCCACCAGTGCCTATGATTGGTTGCAGTCAGACACACTCCCAAGCTGAGTGACAGCTGTCTCACTGCAACCAATCACAGCCGCCGGTGGGCATGTCTATATCGAGCAGTAAAAAAAATAAATAAGTGATTAAAAAAAAACGACCTCCGGTCCCCCCACATTTGGATGCCAGCCAGGGTAAAACCACACGGCTGAAGGCTGGTATTCTCAGGATGGGGACCTCCACATTATGGAGAGCCCCCCAGCCTAACAATATCAGCCAGCAGCTGCCCGGAATTGCCGCATTCATTAGATGCTACAGTCCCGGGACTCTACCTGGCTCATTCCGAATTGCCCTGGTGCGGTGGCAAATGGGGTAATAAAGAGTTAATGGCAGCAGTCCATAGCTGTCACTAAGTCCTATGTTAATCATGGCAGGCATCTCCCCGAGATACCTTCCATGATTAACCTGTAAGTTAAAGAAAATAAACACACACATCCAAAAAATCCTTTATTTGTAATGAAAGACAAAATAACACCCTCTTTTACCACTTTATTAACCCCTCAAAATCACCTCCAGGTCCGACGTAATCCCCGCAAGATCCCACGACACTTTAAGCTCTGCTACATCGGAAGCTGACAGGAGCAGAAGTAGAACAGTGCCACTCCTATGAGCTCCTTACAGCAACTGAAGTGAGTCGCGCGATCAGCTGTGCTGTCACTGAGGTTACTCGCGGCCACCACTCTCAGGTGGAGGACTGCAGCTGTGGCTGCGAGTAACCAGAGTTACCTGGTAACCAGCTTTGTTGGCAGAGGCCCCGCCCCTTCTGATCACATGGGTATGACCTCACACAGGTCCTGCTAGGTAGATTGTATAATACTTATGCTAATTCTAACAGGAGGAGATAACTATGAATTCCCCTCCAGATATTTTCTGCTCCTCAGATGCTGTCACTCAAGAGGCTGTCGATTTTATAAACTTTACTTTCTTGGATTTCAAAATCTATACATCCGAGCTGACCACTAAAGGTATGTATAGACTCAGCCTGAAAGTGCCAGTATAGCACTGTATACCGCCCCAGCAGCAGTCGGACTGCTCGGATCCGGGGTTACTGTGGCTCGAGGGTCTCCGGACCCGGGGGCTCGCGGCCACTCGAAAATAAAATGGGGCTATGTACAGGGGATTAGTGTTCGTGATGCCACCCATGGTTAGAGGTAAGGGGAGAACTGCCGCTGCCGATGGGAGTACCCGGGGGAGATGGAGCGGGGCAGCCAGTTCCCTCCACGGGTAGGTGAAGGCCCCAGGACTCTGGATGGTGGAGGTGCAGGGAAGCGTGGTGCAGACTGCGCAGCAGGCAGGACCCAGGGGGGAGCAGCGTACTCACTCAGGCCGTGTGAATGTTGGTGCGACCATTAAGTAGACTCTGACACATGAGTAAACAAAGTCTCTGAGTGCCGCTGCCTCTCTGGGAGCTCATCCGGGAATCCGTTCCCATTGGTATTGCTGATGGTCCTGACCTGCCTCCATGAACTGATGTTTAGACGTTTCTGAGTGAACCCTCGGCCTGAAGGTTTCAGGGTCCCGCTCCCTATATTTTGATAGAGGAGCTGTGCTCTCGATGGCTGACACTTGGGATTTCAGTGGGCCGCATGGGTTGGAAAGCCCTATCCCACTCGTTGTGTTGGTGCCTTCGATCTCTGAGCTCTTGGGGAGAGTTCATAAAGAGACTATCCTCCACAGGTTAATTATCAGGTTGCGTGAAGCTACTGACTGATCTAGGGTCCAGTACCCCGCCGTGCTCGGTACCAGTCCAGTTACTAGATATTCCAGTGCCGGCCGTTCTCCAAAACTAAGTCTGGCACCTTTCTCCAATAGCTTGCAACCGGGTCTCCAATTCCTCCGGTCCTAGACCACCGTCTGCGACCTAGCCAAAGTCTCTCAGAGAGCTACTACTCCCTTAGCTCCTCACTCTCTGAGGGCTACCACTCAACTGACTGTAATCCCTCCCCCAAGCCTGCCTGACCCCTTGGCGGGTGGCCCTATTCCAGCTAGACCACCTACTGGTGTGCCTGACAGGGTGTGGTGTGAGGTGACTAGAATTTGAATGCTGGTGGAAGCAATACCAATAGTTAGGATTCCAGAATCATGGAAGGTGGGTTCTGCACCATGAGAAAAAGGAGTGTAGTTCCCTGTGACACCCTGACTAGTTCAGGGGCATCACAACTGGCTTTAGGTTATAAGAAAATCCTGGTGATTGGTTCACTTTAAGAAGGATAGAATCACATAACTTTCTATTACATTAAGTTTCTTATAAAACTGACTTTTCACGCTGTTGGTTTTACATAACTGTATTTTAAACCTTCTTTGATATTACTACTATCCCCGATGTAAACACGAAAACTATGCAGAACATATTATTAAGTCACAATAAAACACAATGGGTGGAATTCTGCAAGGGTTTCTATTTTATGGTGTGATTAAGCTAAATTTCACTGGAGTAAGATGCTCTAAATTTATCAAGAGAAGAATTGAATGCATTTTTTAGCTGACTTTTTTGCAACGTCAGAAAATGTACTCCATTACTGGACTGGAGTATATTTCTGCTAGAATAAATAGTGGCATACATTATGATGAATCTCTTGGCCACACTGTGCCAAGCTGATCCTTGAAAGCGCCAACCACTTTTCAAAAAGTATATGAAGCTGTGGTTAAATTACCAAAAGTAAAAACTTTTTGCACAGCTACTTATTGCACAAAGAATTGTGACTTTTCTACCTCATTTGTCAGTTAAAATTAGTTTGACAAATTTTTCCGAATGTCTTACTTTCGTTGATGTGGGTTTTAGAGTTGGAGTTTGGATGGTAGTAGTCCAGGGGACCACATGAATTATTACGGTAGCTGTTGTAGACAGCTGTAGAGCTTTATTTCCTCCGCGTTCGTCAGTAACTTCAATTAGCAGTTGGAAAACTCTTGGATCCTGAATGCCCTCAAAAACATTATATTGGAAGTTTTGAGTTGATATTATAGTAGGCAAACCTTCATCATTCATCTCAAGAATAAAACGATTAGCTTTATTTTCTGGAGAGAGAAAAGAGTAATTATTGATGGTAAGCAGACAATGATCAGAAATTCAGTAACTACATTGTTAAATGTCATTGAGGCCTCCAACACACATCCGTTAAAAACACGCACGTGCCGCGAGACACGTATTTTCCCTGCGTGTTGCGTGTGGTAAGTACGTGTCTCGGGTACGTGCGGTCCACGTGTGTTCTCCGTGTGCTATCCGCGATAGCACACGGAAAACCGGTAATTTGCATACTCACGTGGTCCACGCTGCTGTCCAGGGTTCTGATCTTCGGCTCCAGCCCCGCCCACTCCCCGCTGACGCTGCTTCTGACCGAGGGGAGGGGTGGAGATTAGCGCCTGTGACAGCACGCCCACCTCCTTTACACGCTCATAACGAGCCGCGGCAGGCAGGAATATTTTGCAGCGGAAGAATCTGCGGGGCTGGTGGAAGTGAGTATGTGTTTTTTTTATTTTTAAATTAATGACACATGTTCTCCGATGCGTGTTGCATGGAACCGCATCCACACTACATCCGTGTCGTACGGGTGTGGGCCGTGTGACACCCGTGCTGCCGGAGAATACGTGGACATGTCAGCGTGAGAAAATCACGGACGCACGTAAGTACGGAACAGACACACGTTCCATTCCAAAATATTTACGTGTCCAAACAATAATGAAAACATAGGTCCACGTGTCTCTGTGCCGCCGGTAAGTGAAAAAACTGCCAAACACGTACCGGCGGCACGGATGTGTGTCTTAGGCCTGAAATTCAGTGTCAGTGAGAAAAAATGTTCTATTGGCTTCTATGTCAGTTGGAAATTATAATATTAGTGATGTTGTTGCACACTGCAGGGAAACTGCGCATGCGCTGGTCTGTTAACACATCACGCATTGGGAAGATTTTAGTGACAGGACAGTGAGGCAGAGGTGTAGCTAAGGGTTTAGCTCAATGGAGCAAAACATCTTAGTGAGCCCCTAACCAGGTAACCAGGTGTACAATTATGATGGCGCAGCATAATGCTAGGTATAGGGGAACATTAGCAGATGACTGGGCTTTTACTGCAAATCACTATACAAAGATTAACACTGCCTTTCTGTGACTGTATAGTGGTAGATACCTGTCCTGTAGAACATACAGTGCCTTACAAAAGTGTTCACCCCTCTTGGCGTTTTAAATATTTTGTTACATTACAACCTGTGACTTGTGTTTAAATATTTTTGTAATCCAAGTTGTGTGTGATCCATCAGCACTAAATAGTCTAAAGGGGGCTTTACACGGTAGCGATATCGCTAGCAAATTCTAGCGATAGCGACCATGTAAGTACCCGCCCCCGTCGAGCATGCGATTGTTTGTGATCGCTGCCGTAGCGAACATTATCGCTACGCAACGTCACACATACTTACCTGGTCGGCGTCGTCGCTGTGACTGCCGAACAATCCCTCCTTCAAGGGGGAGGGACGTTCGGCATCACAGCGACGTCACCGCAATGTCACTAAGCGGCCGGCCAATCAAAGCAGAGGGGCGGAGATGAGCAGGACGTAACATCCCGCCCACCTCCTTCCTTCCTCATTGTGGCCGGCGGCAGGTAAGGAGACGTTCCTCGCTCCTGCGGTGTCACACATAGCGATGTGTGCTGCCGCATGAGCAATGAACCACAACGCTAAACAACCCTTACCAATTTTTGACTTTGGGACGACCTCTCCATGGTGAACGATTTTCACCATTTTTGAGGTCGCCTAAGGTCACTGGTAAGTATTACACGCTGCGATATCGTTAATGACGCCAGATGTGCGTCACTAACAACTTGACCCCGACGACCAAACATTAACGATATCGTATCGTGTAAAGCCCCCTTAAGTTGGGGAAGTGAAGTGAGAAAAATACAGGCACAATTTAAATTTCCGAGGTTAAATAAATAAAAATTGCCGTATGCATATGTATTCACCCATTTTGCTATAAAGCACTTAAATGTTTCTAGTGCCAGCAATTATCTTCATTAGTCAATGCTTAGTGAAATGAAGTCCACCTGTGTGCAAGTGTCCCATAGTCTGTCAGTATATACACAGCTTTTTTGAAAGGCCACAGAGGCTGCAACACTATTAAGCAAGAGGCACCAGTAACCGAACAATATCATGAATACCAAGGAGATCTTCAAACAAGTCTTGGACAAGGTTGTTGAGAAATAAAAGTCAAGGTTGGATTTTAAAAAAATATCCCAATCTCGGATGATCCCCCAGAGCACCATCAAATCCATTATTATCAAATGAATAGAACATGGTATCACAACAAACCTTCCAAGGGAGGGCTACCCACCAAAACTCTCAGCTCTGGCAAGGAGGATATTAATTAAAGAGGCAGCACAGAGACCCAATGTATCCATGAAGGAGCTATAGAGTTCCCAAGCAGATACTGGAGTATCTGTCCATACGACCACAATAAGCCAAGCACTCCATAGAGCTGGCTTTATAGAAGAGGGGTCAGAAAAAAGCCTTTACTTACAGCCAAAAATTGGAAGGCTCATTTTGATTTTGCCAAAAGGCATATGGGAGATTCTTCAAATGTATAGAGGATGGTAGTGAAGTTAGATGAGTCAAAAATTGAACTTTTTAGCCACCAAGGTAAATGCTTTATCTGGCACCAAACCAACACAGCTCATAATCCCAAAAACACCATCCCCATAGTCAAACATGGTGATGGCAGCTATATGCTGTGGGGATGTTTTTAGACAGCACGAACAGGCAAAATGGTCCTAGTTAAGGGGAAGATATATGGTGCGAAATACAGGGATATACTTGAGCAAAACCTGGTTCAGTCTGTCAGTGACTTTGAGACTGGGATGAAGGTTCACCTTTCAACAAGACAATTACCCAAAGCATACTGCTAAAGCAACACTCAAGTTGTTCAAGGGGAAACATGTTAATGTATTGGAGTGGCATAGTCAAAGCCCAGACTTTAATTCATTTGGCAATTTGGGGTCAGAATTGAAGATTTTAGATTTTGGTTCAGCAGAGGAAACCATCTAAAGTGCAGTAGATGAAGCAATTTTTCCTTCAAAAATGGGCAAAAATGCAGGTGGCAAGAAGTGGAAAGCTCATACAGATTTATCCAAAGTGACTTCCAGCTGTAATTGCTGCGAAAGGAGGCTTCACAAAATACTGACTTTAGGGGGGTGAATATTTATGAACACTGACGTTTTCAGTTATTTTGTCCTATTTGTTGTGTTTTTCACAATAAAAAGAAAAACAAATATTCACAGTTGTAGTCATGTTCTACAACTGATGCAAACCATAAAAAAACCCTGTAAAATTCAAAGAAATAGCAAAACAGCGAAAATGCCAAGGGGTGAATACATTTGCAAAGCACTGTATAAGAGATTACAGTACAGTTATACATGGTGATTTACAGCTGATTTGCAGCTTTTTTTTCAATTTTCAACTTATCTATATTTCTGTGCAGAGATGAGCGAACCTGAAAATTTAAGTTTGGTGTTAGTACTGAACACGGACTTTACTAAAAAATCAGTGTTCGATTTCAAACAAAGTGACTGAATCTTCTGTTTACAGCTGTATAGCTGTGATCAGCAGATGGATAATAGCGATCGGATTGCTGATCGCTATAGCCCCCTAGGGGGACTAGTAAAATAAAAAAAAAGTAAAAAAAAAGTTTTAAAAAATGAACAAAAAACCTAAAAGTTCAAATCACCCCCTTTCCCCCCATTGAAAATTAAAGGGTTAAAAAATAAATATACACATATTTGGTATCGCCGCGTTCAGAAATGCCCGATCTATCAAAATATAAAATCAATTAATCTGATTGGTAAACGGCATAGTGGCAAAAAAAATTCCAAACGCCAAAATTACGTTTTTTGGTCGCCGCAAGTTTTACGCAAAATGCAATAACAGGTGATCAAAACGTAGCATCTGCGCACAAATGGTACCATTATAAACGTCAGCTCGAGACGCAAAAAATAAGCCATCACTGAGCCATAGATCCCAAAAGATAAGAACACTACGTGTTTCGGAAAATGTCGCAAAACGTGCACCACTTTTATTGGACAAACTTGTGAATTTTTTTTAACCCCTTAAATACAAGTAAACCTATACATGTTTGGTGTCTACAAACTCGCACCGACCTGAGGCATCACATAAATACATCAGTTTTATCATATAGTGAACACGGTGAATAAAACATCCCAAAAACTATTGTGCGATCACACTTTTTTTGCAGTTTTTCCACACTTGGAATTTTTTTTGCTGTTTTGCAGTACAATATATGGTAAAATCTATGGTTTCATTTAAAAGTACAACTCGTCCCGCAAAAAACAAGCCCTCATATGGCAAGATTGACGGAATAATAAAAAAGTTACTGCTCTCGGAAGAGAAGAAGCAAAAAAACAAAAACGCAAAAACGGAACGTGCCCGGGGGCTGAAGGGGTTAATGACTTCCATTGGGGTTCAGGTCAAGTCCAGATCCCAAACAGAACTGTATCTAAAGTCTGGCTGAACCGATCAAACTGAACTTCCATGGGCCAGCTAATCTCTACTTCTGAGTTGAGATGGCCAGACCTGGTGATGTTCTGGTTCAGCAACTTTGGCAGAACTTTAGTCCAAAGTTTGGTTAAGGTGCCAGAACAATGCCCGAACCTGACCCCAAACCAAAACCACATACAAGTGAATCGAACCCAAACAGTTGTCATTATTTCAACTGTCATCATTTTCTCCTGGTGTTGCTGATCGCAGGAAGACCATGCGAGGATAAAAGTTGTTGTAAGTGTGACGCCCCAGGGTTATGGGGTACTCAGTCCCGGGCGCGTGGTGCGCAGTGGGGGGGGAGAGTTGTGGTAGCAGCCGATGCCCGGTTCCGTGACACTGGGAGTTGGTCCGAATAAAAAGAGATAAAAATAAAAGGAAAAGGGAGAAACAAAAATGAAGAGTTTTTCAACTACGCCACTTGCAGTGTACGGCCAGGTTATGGGAGCCGCCGCTGCTGGGTCTGGTGGAGTAATGCAGCTTAAGTGTTTTGGGCCCTCCGCAAGCAGGGCTAGGCCCCAGCAGTGGATGATGGGGATTGTAGTGGGGAACCGTCTGTGTAAGTGTATGGGGGGGTGATAAGGAAACAGTCCACACCAGTAATGCAGTTTCAACTTGCCTTGTTTTACTTTGTTTTAGTGCTTGGACCCACTGGTGCCAGTTCCAGGTGTTCCTGCTGCCCTTGTTCTCCGTGCCAGTTGTGACCTGGAGTAGCTGTCCTCATTTGTATTGGGCTCCCATGGCTTGGAGCTTTTGGGGAACCCCTCTGTTTTTGTCTTATCTTGGTCCTATTGTAGGCAGCCTGGACTATTAAAGGGGTTTAATCCCCGGTCCCCTCTTTGCTGCTGATGCTTCAGACTTTTTGATTGGCAATGGACCTTGGAGATCTTCTTGCCTGGCAGATTTAACAGTTGACCATAAAGTGTCCCACTGTCCTAGGGTCTGCACCCTGCCTTGTGCTGAGTCCTGTGAGCCTAGGTTCCAGACTTCCACAGGCACCCCGTGGTTCCTGGAGTATTCCACTTCCACAGGTAACCCACAGTCCCTGGAGTCCTGGTTCCTTACTCCACAGTCCCTCACTCCTGTTACAGCACTTTGTTGTTACTGCAGGTCTTGTTACACCTTTCCTTTCTTTCACTCTCTCACTTCTTCACTTCCACCTTTCCACTCTTTTCCCTCCTCTTCCTTCAACTCACTCCACTGACTACTAACATATAGTCACTTCCTCCCGCCAACTGACCACTGGCCCCTCCCCTTGCTGTGTCTCTCCCTACAGATTGGGTGGCGACTATCCAATCAGTGCCCATCCCTCTTACCTGTTGCTAGACAGTCTCCCAGTCTGGAATTGGGGTTGTGTATGTGGCCTGAGGGTGCTGGTGTGTTGACTGGCACAGATATTCCGGGGTTTGGGTTTCCACATTCACATTTGTGGCACCTGGTACCACAGGGGTGCTATATAAGCAACTGGCAGCTGTGAAAGCAGTAAAGTCAGTGCTATTCACAGGAGCCAGGTGCAGACTACAAAAGTCATCATCTTTGTCTAGTCTTCCTGCGATTAGCAAGCCGAGGTGATGCTGGTGAGTAGTCAGCATCCGGAGCATGCAGTATATAAATAATTAAATAAAAATAAATAATGTGGAGTCTCCCTGTTTTTGATAACCAGTAAAGATAAAGCAGACAGCTGCAGCCTTCTATTATCAGGCTGGGATAGTCCATGATTATTAGCCCATCTCAGCTGAAAAATAGAATCCTGCTGCTGCCCCAGAATTGGCACAGCACATTAAATGTGCCAAATCTGGAACTTTAGTAGACTCATTCTGATTGCCCTAGTGTGTTGATATATGGGGTTGCTGATATTGAGTTGTTGATGATGGTATATGGGGGTGATTTTTCCAAAATCACAGCTTGCATCAAGCCCTGGTTTAGCAATGAAGAAATATCTGTGAGACACCCCCATTAATAACATTGTAAGTCAATAGACACAAACACAAAAAAATCATTTACTTCAAATGAAAAACACAAACACCCTCTTTCACCCATTTATTGACCCCCCAAAACACCCACAGTGTCCACAGTGACATCTCACAACGATCCCTGGCTCTGCTACATCCGGAGGCCGTGGTGAGCAGTGACAGTAAAAAAAAGTGACCGTTCACTGCGGCAGCCTGAACACATTGAGGGAAGTGTGGGAGCTTCCAGCTGTGAGAAACGAGGACATTAGGAAGGTCACTGGAGTTCACAGCTGGCAGTTCTCACTTTACCCTCGGTGTAAGCTAGCAAGTGTGACTGCAGGTGAACTCACTGCTCTGCTGCCGTGTCACGCAGTCCGACAGTCCAACATGTTCAAGCGATTCTGCTGGGTCATGTGGATTTCCGGACTGCATGACAAGGCAATAGTCCATTAGGGAGTTCATTGAGCGATGGCTGTAACCATACCTGGGACACTAAAAACCAGGCGCTGCTATGGCTATCAGTCAGTGTCGAGGTGTGTTTGCAGTCACCGTTCAATATGACTGAAAGGCCAAGATGGCTGGGAGGGATAAAGTTAATTTCCTCCAGCCAGCAGAGCTTTTAGTTTCCACATGGTGTCAGGATTCAGAATGCTATTGACTTGGAGATTAATCTCATATCTGCTGGTTAATAGCATTTTTTCATGACAGGTTCCCTTTAAAGTCCCCTCTGCTATAGATAGCTTTCTAGGAATAAATCGTATTAACTAATTACCACTTTATTGATTACTCATTGTTCTCATTGGGTAGAAATAGGCATTTGTCTTTTGTTAGATTTGGATTAAAGTATATAAAATTATAAAAGCTATGTGATCAAAGACAACTAAAGCGGGCTTTACACGCTACGATATCGTTAATGAATTATCATCAAGGTCACGTTGTTTGTGACGCATATCCGGCGTCATTAACGATACCGCAGTGTGTAAAACTTTAAAAGCGATCTGAAACGATCGCAAAAGAGGGCAAAATCGTTTGCCGTGGAGAGGTCGTCCTGAAATAAAAAATCGTTTTCTGCTTTTTAGCGATGTTGTTTGTCATTCCTGCGGCAGAACACATCGCTGTGTGTGACACTGCAGGAGCAACAAACATCTCCTTACCTGCGGCCGCCCGCAATGAGGAATGAGGAAGGAAGGAGGTGGGCGGGATGTTTACGTCCCGCTCATCTCCGCCCCTCCGCTTTTATTGGACGGCTGCCATGTGACGTCGTTGTGACACTGCACTACCCGCCCCCATAGAATGGAGGCAGTTCGCTGGCCAGAGCGACGTCGTAGAGCAGGTAAGTCCGTGTGATGCTGCCGTAGCGATAATGTTCGCTACGGCAGCGATCACCACATATCGGCCATACAATGGGGGCGGGTGTTATCGCGCTCGACATTGCTAGCAATTGCTAGCGATGTCGCAGCGTGTAAAGCCCGCTTTACACTTTGTTTAGTACAGAGCTTAACAATCTCCATGCATGGCCAGCCTTAAGGCCCTGTCACACACAGAGATAAATCTGCAGCAGATCTGTGGTTACAGTGAAATTGTGGACAATCAGTGCAGGTTTGTGGCTGTGGACAAATGGAACAATATGTCCATGATTTCACTGCAACCACAGATCTGCCAAAGATTTATCTTTGTGTGTGATGGGGCCTTTACTGTCTCTACCAAATCCTATGGGTAAAGAAAATTATTTTAGCTGTGCTATTTCACATGAACGCTGCAGCCAATCTGCGACCAATGGTCAGCCAACGTCTTGTGTGAACATCGGAATCAATAGCACATGAATGGCGCAAGTCCATGGTTTAAGTGTGTAGTTTTTATATTCTAAGTGGGGCACTTTATCACATAGGCAGAGGTCATCTATTAGAAGACAACCCCTTTAAACAAAATAAGCCTTCAAACTGAAATATGAGTGTGATATATTTTTATTCGCATCTTGCAACTGTGTTCAATATGATATATTCGAACATTAGGATTTATTTGCACATTCTACAGAAAAACTTGAAACTACTCAGGATCAATGTCCATCATCTAAAGGGCACATACATCTCTGTAGAATCAGAAGTAACATGTCATGATTTTTTCCTGTTGTCTTTGCACAGGGGCCAACTAAAGAACCCCCTTATCATATTGGGTGATACTGAGGTATAGTTCAGACACTATGTGCTGTACCTCCATTGCTGTCCTATTGCAGCCATATTTTTAATACAAAGCCTCAAGCCGTAATTTTGCTTTAATTTACCATGTTAATCTAATAACCATTGCCATACCTGATACTATAGCATAGCTGAGCTCATTGTCAGGTGAGTCCTTATCCGAGCACTGTAGGTTTAGTACAGGTGTCTTCCTTGTAGAGTAAATAATTTTCTCATAAAAGGCCGGAGAGCAAACAGGAGCCTCATCATTCACATTCTGCAGAACAATTACCAAGATCATTTTTCAGTGTAAACAGTTCTTAAAAACCATATTATTTTGCCTGGCACTGTACGTGAAAATCCCCAAGTAAACACAAACCACTTTACTTCAGTTTACATTGACAACTGATACAAGATGAATAATGTATCATGTGTCGTTTTCAGTGTTGTGATTTGAAAGGAATACTAAGGATGGGTACGCTTCCATTGTGGCACAGATTAATAATTATTTGATGTTGTCATGTGATTTGCCAGCCACGATCACATCTTTACCAAATGACAAATAAGCCAACGCCAACCAGGTTTCAAAATGAATGCAGATCATTTTACTCACATTTAAATATTCTAAAAAGGTCAATCCCAGTGTCTGTGAATATGTGTACATCTTGGTTCATGCCAATTTAGCATTTTCGTGGTGGACATGAAGAATGTTTTACCCGTTCAGTACAACATAAAAATGTTTACTATAAGGCATCAGGAATTTGTAGACGTTGTAGACATTTGCTGTAGATAGTTAAAGGTAATCAACTATATAATGGAGCAAGTATAATTTACAATAACCTACTATTAAAGTAAAAATTACCCTAGTAATAAAAAGGCAATGAAACAAAAATGTCTACAACGGGAGTCTGTCCTTTAATTCATCCTACCTGAAGTACAGGCATCATGAATCAGAATGTGATTGCACAACTGCAGAACAGGTATGTTTTACTGTAAAACTCTGAGAAAATATAGTTTGAAAAGCTGTCCGAGGCCTATAGGGAGAGACCTGACTAGTCCAGAGCTGACCGGCCAGTCTCTGCCTACACCACTCGTGTTATTTAACAGGTCTCTTCCGTGTGTGAAGAGAAAAATAAGACCAGACAGTCCAGCATCATAAATAGGAATATAAAGCAAGGAATTAATTAAAAAGAGATATAAATGCATCATGGTGTCATGATTAATTGTCCTATATAGAATTAAAACACATAGACCCAGTGTATTCCCTGCCAAAATTGTCTTTTATATCTGTTTTCATTTTCAATTCCTAACAAATGTGACTTTTATTTTCCTACCTGTGGATGCTGGACTTCCCTATCCTATTTTTCTCTTCCTAGTTGATTGCCCAGAACCAGCTGTGCAATGCACCCCAAGTTCAACTACTGCCCTTCCCATTGATTCCAGAGGAGCTAATGAAAACCTCTTTTTTACATTCTATTCTTTCATGTGTGTATATGGAAGTAGATAGAACTGGTACAGTGACTGGTATGTGGCAGAACGAGAACCACGGCAAATTTTAAATTTTGCAACATTTCAGAGTAAATATTAACGGCTGTAACCGTGCAATCAGACTCTCATGTATGTTGCCTGTGGTTCAGGCAGCATGAATCTAGAGTCAGATTCCCTGTGACACAAGGTAACAGATTATTTGCTTTTGAAATATTAATACACACTAAAAATATTTATACTACATATTGGAAAACAATCATATATTCAACTGTATAACTATCCACTTGGCGCTGTGGGGCTACACAGCACAGAATGTTCCAGAACTTTTGTGTATAAGAATTGTTGTAGGTTACAGGAACAGGGAGCAAAAAAGAAAAAATATGTGGATGACTAAATATGTGTGTAATTGCAACAATTTTCTGGGAGAAATACTAAGGGGTACTTTGCACGCTGCGACATCGCAGGCCGATGCTGCGATGCCGAGCGTGATAGTCCCTGCCCCCATCGCAGCAGCGATATCCTTGTGATAGCTGCCGTAGCGAACATTATCGCTACGGCAGCTTCACATGGACTCACCTGTCCTGTGACCGTCGCTCTGGCCGGCGATCCGCCTCCTTCCTAAGGGGGCAGGTCGTGCGGCGTCACTGCGACGTCACACGGCAGGCGGCCAATAGGAGCGGAGGGGCGGAGATGAGCAGGATGTAAACATCCCGCCCACCTCTTTCCTTCCGCATATCCTACGGAAGCCGCAGTGACGCCGGTAGGAGATGTTCCTCGCTCCTGCGGCTTCACACACAGCGATGTGTGCTGCCACAGGATCGAGGAACAACATCGGACTGTTGCGTCAGCGTAATTATGGATTACGCCGACGCTGCACCGATGATACGATTACGACGCTTTTGTGCTCGTTAATCATATCATCAAGCCTTTACACACTACGATGTCGCATGCGATGCCGGAAGTGCGTCATTTTCAATTTGACCCCACTGACATCGCACCTGCGATGTCGTAGTGTGCAAAGCCCGCCTTAATCTTATGGAACAATTTCAAGGGTGGCAATACTGTCGGCCATTACCGTGTGTATGTATACACACACACGCGGTCAAAATTGTTGGCACCCCTCGTTTAATGACACAAATACCCACAGTGCTCACAGAAATAACTTAAATCTGACCAAAGTACTGATAAATATAAAAACCTTTGAAAATGAACAAATGAAAGTCAGACATTGATTTCAACCATGATTCCACAGAATTTTTTTTTTAAAATAAAACTGATGAAACAGGCCTGGACAGAAATGATGGTACCCTTAACTTAATATTTTGCTGCCCAACCTCTTGAGGTAATAACTGCAATCAAGTGATTCCTATAACTGTCAATGAGACTTCTGTAGCTCTCAACAGGTATTTTATCCCACTCCTCATGAGCAAACTGCTCTAATTGTCTCTCATGTTTGAAGGTTGGTTTTTCCAGACGACATGTTTCAGCTCTTTCTAAAGATGCTCAAAAGGATTTCGGTCAGGGCTCATAGAAGACCACTTTAGAATAGTCCAATGTTTTCCTCTTAACCATTCTTGGGTGTTTTTAGCTGTGTGTTTTGGGTCATTAGCTTGTTGCCAGACCCATGAACTGCGACTGAGATCAAGCTTTCTGACACTGGACAGCACATTTTTATCTAGAATCCCTTGATAGTTTTGAGATTTCATTGTACCCTGCACAGATTCAAGATATCCTGTGCCTGATACAGCAAAGCAGACGCAAAACTTAACATGTTTTACAGTAGGGACAGTGTTATTTTCTTGATATGCTTCATTTTTCCGTCTGTGAACACAGAACTGATGTGCATTGCCAAAAAGTTTCATTTTTGTCTCATCTGTCCATAGGGCATTCTCCCAGAAGCTTTGTGGCTTGTCAACATGGTAAATTCCAGTCTGGCTTTTTTATGATTTTTTTTAACAATGGTGTCCTCCTTGGTCATCTCCCATGAAGTCCTCTTTGGCTCAAACAACAATGGCTGGTGAGATCTGACACTGATGTTCCTTGAGCTTGAAGTTCATCTTTAAATTTTTAGAAGTTTTTCTGGGCTCTTATGTTACCATTCGTATTATCCGTCTCTTTGATTTGTCATCAATTGTCCTCCTGCGGCCACGTCAAGGGAGGCTGGCTACAGTCCCATGGATCTTAAATTTTTGAATAATGTGTAGTCACAGGTACATCAAGCTGCTTGGAGATGGTCTTATAACCTTTACCTTTAACATGTTTGTCTATAATTTTCTTTCTAATCTCCTGAGACAACTCTTTACTTCTCTTCCTCTGGTCCATGTTGAGTGTGGTAGTGTGGTACATACCATGTCACCAAACAGCACAATGAGCATTTGTAGCCCTCTATACAGGGCCACTGACTGATTAGAAGATTGTAGACACCTGTGATTCTATTTAGTGGATACACCTTGATTTAACATGTCCCTTTTGTCATATTATTTGCAGGGATACCATCATTTCTATCCATGCCTGTTTCATGAGGTTTTTTTTATATTCTGTGGAAGCATGGTTGAAAAACAATGTCTGACTTTCATTTGTTCATTTTCATAGATTTTTTTATTTATTGTTACTTTTGTCAGATTCAAGTTATTTCTGTGTCTATTGTGGGTTATTCTTTCATTAAATGTGGGGTGGCAACAATTTTGACCGTATGTATATATGTATATATATATATATATATATATATATATATATATACACACGCACACACACACACACACACACATATACTTACACACACACATATACTCATTGTATAAGTATAATGAATGAAAGCTTTGAAATACAATAGGGCTGTTTAAGTTTTAGTTACTAAAGCTACAAAGCATATTGCTTTCCGTCAGGCTCCAGTTTAAAAGAAAGCACTTGTGTAAAGTAGCCAACTTGTCTCTTGTCATAATTACATGTGCACAATGGTAAAGAGAACTACTTAGTCTTGTTATATCATAATTAGATGGTTGCTGGGGATATATTCATACAGTGCATTGTGAGGAACAGGCAATCTTAATTTTGCAATCAAAAGAGTAACAGGACTAATTGTTAGCTAAAAACTATCAACATATACCACCAGCTTAACACAGGTTAAACAGGAATTTATGGATTGTCTTTTACTAATACTGTTCCTGCCATATTTGTTATGTTATCATTCATTCAGCATTTCAGTGTGGTGTAATAAAAAGTATTAATATTGAGTTATTAAGAAAATGCAAACAGCTTATTAATGTATATATGCTGCGTAAAAAATGCAGCTGAAAATAGGCAATAAAGGACTATTTGTGTATTCTTTGTTGTAAATATAGCACACATGGGGCAAGGGGTTAACTGGTTACTCATCACCGGGCTCGGTGATGTCGGATCTGGGGATGTCACGGGTGGCCCTTGCCTGGTTTCGTGGCCCCGAGGTGTACAATATAGAAGGGGGAAAGGGTGATAATGGTGTAGAATATGTCTTGTGATGCCACCTGTGGTACACAGCCAGGGATTAGCCACCACTGCGAGAGATGTCATCCGGGGCTGATGGTGTTACAGCAAGGGTGGTTCTGCTTCCCCAGGTGAAGCGGGCCCCAGGGAGGTGATGGGGAAGATGGTGGCTGGCGCCAGCAATAAGAAGCAGAGTTAGTTGCTGCGGTTCCAAGTCTCTTTACTTCTTTACTTACAGTTCGAAGGTCTCTGGTCTCTGCTGCGATGGACTCCAGCCGATCCCAGGTAAGTCAAAGGTTAGAACAGGTGCGGTAGTCTGTGGGCCCTTACTTCTTGCACTTTTTAGTGTGGATCCCCGTGACCTGAAGTGCCTCGGGAGACCGGTGTAGTGTTAAAGTTCCTGTCCTGTATGCAGGTGGCGCCTGTCCGCTGTGGGGCCTGACTGCAATTACGGCTCCGGACTCTATGTGCCAATCATGAAATCCCCCTGTCCTGCAGATTCTGGAGTATGTTCCACCCTAGGGCTCTGCACCCTGAACAACGCCGATTCCAAGGGCGCAATGAAGCTCTTTCCTCGGCAACCGTGTTTCTCCTCAATCCCACAGGAGCTACTGATCAGCCAGCCCCTCCACTGTCGTGTCCTGCTCCTTCCAGTCTGCCCAGTCCTAACTATAGAAGCTGTAAAGCACTTTCTACAGCGACTGTGTTTTTCTGAGTCTCAGACAATTCTGATGTGACAACTGTGTTTTCTCTCACTTACGCTGTGCTGCCCCCACCTTCCTGATGACTCACTGGTGGCTGGGAAAAAACATTGTTATGGTGACCACCTTTAGTCAAGTTACAATGGGGGAGCACCTGGCTATGTGTGTTGTGTAACTGCTAACTCACTTCCCGGCTGTGTTGTGTAAGTGAAAACCAGTGGTTAACCTCTTCCTTACCCGGGATGAGCATTGCACCTTAAGTCAGATGCAATACCCTGTGGCAACTGAAGCCTCAGGGGCGCCACCTAAGCATTGCCACCAATCCTTGTGATTGTGAAAGGACAAGAGAGGCAATATTAATAAAAAGTGCAAAGTTGCTTATTTTTACAAACTCATTACAAACATTCAGGGATGAGAGGACCCGTGGATATTTAAGTTTGCAAGGTTCAGGCAAACTGTAGTTAAAAGTTTGAATTGGTACCCAGACTTGACACAGAACCCAAAGTCAATGGGGACCCAAACTTGTGTGCTGTAAAATAGCTGTAAAATGATTGTAATAAGGGCTAGGGGGCTGCAAAAGGAAGGAAAATGGGGGTAAAGGCAGGACAATTGCCCTGCAAACAAATATGGATATAGAAATGACCAATGAAGCTTTGCTCTCTGAATGAGGCTCCATAGGTTATATGACAGAAATGGCAAATGTGGTTGGATCTCCATGGTGTACGTCTGACCTGCGTGGGTCTTTTGGGGAGCAAATAAAGTGGTGAAGGAGTCACTGTCTCTTCTTTTTATTTCTTTAGTTCTCTTTTTTTATGTCTGTCTGGTTTCCATTTTTAGACTATGTTGGATTTGGTGGATTACTTCTGAATCTTCATGGCATTTTTAATTTGTTGAAATAAATTGGTGAATGAGGGAGTCAGGAAGTGTTTAAAAAAAAAAGTTGTGTTTTTTTCTTTTTATACTTACTGGGAAAGTAATGGGGTGTCTGATAGATACCTCTCCATTACTAACACCATGCCTCGATGCCAGCTGTCAATTCACAGCTGACATCAACCCTAAAAAATTACCCCGATTGCCACTCCATCAGTGAAATCGGAAAGAGGTGGGGAAAGCACTAGAATTGATGCATCTATTGTGATGCCCTAATTTTGGGGAAGCTGCGGGCTGTATTTTTTTAGGCTGGGAAGGGCCAAAAAACTATGGCCCTTCTCAGCCTGATAAAATCAGCTACAGGTGTCTGTTTCATCTGCGCTGGTTATCAAAAAAAGTAATGACCCCCCCATGTCATTTTTTTTTTTTTTTTTATTTTGTTTACAGCAGAGTTTCAATATATTCCCCATAATGAAAAGCTTTTTAATTGGCTATGTTGCAGTCTTTCAACAAAGTTTATTCAGGAGCTGAACAGCATCCAAACTCTGTACTCAACCACGAACTTTTCAGTTTGGATTCGTTCATCCCTAAAACATACCTATCTTAGAAGCTGAGAATAAAACTTAAATGTGATGCTACAATTAATATATTGCACAACTCCAATACCAACATGTTTGGACACTGTAAAATATAAAGAAAACAAGAATGCAATGATTTGGAAATATCTCATAGGAATATTTTTTCACAACAGAACATAGAACACACATATCAGGTAGTGATAGATAATTTTCAATTTCATTTTAATCAATTAACATAAGTTAGAAATTGAAGCAGCAAGACATCTCAAAAACGTTAAGACAGGGTTATGAAAAGGCTGGAAAAGTATGCGTTACTATTTAAAATAACAAAAAAAAACAGCTGGTGGGTCCATTTTCCACTACATTACATGACTGCATATAAAAGGAACATGCTAGAGAGGCAGAGTCTGTCTCAAGCAAAGATGGTCAGAGGTTCAGCTATCTGAACAACTGCATCTAAAAACTGTGGAATAATTTCAGAAAAATGCTCCTCAACATAAATTTGTGAAGACTTTGAATCGTTTGATGATACGATGTACTATAGATGGTTGGATATTCAGAGATTCTGGAGAAATCCATGCACTTGATGCACTTGAGCGTCAAGAACGGTAGTGAATATTGGATGATTTTATCTGAATTAAAAACAGGCATTATTCAGTCACGCAAATCACTGCATGAGCTCAGGATTACTTCCAGAGATCAATGACTATGAACACATATTGCTACGCAATCAACTAATGCAAGAATAACTCTATAATGCAAAGAAAAAGCCAACACAATTCTAAAACACTGTTATCTACTTTATCTACTTTAGGCTAAAGATTGGACTGGGGCAGGATGAAAAACTTTATTGTTGACATGGACGCCATATGCTGTCGACTTAAGAGAAGGAACAGCTTGTTATCAGTGCACAATTTTAAATCCTGCATCTGATGGGGTAACATTAGTGCATATAGCATGAGTATCTTACATATCTTGAAAGGTACTGAGCATTGTATTGAGGTTTTAGAATAAAAGATGCTCTCAACTAGGCAATTTCAGGGAAATCCTTACCTATTTTTGCAACACAATGCTATACCACATACTGCATCCATCAAAACAGCATGACTTTGCAGAAGAAGAGTTCAGGTGATAAAAATATGTCACCTCCAGTCCAAAGCTTTCACTAATAGAAAACATTTTAAAACTAAGATTTGGCTAATAAGATCCAGTATTATTGAGCAGCTAGATTGCTACATCAGATAGGAATGGGACAACATCTTCCCCAAAATTACAAAAATTGTCTCCTCACATCCCAGATATTTACAGATTGTTGTAAAAAAGAGGGATCGCTATGCAAATGACAGACAATGGCCCTATCACATTGTTTTTGAGATGTAGTTCTGATAGAGATGAGTGGATGTTTTGAAATTCAAATACACCAGCTCTACTGCATCTTCGTAAAAAATGTACTTATGTTATCTTAGTAGTGGAAAACTTGTAATTGCTTGGAAAATACATGTTTGAGAAAGGTGGGAGAGTGAGACATCACTGACCATAAGAGGTTAAATTCTACAGGAGAGAGAGGACCCCACTGATAATAGAACTTAAACTCTACCGAGACACAGAAAAATAGAGAGAACCCTGATGGCCATAGGAACTTACTCATTACAAGAGAGAGACTTAGCCAATGACTCAGGAGATGGAAAACAATTCAGCCATACAACTGTGCTCCCAGGTATTGACTAGAGATGAGTGAACCTGTTGAGTTTGTGTTCACCAATTTCAGATTCGGTATGAGCTGTGGCCAGTCAGTTCAGGCTTGGCATACTGAACACTTTGCTCAAATGTCGGCAATATGCAGTGTGTTCCTTTGCACCTGTTCACATTAGAAAAGTAGGTAGGATGTGCCATCAGTCTTTTTTTTAGATTACAGAGTTATGCCTTCTGATTGCGCTCTCCTGCGCTTCATCCTCATGCGATTTAATTCTCCATTTGCAGGTTCCTGTCCGTCCATAAATTGTAGGTTTTTTAACCCAAAGAGAGGCATTAGAGTAGGCAGGGACCCAACAGAAAGAGGTCTCCTTGCCATTGGCTGTTGGGCTCACATAAAACTGGCCAATTTTGTGTGCTAAGTATCTCAATTTTTACATGTTTTTTCATAGCAGTAATGCATGTATATATTCCCATATGCATTGTCCCACATATATTAGCACTGCAGAGTGCAACTGTCTACTTTTTTTTTACTATGTTTCATTTTTAGTTTGCACCTGTTCACATTAGAAAGGTAGGATGTGCCATCAGTCTTTTTTTTTTTTTTAAGGGGACTCGGTAAGTATGTCCTGCTTTATTTTCTTTCTTACAAACTACACCACTTTACAACACATAAGTTTGTCCTCCCATTGAATTCAATGGGCTCGGTTCGCCAAACTGTTCGGCGAACATCAGGGGGCTTGGTAAATATCAGTGAACCGAACTTTGAAATGTTCGCTCATCTCTAGTACTGACCATCACTTTATAAGGTATGATGTCCACCAGAAGTCATAGCTGTAGCGTATTATGGAGAAGCCCTTGAAGCCACACAAAAAGATATTTGCCCACTTTCTGATTCTTTAACAGTGTGGGAATTGGTGCTGGCAAGTTTTTTTTCTGAATCACAAATCAAATCTCAAAGTGTTCAAATTAGCATGAAACCATAACATGAACTCGATCCTCTGTGGATTGACCCACTCATCTCAAGTTCTTCAATGAATAGCTAAGAGATATCATTTTTATTAACCCCTTCATGACCATGGACGGATATATCCGTCATGGACCGTGTCCCGTTAAGCGGCAGGCGGCGGCGGTCGGCACACGTCAGCTGTTTTCAACAGCTGACATGTGTGCCTGCTAGCCACGGGTGGAATCGCTTCCACCCGCGGCCATTAACCCCTTAAATCTTGCTGCCAAAGTCTGGCAGCAAGATCTATATGCGCGCGGCCATGTTTTTTACTTACCGCCGCCCCCACCGGAAGTCACATGTGTGATCACGTGACTATCGGTGGTTGCCATCGTAGCACAGGGTCATGTGATGATGCCTGCAGCTATGATGTTTCACTTTCGGTTTCCCTCAGCACGGAGCAGAGGGAAACAGAAAGTGACTGTATCTGCTGTTTACAGCTGTATACCTGTGATCAGCAGATAGATAAGAGCGATCGGATTGCTGATCGCTATAGCCCCCTAGGGGGACTAGTAAAATAAAAAAAAAAGTAAAAAAAAAAGTTTAAAAAATAAAAAAAAATCCAAAAAACCTAGGTTCAAATCACCCCCCTTCCCCCCCATTGAAAATTAAAGGGTTAAAAAATAAATAAATATACACATATTTGGTATCGACGCATTCAGAAATGCCTTATCTATCAAAATATAAAATCAATTAATCTGATTGGTAAACGGCGTAGTGGCAAAAAAATTCCAAATGCCAAAATTACGTTTTTTGGTCGCCGCAAGTTTTACGCAAAATGCAATAACAAGCGATCAAAACGTAGCATCTGCGCAAAAATGGTACCATTAGAAACGTCAGCTCAAGATGCAAAAAATAAGCTGTCACTTAGCCATAAATCCCAAAAAATAAAAACACTATGTGTTTCGGAAAATAGCGCAAAACGTGCGCCACTTTTATTGGACAAATTTGTGATTTTTTTTTAACCCCTTAGATACAAGTAAACCTATACATGTTTGGTGTCTACAAACTCGCACCGACCTGAGGCATCATACCCACACATCAGTTTTACCATATAGTGAACACCGTGAATAAAAAATCCCAAAAACTATTGTGCCATCACACTTTTTTTGCAATTTTTCCGCATTTGGAATTTTTTTGCTGTTTTCCAGTACACCATATGGTAAAACTTATGGTTTCATTTAAAAGTACAACTTGTCCCACAAAAAACAAGCCCTCATATGGCAAGATTGACGGAAAAATAAAAACATTACGGCTCTCGGAAGAAGGGGAGCAAAAAACAAAAACGCAAAAACGGAAAGTGCCCCGGGGCTGAAAGGGTTAATGAAATAAAAAATTGTATAACTTTCACCTCATCAGTGTTTTATGTTCTGTTGTGAGTAAAATATGGTTATATGATTTCCAAATCATTGTATTCTCGTTTACTTTATATTTTACACAGTGTCCCAACATATTTGGAATTTGGGTTACATATATTATTTTTTATTATACAATAGGTTATTATTGTTCCTATTACATGTGATATCTAAAAACTAAAAAAACAAGACTCGTTGGTGGAGATGAGTAAACTCAAGGTTCGGTGTTTGGTGATCATACCGAACACAGACTTTACAAAAAAAAACAGAGTTCAGGTGTGGAGATCGAGTGCTTTACTTATGTTGACCTTTTGAGGGAACATTGCTGTGCTCAGGTACTCTTGGTGCTCAGCCTAGTGCGAGGTGCTTTCAGTTTTTGAACAGTTCGCACTAGGGGTAACAACACAGTTATGTAGTGTGTACTAAAAAAAATGGAAAATTCCTGCCCACCCTCAGTTGATATATTCTGTTTATGGCTAGCTGCACATGGGTGGAGACCGAACTGCCCAATTAGTGACTCAAAATGAGGTTCAAGTCAAAACCAGGTCCTAAACCAAACTTTATCTAAAGTCCGGCTGAAGCAGACAAACCAAACTTTCCCTGCTTTACTCATCTCTACTCGTGAGTGCAATAAAAAAATACCCTATAAAGTTTAATGCAATTGCAAATAAAGAAGTAGTCCCAATCTGACAAATTCTGTCCATATGCCTATTTATGACATGGGATATCAAAGTGTAGACTGGAGGAAAAACGGGTTTAAAAACCGCGCTAGGAAACCACGAGCAAGGATGTAAATGAATATTTTTCTTTTATTTAGATGATTCCAACGCGTTTCGGAGACCCATCTGTCTCCTTCCTCAGGGAAAAAGAATCTTACAGTCAATGAGGAGTTGTCCTTATAAAACAACATACAGACAAAAGAAAAAAAAAAAAAAAAAAGGGAGGGGGGTGTAACCAATCTTGACGTCATCACTCCATGTGCTGCAGAGTGATGACTCATTTCCACGTGGAGAAAAGCTGCATCATGATGTAAACTTCACATATTAAAACAAATATTTAAAGTGCTCTAAATGTGAAAAGATAAATAAATGAGTATCTTATTTACCCAATAATTTGTCTGTGTTTTTTTTTTTTTTTTTTTTTTTTGGAAAGTGAGAAAACTAAAAATGTGCATGTATGTATATATATAAATTATGTGCAAAAATATCATTTTACTACTGTCCCCTATCTGGAACGTATGCAAGTGAATGAGTCTGTGTGTGGGCACTTGTGTGATGTTGCTCTGTCATTGCTACATTTAGGCTGCTAGATGTGTGAGTGAAAGCTCAAAAAAAAAAAAAAGAAAAGGGAAAAAGCAACTAAAAAATGTGTGTATGTGTCCATGAAAAAATCTATATGATGTGAACATATAAAAATGTGTAATGCGATCTGAAAATAGCAGCATGTAATATATATAAGAAGAGAGAAAAGTATGTAAATATGTGTGATACGATTGAAAATAGCGGTGTGTGATTTAAAACTATAGAGAGAAGAAAAAAAAAAAATGAATTTCTCACTATGTCGGAGTGACTTTGTGAGAAAAGCTGCAGGGATCGTGAAAGGTGAAAAGCAGGCATCTATGTGCAAGTATTTAAAAACATAAAAACATAAAAAAAGGGGGTGGTGAAGTGAAAAAAGAAGAGCAAGTAGTGCGCATGCTTGAAGGAACGAGTACTATGTCAGGAAGAGGTGATGTGAGTTCAGACCGTGGGAAGAAATTCTACCGCGCAAGCACGCGGTACTAGTAAGAAGCAGATTCCTCTTTGCAGAGGGTGATTAGAGTTAAAAGCATGGGAAATAGTGTAGTGCGCAAGTGCAAAGCGCAAAGAAATACAAGAACAATACAAGCGTGAATGAGAAAAATTGAAAGCTGAAAGAGAGGGGAAGGGGAAAGGAAAAAGGGAGTGTTCCTCTAGAGGAGTATATCATTGACATGTGAAGGTGTGCGCGAAGTTATAAACAATGAAAAATATACAATATGAAAATGGGAATTTTAAGGGAATGAAAATAAAAATAAAAAATAAAAAGGATAATGAGATATAAAATGTCCATATATAAAAAAGGAAATCCTTTTGAAAGGAAGGGTAAAACAGTTTTTAAATAAGGATATAACCACGTTGGAATATTTAAAACGCATATATGAATACAAATACAGTAATTTAATACTTATAAAAAAATTATTAGGCATTATTAGGCACAACCCAGCCAGGTGAGTGTGTTTTAACCCTTTCCCTCTGCCCTGTAAATCGGGTAAGACCCTATTGCGCCTTTTCTCTCCTACTATAGCTTCTATTTATGACATGGAAAGAGGGCATCTGTTTACTATATAATTCTATGAGCCAGAGTAGGAAGCTGCTAAAATGGGTTTTATGCTCTATTAAATTTAGTATAACTATGTAATATATGGCCACCCATTTATTTGAATTATTAGTTTTCAAATGGAACTTCTGCAGGCAATAAAAAACATTTGTTGAGTTTTGAAGACCTAAAAAGTCATATACCGTGTTTCCCCGAAAGTAAGATAGTGTCTTACATTCTTTTTAACCCCAAAAGTGCCACTATGTCTTACTTTCGGGGTATGTCTTATATTGGAAAAAATCCCACAGCAATCGCAGCAAGTCTCCATGCAATGTACCGTATGGGGACTTGCCGCGATTGCGCCCTAAGTGTACCGCAAGTTAAGGAAACTTACCCACCAGCGGCTGCACATGAGGGCACTGAGGCTGCGTGATTTTGTATGTTGTCCATGGTCCTGATGGACCACGGACAACATTACTGCAACATTTCAACATTTCTCGGTAGCCGAGCATTCAGTTGAGCGCCCGACCGCCGGCATGTGTCAGCTCTCAGCTGAGCGCTAAGCCGCCGGCATGTCAGGGCGCTCAGCTGAGCGCTTTGCCGCCGGCATGTTAGGGCTCTCAGCTGAGAGCTGTCACATGCCGGTGGCATGTCAGGACGCTCAGCTGAGCGCTGGGCCGCCGGCATGTTTGGAGCGCCCAGCTGAGCGCTTTGCCGCCGGCAAGTCAGGGCGCTCAGCTGAGCGCTTTGCCGCCGGCATGTCAGGGCTCTCAGCTGAGCGCTCGGCCACCGGCAAGTCAGGGCACTCAGCTGAGCGCTTTGCCGCCGGCATGTCAGGGCTCTCAGCTGAGAGCTGTCACATACCGGCGGCATGTCAGGGCGCTCAGCTGAGCACTTTGCCACCGGCATGTCAGGGCTTTCAGCTGAGAGCTGTCACATGCCGGCGGCATGTCAGGGCACTCAGCTGAGCGCTCGGCCGCCGGCAAGTCAGGGCGCTCAGCTGAGCGCTTTGCCGCCGGCAAGTCAGGGCACTCAGCTGAGCGCTTTGCCGCCGGCATGTCAGGGCTCTCAGCTGAGAGCTGTCACATGCCGGCGGCATGTCAGGGCGCTCAGCTGAGCGCTCGGCCACCGGCAAGTCAGGGCACTCAGCTGAGCGCTTTGCCGCCGGCATGTCAGGGCTCTCAGCTGAGAGCTGTCACATACCGGCGGCATATCAGGGCGCTCAGCTGAGCACTTTGCCACCGGCATGTCAGGGCTTTCAGCTGAGAGCTGTCACATGCCGGCGGCATGTCAGGGCACTCAGCTGAGCGCTCGGCCGCCGGCAAGTCAGGGCGCTCAGCTGAGCGCTTTGCCGCCGGCAAGTCAGGGCACTCAGCTGAGAGCTGTCACATGCCGGCAGCATGTCAGGGCTCTCAGCTGAGCGCTCGGCCGCTATAACTGTACTGTAAAGAAGAAAAAAAAAAAATGTTTACTACGTCTTACTTTCGGGGTACGTCTTACATTAGCCGACCCCACCAAAACCCCCACTACGTCTTACTATCGAGGGTGTCTTACTATCGGGGAAACACGGTAGTTACTTAGGTTGAAAAAAAGACCTAGGTCCATCTAGTTCAACCTTCCTCCACCAGTTCTACATTTGGTCACTAATTTAATCATCTTATCCGTTAGTTGTCAAGGTTGTGTCTCGCTTGACAGACAGTCCTGTAGTTTCCGGCTGTAGCAGGTCACAGCATTTGGTTACACAAGCTGCTCTCTGACTTTCTCTTTTTCCCTGTTTGCAGTTTATCCCTTTCTCTTTAGGACCCTGTGGATTTTCTCACCTTTTCAGCTATTCTAAAGCATTTCCCATTCTGTCTTTAAATGCCCTCACTCACTCTTAAGGCCCCGTCACACACAACGAGATCGCTAACCAGATCGTTGCTGAGTCACAGTTTCTGTGACAAAGCAACATTCTCGCCAGCGATCTCGTTATGCGTGACACCTACCAGCGATCAGGCCCCTGCTGTGAGATCGCTAGTTGTTGCCGAATGACCCGGACCATTTTCTTCAAAGGCGATGTCCTGCTGGGCAGGACACATCGTTGTGTTTGACGCTGTGTGACAGGGTTCCAATAACTGCCGAGATCGTTATACAGGTCACTACTGCATCCTGTATTGTTCCTGCATCGCTGGTAAGGTCTGACTGTGTGACATCTTACCAGAGACTTCCCAGCGACTTACCAGTGATCCCTATCAGGTCGTATCATTGTCGGTATCGCTGGTAAGTCGTTGTATGTGACTGGGTCTTTACTCTGTGCTGGTGATAGGTCTAATACCCTTAAATAGTATTCAGTGCAAGTTGGTTTGTATTCATCTGCTGAAACTTTGTTGTTCTTGCAGTGCCTTTCCCTGAGTCATCTGGAGATAACTTATTTGTTTATTTTCTTCTGTGTGTTTTTTCTGTGTGTTATTTAGAGCTTAATGGGGTTGACTAAATGCTTATCCCATCCATTCTTTCCTAGGGCCTATTTCAGGATCAAGTATCCGGCTCGACGCATAGGTGTGGAACCTATCTAAGATGGTGAGGGAAGCTAGTGGCCAGAGGTAGGTTTTGTCAGGGGTCACCATCTCCCTCTTCCCTGGATACTGGGTTTCCCTTCCCTTTTGCAGTTTGCTTGATAGTTCCCGTTACCAAACCTGACATTAGTAGAAAGCAATTAAGGCTAGGGTCACGATTGCTGCATTTATGCATGTCTTATCCATTTATTTTGTGATTTGGTCTATGTGTAGCTGGTCTGTATTGTGAAGTGTCAATGAAACTAGCATGGTCTCATCTGCAAAATGGCCTGTATGGAAACTTTCTTATATGTATCACATTGACTACCAATGTCTGTGTGCAGTCATTTATATACATGGAAAGCACAGTGACCTCAAATAAGTACCTTGTAATCAGCTAATTACTGCAAAATCATGCAAGTGTACCATGGGAATTATGCACAGGTAAAATCAAGGTGAATTAAATAACAGTTATTGAACAGTGGAAAAATAAAGGCACATACATATGTATATTAGCATTAGAATTCAGTAGTGTACTTACGATTATATTAATGGTGACAAGTTGTGACGTCGTTTTCTGGTTCAGGGGATCCGCTTCTACATCATTATTGAGGTCAACTGCCTGAACTGTTATTGAATATTTATTTTTCTTCTCAAAATCCAATGTATCTCTGACTTTGATAGTGCCTGGTAAATTATATTTCACTTATACAACTTTTACATTACATTGACAACAGCTATTATTCAATACATATTGTGTTATATATCAGCAGCTATATCCCTATTCATGTCATAAAAATAGGTTTTGTTTCTTTCTTTAGAAACATATCATTTTTGGGAGTTTTTACATCAGGAAGAAATTTAGTTTTAGCTCTGCAATGTGCTCATGAGTCTGAGCAGGAAGCTGCAATAAAATGATTGGGGCAAGAAACAGTACCCTGAACAGGAAGGTAGCCATAAAAACAGCTGTGTAGCAACAAATTGAAGGGGATGCAGTACTGAACTAGCATTGTACGACTTTCAGTATAAAATTATGGCATCCTAACCATTTTACATCAAATTTAGATAGGAAAACCCCTATAAATAGGTTATTGGGACCAAAAAAAGTTTGGTCTAGAATACACCTGTCATGAGTGTGCTGCATCCTGATGTTACCTCTGGGGGACCGCGGGTTAGGAGGTCTCAGCGTTTTATTGATCGCAGGCCCTCTGTTGAGCTCACTTGATTGTTGTCCTGCTGATATACTTTCCTTTCTATGCTGAAGGGGTCGAGGACCCCTTCACTGTTGGCTGAGAATTCTGTTAGCCCTTTTGCCAGCTGCAGCATATGATTACCTCCCCATTCTGCTATGTTTAACCTTCCTGGGCTTCACTCCATGCCAGATATAGAATTTCTGTTTTGACTATGGTGCAGAAGTTTATTTCTGTTAAGCAGAGGTGCGTTCCTTTAGCAGCAGCTAAGCTACTTTCTGGAGAAGATTTTGCAGCCCTTGCATATCTGTTGCCTTGATTGAGTTCCCTGTGTGTTTCCTTGCCCTCCTGCCTCTTCACTGCCTTGGGGAAAGAGAGGAGACATTTAGGTGAGTGGTTCCCAGGAGCTTAGCAAGGTTTAAGACCCAGCATCTTCATCTTCAGAGATAGTCCTGGGGACAGGGATTAGCCTAATGAGCCCTAGCTTAAGGGACAGCTCAGGTGCACATAAGCCCATCCATCTAATAGCCAGCAGTGTGACAACACCATTTATATCAGATTAGTGGAGGGTAAACTTTTCTCTCACTCAGTGATCAACTGAATGTGGGGGCTGCGAGTCCACACTTTTAGCAGTGGCAAGGCCACACATTACAGCTCAGTATAGCTTCATATCATTCTAGTAAATAATGGTGAGCTGCCGTACCAGCCATAATTACTATGGAATATTTTGCTGTGCCTGATAAACAAAGAAAAAATATGTACCAAGAGCCTACTGAGAATGGTCACAAATGTATTGAGTGTGAAATGCCCACTTACCTGTTTTCAATTTGCAGTCTAAGAAAAATCAAAGAAAACTTGTTAAACATTAAAGGGTGCTTTACACGCTGCGACATCGCTACTGATATATTGTCGGGGTCACATCGTTAGTGACGCACATCCGGCGCCGGTAGCGACATCGCAGCGTGGGACACCAAGGAGCCACGATCAACGGTCGCGAAATCGTTCAAAAACGGGGATCTTTGACACGTCACTCCTTTCCTTAATATCGCTGCCGCCACAGGTACGATGTTGTTCGTCGTTTCTGCGGCATCACACATCACTTTGTGTGACACCGCAGGAACGACGAACATCTCCTTACCTGCATCCACCGGCAATGAGGAAGGAAGGAAGTGGGCGGGATGTTACATCCTGCTCATCTCCGCTCCTATTGGCCGGCCGCTTAGTGACGCCGTAGTGACATCGCTATGACACCGAACGCACCTCCCCCTTGAGGGAGGGATTGTTCGGCAGTCACAGTGATATCACTGCACAGGTATGTGCGTGTGATGCTGCCGTAGCGATAATGTTCGCTACGGCAGCGATCACAAAATGTCGCACCAACGACGGGGGCGGGTGCTATAGTGCTTGACATCGCTAGCAATCGCTAGCGATGTCGCATAGTATAAAGCACCCTTTAGAGTTAGGTTACATTCACACGAGTATTTGGTCAGTATTTTACGTTACAATATATAAGCCAAAATCAGGAGTAGGACAGAGGAAAAGTATAATAGAAAGACATGCACCATTTCTGCATTTTTCACAAACTCCTGGTTTTGGTATCAAAATACTAATGTAAAATACTGACAAAATATTGAATGTGCGAAATCAACCATAGGCTGAATTAAGATGTCTGTATACCACTGTCGGAGTACGGATTTTGATGCAGAGTCTTGTATCGGGTATCCTGCCCTGAGCTTTACAGCCTCCTATATGAGGCTGTCAAGTTCAGGTTAGAATGAAGCCACGCAGCCAATCCATGCATCACAATCTGAATTCGTCTTAAAACTTCACAAAAAATCAAAATGATATAGAGAGCAGCTAAAATTTAAATTACACTTTAAGGCCCCCTTCACACGTCCGTGAAAAACACGCACGTGTGTTACGGGCCGTTTTTCGGGTCCGTGTCCCGTTTTTGTGTCCGTTTTTATGGTCCGTGTGGCACCTGTGTGAATTGCGTATGCTAGCCGTGTTTGTGTGTAGAACGTCCGTGTGTGCGTGTGGAATTAACGTGTATGTGTACGTGGAGTGTACGTGGAATGTCCGTGTGTAATGTCCGTGTGTGTGATGCACAATGTCGTTTATAAATGTCGGCTGACAGCAGACAGAGTTGCGCGATGAGAATGAACTCGGGTGAACTTCACCCGACTTTATCCTCATACCGCGGCTCTGTCTGTGTCGAGTACTGATTAGCGGTCACCTGTGAAGGATTCACCGGTGACCGCTAATCCCCCGAGTGACTGAAGTTTCCCCCCCTCTCTCATACTCACCGTTCCTCGATCCCCGGCGCGGCGCTGCACGGCATTCACACTGCTGCGGAGGCTTTTACTATTTTGAAAAAGCCGGCCGCTCATTAAACAATCTCCTATTCCCTGCTTTCCCCGCCCACCGGCGCCTATGATTGGTTGCAGTGAGACACGCCCCCACACTGAGTGACAGGTGCCTCACTGCACCCAATCACAGCAGCCGGTGGGCGTGTCTATACTGTGCAGTAAAATAAATAAATAAATAATTAAAAAAAAACGGCGTGCGGTCCCCCTCAATTTTAATGCCAGCCAGATAAAGCCATACGGCTGAAGGCTGGTATTCTCAGGATGGGGAGCTCCACGTTATGGGGAGCCCCCCATCCTAACAATATCAGTCAGCAGCCGCCCAGAATTGCCGCATTCATTATATGCGACAGTTCTGGGGCTGTACCCGGCTCTTCCCGATTTGCCCTGGTGCTTTGGCAAATCGGGGTAATAAGGAGTTAATGGCAGCCCATAGCTGCCAATAAGTCCTAGATTAATCATGTCAGGCGTCTATGAGACACCTTCCATGATTAATCTGTAAATTACAGTAAATAAACACACACACCAGAAAAAAATCCTTTATTAGAAATAAAAAACACACACATATACCCTGGTTCACCACTTTAATCAGCCCCAAAAAGCCCTCCATGTCCGCCGGAATCCAGGATGCCCCAGCGTCGCATCCAGCGCTGCTGCATGGAGGTGACCGGAGCTGCAGAAGACACCGCCGCTCCGGTCACTTCCACGCAGCAAATGAGGTGAGTAGCGCGATCAGCTGAGCTTTCACTGAGGTTACCCGCTGTCACTGGATCCAGTAACAGCGGGTAACCTCAGTGACAGCTCAGCTGATCGCGCGGCTGTCTTCATTAGCTGCGTGGAGGTGACAGGAGTGGCTGTGTCTGCTGCAGCTCCGGTCACCTCCATGCAGCAGAGCTGGATGCGACGCTGGACCATCCTGGATTCCGGCGGACATGGAGGGCTTTTTCGGGCTGATTAAAGTGGTGAACCAGGGTATATGTGTGTGTTTTTTATTTCTAATAAAGGATTCCCTTAATAAAGAGATCGGGGAACGGTAAGTATGAGAGAGGGGGGGAAACTGACCGACAGACTGTGAGAGAGGGACAGACAGACAGAGAGACCGACAGAGAGACCGACTGACGGACTCAGGGAGATTGACCGACATACACAGAAATAGAAAGAATAGCCGACATCACTAGAAATAAAAACACCAAACGGACACAGACTATAGGTAGATGCATACGTGTTTACTAACGTGTGTGCACATACCCATAGACTTTCATTGTGTCCACGTGTGCGTGTTCCGTGCAGATAACGGACATGCATCCGTGCAAAACGCAAACACATACGGATCACGGACACGCACACACGGACATAATGAAATAACGCATGTGTGACCACAATCATAGATTAACATTGGTGCACGTTTGGCCGTATCTCCGGTATATACGGAAACGGACCAAACACGCACGTGTATCACGGACGTGTGAAGGGGGCCTAAGGCTGTGTTTAGATGAGCAAAGGAAAAAATATGAATGTTTTGATCCGGAAAAAAAATTCCGATTTTTCATCCATATGCATTTGTCTTCCGTATATTAGTTTTTGACATATACAGTAAAAGGCATCTGTTTTCTAAATCAAAAATGATAATTAAACAAATATAAGCCTGGATATAGTTTTTTATGTAATTACTGCAATAGATATGGTTAAAACCTTTGCCATTGACTTTAATAGGTGTATCTGTAAAGAAAAACAGGTCAGAATTGTGTGTGTGTTGATTTTTAAATGTTCAAATTGTCTCTCCAGTAAAGGAGACAAACTCTAGCGCAGCGCCACCTATTGGAAGTAGCGATCCTAAAAGTCACAAGTGGATTTTTAACAATCCTTTGCAATATGACTCAGGATATATGCCGACAATCAGTCAACATGTGTTCATCTAAAATACTTCCTTCACTTGCACTGATCTTTTGGAACACAAACAGCTTACAGAATGAAAATATGTTCATGGGACCAAGCCGTAAATTAGCGAGCTTCAGCAATAGCTTGCTTAATGCAAAGTAATGTTGGTGAGAAAGAAATGTAGCACCTGTGTTTGGTTCTATGTAGAACTTTGGAGGATTGCCATAATCTCCACCAGCAAACGTAAATTTGATGTTATTGAATGGCCAGTCTATGTCTGCAAATTTGGTTGTTCCGACCAGCGAGTCCACTGGACTATTTTCAAACACGTTAAACACATTTGTTGATGCGTTTGGAGCAAATTCATTTGCACGTGTTACTCTTACAATCACAGTGACTGTACCTAGAAAAAGTAAAACAGTGCTATAAGACATTGCAATTTTTGAATCCCCATCTGGATCATTTTAATATTTTTCAGAAACTTTAAATAGTCCTATCTATGCTATATGATATTTCTTTCCCTTTACTTTAATAAAAAACGATCTCTTGGTTAAATGAACAGTTTCTTACTTGTTAGAGAAGGTGTCCCTGAGTCAGATACATCAATTAGTAGTATGTGTCTGAACTGCATGCCTGCAAATTCTACGTCATCATAATCTAAAGCCATAGGTCCAGACTGTTTAAAATAGGAGATAAAAACACAGTTAAAATAATGTGAGATAAAATATTTCCTTTGTTTAGTGATATTAATAACTTATGACCAAGTTTTATTCAATGTCATATAGGTTATGAACAGTACTAGTTGAAATAATACTGATATTTGATGAAAGGTTATGCTGTTATATAGAACATGCTAGTAACATAATAATTAGATGTGCTACAGCTATGAAAATTAATAAAAAAAATAAATAAATGGGAATAAAAGAGCTTTTAAATCTAAGCTATCTAGCACTTTTGTCATGGAGGTCTTGGTGCTGTACTTGACTGTTGGTGGTGGTGTTGACATGTACATGAAATCATGTTACCCTCTTAGAAAAGTTATCTAAAATGTTACACAATCCTGTCTAAGGATTTTCACTACTATTTCTACACTAGTGAAAATCACTGATGAAACTGATGGTTAAAGCTGAAGCACTAACCAATTACTGATGAAACTTCGATTCAAAAAATTAATGAACAATGTTCTGTGTTTTTACATGTGAAAAATCATGGACTTCTGGACGATGTTAAAGTTCAAATGATGTAGCAAAAAGTATAATCCTGAATTATTAAAGTGTTTTCTCCAGCTTTCTAGAGAAAAATATCATAATAAGTCATAATATTTTGTGACTTTTGGCGCTTTCACACGAGTCCTCACCAACTTTATGAAAATGGGTGTTGCATAGACAGGACGGAGCATGGCTATATCCAATCATTCAATTTATGAAAAGTTATCCCACATTAGTGGTGAATATTTCACCAGAAATGATCTCCATTTCCTGACTGGAGTTCTTCCCTGACAGTACACATGACACTTTTAAGATGTATCTAATTCATGAAAGCACCACTACAGTGGAGGTTGTTTTCATTGCTGTAGTGGTGCTTTAAATGGAAGCCACCCTCCATCATCTTATACTTATCTTTCAGCTTTTTCATACTTTACCGATGCCACTCCTGCCAGAAGTCAGAAGCTATGTCATAGGCACTCAATGTATCTCTATGAGAACCAGAATGAGGCCAAAACAAGGCTCTCATAGAGATTTACAGAAGAGTAACCTCTGGCATGCTCCATGAAACACTGGAGCTGCCGGCTAGTCACTTTTAAGCGCAGACTGGCCGGAGCACCGCTGAAGAAAGATAATGGCGGCTGAAGGTGAGTATAAGACCAGAGGCAAGGGTCTTAGATTTAAAGCGCCAATCCAGGGGTGGAATAAAAAAAAAAAACGCTGTAGTGGTGCTTTAAGTTGCATGTGGCTCTTAATGAATTAGGTGGACTTAAGGGTACTTTACATGCTGCAATATCGGTACTGATATTGCTGGCGAGTGTACCTGCCCCTGTCGGTTGTGCAACATGGGCAAATCGCTGCCCGTGGCGCACAATATCGCTAACACCCGTCACGCGGACTTTCCTTCCCTTTCTAAGGGGGCGGTTTGTGCGGCGTCACAGCGACGTCACACGGCAGCCGTCCAATAGCAGAGGAGGGGATGAGATGAACGGCCGGAACATGCCGCCCACCTCCTTCCTTCCTCATTGCCGGCGGACGCAGGTAAGGAGATGTTCGTCGTTCCTGCGGTGTCACACATAGCAATGTGTGCTGCCGCAGGAACAATGAACAACATCGTACCTGCAGCAGCAACGATATTAAGGAAATGAATGACGTGTCAATGAACAACGATTTTTCACGTTTTTGCACTCGTTGATCGTCGCTCATTGGTGTCACACGCTGCAATGTCACTAACGGTGCCGGATGTGCGTCACTAACGACGTGACCCCAACGATATATCGTTAGCGATTTCACAGCATGTAAAGCACCCTTTACGCTTAAAAATATACATTTGGTCATGGATGCCTATTCTTGTTCACTTTTTTAAATATGATGATTTTTTTCGGTTCAGGTCTTGCTCCTTTAGTTATTTACTCATTTATCATTTTTTAGCCAAAACTCTTAAGGTTTCACACAAACACACACACACAGACACACAGCCGTTAATAAAAGAGATAAATATTAAAGCTGGAAATTGAACAAAAAGGAATATGAAATATAAAAGAAAGTACTGCACTTAGGCTTCTCATTGATACTGGATTCACGCTTGTCTTTTGTATTTAAAAAAACAACACCATAAAAATGCATTTAAGATTTAATAATATATTTCTCAAATGTATCAAAAACTGCAGTGGGTTGTTTAAAAAAGCACAGCTTAAAATAATTCTCAGAGCTTTTTCAAAGACAACTTCTCAAAGTCTAGATACATTGATTAATATGCACCTACACACTGCCCCTCTGCGTAATATATCTCTACACACTGCCCCTCTGTATAATATACCCCCCCAAACTGCCCATCTGTATAATATACCCCCATACACTGCCCCTCTGCGTAATACATCTCCACACACTGCCCCTCTGTATAATATACCCCCACACACTGCCCCTCTGTATAATATGCCCCCATACACTGGTCCTCTGTATAATATACCCCCACACACTGATTCCTGATGAACCTGTATGTGTACAGCAATATCCGTGGGGCCTCTTCTCACCTGACACTCTAATTGTGGCAGGCGTATTTTGCTATCTGTGAGCATTATCTTTTTATTTGGTCTTAGTATCGTCTAATTTTACCACTCCTTCCCTGGATTCCTTTTACAGGAAATTTCACAGGACAGAGCACTTATTTGTGGGGGTTACATTTAGATTCTCCTCGTCTTACATAATGATTATTGATTTAGTTGCTGTTATATATTTTTACATGTCCAGGGGGCATTGAAGAGGCTGTCAACATTCTGGTGCTGTCTTGTCATATTGTTGTCAGTATTTGATATGCATATATGTTGGTTGCACCAGTAATCTGATTCAGCACTTATCATTGCACAGGTTGTTTCTGTGCTTGTCTTTTCAATAAAGATTTATACATTTTCATCTATATGCATATAAATATGATATAAATTTTTAAATATGTTCATTGTCTGTTTCTCTCTTTTCTATTCATTGTTGGTACTCTGCATGATGTTGCACCCTTGAACTTTCTACATTTATCCATATAGGCTGTGCACTCCTTTTCTGTATAGTATCCCACACACTGCACCTCTGTATAATATAACTCCACACACTGCCAGTCTGTATAATATCCCACACACAATGGCCCTCTGTATAATAAAACCCCACACACTGCCCCCCTCTATAATATCCCCCACACACTGCCCCTCTGTGTAATATCCCCCATGCACACTGTTCATAGAAATACTGTGCCTCATTTCTCAATGTTCCCCTATTGCCCTATAATGTGCAAATGTAGTAACACTTTGCCCTCTTCCCTTCCATTCTCTCCCATTCAGAGTAAATGTTAAGAAATATAATCTTCATCTCCTCCATGGTGAACTTACCATTTATCACCACCTCCCTGTGGCCCACAGCAGTGTAATGAGGGCGCAGCATGATGACCTCATCTTGCTGCTTCATGTTGGATGAAATGACGCTCACGGCTCTACCTCATTTCCCCTGGCACCATCACATGGCTAATTTGCATGCAATGCACCTTAAGCGCATCACATGCAAATTATCCATGTGGTGCTGTGCACTCACCAGCATAAAGTGGCCGAAACAATGGAGGGAGGCTGGCAGCATCTGATTTCACTGATGTCAAACACGACGGACTCTCTCTTCTGTGGGCAAATTATGCTGGGTGAGTGTACACTACCACATGGATAATTTGCGTGTGATGTTTCATTGCATGCAAATTAGCCATGTGGTGGCACCTGTGGCAGTGAGATGCAGAGCAGTGCACAACATCCAGTATCTGCAGCCTGTGGCAATCATATTATGACTGTTGCCTGGGCTTAATAAAGTAAGTTGTCTGGGCCCAGGCCAGGCCCCCCTCTTCTCCGTGCCCCATACACCAGTAAGGGCAGTAATACCCTAATGGCGGCCCTGATCACACAGCACCAGATCCCCAAAAATGAGAATGCTACAGGTCTCAGAAAATGGAGACAAAAGCTCAATTCTTTTTTTGACAAAAGCCTGAATTTTTTTTCACCACTTAGATAAAAGTAAAACTATACATGTTTGGTATCTACAAACTCATACTTACCTGGTGAATCATATTGCCTAGTCAGTTTTATTATATAGTGAATATGGTAATTAAACCCCCCCCCAAAAAAAATTGTGGAATTGCACTTTTTTTGCAATTCCACTGCACTTGGAATTTTTTTTCTTATTTTCCAGTTCAATATGGGGCAGTATGAATGGTGTCATTCAAAATTTGAACTAGCCCCGCAAAAATCCATCATGTGGCTAAAATTATGGTTCTTGGAAGAAGGGGAAGAAAAAATTAAAACAAAAAATGGTAAATCGCCAGGGGTTGAAAGTGTTAATAGTCCCCAAAAAATCTCTAGAATTCGACCTTTTCTTACCGTTGACTCTGCAATAACTCTTACTGTTGCTCTTATTCATTCTCGTCTGGATTCTGTAATTCTCTACTAATTGTCTACTAATAAGTCTCCCTGTTACTAAACCATCCCTTCTCCAATCCATCCTGATTTCTGCAGCCAGGATCATACTTCTCTTCAACCGCTTCACTGATGCCTCTGCTCTGTGACAGTCATTGCACTGGTTGCCCAAATGCTACAGAGTCCAATATAAAACTATCACTCAGACCCACAAAGTTATCCACAGTTTTGTCCATACATGTCCTCCCTCATCTTTGTCTATCACCCTACCCATGCCCTCCATTTTGCTAATGACCAAAGACTGACTTCCTTAATAATGCGTACCTCCCACTCCCATATTCAAGATTTCTCAAATGCTGCGCCAGTTCTCTGGAACACACTACCAAGAAGAATTTGATTCATTCCCAACATCCACACCTTAAAGTGTACCCTAAAAGCGCATTTCTTTAGACTAGCCTATCACCTCACCTCTCTCATCTAACTATTTCCATTTTATCCTTCACAAAATTGACTTGCAATTCTTGTCCCTTGTATCTTCTGATTGCATTCCTCTCCATGTACTTTTTCACACTCTGTACTTGTGTAAATTCTGGTTGGTGAACGGTTCATGCAGCTGGTTTTGAATGTCCTATTATTTTGATGGCCGGACCATATATGACAAGGTTTTTTTTGTTGTTTTTTCCCCCAATTTATCTTTTGTGCCCCCCTATCTCCTCATAGACTGTAATCTTACGAACAGGACTCTCATTCATCTTGGTATCTGTTGAATTTTTATATTCTTGAATGTCTCATATTGTCTATACGGGTCCCCTCTGAATTGTAAAGCTGTGCGAAATATGTTGGCGCTATATAAATAAAAATTATTATTATTATCCGCTCAATAGCCCTGCTATTGTATAGTGAAAATCATGTTCTGTTATGCATGCCAGCTAAACGCTGCTGTCAGTTCAAGCCATCTACACCATGTGATCACGTCACGAACATGCTGATAGGCACGTGGAATGATGTGCCCCCTGACAGCTCACATTAAATGCCACTGGCAGAAATTAACAGTGGCATTTAACAGAGTAACAGCTACTCCAGCCACGGCTGTTAGTGGCAGATGATGGCTGAGTAAATGGCTGCGAGACTTTGTAGGTCAGGTCCTCACTGTAAAGTCCTCCTCTGGCATCCTCCTGGCTTGCCCCCTTATCTCTATTTAAATATTGAGCCACGCCACCATTGCTGTTGTTGGTGGCACATGCACATTCCCACGGTAATTCTGTCTTTATTAAAATGGCACTGGAGGCCGCGCATGACTGTACTGTGATATCCGACACCATTTTATTGAAGACACTGTAGGGAAGACTATCAAAGGCATTGGTGAGTGCGCAGATTTCATTTTTTTTAACATCTGCACACACGTCCCTGCTTCTCATAGTCTTTACCGCAGTGTCTTCAAAAAAATGGCGCCGGAGATTGTGGTACGTGCATGCACGGACTCCGGTACCCTTTTAATGAACACAGAATTACTGTGGCAATGCGCATGAGCTGCCAACAACAGCAATAGCGGCGCGATATTCAAATAAAAAATAGGGGGCAAACCAGGAGGCATTTACAGTGAGGACCTGTCAATCAAAGTGCAGTTAATTTCTTAAAGATATTTTTGCAACCAAGAATCCCATCTTTCTATAACAAGTATGCCTGGATTCAGCATTTTGATGCCTGTATGACACTGCCTTTAGTTCATATCACAAAATCCTGGTGGCTGGTTCTCTTTAAGACATTTTTTTAAAAACAAGAGAACAATCTTCATAAACTAGAAATTCAAACCTAAAGGGGGCTTTACACGCTACGATATTGTTAATGTTTTATCGTCGGGGTCACGTTGTTAGTGACGCACATCCGGCGTCATTAACGATATCACAGCGTGTGATACTTACCAGCGACCTTAAGCGACCTCAAAAATGGTGAAAATCGATCACCATGCAGAGGTTGTCCCAAAACCAAAAATCGGTAGTGGTTGATTATCGATGTGGTTCGTCGCTCCTGCGGCAGCACACATCGCTGTGTGTGACACCGCAGGAGTGAGGAACGTCTCCTTACCTGCCGCTGGCCACAATGCGGAAGGAAGGTGAGCGGGATGTTACGTCCCGCTCGTCTCCGCCCCTCCGCATTGATTGGCCGGCCGCTTAGTGACGTCGGGGTGACATTGCTGTGATGCCGAACGCACCTCCCCCTTGAGGGAGCGATTGTTCGGCAGTCACAATGACGTTGCCGACCAGGTAAGTGCGTGTGATGCTGCCGTAGCGATAATGTTCGCTACGCAGCGATTTCACGATATTGCATTTACGACGGTGGCAAGTGCAATTACTAGCGATGTCGTAGCGTGTAAAGCCCGCTTAACTGTCTGCCTCACCTACTGTTTCTGTTGTAATATAATGGTCCACTATTAGATCTTTAAGGGAGGTTTACTCGCTGCAATATTGGTAATGATATATCATCGGGGTCACGTCGTTAGTGACGCACATCCAGCGCCGTTAGCGACATCGCAGCGTGTAACACAAATGAGCGACGATCAACGAGCACAAAAATCTGAAAAATCGTTGCTCATTGACACGTCGCTCATTTCCTTAATATCGCTGCAGCGACAGGTATGATGTTGTTCGTCATTCCTGCGGCATCACACATCGCTGTGTGTGACACCGCAGGAGCGACAAACATCTCCTTACCTGCGTCTACCGGCAATGCGGAAGGAAGGAGGTGGGTGGGATGTTATGTCCCGCTCATCTCCACCCCTCCGCTTCTATTGGCCGGCCGCTCAGTGACGCTGCAGTGACGTCGCTATGACGCCGAACGCATCTCCCCCTTGAAAAAGGGATTGTTTGGCGGTCACAGCGACGTTGCTGACAATGTATGTGCGTGTGACGCTGCCGTAGCGATAATGTTCACTACGGCAGTGATCACCACATATCGTGCCACTGATGGGGGCGGGAGCTATCGGTCGCGACATCGCTAGCAATAGCTAGCGATGTCACAACATGTAAAGCACCCTTTACACTTCACCCAAATTTAGCTATTGGTTACCAGTGCCACAGTCCTAGGAGGTCAGAGTGCTATGCATGTGCCTTCTGTGAAATTTGAGGCTCTGCAGTATTGCGATTTTGTGAATAACTCAGGAAAGCTGGCAAATTTGAATTTCCAACAATCCAATTAAAGCTAGTAAGTAGAAATATAGGCTAATATCATGTTTTTTAGCTTTATTTCTAGTTTGGATTTATCGGTGTAGTATATTTTATTTGTATTTTTTAATTACCGTATATAGATTTTTTTATTTTATTTTCAAGAAGCTGTATTAGTTTGTAACATTGAAAGATAACTATGCACAGTGGATATAATATTTAACTCACAATAATCGTATTGCCTGTGAGAGTGAATTTTTTTGCTGAAAACTCATCCAAAGGATTCATCTTATAGTTGAGCACATTATTCGGTTCCTCTAAGTCTTTATCCACACATTTAATTTGCAGTAAAGGGCTATTTATGGGAGTCGTTTCAGCAACTTGAATCCTAATAGAAATCAAAGAAACAGTTAAATACATAACAATAACTATAAATAAAAGAAATAGATTGTAAGCTTGATAGCTGGGCCCTTACTCCTACTGTAACTCTTGCTACTTTGTTGTTTGTTTTTTTTTGTCTGGACATACCCTCTTAATTGTAAAGTACTGCAGAATGTATTGGCGCTATATAAATAAAATAAATTATGAATAAAAATAAAAACTGGTTGTAGTATTAGTGGCAAATGCTTGGGGCTGATGCCATGACAAAATCATATTCATGAACATTAAATTAAAGGGATTGTTAACTACTTTTATATTGATATCAATAATCAATATCAGATCATTGGGAGTGTCACACCCAAACGCCCCACGGTGTGTAGTGTGGAACACCACAACTCCATACACTGCCCATCGCTGACAACTGCAGATCAGCTCCTATTCAATTTGTATCTTCTGCAATGACTCAGGAACCTATCTAGCCTAGATTTCTGAAACAGTGATTCTGAAACTTTAATAGAAGAAATGGGGGTTCATAAAGATCCTCTGTCAAAAATGTTACTGCACATTATTGTCCTTACAAGACCAAGATGATTACAAAACTGCTTTGTGTAGGACCTGCACAGGACCTGCCAAGTAAGGACAAATAACCTTCTTCTTACTTTTAAAGTAAAAGTCAACATGAGAAGAAAGTGCAAGGAGTCTGGTCTGGGGTCTGTATTTAGGAGTTATAGTTCTGAAGGGTTTTGGTCTGCAGAATTTATTAGTTTATTGGTTTACTGGTCTGGATTCTAAATTCCACTAAAGGTCTGTATTTAGAGGGGTTTTCCCCACAAAGTTAATTTTAAAGTTGATTTTAATCAATAAATCTTGAAATAATAGTAATTTCCACAATTGCATATCAAGTGGAGAACATTTATTGAGCAAAGCTTCACACAAACGGAAATCACCCAGTTAATTAAAGCATTTGAACACACGTCTTGGTATTGTGTGGAAGACATTGCAGGGACACTAGGGACACTGAAGATAGGGAACATCCAAAGGACCAACTGAATTGAGCAAATAGGTTAGGTTGTTAAGTTAAAGATAATTATTAAGATAATTATATGGAGTTGAAATTGTTGTGACAATGAAAAAGAAAATGATGTAACAGAAGCATTGTACAATCCGGAGACATTTTATGGAATGTAACAGCATGTTCTCTTGTTGATGATATGTGCTTGCTGACATCAAATAAAATATGTTTTAAAAAAAAAATATTGTTCATGTGCTGAGATAATCTTATATATGTGTCCCTGCTGTGTACTGTGTAATGGCCGTGTCTGACTGTACAGGGACATGCTCTGACCATACCACAGCTCCTGGGCCAGGGAGGAAGGAAAAGAGTACATAGATAACAGAGCATGGGATCATATATGATAGTTTTGTGGGATAAAGAATGTCCTTGCCTGTTTTTAAAATGTCTTACCTCAAAGAATGAATTTCCAATCTTGTGCTCTAATGTCTATATAGCTTTTTTTGCTTCCACCCTGGCCCAGAACATGTGGTATGATCAGACTATGTTCCTGTACTGTCAGACACAGCCATTACACAGTACATAACAGGGACACAAATATAAGATTATTTCATCACAGGAACATTATTTTTAATCACATCCAATTGTGGAACTTTTTATTATTTCAAGATGTATTAATTAAAATCAACTTTGTTAGTGGGAAAAGCCCTTTAAAGGTCCTGATCTTGAGGCTGCATTAGTTTAGGAGGAAAGTCTGGGCTCTGTATTCAGGGGGTCTGTATTAGGTTAGCATGTCTGATCTGGGGGTCCTTAATAGTTTATCTTATCTATGGTGTGAATTTTAGGAGTCTATATTAGCTGAAGTCTTATCTGGGTTCCAGTGTTAATTTAAGGTGTGTAGTCTTGTGTTAGGATAGGTTAGGTTAGGTTAGATTAGCAGTAGTGATGAGCGAGTACTAAAAAGCTCGTGTGCTGGAGGCTCGGGCCGAGCATCCCAAGATACTCGTGTACTCGGCCCGAGCACCGAGCCCAATGTTATCCTATGGGAGACCCGAGTATTTTTATGAAATGACCCCCGGCAGCATGTAGAAACCCTAAAAATGTCACAAAAGTCTCAGAAGAGTGCTCAAATGACATGGCAACAGCATGGGGAAGACCCCTTGAAGCATTTATCACTCAAAAGTCACAGCTGTGAACAATTTTGTCCGCGTTTTACGCCATTTTTACGGACTCACCAGAAAACCTTCAAAAATGACACCAAAATGAATTTTCATGGCGGAAATGTTAAGGGCACATACCCAATAGTGAGATAGAGCTGGTGTATGTTACTTTTGTAGATTACATGAAAGATTTTACGTGAAAACATTATGTGGCACTCCGATGTCCCTGAAAAGAGACGTACATGAAGGCCTCTTGAGTCTAATGTGCCCATTTTGAGGAAGTGAGTCTTTGTAGTATTTTCCTTTGCCAGGGCAGTCCAAAATTGTGAGGTTCACCAATGCCCCTGCATACAGATGTGCATGAGGGCCTGTATACCTGAAGTGCCCATTGTAAGGAAGTGGGTCTATTGTAGTATAGCCCTTTGGCAGGACAGCCAAAAATTGTGAGGCTCCACATTGTCCCTGGATAGAGACGTGCATGAGGGCCTGTAAACCTGAAGTGCCCATTGTAAGGAAGTGGGTCTATTGTAGTATCGCCCTTTGGCAGGACAGCCAAAAATTGGGAGGTTCCACATTGTCCCTGGATAGAGACGTGCATGAGGGCCTGTAAACCTGAAGTGCCCATTGTAAGGAAGTGGGTCTATTGTAGTATAGCTCTTTGGCAGGACAGCCAAAAATTGGGAGGCTCCACATTGTCCCTGGATAGAGACGTGCATGAGGGCCTGTAAACCTGAAGTGCCCATTGTAAGGAAGTCGGTCTATTGTAGTATAGCCCTTTGGCAGGACAGCCAAAAGTTGGGAGGCTCCACATTGTCCCTGGATAAAGACGTGCATGAGGGCCTGTAAACCAGAAGTGCCCATTGTAAGGAAGTGGGTCTATTGTAGTATAGCCCTTTGTCAGGGCAGCCAAAAATTGGGAGGCTCCACGTTGTCCCTGGATAGAGACGTGCATGAGGGCCTGTAAACCTGAAGTGCCTATTGTAAGGAAGTGGGTCTATTGTAGTATAGCCCTTTGGCAGGGCAGCCAAAAATTGGGAGGCTCCACGTTGTCCCTGGATAGAGACGTGCATGAGGGCCTGTAAACCTGAAGTGCCCATTGTAAGGAAGTGGGTCTATTGTAGTATAGCCCTTTGGCAGGGCAGCCAAAAATTGGGAGGCTCCACGTTGTCCCTGGATAGAGACGTGCATGAGGGCCTATAAACCTGAAGTGCCCATTGTAAGGAAGTGGGTCTATTGTAGTATAGCCCTTTGGCAGGGCAGCCAAAAATTGGGAGGCTCCACGTTGTCCCTGGATAGAGACGTGCATGAGGGCCTGTAAACCTGAAGTGCCCATTGTCAGGAAGTGGGTGTATTGTAGTATAGCCCTTTGGCAGGGCAGCCAAAAATTGGGAGGCTCCACATTATCCCTGGATAGAGACGTGCATGAGGGCCTCAAAACATTGTTCCCATTGCAAAGGAGCGGGTCTCCTGTCGTTGTAATGTCCATTCTGAAAGAATGGGCGAAAAAATTTACCACTGGGGGTATACCTGAAACAACGGCCTAACTATTGTAACGGTCATCATGGTGGCGCATGAGGAGAAGGAGGAGCAGTCCAGCGATTATCCAAAGTCTAGAAGTGTGTACCCATGGGTGAGTGTAGGTACATGGCAAATTCCCATTACAAACGTTAAATTCCGCTCTCATTTGCTGGTGGTGTGGTGAAGTCTGGCCCAATCCAACCCTTGTTCATCTTGATCAGAGTCAGCCTGTCAGCATTTTCAGTTGACAGGCGGGTGCGTTTATCTGTAATGATTCCACCTGCGGCACTAAAAACACGCTCTGACAAAACGCTAGCGGCAGGGCAGGCCAGGACTTCCAAGGCGTAGAGAGCCAATTCATGCCACGTGTTCAGCTTGGATACCCAATAATTGTAAGGCACAGAGGAATGTCGGAGTACAGTTGTTCGATCTGCAAGGTACTCCTTGAGCATCTGGGCAAACTTAGGATTTCTTGTGGCACTACCCCGCACCTCAGGGGCTGTGGTACGTGAGGGGCTGAGAAAACTGTCCCACATCTTAAAGACTGTTCCCCTACCTCTGGCGGATTGGACTTGTGCCCCTCTCGGCTGTACGCCTTGGTTGTCCGCTGATTCCTGACCTATGCCGCTAGCGTTTTGTGAGGGGAATGCTTTGCCTACTTCCGTGACTATGGCCTTCCGGAACTGCTGCATTTTGGCTGACCTCTCTGCCTCGGGAATAAGAGACATAAAGTTCTCCTTGTAGCGTGGGTCTAACAGTGTTACCAACCAGTAATGATTGTCGGCCAAGATGTTCTTAACGCGAGGGTCACGAGACAGGCAGCTTACCATAAAGTCAGCCATGTGCGCCAGACTCTTAACAGCCAGTACTTCAGTATCCTGACCAACACGATGACTGAACATGCTGTCCTCCTCCTCCTCCTCCTCCTCCTCATCTACCCTGTCCTCTGGCCAGCCACGCTGAACCGAGGATATGACTGATGTGCATGTCATATCCTCAATTTGGCCGGAGAGTTGCTCCATGTCTTCATCCTCCTCCTCGTCATAGTCCTCCACTGCACGTTGTGATGAGACGAGGCTGGGCTGTGTGTTATCACCCACACCCACTACTGTTTCTTGCTCCAACTCATCGCGCTCCGCCTGCAATGCATCATGTTTGTTTTTGAGCAGAGACCGTTTTAGAAGGCAGAGAAGCGGCATGGTGACGCTAATAATGGCGTCATCACCACTCACCATCTTGGTGGAGTCCTCAAAGTTTTGGAGGATGGTACATAGGTCGGACATCCATCTCCACTCCTCAGGTGTTATGTGTGGAGTTTGACCCATTTCCCGACGGCTTAGGTGATGCAGGTACTCAACAACTGCCCTCTTCTGCTCACATATCCTGACCAACATGTGCAGAGTTGAATTCCAACGCGTGGGGACATCACACACCAGTCTGTGAGCCGGAAGATGCAAACGGCGCTGAGAGCCGGTAAGGCCGGCTGAAGCAGTAGGTGACTTTCGAAAATGTGCAGACAGGCGGCGAACTTTTACCAGCAGATCAGACAGCTCTGGGTATGACTTTAGAAACCGCTGAACCACGAGGTTGAGCACATGGGCCACGCATGGAACATGTGTCAGCTGGCCTCGCCTCAAAGCCACCACCAGGTTCTGGCCATTGTCACACACGACCTTTCCTGGCTTTAGGTTCAGAGGTGTGAGCCAGTGATCTGCCTGCTGTTTCAGAGCTGTCCACACCTCTTCTGCATTGTGGGGTTTGTCACCTATGCAGATTAGCTTCAGCACAGCCTGTTGCCGCTTCGCCGAGGCAGTGCTGCAGTGCTTCCAGCTTGGGACTGGTGTGGAGGGTAAAGTGGATGAGGATGCGGAGGAGGAGGAGGAGGCTGAAGAGCATGACATTCCGGAGCTGTAGAGTGTGAGTGAAACCCTGACTGAGGTAGGGCCTGCAAACCTTGGTGTGGGAAGGACGTGTTCCGTCCCTCGCTCAGACTGGGTCCCAGCTTCCACAATATTAACCCAGTGTGCCATCAACGAGATGTAGCGGCCTTGCCCACAAGCACTTGTCCACGTGTCTGTGGTTAGGTGGACTTTGGGTGAAACAGCGTTGTTCAGGGCACGTGTGATGTTTTGTGACACGTGGTTATGCAACGCGGGGACGGCACACCGGGAGAAATAGTGGCGGCTGGGGACCGAGTAACGTGGGACAGCTGCCGCCATCAGGTCACGGAATGCTTCTGTCTCCACCAGCCTAAAAGGCAACATTTCCAGCGCAAGCAGTCGCGAAATGTTAGCATTTAGAACTGTGGCATGTGGGGCGTTGGCAGTGTATTTGCGCCTGCGTTCAAAGGTTTGCTGAATGGATAACTGAACGCTGCGCTGGGACAAGGACGTGCTTGATGATGGTGTTATTTCTGCGCAGGCAACTGCAGGTGCAGGACCGGAGGAGGCTTGTTCGCAGGCAGCATGGACAGCGGATTGGCTCGCATGCACAAGAAGCGAAGACGTAGCAGTGACATCAGCAAGCACTGCTCCTCGACTCTGTTGTACTTCCCACAAAGTCGAGTGCTTGGCTGACATGTGCCTGATCATGCTGGTGGTGGTCAGGCTGCTAGTTTTGGTACCCCTTCTGATGCTGGCATGGCAGGTGTTGCAAATGGCCTTTTTAGAATCATCTGGAGCCAACTTAAAAAACTGCCAGACTCGGGAAGACCTAACATTTGTACAGGCACCTTGTGTCGTGTTGTTGTTCCGGGGAACGGTTGCCTGACTTCTGCCTGGAGCCACCACCCTGCTTCTTACTGCCTGTTGGGATGCTACGCCTCCCTCCCCCTGTGCACTGCTGTCCTCGCTCTGCATATCCTCCTGCCAGGTTGGGTCAGTTACTGGATCATCCACCACGTCGTCTTCCTCTTCCGCACCCTGCTCCTCCTCCTGACTTCCTGACAATTGTGTCTCATCATCGTCCACCCCTTGTTGAGACACATTGCCAACTTCGTGAGAACGTGGCTGCTCAAATATTTGGGCATCTGTACATACGATCTCCTCATGACCCACTTCAACATGAGCTGGCGAGAGGCCAGAATGTGTGAATGGAAACGTGAACAGCTCTTCCGAGTGTCCAAGTGTGGGATCAGTAATGTCCGAGGACGTGTACTCAGCCTTGTGGTAGGAAGGAGGATCAGGTTCTGAAATGTGCGGTGCAGTATCACGGCTACTGACACTTGACCATGTGGAAGACAGAGTGTTTGTGGTGGTGCCAATCTGACTGGAAGCATTATCCGCTATCCAACTAACAACCTGTTGACACTGGTCTTGGTTCAAGAGCGGTGTACTGCTGCGGTCCCCAAGAATTTGGGACAGGACGTGCGAGCGACTAGATGTGGCCCTTTGTTGTGGCGAAATTAGAGCTTGCCCACGACCTCGGCCTCTGCCTGCACCACCATCACGTCCACTTCCTTGTTCGTTGCCAATGCCCTTGCGCATTTTGCAATGCTGTGCTGACGTGTATTCACTAGACTTGTGCGTTATATCCAAGTTTGTGCAAAACGTGCACCTGCACGCTACCACCGACAGGCACACACGTGCGGTTTTTAAATGCAAGCACGGACGCACTAAGAACCTAACAGGTTTTTAGGAGCGACAATTACTGAGAAGTCTGACACTATCAGACACTGCTGACTGACGTGTATTATACACTAGACTTGTGCGTTATATAATAGTTTGTGCAAATCGTGCACCTGTACGCTGCCACCGACAGGCACACACGTGCGGTTTTTAAATGCAAGCACGGACGCACTAAGAACCTAACAGGTTTTTAGGAGCGACAATTACTGAGAAGTCTGACACTATCAGACACTGCTGACTGACGTGTATTATACACTAGACTTGTGCGTTATATAATAGTTTGTGCAAATCGTGCACCTGTACGCTGCCACCGACAGGCACACACGTGCGGTTTTTAAATGCAAGCACGGACGCACTAAGAACCTAACAAGTTTTTAGGAGCGACAATTACTGAGAAGTCTGACACTATCAGACACTGCTGACTGACGTGTATTATACACTAGACTTGTGCGTTATATAATAGTTTGTGCAAATCGTGCACCTGTACGCTGCCACCGACAGGCACACACGTGCGGTTTTTAAATGCAAGCACGGACGCACTAAGAACCTAACAGGTTTTTAGGAGCGACAATTACTGAGAAGTCTGATACTATCAGACACTGCTGACTGACGTGTATTATACACTAGACTTGTGCGTTGTATAATAGTTTGTGCAAAACGTTCACCTGTACGCTGCCACCGACAGGCACACATGTGCGGTTTTTAAATGCAAGCACGGACGCACTAAGAACCTAACAGGTTTTTAGGAGCGACAATTACTGAGAAGTCTGACACTATCAGACACTGCTGACTGACGTGTATTATACACTAGACTTGTGCGTTATATAATAGTTTGTGCAAAACGTGCACCTGTACGCTGCCACCGACAGGCACACACGTGCGGTTTTTAAATGCAAGCACAGACGCACTAAGAACCTAACAGGTTTTTAGGAGCGACAATTACTGAGAAGTCTGACACTATCTGGACTGTTTTAGAATGTGTACACCAGCCCCAGATATGATGAAGGCTGGTATACGGTCACCACTAGGAATGGCTATATACCCTGCCTGCCTGCCTGTATACTGCTACAATAGTCCTGACAAGGACTCTTCTGGTCACTAGCCTGTATTCCGACCTGGCTATACCCTGCCTGTATACAGCAACAATAGTCCTGAGAAGGACTCTGCTACTGTACTCCGACCTGGCTATACCCTGCCTGCCTGTATACAACTATAATAGTCCTGAGAAGGACTTCTGGTCACACTGTTTGCAGCCCTGCTACGGAAATAGCTATAAAGGGCCGCAAACCTTTCCTTGAAGCAGCAAAACTCTCCCTGCACTCACTGGCTGGATGGCTGTGTGCAGAGCACAGCGCGCCCGCCGGTATAAAGGCTCGGTCACGCTGTGCAGGCCGGCCAATCACTGCAATTCCACAACTAACAGGGCTGTGGCATTGCAGTGGTCTGCCAGCCAATCCCTGCATGAGGGCTGGCTCTCAAAAGAGCGCCAATATGCAGGGATGAAGACCACGAGTACAGCACGAGTATTGCGAGATTACTCGGTCCCCGCCGAGTAGCCCGCGTACAGTGATACTCGTGCGAGTACCGAGTAGTAACAAGCATACTCGCTCATCACTAATTAGCAGGCATGTTTGACTGGTGTCTGTAACATCATAGTAGACTCTCAGGGTTTGTATTTATTTATAGGGTTTGGTCCAGGGCTCTGTTCTGAGTGAGTCTTGTGTGGGGACTATAAGGCTACTTTCCTACTATCAGGATCATTTGACAATTTGACGTTGCAAAAATTCTGCACCATCTCCGCACCTCTGATTACTTTCTTTGTTTACATTGAATTTTTGTGTTCATTTTTTATTCTGCGTTTTTTTTTGTCTTTGTTTGGTGCATCATCCTTTAAATAAAGCTGTTTATTTTAAAGCTGGTTTAATACTTCCTTGTATTAACATCATTAGGTGAAATGCATTTTTGTTGCATTTCCTCCATGTAAACACTCCAAAAATTCATGGGCGTCTTTTACCTGTAGATTTTCTGATTTTCTACATCTAATACAAGTCTATGGTGAAAATCCGCACAGATAACTGAGCATTTCCACAAGATAAATTGACATGCTGCGGATTAGAAAAATGCACCACATGTCAGTTTATAGTGAGTAAAGAAGCACAGTGGGCATGAGAAACTGCAGAAATAACACTGCATCCACAATGCGAGTAACACTGATCGTCGGAATGTACCCTAATAGTTTATTGAGTCTGAATTTGTTACTTGGGGTGTTTAGTCTTGTATCAGATCTTTTCCGGGTTTATTCTAGTCTCTAAATTAATTTTTAGGTCTAATCTGATTTCTGGATTTATGTAGGAGTCTGGTCTGGAGTTTACATCAATTATAATGTCTTAATATAAGGATTGAATTTAATTGTGTTGCTATAGAAACTAAGAATGGCAGAAGAAGTGAGGGACCAAATATGTCTGGGCAGCAAACTTTTCAGCAATCGGTAGCTGTGGAAGCAAGGGACAGATCCGCTTCATACGTGATCAGCTCTCCTTTTCATTAGCTTCCCTGGCGTGACATCATTGTTTTAACACATGTGCTGTAGCGCCAGGCCAGTTAATCAACGGAAAAGCCAGAAATATTGTCAGATAAAAGTTGGTTCTCACAGGCCTTGTCTCACTACCACAGTTTTCATGTCATGGTCGATGGACCTCATTGTGTGAACTGATTCTCACCAACTCTAATCCTTATTCATTTGGCAATGTCAGTATTTAAAGGCACAATGCTATGACAAGAGGAATGATAGGATAGAAAGGTCGTATTGCTTATAGACACCGTGTGGCAATCCAAAGACTGGAAAAAGAAGAGTGGTAACAATGCAGGGCATATGTTATTCTTCATCCACCTGTGTAATCATTGAGGAAAGCAGCTGATTTGGTAGCTGCATTGTTGCAAATCACTGATATATGCACCATTTGTTCTCTTGCTCATAATTTTTTTTTACTTTAAAGTGAATGTCAGCAGATTTTTGCTACCTCATCTGGGAGCAGCATAATGTAGGCAAAGAGACCTTGAATCCAATAATGTGTCACTTAGATTATTGGATGCAGCCGTTCTGAGACAATCAGAATTGTTAGATTTAGTCATGTAGCAGCATTGAGAAAGCTGTCCCATCAACACCAGGCTAGCAATAGAGATTGTGCATTGACAGTTTGGTGTGATTCAGAGGAGGGGACATGCCAGACTGCCATACGCATTACATTGTGGTCCAGTAATGATAAGGGCCCTGTTACTTAAATAAACATAGCAAATAAACAACAGCTGAAACTATGACAAGACAGGCATCCCTGAATTTTATGTTTTAACCTTTGCACCATGCTGTCTTCAGATTACATAGAAAAAACCTGCTGACAAATTCCCTTTAAGTATAGGTGGAGGATAGCAGATTTCAAGTTTGCTGCTACTCAACAAAATATTAAATCTAAGTGAAGATAAGCTGGACTTTACATTTGAGTAATAGTAAAACCATAGACACTGCAATGCCTTTATGCAAGTCAATCAGATTGAAACAAATTGTCTAACACTACAGGACTGACCTTATCGACACAAGTCTTGTGTCCGTTTACTGTTTAAGGGTGTGCTGACATCTAAAAGATTTGTTACTAAAATTTATGTGACTGAGAATCACTTCAATTCATTTTAAATGAAGTGTTTTAGCATAATACACTTGGACTTCCATAAATCCATTCAGATGAATCAGACAGAAAGAAAAGTGGCAAGTAAGATTTTACTCTTAGCATTCTCAACATAGTGATTTTTAGTGTTGAGCCACCCCCGTAGTGTTCGCGTTCGGTTCGTTCAGCGAACGTTCGACGAACACCTTCGAGCCCCATTGAAAAGAATGGCAGGCAAACACAAACACATGCAAACACATTATACATGTACACATACAGTTAATAAACATTGCCATTATACTTACAGGTCCCCGAGATGCGTCTTGCAGACTCTGTCTACAGACGCTTCTCCTTCTGATCATCACTGCGCCCTGCCAATAACCAGCACTGATAATAGGACCTTCAGTGATGTCATCATAGCATGTGACCAGTCACGTGTGTATTATCTCATTGGCTACAGACTGGTCACATGGCTAGACGTCATGCTAGGTCCGGTCAGTGCATCTCTCCGGTATGCGGTGCTCGTTTAAGCATCTCCATGTACCGGTGAGATGCTTGGGCACATGCTTGGCTCCCCGTCCCTACATGTTAGCGCTCTTTACAGAGTCAGCCCACATGCAAGCACAGGATGCCACAGCCGGTGAATAGCGGCACCGGGAATCAGGTGATCGGAGATCACCGTTGCTATAGCAACCCACCTGTCAGATTACTATTTCAACGGTAGCAGTGGTGACATAACCGCTTACAACCCGCAGCCTCTGCTCACTCACTGAGTGATTAGACTGCACGGGAGCAGCAGCGTCTTCCTCCCATGCAGTGCTGTCTGATGAAGCAGAGCTGCATGGGTTGAAGGAGAAAGAAGACAGAAGACCAGGATCGTGGCGGGGTGAAAGGGAGTAATAAACATGGAGTCTCTAAGTGTGTCTGTGTATTTATTTCTATTAAAGTATTTTTTCTCTGTGTGGTATCTTTTTTTTAACCCTTTAATGGAGATTCTTAATGGCCGGGTCAAACTTGCCTGACATTAAGAATCTCTGGCCTAATACTAGATAGTAAAACCAAGTTAGTATTAAGCCATTATCACCCAGCGAGCCACCCATCACCAGGGCGGCTGGAAGAGTTGGATACAGCTCCAGAAGATGGCACTTTTATGAAAGCGCCATATTCTGGGGCGGCTGCAGACTGCAATTCGCAGAAGAGGGGCCCAGAAAGCTCGGGCAAACCTGTGCTGTGGATTCCAATCCCCAGCTGCCTAGTTGTACCTGGTTGGATACAAAAATGGGGCGAAGCCCATGTCATTTTTTTTTTAATTATTTCATGAAATTCATGAAATAATTAAAAAAAAGGGCTTCCCTATATTTCTAGTTCCCAGCTGGGTACAAACAGGCAGCTGGCGGTTGGGGCAGCCGTACCTGCCTGCTGTACCTGGCTAGCATACAAAAATATGGCAAAGCCCACGTCTTTTTTTTGGTGGGCAAAAACTCTTGCATACAGTCCTGGATGTAGTATGCTGAGCCTTGTAGCTCTTCAGCTGCTGTCTGCTCTCCTGCATACACTAGTGAATGGAGCATGCTGAGCTTTATAGTTCTGCAGCTCCTGTCTGCTCTCCTGCACACACTAGTAAATGGAGCATGCGGAGCCTTGTAGTTCTGCTCCCCTTGTTTCTCCCTCCAGCATACAGTCCTGGATGCGGCATGCTGAGCCTTGTAGTTCTGCAGTTGCTGTCTGCTCTCCTGAATACACTAGTGGATGAAGTATGCTGAGCCTTGCAGTTCTGCTCCCCCTGCCTCTCCCTCCAGCATACAGTCCTGGATGGAGGATGCTGAGCCTTGTAATTCTGCAGCTGCTGTCTGCTCTCCTCCATACAGACAGACAGCAGACAACAGCTGCAGAACTACAAGGCTCAGCATACTCAATCCAGGACTGTATACAGGAGTTTTTTGCCCCCCCCCAAAAAAAATGACATGGGTTCCGCCATGTTTTTGTATGCTAGCCAGGTATAGCAGGCAGCTACGGGCTGCCCCCAACCCCCAGTTGCCTATTTGTACCCTACTGGGAACCAAAAATATAGGGAAGCCCTTTTTTTTTAAATTATTTCATGAATTTCATGAAATAACTAAAAAAAATGACGTGGGCTTCACCCAATTTTTATGTCCAGTCAGGTACAACTAGGCAGCTGGGGATTGGAATACTCAGCGCATGGTGCCCAAGCTTTCTGGGCACCCCTGCTGCGAATTGCAGTCTGCAGCAGCCCCAGAAAATGGCGCTTTCATAGAAGCGCCATCTTCTGGCGCTGTATCCAACTCTTCCAGCTGCCCTGGAACTAAAATATAGGGAAGCCCTTTTTTTTAAATTATTTCATGAATTTCATGAAATAACTAAAAAAAATGACATGGGCTTCACCCAATTTTTATGTCCAGCCAGGTACAACTAGGCAGCTGGGGATTGGAATACGCAGCGCATGGTGCCCAAGCTTTCTGGGCACCCCTGCTGCGAATTGCAGTCTGCAGCAGCCCCAGAAAATGGTGCTTTCATAGAAGCGCCATCTTCTGGCGCTGTATCCAACTCTTCCAGCTGCCCTGGTGATGAGTGGCATGCTGGGTAATAATGGGGTTAGAGCTAGCTGTATATTATCAACTGGCCCTAAGCCCGAAATTCATGGTGTGATGTCAATAATAGACATGGCCACCATGAATTTCTAGTACAGATAAAAAAAACACAACACAGAAAAATATTTTTATTAGAAATAAAACACAACACAATTAGTGACTCCATCTTTATTGAAATAAAAAACCCTCCTCCGCAGTAATCCTTGGTCAAGGGTCCCGCGCCATCCAATCCAAATCCAATATCATCTGATCGGTTTGCTGGAAGGCAAAGCGATCAGATGATGTGTGAGGTTCAAGGGCCTGAATTACATGACACAGCAGCTGATTGTATAAACGGCTTTTATACAATCAGCTGATGCATCAGTGCAAAAAAAAAAACCAAAACTACACACTTCTGTGAAGACTCCTATCCGACAGGAGCAGCTGATACTTTAGCTGGCCGGGCGGTAAAAAGCCGGCCTCACCGTTCGACTTATAGTGTCAGCTGAACCGTCAGCTGACCGCATCAGCTGATCATCGCCAAGTCTGAGAGAGAGAGAGAGAAAAAGAGAGAAAAAGAGAGAGAAAAAGAAAGAGAGAGAGAGAAAGAGAGAGAAAGAGAGAAAGAGGGGAAAAGAGAGGAGAGAGAAAGAGAGAGAAAGAGAGAGAAAAAGCGAAAAAGAGAGAAAGAGAAAGAAAGAGAGAGAAAAAGAGAGAAAAATAGAGAGAAAGCAGCCTCATTCCGTTAACTGCTCCAATTTTAAAGGTGTGTCCCGCGGCTCACAGCTGATGTCCAGCTCCTCCCCTCAGTGCATAATTAAATTAAATTATAAATAAATAATAATTATAATTTAAAATTACAAATAAATTAAATTAAATTCTTTACCGGGATGGCCGGGACTTGCACTCGTGAACTAATTCTCCTTAGGCGGCAGCTCTACTCATTGAGCCACTGCCTGTAATGAAAAGAATAGGAGGATTTGATAATCTTGACCTCTGAATTGCAGTAGAGAATCCAGAAATGGATTATTTAGCTCCAAAGAGGAGAGAAAAAGAGAGAAAAAAAGAGAGGGAGAAAAAGAGAGAGAGAGAAAAGGAAAGAGAAAAAGAGAGAGAAAAAGAGATAGAAAGAGAGAAAAAGAGAGAGAGAAAAAAAGAGAGAAAGAGAGAGAAAAAGAGAGAAAGAGAGAGAAAGAGAGACAAAAAGAGACAAAAAGAGAGAGAAAACGAGAGCAAAAGACAGAGAAAGAGAGAGAGGGGAGAAAAAGAGAGCGAAAAAAAGTGAGAGAAAAAGAGACAGAGAAATAGAGAGAGAAAGAGAGAGAGAAAAAAGAGAGAGAGAGAGAAAGAGAGAGAAAAAGAGAGCGAGAAAAAGAGAAAAAGGGAGAGAGAGAGAGAAAAAGATAGCAATAAAGAAACAGAGAGAAAAAAGAGAGAAAACGAGAGAGAAAGACAGGGAGAGAGAAAAAGAGAGAAAAAGAGAGAGAAAGAGAGAAAAGAGAGAGAAAGAGAGAAAAAGAGAGAGAAAGAGAGAGAAAAAGAGAGAGAAAACGAGAGAGAAAGACAGAGAAAGACAGAGAAAGAGAGAGAGAGGGAGAAAAAGAGCGAAAAAAGAGAGAGAAAAGGAGACAGAGAAATAGAGAAAGAGAGAGAGAAAAAGAGAGAGAAAGAGAGAAAGAAAAAGAGAGAGAAAAAGAGAGAAAAACAGAGAGAAAAGAGAGAAAAAGAGAGAGAAAACGAGAGAGAAAGACAGGGAGAGAGAAAAAGAGAGAGAGAGAGAAAAAGAGTGAGAGAGAGATATAACACGCAGGCACTACCTGAGAGAGAGATAAAGAAAGAGAGAGAGAAAGAGAGAGAGAGATCAACACGCAGGCACTACCTGAGTGAAGTCTACGGGGTGACAGCGCGGCTCACTTCAGTTGCTTCATGGAGCTGACACAGAGCGCTCGTGATCTGCGGCGCTCCATGTCGGCTTCATGTAGCAGAGCTGAAAGCGTCATGTGGATTACGTGTAGCTGACACAGAGCGCTCGTGTTCTACGGCGCTCCCTGTCAGCTTCATGTAGCAGAGCTGAAAGCATTGTGTGGATTACTTTGGACCTGGATTGTTGTTTGGGGATTAATAAAGAGGTAAATGAGGGTGTTTTTTTGTCTTTTATTCCAAATAAAGGATTTTTTGTTGTGTGTGTTTATTTACTTTCACTTACAGGTTAATCATGGAAGGTATCTCGGGGAGATGCCTGTCATGATTAACCTAACCTTATTACCCCGATTTCCACCACACCAGGGCAATTCGGGATGAGCCGGGTAGAGTCCCGGGACTGTCGCATCTAATGGATGCGGCAATTCCAGGCGGCTGCTGGCTGATATTGTTAGGGTGGTGGGCTCCCCATAATGTGGCACTCTCCATCCTGACAATACCAGCCTCCAGCCGTGTGGCTTTATCTTGGCTGGTATCAAAATTGGGGGGAACCGCAGGTTTTTTTATTATTTATTTATTTATTTTACTGCACGATATAGACCCGCCCGCCGGCGGCTGTGATTGGTTGCAGTGAGACAGATGTCACTCATCGTGGAGGCGTGGCTGACTGCAACCAATCATGGGCGCCGGTGGGCGGGGAAAACAGGGAATACCAGATTGAATAATGAGCGGCAGCCATTTTCAAAACAGGAAAAGCTGCCGTAGCTTTGGGACAGCCGTGAAGCGCGGCGCCCGTGATCGGTAAGTAGGAAAGAGAGAGGGATTGTGCTGGGGATGCAGGACGCATGCAGATACGCAAGGTGCGCACATAACCTTACTGTGAAAAGCCACGCTTTCGATGATCGAACCGTTATCGAACGGTAACTCGAACTGCCAAACTTGAAGCAAATCGTTCAAGTTCGTCGAACGACTCGAACACCGCCCAAAATCACTCGAATTTGAAATTGGCGAACGGTTCAATTCCAACATCGCTCATCTCTAGTGATTTTGCATTCAAGTAAAGTTTACATTTAAAGGGAAATTGTCAGGAAAAAAGTATTTGCCTGCAGCCATAGTGGTAACCTGCAGATAAATATCATTTTAATGTGTTCCCTTCTAAATAGGAGAGCAGCTGTTTGGTTCCCATCAATGGGGCAGCAATGTATGTCAGTCATGGAGCATTGGGACTGAAAGCTCGCTGGCTGTTTAGAGAACGTTGACTGATCACAGCCCCGTCACCGCCATAATGACTGGAAGTGAGCAGTTGTAGGGAGATTATAACTTCATTAGACACCTCCACATGTCTAAAATGGTATTTACCTACAGATTACCAGTGTGGCTGCAGATGCATAGCGTTTTCTATCAGATAAATTGAATTGAATCTTGTACTCACATATTGGGGTAGCCTTCACATTGTGGATAGTTATCATTAACATCAATTAGCCTCACTGTTAGTTCTGCTACTGTTATATGAACTCTGTCATTATCAAATGCATGGATGATTAATCGCTGCTCATGAACAATATTTGGATCTTCATAGTCCAATAAATAGGCTATTTTGATTTCTCCAGAATCTGGCACATAAAAACATTGAAATAAAACATTTTAAAAATGAAGATATTTTCCAGACAATTAGACAATATAATATCACTGCTTCAGTTTATAGTAAAACACTACTAAGAGGACATTTTTTTTTTACATTCAACTCATCTTTCCTCCAACATTAGAATATTATGGTAATTATTATCTAAGGGATCAAAGGAAGATTGCACCACTAATTAATTGATGGTGAGATATTTCACTAATATCGTGCACTGCACCTAGGCAGCATTATGTTAGCACTGGGTGCTGGGGTCCAGGGCTCAAATCCCACCAAGAACAACATCTGCAAGGAGTTTGTATGTTCTCCCCGTGTTTGTGTGGGTTTCATACGGGTTCTCCAATTTCCGCCCACACTCCAAAGACACATTTATAGGGAAGTTAGATTGTGAGCCCCTATGGGAACAGTAATGGGGATGTCTGTAGAATTAATGGCGCTATATAATCTAGTAAAATACATCAATACCATATAGCTTCTCCTCCAAAATCAGGCAGATATTGAACTTAAATGGATATTTCATACACCTATGCATCTTCAAACATAAATTGAATACTTGTCAGAAGATAACTTTTATGCTTGTGGTTCATAAACCATAAGCTACCAAAGTAGAAGACACCCATTTTTTCTGTGCTCTGAATTCAGAGAAGCTGCATCAGTCCAAGGAAAGGTTCAATCCACTACATTTTCTCATTCCTATTATGGCCACAATTCATAGCTGAGCTGGAATGACTTGAACTGAAAGACTAAAATCATCATAAGCATTTATGATGCTGGTAGTATGGTTAATGAGACTTTCAGTTCAGCCAAGTATTTTATAGTGTTTTGGAAGTGTAGAATAAGGATACCTTTAAAGGGAACCTGGCATTATCCAAAATACTATTAACCAGCAGATATTGCGTTAATATGCATGATAATAGCATTCTAAAATGCTTTTAAGCTGCCCGGCTGTCGCACTGAAAGCCTGTCTATCGCGAAGAAATTAACTTTATCCCTCCCAGCAGGCTTCAGCTTTCAGCCATAGAAGTGTGCAGGGGAGCAGCTTTAGTCAGCATTTAATATAGAGAGCAATGGATATAGCCATTGTGCAATGTAAGCACTGATTTGCATGATGGAGGAGCAGAGACCATGAATCTAATGATGTATCACTTAGTTTACTAGATGCACCATTTGTGATAGAGTCAGTTTTCTTTTTTTGCAGACCTAGCAGTGCTCAGAATGTTAAGGTTTGTATAACCCTGCCACACCACTGATTGTCAGCTTTCTATGTACATTGTATACTTATAGAAATATGCTAATTAGTGGAGGAGGTATAGTTGGACAAGGAGGCAGAGGGGAGCTTGTTCTCCAGTGATAATCTCCTGTTGATTAACCACTGTTGGCTGCAATCAGAGTCTCTGTGCTTACAGTATAATGCTCTCAGATTACATAGCAAAAACCTGCTGACAGATTCCAATTAAAACAAAATACTACAAGATACCTATCCTGTTGGAAACTGTGCCGATTATGCATATTAATAATAGTTATCCTGTTTTTCAATAGGACAGAACACAGGACTCTGTTCCACATTGTTCCACTTTTAAAAGTAAATATCTTTCCAAATTTGCAAAGAAACACTTTCCATCAAGGTGAAAACAGTATTATGTGTTAGGCCTTACTCTACAGATATGCACAAATAATACTCCCCGTTCTACAGTGAATGTGACTTGTCAGAAATACCAAATATAATGTATGTAAAACAAATATTAATGTTACACAGTTTATATTAATTACCCTCATCTATAAATAGTCCAGGATAGGTAGTGAAAAATTCATAGTGTACACTGTCTCCTATATCCCTGTCAGTTGCTTGTAGTTTAAGTACAACTGTTCCAGGAGGAAGATTTTCAGGGATGTCAATAGTTTTATTTGGTAAATTCCTAAGATAAAAGACAATTAAACCAGTAATTATTACCTCTTATATTTATAAAGCCAGAAGAATTCAAATGTAGCCTTTTTTTAAACTAAAAGAAGAAAGTTATCATAATGACATTAACACAACACAGCGCAACAAAAGCCCTTAAAGTTTTACCGTTCAGCATCACTTTTCTGCACTGTTATATGTTTATCATGTTAAGAAAGGTTATATTTGTATACTGCATTAGACTGCCAACATGAAGGAATTATAATAATAAACATTTATTGTTTAGGATCACCATGATGCTGATGTTATTGCCTCCAGAGAGATTTGTTTTGCTTTGTATTTTTGTTCCTAAATTCTGCAGTGAGGGATTAATACTGTAAGTATATTGGAAAATTGTATACATTTTTATCATACAAGGAACAACCACTGTTTGCAAAAAAAAACAAACCTGAATTTGACATGAAGTGCATCACCATGAGGAAGACAAAATTTTTCTTGTGGCAGGACATTAGGAGCCTGATGCATCACACCGGTCTTGATGACAGGCTATTCATTAAATCACCACTCCAGTGTATTTTTCCCCGCTGAAGTGGTGCCTTAAATATAAGTCCCCTCCCCCACGTCTTATACTTACCTGCTGCTGTTTTCATGTTTTTCCAATACCAGTCAGTCTCCTGTGATTTGTGGACTGCAAGCAGCTTTACTGTTTCATGGAGTGCACCGGAGGTCACAAGTTGTCCTGACTCTCACACAGATGCATTGAGAGCTTGGTAACGTCTTACTTCTGGCCAGTCAGAAGTTACAAGCACAAAATGGCTCTGTGGGACCAGAGTGACGCCAAAAATGGATGAAAATATTGGAGGGACAGTATAAGACAGGGATCAAGGGATTTACATTTTAAGCACCACTCCAGCGCTTAAAAACTCCCCCCAAAAAAAGGCACTGGGGTGAGGTTCTAAGACGAGTATGCCCCTTCATGAATATGGAGCATCTGGAGAGTGGTATGCGCCTCTGTGTGCTATGCCAGAAACCTCACTGCAATAATTTCCTGCAGTGAGATTAATGGTGTAGGGAACACCAAAGTTCATCGTGAATTAGATGACACATCCCTGCCATTGCTCATCTCAACCCAGCTCCTTCCATTTATGCCGACCTGGGAGAAAGTATCATGGAGGTGCCAAAAGTCACAAAATGTAGGTACAACGCCAAGTTCCGCCTACATTTTGTGACTTTTCAAATGTTTTCTGCCAGAATTTTGCTCTGAAAACGTTGATGAATAGGGCCCCAAGTCTCCTAGTTCAACATTCCTATAGCCTACACATACATATTAAATGAATGTAAGTATATCACAACAAAATTGGCAGGATGTATTAAAAATTTACTGTGCTTTATTCACTTTCCTCTAAAGACAGATGGTAAAAGATGTGAAAATTAAATTGTATGAACCTTTGATCTAGCAATACATATGAGACTGCCAAACCTGGAGTTTCCCTGTCTGTGTGCTATAGCCATGCCTTCCACTGTGTTCATTACTGTCTAATAGAGCACTTGAGTTTGGTCTAAGAAACATCCAAAGGGAAAACTCCTCATTAATGCTTTATCCTCTGCAGAAAAATGTGAAGCAAAAAACACAACTCCATTTACAATAGATAAAGAAACTGGATTGTTGGGAGATTAAAGCTTAAATCACAAATCTTGGCAGAGATTAAAGAGCTTTGCCAGTTTAGTATCATATGGTCACAATAGTAAATCATTATGAGTTTGGCCACTTATTAGCACATTTCATGCTTTCTGTTCCCATGGAAATATATTGTATAATATTTTTAATATTTATTATTATTTATTCATATATACAGTCTATATAGCACCATTGATTCCATGGTGCTGTACATGAGAAGGGGTTAAATACAAAACACATATAAATGTCAATGAATAAACTAACAATGACAGACTGGTACTGAGAGGAAAGGGTCCTGCCCTTGCGGGGTTATATACTACAGGATAATACGTAAGGTGTTTTACACTAAGCTTTATCAGTGTAAACACAATTAGAGGAGACACATACAGACTGTGTGGACCTGAGTTTACATGATGTGATTGCATGACAACTAAGGTATCATTACATGCATGTCTGGCCCAAGGTAGTGGGCAATTTAGTTATAATATTCTATTAAAGTTTGATTTTATGGAAACTATTCTAGAAATTATTGTACTTACTTATAAACAGGTTCTTCATCATTTTCATTTTGGAGTGTGATTGTGATTAAGCCTGTGCAGAACATTGGTTCTGGCTTTACATTTCTCACCTTGATGGAGATTACAAATTTCTATAATTGGCAAAAAAATGTTATGATTAAAATGACAAATTCATTTTTAGGCCCATATAGAGACAAAACTGTTATGTGGACATGAGTGGATCTGATGAGATTCTAATTTACCACACTGAATGGATTTTACCAGGAAATTCAATTTGTAGCAAATTTATTCTTCGTGAATTGAATGTTCCCTATTGTGCTCTAAGGTCTGAAGAAACACAGAGCATAATAAACACAAGATATAGAAATTAAGAACATATACCTCACTGCTTACCTCTTTAGCCATCTCCGCTGCTATCTGTCCCCTAAGCAGTCTTCGGCTCCTCTTTTTACCACCGCGTGGTAAAACCCCACACCTATTTGCACTAGGTCGGGACTTCCAATGTCATGACCTTACAATAGTGATGCACAGAGACATTCTGGCCTAGTATGAAGAGGATCCGGGTTTTACCATGCGGTCGTGGTAAGCAGAGAACCTGAGGACCATACAAGTGACAGCCAGCAGTTGCTGTGGCCAGAAAGGTTAGCAGGGTGTGAAAATTATTTTATTTTTTTAAACTTATTGTTGGTCCTCTATAATTCAGCAATATGGGAGTCAACACACAAAGCAAATTAGAAAAAAAATCTGCATTCTGCTTCAACATACTGCCTATCACCCTTAGCTACCGTCTTCAGTGCGGGAATGAGCATTGTAAAATCCTATGGCATTCTCTCTCACTCTGAAAATGTAGCTTTTCAGCAAGGGAATAACACTGCTTAGTTTAGTATAGCTTCCAGTTTAGATTTAAGGCAGCTCGTGCTACAGGTTACCAGCAAAAATCGCTAATATAGTGATTTGGAAAGATTATTATACAGTACTGCAGAGATTTTCAATATAATCATTGTCTTGTGAAGTTGTGCTTTATAAGAATTAACATTCTTTTTCAGATTATGTCACTTTCAGATAATGATGACAAGACCAATAGACTGTTGGAGAAGGTAGTTTAGGTCCTTATTAGTGATGAGCGAGCACTACCATGCTCTGATGCTCGGGACTCGTAATGAGCAGATAGACGCTCAGAGAGACTAGACCCTTGTTCTTAAGTATAATGGAGATGAATAGGGAAATCAAGCATTTTCCGGAAAAATGCCCGAGTTCCCCAATTACCTACACTACACTCGGTACAGGAGTCAAGCCCATCCGAGCGTCGATTACTTGTTACTCACACCGAGAACTCGAGTATGATAGTGCTCATTCATGGCAAGTCCTTAGTTCTCTACCTAATATAGATCAAATTACAAAAATTCCCCTATGCTCTGATTTAGTCAGTAGCTACAGTATAAACTAGCGTTGAAAGTTTTCCCTTTTTTTCTTCTCCAATCACGTAAGCTATTACTTTTCAACTTTTTTCTGATCTGTAAATTACATTTTCACCACTGGTCGCATGCAGTGTGTTTATACCATGATTGGGACTTGAGCTCGTTCCTTACATCACAAATATCAACTGTGTTACACAGCCAGCATCTGCATGTAACAGCAGTAACCGGAGCTAATTGTTTAAACATTGTCACGCTCTCCGGGGTCCCTGCTCTGCTCCCCGGCTCACCTGCCACGCTCTCTGGCTTCCCTGCTTCTCTCCCCGGTCTCCAGCCTCCATTGCCTGCGGTCTCCAGGCGGCCCGGTCCCCACTCCCGGCGCCCATCGGCTACTCAGCCCCAGCCCGGCTCTCCTGCTTCCTGCTCACCGCTCCCTGCCCTGGCTTCTGGCACCCGGGCCTCGCGCATGCGCATTAGGGCGCGCGCGTGGTCATTGACCCTTTCTTAAAGGGCCAGCGTCCACTGACAGGAAATTGAACACACAGGTACAGGGTATAAAGGGGTTTAGTGTCCAAGTGGGCGGGGCCTGTTCTTCGTTTTTCCTAAGCTAGGAGTCAGGTCTCCTTGTGTCTCTGTGCCATACTTACCTATCTCTCTTCTAGAGCCGCTCCTGCCTCGCCATCCGGTCCTGCCGATTCCCGAACGCTGACTATCTGCCATCCCGTCAGTCCGTTCCATCTCTGATCCCTGTGGTGACCCGTCCTCTCGCTCCATCGGTTCCGGACTCTGCCTGACATCATCTCGGCCTCCGAACCTCAGCTCCGTCACCCGGACTACCATCAGTGACTCCATGGTCCCAGGGACTTCTCCATTCCACTCTTGCGCACGGACTGTCCTGCTACCCGTAGTGCTCTGGCTACCGGACCCCTTGCCTTCATCAAGGAGTTCGGCCCAGTGGATCCACCTTCTGGGTCTGCCCGTCCACCTGGCCCTAACAGTAAGAACAGGCCATGGATCCCGGCCAAGCACTAGCGGCCTTGCAGGAGGAACTCACACGCCAGCGTGAGACCCAGACCCGCATGCTGAACTTCATGTCCTCTGTGGACGCCCGCCTGAACACGCTGCAAGCGTCGGTCACATCTTCGGCATCTCGAGCTTCCACTGGACAATCCACAGCCACAGCTCCCGTGGCAGCCTCCTCGGATGCTTCCAGACTTCGTTTGGCCTCACCACCCCGGTACGCCGGAGATCCCAAGACCTGCAGGGGATTCATAAACCAATGCTCCCTCCATTTCAAGCAGCTGCCGCACTTGTTTGCCTCCGACCAAGCCAAGGTCGCGTTCATGATGTCCCATCTAGAGGGTGAGGCGCTGGCCTGGATGAACCCCTTGTGGGAGAAGGAGGATCCGGTGACCACCAACATCCAGGAGTTCCTGCAGGCATTTCGTGGCACCTTTGACGAGCCCGGACGCGCCTCCGCGTCTGCCTCATCTCTCCTCCGGCTACGTCAGGGGACTCTGACGGTGGGTCAATATGCCATCCGTTTTCGCACCTTGGCTTCGGAACTCGGGTGGAACAATGAGGCTCTAACCGCCGCCTTCTGGGAAGGTCTCTCGGGTCGAATTAAAGATGAACTGGCTGGTCGTGACGTGCCATCCACCCTGGATGCCCTGATTGCCCTAGCGACTCGAGTAGATCTTCGTTTTCAGGAACGATCCAAAGAGGTGTCCCGTGAGAGACGTCCGATACGGCATTCCTCTCCTCCGCAGAAGCCCGCCGTACTTCAGTCAACGTCATCTGGTGTCTCCGTCCATGAGCCCATGCAGATCGACCGTTTGCGGCAGTCTGAACAACGCCGAGCAGAACGGCTCGCCAAGGGCCTCTGCTTCTACTGCGGAGAGGGCACACACCTTCTACGCTCCTGTCCAGAGAGGCCGGGAAACTCCAAAGCCTAGGGTTGGTAGGAGAGGCCACCCTAGGTGCTGGGACTCTCTCAGACCCGGTTACGTGGACAGTTCAAGTGACAACGGGAGAGACGCGGTTCACGGCCGAGGCATACCTCGATTCCGGGGAAGCAGGCAATTTCATCCAGCAGGCCACGGTGGACAAGTACCAGGTGCCTGTTACTCCACTCGACAAACCCCTAGTGATTGCCTATGTGGATGGGAGACCCCTCTCTGACACCATCTCGTGGATCACCAAGCCGGTGGAACTACGTATCGGTGCCCTGCACACCGAGAACATCGCTCTCTACGTCCTCCCACACATGTCTCATCAAATCCTGCTGGGACTCCCCTGGTTACGGACACACGAACCCTCAGTCAGCTAGGGTACTGGTGAAATCACCCGATGGGGCTCCTCTTGCCACGAGAACTGTCTGAAGACTATTCAACCCATCCGACGACCTCCGGTTCCAGAGTCCCTACCGGGACTGCCCTCGGCCTATTGGTCCTTCGCGGACGTCTTTGATAAAAAGGAGTCAGAGGTACTGCCGCCACATCGTCCTTACGATTGTGCCATCGACCTGCTCCCGGGAACTACACCACCTCGAGGACGGATATATCCGCTGTCTCCTGCCGAAACAAGGGCCATGTCTACCTACATCACAGAGAACCTGGCAAGGGGATTCATTCGGAGATCCTCCTCTCCTGCTGGAGCAGGCTTCTTCTTCGTTAAGAAGAAAGAGGGCGACCTACGCCCATGCATTGACTACCGGGGATTGAACCAAATCACCGTGAAAAATAAATACCCCCTGCCGCTCATCCCCGAATTGTTTGATCGGCTTAGAGGAGCTCGTGTGTTTACCAAGTTGGATCTTCGGGGTGCCTACAACCTGGTCCGCATCCGCTCTGGGGATGAATGGAAGACCGCGTTCAATACCCGTGATGGGCACTATGAATACTGTGTGATGCCCTTCGGCCTGTGTAACGCACCAGCAGTCTTTCAGGAATTGGTGAACGACGTGTTCCGGGACCTTCTCTACATCTGTGTGGTGGTGTATCTTGATGACATCCTGGTCTTTTCTCCGGACCTCCAGACCCACAGAGAGAACGTGCAGCTGGTACTACAACGACTGAGGGAAAATCGTCTGTACGCCAAGTACGAGAAGTGTGTCTTCGAGCAGTCTTCTCTTCCCTTCCTGGGTTACGTAATCTCCGATACCGGACTGCAGATGGATCCGAAGAAGGTCTCTTCCATTCTCAACTGGCCCCCTCCTTCTGGACTGAAGGCAATCCAACGCTTTCTGGGATTCGCAAACTATTACCGCCAGTTCATCCCTCACTTCTCGGCTCTGACTGCTCCTCTCTCCGCCTTGACCAAGAAGGGGGCTAATCCAAAGGACTGGTCACCTGCGGCCGACGCCGCGTTTGGCTCTCTGAAGCGGGCATTTGCCTCCTCCCCTGTGCTCCACCGTCCGGAGTTAAACCGACAGTTCACCTTGGAGGTGGATGCCTCCTCCTCGGGAGCTGGAGCAGTGCTCATGCAGAAGTCCTCCTCCGGGAAGATGGTGACTTGCGGTTTCTTCTCCAAGAGCTTCTCAGCGCCTGAACACAACTACACCATCAGTGACCGAGAGCTATTGGCAGTCAAACTGGATCTGGAGGAATGGCGCTACCTTCTAGAGGGAGCAGTGTACCCCGTGATCATTTACACGGACCACAAGAACCTGGAATACCTGCGGTCCGCTCAGCGACTGAACCCACGGCAAGCCAGGTGGTCCTTGTTCTTTGCCAGGTTCGATTTCCAGCTCCATTTCCGACCTGCGGACAAGAATGTACGCGCAGATGCTTTGTCCAGGTCATTCCTGCCCATGGAACAGGAGGAGGAGACATCCCAGCCCATCATCTGCCCTAGTAAAATCATTCCGGTGGCCCCTGTCACCCTGGCCCAGATACCGCCCGGGAAGACCTATGTCTCTGAGACTGACAGGCAAAAAGTGTTACACTGGGGCCATGCCTCGAAAACAGCCGGCCATGCTGGTCAGAAGAGAACATGGAGTACGATTGTACGTCATTACTGGTGGCCATCCCTTCGCACGGACGTTGCTTCTTTTGTCTCAGCCTGCTCCTCTTGTGCCAGGAACAAGACGCCTAAACATCTGCCATATGGCCGTCTTCTGCCTCTGCCTATACCCTCAGTTCCGTGGCAACACATTGCGATGGACTTTATTACGGACTTGCCCCTGTCCTCCGGACACACAGTCATATGGGTCGTGGTGGATCGGTTCTCCAAAATGGCTCATTTCGTCCCTATGGCTGGACTGCCCTCTGCCCAGGAACTCGCTGACGCCTATATACAACACATCTTCCGCTTGCATGGCTTTCCATCACACATTGTGTCCGACAGAGGAACTCAGTTCAGCTCCCGCTTCTGGAGGGCCCTCTGCAAACATCTGGGAGTGACTCTGGACTTTTCTTCAGCCTACCATCCTCAGTCGAATGGCCAAGTGGAACGAGTCAATCAGATCTTGACCTCCTTCTTACGTCACTACGTCAACGCCCATCATGACGACTGGTCCACGCTTCTTCCTTGGGCTGAATTCTCCCATAACCACCACGTCAGTGAGTCCTCCTCCAGTTCTCCCTTCCATGTCGTTTACGGACTTCAGCCTTCCGTCCCATTACCTGTATCCTCTTCCTCGGATGCCCCTGCTGCTGATGCTGTAGCCCGTGACTTTGCAACAATTTGGGACTCTGTCAAGGCGTCCCTTGGACGTGCTTCCCTGCGGATGAAGAGACACGCAGACAAGAGGCGTCTGGACCCTCCGTGTTTCTCTCCAGGAGATCTCGTCTGGCTTGCTTCCAAGTACGTCCGATTGAAGCTACCTTCCTACAAGCTGGGTCCTCGCTACATCGGGCCGTTTAAAGTCCTCAGCAAGATCAATGAGGTCTCCTACAAACTGCAGCTCCCGGCCACGATGAGGATACCCAACTCCTTCCACGTCTCCCTGCTCAAGCCGGTTGTCCTTGGTCCCTTCTCCGCTGCTGCCAGTTCGGCCCCTCCTCCTATTGCCGATGATGACATCTATGCGGTAAGGGATATCGCGGCCATGAAAACCGTACGGGGCCGACAGTTCTTCCTGGTAGACTGGGCTGGGTATGGTCCTGAGGATAGGTCCTGGGAGCCCCGGAGAATGTGGGTACTCCTCTGATCCGTGCCTTTCTGTCCCGGTTGCGGGGAGGGGGCGTGGGGGGGGGTACTGTCACGCTCTCCGGGGTCCCTGCTCTGCTCCCCGGCTCACCTGCCACGCTCTCCGGCTTCCCTGCTTCTCTCCTCGGTCTCCAGCCTCCATTGCCTGCGGTCTCCAGGCGGCCCGGTCCCCACTCCCGGCGCCCGTCGGCTACTCAGCCCCAGCCCGGCTCTCCTGCTTCCTGCTCACCGCTCCCTGCCCTGGCTTCTGGCACCCGGGCCTCGCGCATGCGCATTAGGGCGCGCGCGTGGTCATTGACCCTTTCTTAAAGGGCCAGCGTCCACTGACAGGAAATTGAACACACAGGTACAGGGTATAAAGGGGATTAGTGTCCAAGTGGGCGGGGCCTGTTCTTCATGTTTCCTAAGCTAGGAGTCAGGTCTCCTTGTGTCTCTGTGCCATACTTACCTATCTCTCTTCTAGAGCCGCTCCTGCCTCGCCATCCGGTCCTGCCGATTCCCGAACGCTGACTATCTGCCATCCCGTCAGTCCGTTCCATCTCTGATCCCTGTGGTGACCCGTCCTCTCGCTCCATCGGTTCCGGACTCTGCCTGACATCATCTCGGCCTCCGAACCTGAGCTCCGTCACCCGGACTACCATCAGTGACTCCGTGGTCCCAGGGACTTCTCCATTCCACTCTTGCGCATGGACTGTCCTGCTACCCGTAGTGCTCCGGCTACCGGACCCCTTGCCTTCATCAAGGAGTTCGGCCCAGTGGATCCACCTTCTGGGTCTGCCCGTCCACCTGGCCCTAACAATCATTCAGATGTCGCTGTAAATTATTGACAGTGGCATTTAAATGTAACAATCCCTGGTGCTCAGTGACACTTATTAGCTCATTCTTGCAACAATCTCTGGAAGTTGATATGTTACCATGTCAGCCATGGGCCTGCAGGTAAGTTCAATATAACTGTAATTGTATTCACCGGAAAATCATATTGCTAGATTTTTTTTACCACACATTTATCACTTTAAAACACAAAACGGAAACAAAAATTACAGAATTATTATTTTTAGAACTATGGGAAAATGATCAGGTCTTCAAAGGCTTAAAAGGTGTTAGCTTTTCTTACAGGTCTATATTTGCATAAAAGCATTTGGAAATACCTTTGGGTCTGATTCAAAGTCCAACTGCTTATCAGTTGTAGAAATAACACCAGTATCAGAATTCAATACAAAGAAGACATCAAACATTGGAGAAGAATGAGTGACTTCAAACTAAAGAAAAAGATATAATGTGAAAAACATAAATTTACATATTTTGGGACAAAATATTATCCAATTGTTAAAAACAATCACCGCTCAGGTTTGCTTAACTCAGGCATATATAATATGTGAAATCAGATGTGTATGGGACGTCATCACATTCCTTTGAGATGCCAGTGATATAAGTATGTAAAACATAAGGTTTTATGTCATACAATAGTACCAGTAGCATTTGTTGTATTCATTGACGGTACCTTTCCGAACAAAGCTAAAATCTCAAGCTCAATTCAATATACAACATGCAATAGGTTAATATTCGATAAAGAAATTACATCATATAACAAAAGAAAAATGAAGTAATAGACTCTACGATCTTGCCAAACAAAAACTGTTATTTTCCAACTCCATATTATTTTTACTTTTAGCCTGTTTTATAAGTTGCCTTTTACTAATCTCCCTTCAAAGGAATCTGTTAACAGATTTATGCTATGTAATCTGAGGGCAGTGTGAGGTAGTGGTTGAGACACAGTTTTCAGTGTGTAACTTATTAGGTTGTGTGCTGTTGCTTCAATACAATTAATATTTTATCAGTTGGAGATTATCACTGCTCGGACTAGGTTGTCTGTGCCTGCTAGTTATACCTTGCCCCCAGGATTCATCAGCAGCTTACTGTTAGTATTCAATGTACACAGAAAGCTATAAGTGGATTTGGATATCTTTCTGAGCTCTGCTACAACTAAAGGCCACTTTACACGCAGAGATAAATCTTTGGCAGATCTGTGGTTGCAGTGAAATCATGGACATATTGTTCCATTTGTACACAGCCACAAACCTGGCACTGATTGTCCACAATTTCACTGCAACCACAGATCTGCCGCAGATTTATCTCTGTGTGTAAAGTGGCCTTAAGAACTCAGTGCCACAACTGCTACACTTAGTATTCCCAGTCATACATCATTGGATTCAGGGTTTCTTTCCCTTCATTGCCTTTAAATTTAGCACTCAGCTACGTGAGTGATGTGTTGTCGAATTAAAAAATAGTGCTTCTGCATTAGAATGGTTGCTTGGAACTCTTTGATCTTGATTGATAACAGCACATAAATTAACAGAGCTCATAGAAATAAAAAAAATATATCATGGAAAATGCAAGCACAAGATTCCACAAAATTAAAATCACCAAAACACATTGAAGAATGTCATAAAAATTTGAACTTAAAGACATAAAACATGTGGAAAATCTGTTTTAGAATGCAAATAAGTAGTATTAGAATATTTACTTTTGTCTTTTGTTTTTAAACATTTATTGAGTGAAAAGACAGAAAAAATAAGCCATATCAAATCTAATTTCAAGTACTTTTCTATTTGTTTCAATGAAAACTACAATTTGAAGAAAGAAACTAAAAAAAGTTTAAATGCAAATACATACTATCACATCATCTCCTTCATCTGGATCTTTTGCAAGAACAGTGTAAAGTTTTGTCAATATAGGGAATGTCTCAGGAACTGCTAAAATAATGCCTGGTAAAGACAAAAACACAATATAAATGTATTATTTAAAGAAATGCTCTTAATTTGGATTTTTAAATATATTTATGCATAGACCACAGATTATAATTTAAAAAAAATCAAGGTTCTCAATGTTCTACATTGTAGTTAAATATAACTTATACAAACTGTGGAATCTGTTTGGGAGTTACATTTCCAATTTAGCTTATTATCTGCTAAATTTTTTTAACTTGAAATAATATATTCCATGCAAATCAAACTCATTTTCAAATTTTAGGAATTCGCTGATTGTTGAATTTTAATGATATGTGAAACGCTTTACATGAACCCTCTAAAAAGGGTGCCACCTTTTTGCAGATTTTAGAAGCTGTGTGAGGGGCTTGTTTTTTGCTTGTTCATTTTAACAAATCAGCATGGTAATAGAGAATATAAAACATAATTTTTACTAGCAAACCCAAACTGTAACATTCCGGGTTCATACTGGATACCTAGTGTCCACACAAAGACCCCGAACATTAGCTTCTCAGGGAAGTCCCTGTTACTGTTCCAGGTTTGGCCACCCAGATAAAAAATTTATAAATAATAAAAAAGGAAGCAAAATGGGGAGTAGAGCAAAACAATTATATTTACCGAGTCTCTGTAAGGCTGTCAAACTGCTTCTGGGTCCACTCATTGAAGGTTATGGTTATTCACTTTTTTCCCTGCCCACCCTGTGTAACAGTGTCTTTGATTGATTGCAGTAAGACTGCCAATGTTCCAGCGTGATTGGTTGCTCTCACAGTATCAGACTTGGCCTCGAAGTGGAGTGTAAAATTAAATAAATAATTGGAAAATATGCTGTATTGTCCCTCATATTTTGATACCCAATCTAGAAAAAGCAACCCCAGCTGTGTGCATTATCTTGCCTGTGTATCAAAATATGAGAGAGCCTTGCATCTTTTTTTAGTTATTTAAATAAATAATTTAAAAAATTGGCGTGCGGTCCCCCCTAATATTGCTATCCAGTCAAGAAAACGTAGACAGCTGGGGGCTGGTCTTCTCAGTCAGGGGACACCCAAGGTTATTGAGCCCTCTCCAGCCTAAAAATAGCAGCTTACAGCCCCCCCAGAAATGGCACTTCTATTAGATGCATCAATCCTGATGCTTACCCAGCTCATCCTCATTGCCCTGGAGTAATTGGGGTAATATAAGGAATTAATTACAGCTGTGATTTGTCAAAAATCACAGCTGTATTCAAGCCTGAGTTTACTAATGGGGAAGGGTCTATGAGACACCCACTTACTAATTGTGTAAGTAAAAAGAAATAAACACAAAACAGACAAAAATCCTTCATTTAAAAAAAAAAACTAACCAAAAACTACCTTTTTCTAAAATGTATTAACCCTCAAAACATCTCTGCAGATAGGACGTAATCCAAAGACACGATGTCCAAAGTCGATCCCAGCTCTGCTACATATGAGGTCAAAGTGCGCAGTCACATTAGATAATGTGACCAAGCACTGCAGTATCAGGGACACACTGATGGAGCCGCAGCTGTGATGTCAGTGAGTTCACCTAAGGTCATAGCTGGTTGTTCGGATGGCACCCCATCTGTGACCCCAGGTGAACTAAATGAATCCACCTGAAGTGAACTCAATGAACTCAATGCCCGATTACCACATTAGGCTATGTGTGCAGGTTGAGTATTTAGTTGCATAAAATCTGCATCTCCTGGTAGAAAAATGCACCAAAAACAATGCAATGTTAATGCATTTTTTATAACATAACAGAGTGCTATGACATAGTAAGAGACAGTCCTTATTTACATAAAGTGTATGCAAAATCCAGTAAGGACCGTTCCAGACAATTTATATAATTTGCTCAAATAAATACTTCAAGTGGTTCTTAAACCCAGAAATATAAACTCATAATAAATGAACAACCACACACCTCAAATCTAGGGGTTAACGGGCGCGGGTGGATCGTGGATCCACCTGTGTCAGCGAAGCACACATGTCTGCTGTTCAAATTAGCAGACATGTGCAAGGATGACTGCTGGCTAACCGCAGCAGCTGGCTGTGACCTCCCCTTCATGATTTAGGACGCACCGTTACGTCTTATGTTGTGAAGGGAAGGGTTTAACATGTCACTACAATTTATTTATTTTCAATCTTTTCTATGGGGTACCATAATTTTTGTCCAGACCATTTTCATTAGTTTTTTTGTTATTTTTTTCTGTTGAACCACAATTAAAAAGAAATGTCTGATTTTCACACACACACACACACACACACACACACACACACACTGCACAGCAATTATGTCCATAAAATGGCTGCTGGTGGAAGAGCATGTGACCAGATCTATCCATCAGACAGATAGACAGATCTGGTCACATGCCCCTCAACCAGCAGCCATTTTATGGACTCTAGATCTCTCCAGTCTGTGAGGAAAACTGCTGTAACAAGTGCAGAAGAAGAACTTGACAACTGGTGCAAGAATATTTTAGCCCAACCTACATGTGTTTAAGAAAAAAAGTCCCCAAAGATGGAGAGCTCCTTTATCCTTTTCATGACCTTTGATGTACCCATACAATGTGATCTGGGAGGATTTCCTGACCCATAATGTATAGATATGTCATGGCGATCATGTGTAGCACGGGAATGGTGCCCGCATTATTGCCCGTGGCTCTTTAACCCTCTATATGCCATGATCAATAGTGAACACAGCATTAAAGAGGCAGGGAGTGGGAGTACACTCCCTCTTCCACCCAATCGGGAAACCCCGTGAAATGATCATAGGGTCCCAATCATTGCCATGGCAATCTGAGGTCACATAATGACCTCAGGGTTTGCTGGTTATGGTGGTCTGTTAGACCAGGCCAGCAGCATGTTTTAAGAAGCATTCTGTCACATACAGTGTCATGTTCATGGCAATGCATTATACCAGTGATCAGACTAATAAAATTTAATGTCCCAAAGAAGGATTAAGTAAAAAAAGCAAAAAAAAGTTAAAAAATGTAGTAATGTTTAAAACAAATCCTCCAAAAAATAAAAATATGAAAAAAACATTATACAAATAAACATGTATATTTACGTAAAAACAACAATAAAGAAAAAAGTACACATATTTGGTATTTCCTTGTCTGGGACAATGTGATCTATAAAACTGTCAAAAGACAAGCCACCATATAATGCTGTCATCAGAAAAATAAATAAGCTACAGTTCACAGAATAGAAAAATGCAAAAACAATTATTTTTTTCTACAAATTAGTTTTTATAGTCTAAAACACACAACACATAAAAAAAAAATAAATGTGGAATTGCTGTAATCATACCAAGCTGAGAAGTAAATCTGTTTTTATCATTTTTACCATATTGTGAATGGTGTAAAAAAAATAAAAAAATTCTGAATTGCTGTTTCATGTTCATTCTGCCTCACAAAAATCATAAGACAAAATGATCCAATAATGTTATGTGCCTGAAATTCTTACCAATAAAAATGCTAACTCATCCCTGAAAAAGATAAGGCTTCATATGACTCTGCCAGTCGAAATCTAGAAAAATTGTAGCTCTCAAAATTTGGTGATGCAAAAATTTAGTTTTCTTTAAAAAAAAAAAAAGCATTTAGTGTGTGATAGTAGTCAAGCATAGAAAATATATGAATCTGGTTCACTATAATTGCACCAACCCAAAGAATAAAGCTTTCTAATCACTTCTACCATACAGTAAATGACGTAAAAAATAAATATAAGCAAATCTTTACCTGCTGTAGATTTATTTATTCTTCCTCCTAAAGATTGCAGTAAGGCTTGGCTCACATTTATCCTGCACTCTACGCTGAGCACTTACAACAGGATTTTTATGTAAAGCTCTAAAATACGTCCCTCGGACAGAACCACCAATGGGAAATTCACCATATGAGTCATTATGGTTGGTGTTTGCCTAGGATGGGGCAGTGTCCATCTTTTTAAGCGTTCATAAAAGTGCAATCAACCAGTTTAGTGTAGTTCTGAAAAGGACAATGCTAAACGGATTCAAGAGTACATTTCCTACCTCAGTATAGTTGGAACAAAACAAAAAATGTAATATGGTCCAAACAATGAATAACTTTTTTAATAAAAACACAGTGACAAAAAATTGCAGAAAAACAGGGCATCACAATGTGATAAAAACAATGAATTAATTAATTAAATGTACACCAACCACCCCACGACATGGCTCAATAGTGTAAATCGTGTACCGTCCAAAGAAAATTAATGAACGTTCATAAATGGATAAATAATAATAATAATCTTTATTTCTATAGCGCCAACATATTCCGCAGTGCTTTACAATTCAGGAGGATCATATACAAACAAGTAACAGTTATAGAAAATATAATATTTAGAGGAGAAAAAAAAGAAAAAACACAACCCTGCTTGTGAGAGCTTACAATCTACAATGAGATGGGGGGAGGGGCAAGGTACAAGTGCTTATTTACAAAGACAATCCAGCCATCTCACGGAAATGGGGGCTAGATAATGGCTTCCTGGACCAGTGGGCCAGAGGCTTGAGATGCCTTTGGGTGCCATGGAGTTTGATGTGGAGTTATGTTGTGAGAAGTTGTAGAGGGACTATGTGAATTGAATTTGATTAGGAAATGTGATAGGCCGCCCTAAAAAGATGTGTCTTTAGGGTGCGTCTGAAGCTGAGTAAGTTGTGATTTGTCCTAACTTCTTGGGGCAGAGCGTTCCAGAGGGTTGGTGCAGCTCGGAAGAAGTCTTGGATCCGGGAGTGGGAGGTTTGAATTAGTGTGGATGTTAGTCGAAAGTCACTTGCAGAGCGTAGAGAACGGGTGGGGTGATAGACAGAGAGGAGGGTGGAGATGTAGGGGGGCGCCACACTGTGGAGAGCTTTGTGGGTGAGAACAAGCAATTTGAATTGGATCCTGTGATATATGGGCAGCCAGTGCAATGACTGGCACAGAGCAGAGGCATCCGAGTAGCGGTAAGCCAGATAAGTGACCCTGGCTGCTGCATTAAGGATTAGAGAAGAGCGAACCGGTCGTGGTTCGGCTCGAGTTCGGTTCGCCGAACGGAGGTCCCGTTCAAGTTCGGTTCGTCGAACGTTCGACGAACCGAACTCGAACTGCATAGGAAACAATGGCAGGCATTCACAAACACATAAAAACACCTAGAAAACACCCTCAAAGGTGTCCAAAAGGTGACAAACAACTCACAACACAACACAAACACATGGGAAAGTGACAAGAACAAATTCTCATGCGAAAACAAAAGAGCGTAACGAGGAAAAAGAGGACGAGACACAGATATAGGCATGGCACGCCCTTCTAAAATCATGTAAAACACCGCAAGGTTACTCCAAGCGGAGTCTCCCTTTTTTCCAAAAATTGAGCCCCACACACACCCACCCATTCAGTGGCAGCACTTGTGCACTAGTTGTACACTTCACAGCTAGATTTGCATCAAGCACCTTCAAAAATACGCCATACTTAACCGTCCCCAGGATGACACCGGGGTAGGTAGCAAAGTCTTTCCTGATCCCAGCTCTGTGCATCTTGGATCATTTTTAAAAACAATGTAAGCAAGGGTTACTCCAAGCGGAGTCGCCCTTTTTCCAAAAATTGGGCCACACACACACCCACCTCTTCAGTGGCAGTACTTGTGCCCCAGTTGTACACTTCACAGCTAGATTTGCATCAAGCACATTCACAAATACGCCATAATTAACCGTCCCCAGGATGACCCCGGGGTAGGTAGCAAAGTCTTTCCTGATCCCAGCTCTGTTCATCTTGGATCATTTTTAAAAACAATGTAAGCAAGGGTTACTCCAAGGGGAGTCTCCCTTTTTTCCAAAAATTGGGCCACACACACCCACCCCTTCAGTGGCAGCACTTGTGCCCCAGTTGTACACTTCACAGCTAGATTTGCATCAAGCACATTAAAAAATATGCCATTGTCAACCGTCCCCAGGATGACCCCGGGGTAGGTAGCAAAGTCTTTCCTGATCCCAGCTCTGTTCATCTTGGATCATTTTTAAAAACAATGTAAGCAAGGGTTACTCCAAGCGGAGTCTCCCTTTTTTCCAAAAATTGGGCCACACACACACCCACCCCTTCAGTGGCAGCACTTGTGCCCCAGTTGTACACTTCACAGCTAGATTTGCATCAAGCACATTCAAAAATATGCCATTCTTAACCGTCCCCAGGATAACACCGGGATAGGTAGCAAAGTCTTTGCTGAACCATGACTTGTTCATCTTGGCTCCTTTTAAAAAACACAGCAAGCAAGGGTTACTCCAAGCGGAGTCTCCCTTTTTTTCCAAAAATTGTGCCCCACACACACCCACCCATTCAGTGGCAGCACTTGTGCCCTAGTTGTACACTTCACAGCTAGATTTGCATCAAGCACATTCAAAATCACGACATTCTTAACCGTCCCCAGGATGACCCCAGGGTAGGGAGCAAAGTCTTTCCTGATCCCAGCTCTGTTCATCTTGGATCATTTTTAAAAAAAATGTAAGCAAGGGTTACTCCAAGCGGAGTCGCCCTTTTTTCCAAAAATTGGGCCACACACACCCACCCCTTCAGTGGCAGCACTTGTGCCCCAGTTGTACACTTTACAGCTAGATTTGCATCAAGCACATTCAAAAATATGCCATTGTTAACCGTCCCCAGGATGACCCCGGGGTAGGTAGCAAAGACTTTCCTGATCCCAGCGATGTTCATCTTGGATCATTTTTAAAAACAATGAAAGCAAGGGTTACTCCAAGCGGAGTCTCCCTTTTTTCCAAAAATTGGGCCACATACACACCCACCCCTTCAGTGGCAGCACTTGTGCCCCAGTTGTACACTTCACAGCTAGATTTGCATCAAGCACATTCAAAAATATGCCATTCTTAACCGTCCCCAGGATAACACCGGGGTGGGTAGCAAAGTCTTTGCTGAACCATGACTTGTTCATCTTGGCTCCTTTTAAAAAAACACAGCAAGCAAGGGTTACTCCAAGCGGAGTCTCCCTTTTTTTCCAAAAATTGTGCCCCACACACACCCACCCATTCAGTGGCAGCACTTGTGCCCTAGTTGTACACTTCACAGCTAGATTTGCATCAAGCACATTCAAAATCACGACATTCTTAACCGTCCCCAGGATGACACCGGGGTAGGTAGCAAAGTCTTTGCTGAACCATGACTTGTTCATCTTGGCTCCTTTTAAAAAACACAGCAAGCAAGGGTTACTCCAAGCGGAGTCTCCCTTTTTTCCAAAAATTGGGCCACACAGACACCCCATCAGTGGCAGCACTTGTGCCCTAGTTGCAAACAGGATGTTTTGATTTGCATCAAGCATATTCAAAAATACGCCATAATTAACCGTCCCCAGCATGACACCGGGGTAGGTAGCAAAGTCTTTCCTGATCCCAGCGCTGTGCATCTTGGATCATTTTTAAAAACAATGTAAGCAAGGGTTACTCCAAGCGGAGTCTCCCTTTTTTCCAAAAATTGGGCCACACAGACACCCCATCAGTGGCAGCACTTGTGCCCTAGTTGCAAACAGGATGTTTTGATTTGCATCAAGCACATTCCAAATCCACAAGCATTTACTCTCCCCAGGATGACATAGGGGTAGTAAATTCCTTGTGGATCCAAGACTTGTTCATTTTGATGAATATTAGTCTGTCCACATTGTCACTGGACAGACGCGTGCGCTTATCTGTCAGCACACACCCAGCAGCACTGAAGACACGTTCAGAGACAACGCTGGCAGCTGGACACGACAAAATCTCCAAGGCGTAAGTGGAGAGCTCGGGCCATTTTTCAAGATTTGAAGCCCAAAATGAGCAAGGCTCCATTTGCAAAGTCATGGCATCGATGTTCATTTGGAGATACTCCTGTATCATCCTCTCCAGCCGTTGACTATGTGTCAGACTTGTTGTCTCTGTTGGCCTTGCAAAGGAGGGTCTAAAAAAATTATAAAAACATTCCATAAAATTGCTGTTACCAGCACCAGATACGGTGCTACTGGTACGGGTAGACTGTTGAAGATGACGAGACCGTCCCATGTTTGTCAAGTTACAACTGGGAGATTCACTCCCTGCACCTGCACGGTTGTTTGGTGGAAAAGTCGAGCTAAGATCGAGTAACAGCTTCTGCTGATACTCCTGCATACGTTCGTCTCTTTCTATGGCTGGAATTATGTCACAAAATTTGGACTTGTACCGGGGATCTAATAGTGTGGCAAGCCAGTAGTCATCATCACTTCTAATTTTTACAATGCGAGGGTCATGTTGGAGGTAGTGCAGCAAGAAAGCACTCATATGTCTTGCGCAGCCATGCGGACCAAGTCCACGCTGTGTTTGTGGCATAGAGGTGCTAACCGTTCTTTCTTCCTCTGACATCTCCCCCCAACCTCTTTCAACTGAAATTTGTCCAAGGTCTCCCTCATCCGCTGAGTCTTCCATGTCCATGGACAGTTCGTCCTCCATTTCTTCATGTTCTCCTGCACCTTCCTCAACATGTCGCCTGCTACCATGCGCCCTTGTTGATCCCTGTCCCCCATGGTCCCATGCCTGCCGCGTTGGTGATGATGAACGTCTGGACCTTGGTGATGTTGTTGTCCCTTGCGCATATGAATCCTCCTGTAGTTCCTCCCCTTCCTGTTGTCCCACCCCCTGACTCCGAATAGTGTTTAGCGTGTGCTCCAGCATGTAAATGACTGGAATTGTCATGCTGATAATGGCATTGTCAGCGCTAAACATATTCGTCGCCATGTCGAAACTGTGCAGAAGGGTGCATAGGTCCTTGATCTGAGACCACTCCATCAGGGTGATCTGCCCCACCTCTGCATCTCGTTGGCCCAGGCTATACGTCATGACGTATTGCACCAGGGCTCGGTGGTGCTGCCACAGTCGCTGTAACATGTGGAGAGTCGAATTCCAGCGTGTTGGCACAACGCATTTCAGGCGATGAACCGGCAGGCCGAAAGACTTCTGGAGCGATGCAAGTCGCTGAGCTGCGGCGGTTGAACGGCGAAAGTGAGCAGATAGTTTTCGTGCCCTGGTCAGAAGGCCATCTAGGCCGGTATAATGTGTTAAAAATTGCAGGACAACAAGGTTCAAAACGTGAGCCATACAAGGCACGTGTGTCACCTTGCCCAGGCGAAGGGCCGCACCCAGGTTTGCAGCATTGTCGCACACGGCCTTACCAGGCTGCAGGTTGAGTGGAGACAACCATTTATTAAACTCAGTCTCCAGATCTGCCCACAACTCAGCCGCTGTGTGACTCCTATTTCCAAGACATGTCAAGCTAAAGACCGCCTGATGCCATTGCGCTCTGCTGCCAGCATAGTAATGAGGGGTGCGTGATTCCTTCTGCGCAGTGAGAACGCTGGTGGCCTGACCAGGCAGGCTTGTGGTGGAGGTGGAGGACACAGATGAGGTGGAGGAGGCAGAAGCAGTGGCGGAACTTGGACAGACAGAGGATTGACACACAAGTCGTGGGGACGGCAAGACTTGTGCAGCAGACCCTTCACCATCTATCACCATAGTTACCCAGTGCCCAGTCAGCGACATCTAACGTCCCTGTCCATGCTTACTGGTCCAAGTATCGGTGGTGAAATGCACCCGTTGACACACAGAGTTTCTCAAGGAAGCGGTGATGTTGTGTGCGACATGCTGGTGTAGCGCGGGCACACCTTTCTTAGAGAAGTAGTGGCAACTGGGCATCTGGTACTAGGGCACAGCGACAGACATAAGGTCTCTAAAATCCTGTGTGTCCACCAGGCGGAAAGGCAGCATTTTGGTAGCCAAGAGCTTACAGAGGGATAAAGTCAACGTCTTAGCTTTGTCATGGGTCGCAGGAAATGGCCTTTTATTTGTCCACATCTGAGGGACAGAGATCTGGCTGCTGTGTGTAGACGGTGTTGAGTAGGGTGTCCCTGGAAAAATGCAGGTTTGTGAGGAAAGTGCAGTCGGAGACATGATGTTGCCTTCATCCAACGTTGGTGCTATCGATGTCTGAGAGAGCTGTACACACGCACTTGTTTCCCCTTCCAAACCAACTGATGACCTACCAAGCAAACTGCCTGTTGCGGTTACAGTGGTGGAAGTTGTGCGTGGAAAACCAGGTGTGACAGCTGTCCCCACAGTCCTAGAAGATGAAGAGCGCGCGGATGCACTGGAAGGGGCAGGCCGTGGATGGTTCGCTACGCTAGGCCGCATTGCAGCACGGTGAGCTTCCCACTGGGACATATGATATTTATTCATGTGACGATTCATGGAAGAAGTTCTCAAACTGCTGAGGTTTTGACCTCTACTAACAGAATCACGACAAATTTTACAGATCACATAATTTGGGCGATCTTTTTCTATGTCAAAAAAGGACCAGGCTAGGCAAGGCTTAGTGAGCATGCGACCTGCTGAGCCCCCCCGACTAGTGCTCAGAGGCAGAGTGGTGGCTGATGATGCAGTTGTAGACGTGCTACCAGTGCTCCGACTCTGTCCAGGAAGGCGCAAGGTAACTTTGTCGTCAGTTGCATCCTCCTCCACCGCCTCTGTTGACCTCCTCGAGTGCCTGACTGTAGGTTGACAGAAGGTGGGATCTAGAACTTCATCATCAATTGTTGTGTTTGCACTTCCCTCACCCTCAGACCGAGCCTCTTCTTGCCCTGACCGAATATTTAAGTTGTCATCACAATCTGGTATCTGCGTCTCATCGTCATCAGTATGTTCCTCATTGTCTATAACCACAGGTGTTACAGTTTGTGACAAAGGGTCAACATTATGCTCAGAAACTTGGTCCTCACAGCCTGAATCAGAGTCACAAAGGTTCTGGGCATCACTGCAGACCATTTCCTGGTCTGTACTCACTGTAGCTTGGGAGCAGACCTCTGATTCCCAGGCTATAGTGTGACTGAACAGCTCTGCAGACTCAGCCATCTCAGTTCCACCATACTGTGCAGGGCTGATGGAGACTTCAGAGCTGGGAGAAAGCAAGTTTGATTGGGATGACAACTCAGAGGACTGGTGTTTTTTGGATGCGGTAGTTGAGGTGGCTGAGAGGGCACTTGTTGGACCACTTGAGATCCATTCAAGCATTTTCATTTTTTGGCCATCATCTACCTTTGTTCCTGTTGTTCGTGTCCGTAAAAAAGGGAGCACATCGGATTGTCCACGGTAAGTAGTAGAAATCTTACTTTTGCTTGTAGATGGTCTATCTTCAGCAGATGTTAATGGAGCTTTGCCACCTTCCCCACGGACAAACCCTTTCTTTCCTTTTCCAACACGCCTCTTCTCCTTTCCACCAGCATCTGACATTTTGCCACTCATTTTGATTGCGACAAGATTGTGCACTTATAATGTGGTAGTAAAAATTGAGAGGTGGTGTAGATTGCAGCGGTGGTCTAGCTTTATTAACAGCAGAATAAACAACAATAATTATCCCTGACAATGCAACTACGGCCCTTAAACTAGCAGCATAAATTGCTAGTATAATAGCTTTGTAACAATGAGCTTGGATGTTCAATGCAGAGGTGCTGCAAATATCTTTGCACTAGTGGGACAATACAGAAGTCCAACAGCCACGTTGAGGATGCCACTAAGTTCACTCAGTGTTTGCTAGTATAATGGCTTAGTAACAATGAGTTAGAGTGTGCAATGCAGGCAGACGTGCTGCAAATATCTTTGCACTAGTGGGACAATACAGAAGTCCAACAGCCACGTTTAGGATGCCACTAAGTTCACTCAGTGTTTGCTAGTATAATGGCTTAATAACAATGAGTTTGAGTGTGCAATGTAGGCAGACGTTCTGCAAATATCTTTGCACTATGTGGCAGGGTTGTGGTCTCTGGGTAGAGGAAAGGAAGCCTGCCTTTCTATCCCTCCTAATGGGGAAATGCAGCGAGAAAATCCCTGACCTTAGCTACACAGACGCTGTCATCTTGTGTAGCTGTTAAACTCTGTTTTTACGGACCTGTCACCTATGGCTCTGACCCTGCCGGTATGAGCCCTTAAAAGGACTGATAGAAACTTCTATCCCTATTCTGTACAGCGCTGTGTATGGAGCGTACACAGCAGTATCGGCGATAGGAGCTGCGCCAGTGATGACTGACACCAAGGACGCAGAAGGCAGATAATGGCGTGCTGGAGGAAAATGTCCGGTTTTATAATGCAGGGACATGTGACATGGACATCCTATCACACATGCCGTTGCTTCTCTGGCTAAAAGTCCACTTAGCTGTGTGTGTGTCTGGGATTGGCTGACATGCTGGCCCGCCCCACTACACGCGCGCTCGCTTAGGGAAGGAAGACAAGGAAAAAAAAAAAAAATGGCGATCACCATTATCCATACAGCAGTGATCTGAATGCGCTGTTCCCGCACACTATACACTGAAAATTCATAATAGTGTGAGTTACAGAGTGACTTACACTATTACAGCGGAAAGCCAGCTAGGAATTAGCTGGTATTTTTGCTGCTAGAACCGTTCTCGAACGTATCTAGAACTATCAAGGTTTAGCAAAAAGCTCGAGTTCTAGTTCGATCTAGAACAGCCCCCAAAATCACTAGAGCCGCGAACTGGAGAACCACGAACCGCGAACCGCGCTCAACTCTATTAAGGATGGACTGTAGAGGAGAGAGTCTAGCTAGGGGGAGACCAATTAATAGAGAGTTACAGTAGTCAAGGCGAGAGTGGATCAGGGCCACGGTGAGGGTTTTTGTCATTTCCTTTGTGAATCGCAGCAGCATTATAAGTGACAGCAGCAATAATATAAATAAAGTGCTACATGCAAAATTTCATGTAAAAAATGCATATAGAATTACTACAGTAGTGAAAGTTCACTATGCATCTAAAGTGCACATGTATGCAAGATACTCATGTGTCAAATAAATGGCATATTATGAGGTATAAATGGTAGCTAACACAATTCTGCAGGAGATGCAATGGCTACTGACAAAGTTCATTCATATACTGTGTATATATATATATATATATATATATATATAATATATAAAGCTGAATGTGTATGTGTATGTGTGTGTATGTCCGGGATTGGTATCCGCACTGTCGCAGCTGCAGCCACAAAATTTTGCACATTCACACCTCTGGACCTCGAGAGCGTCATAGGCTATGTTTTGAGGGGAAATTTTAACCCCGCTCTTTACAGTTATTCGCCAAAAAACCTGCCTCCATTAAAGCGAATGGAGCTTGGAGCCATAGTGCAGCCAGAACTTCAGAAGAATGTGCAGCCACGCCCTTATATGGAATGTTGGCATGTCACAATGCAGCCAGGGAAAGAGACAGACACAGACAGGGTAAGAAACAGACATAGACAAGGTAAGAGACAGACACAAAGAGATAGACACAGACAAAGATACATACTGACAGGGAAAGAGACTGACAGGGAAAGAGAGGGAAAGTGACAGACAGTGAAAGTGACAGACAGGGAAAGTGACAGACATGGAAAGTGACAGAGATAGATAGACAGGGAAAGAAATGGACAGACAGGGAAAGAGATTGAGACAGACGGAGAAAGAGACAGACAGGAAACATATAGAGAGAGAGAGAGAGACAGAGAGATATATACAGAGGGGGAGACAGACAGAGAATGGGAGAGAAACAGAGAGACAGTTACTATCCCGGGCAGCGCCGGGTACTATGTTGTGAGGCGAAATTTTAACCCCGCGCGTTCCAATTTACCAATCAATTTTGCCCCTATCTACATAATGGGGAAAAAGTGAAACGAAAAGTGTTGGGGGCAAATTGACAGCTGCCAGATGTGAAGAAGGGGGACTTAAAGAATGAGAGTGATGGCGCCAAAGAGTATATACCGTACAGTTGCTAAGGTGGGGCCCCGACATGGGATACTCACCACACTCGGGGATATGAACACACACACAAAATGCGCCACACACTACCAAGTGCTTGAACACATATACCACCCTCAGCACACATTTCACCACACATACACCAACCTCGCCACATAATCGCCCTAAAACACACACAAGTCTGGTATTATCCTTCAAAAATAAAAATCTGAATAATAAGCAGCCAAACTACAAGAACAACAAATGTACCATGTAGGAAATACGGCAGCTGTCAGTCACATGACCTGTCTATATGTGTATGTGTGAGCTAATATATACTGTCAGGGGGGAGGGCTTTCTGTTGCCTGGAGATTTATCAGGCTGCCAATAGCAACCAATCACAGCTTAGCTTCTATTTTGCTACAGTTAATTAATCTGAGCTCTGATTGGTTAATATAGGCAACAATTTAATAATTACATTTATATCTATTTGTTTTGTGGTTTTTGTGTGCAGAATACATTTTTGTTAGAAGCTGGGTAGTACAGCTAGTATATACATAATGAACAAGAGCGATACCTAGACTGGGAAGGTTTGCACAAGTGACAACCACCCTGACGTATGTTTTGGTATCTCCTTCACCCAATGATTGTGTGGACCATTTTTTCCAGTTACCCTCGTGAAAAAGCAAAATTTGGGCCTAAAGCAATATTTTTATTGAAAAAAGTAAAACTTTCATTGATAATGTGGTTTTGAGCACTTTGAGGGAAATAGTTTTTAGAATGGTGCCACTTTTGTATATTTTCTGTCACATAGGCGAACAAAGTCACTTCCAAATGTGATGTAGTTACTAAAAAAATGTGGTTTTGTAAATTTTGTTGAAAAAATGGTAAATTGCTGATAACTAGAGATGAGCAGACCCGTGGAACTTCAGCTCAATGAGTTAAGATAGACTTTAGGTAAAGTTTGGTTTGCGACTCGGCCTTGACCTGAACCCCAATGGGATCAGTATTTGGGCGGTTCAGGTCTCCACTCACATGCAGCCATCCATAAACAAAACAGTTCTGGTAGAGGGTGCGTGGGGTTTTTCAAATTTTTTTTTGTTTGGTGCACATTACATCTGATCACACTGCTGTTACCCCACTGCAAGCCATTCAGTCACTGCAAGGGGTTCCCACTGGACCTAGCTACAAGCGTACCTTAGCACAGTGCTGCTCGCTCCAGTACTTTGCATACGTAAAACACCCAAATTCCGAACCTGAATGCTGCTTTTTTGTAAAGTCTGTGTTCAGTAGAGATGAGCGAACCGGTCGCGGTTCAGCTAGAGCTTGGTTCGCCGAACGGAGGTCGCGTTCGAGTTCAGTTCGGCGAACCGGCTCAGCGAACCACTCAAACCCCATAGGAAACAATGGGGGGCAATCACAAACCCATAAAAACACTTTATAAATGTACACATACAGTTAATAAACATTGCCATAACACTTACCGGTCCCCGCGATCCCTCCTGCACTCTGTCTCATGTCGCTATTCCTTCCGATGATTGCTGCGTCCACCCGGTAACCAGCACTGACAGGACCTATCGTGATGTCAAAATAGCCATGTGACTAGTCACGTGTCTGTTATCTCATTGGCTGCAGACTGGTCACATGACTATGACGCGTCATGTAGGACCTGCGAGTGCATCTCTCCAGTAGAGTTGAGCTCGGTTCGCAGTTCTCCAGTTCGCGGTTCGAGTGATTTTGGGGGCTGTTCTAGATCGAACTAGAACTCGAGCTTTTTGCTAAAGTTCGATAGTTCTAGTTACGTTCGAGAATGGTTCTAGCAGCAAAAAGCAGGGCTTTTTACAGCTACAGTGTGCAGGAGCCATCGCTGGCAGCCTGCCACAAGCTGGTAACAAAGATAAACATCGGGTATCCAAGCAAAGCGCTTTTGTTAGTAACCCGACATTTATCCTAGTTACTGTGCAGGAAGCCGACACTTCCCCGCTCAGCTCACTCCGCCCCCTCCTGCACGCGGCATGTACACATACATACACACACACTCACACACACACACACACACACACACTCACCTGTCCCCAGCCATGCAGTCCACAACACTGACGTCCTCAGCACCACATGACCCCGCTAGGCTCCACCCACATCACACTCTGCCGCCAGCACACATGGCTCCGCCCACCTGGCACTTTGCACACATGGTCCCGCTAAGCTCCGCCCACCTGACACTCTGCACACATTACCCCGCTAGTCTAAGCCCACCTGTCACTCTGCACACATGGTCCCGCTAGGCTCCGCCCACCTGGCACTCTGCACACATTGCCCCGCTAGGCTCCGCCCACCTGTCACTCTGCACACATCGTCCCGCTAGGCTCCGCCCACCTGACACTCTGCACACGTGGTCCCGCTAGGCTCCGCCCACCTGGCACTCTGCACACATTACCCCGCTAGGCTCCGCCCACCTGGCACTCTGCACACATTACTTCACTAGGCTCTGCCCACCTGGCACTCTGCACACATTACCGCGCTAAGCTCCGCCCACCTGGAACTCTGCACACATTACCCGGCTAGGCTCCGCCTACCTGGCACTCTGCACACTTTACCCCGCTAGGCTCCGCCCACTTGTCACTCTGCACACATTGCACCGCTAGGCTCCGCCCAGCTGGCACTCTGCACACTTTACCCCGCTAGGCTCCGCCCACCTGACACTCTGCACATATTACCCTGCTAGGCTCCGCCCACCTGTCACTCTGCACACATTGCCCCGCTAGGCTCCGCCCACCTGGCACTCTGCACACTTTACCCCGCTAGGCTCCGCCCACCTGACACTCTGCACACATTACCCCGCTAGGCTCCGCCCACCTGTCACTCTGCACACATTGTCCCACTAGGCTTCGCCCACCTGGCACTCTGCACACATTGCCCCGCTAGGCTCCGCCCACCTGGCACTCTGCACACATTACCCCGCTAGGCTCCGTCCACCTGGCACTCTGCACACATTACCCCGCTAGGCTCCGCCCACCTGGCACTCTGCACACATAGCGCTGCTAGGCTCCGCCCACCTGTCACTCAGCACACATTGCCCCGCTAGGCTCCGCCCACCTGGCACTCTGCACACTTTACCCCGCTAGGCTCCGCCCACCTGACACTCTGCACACATTACCCCGCTAAGCTCCGCCCACCTGTCACTCTGCACACATTGCCCCGCTAGGCTCCGCCCACCTGGCACTCTGCACACTTTACCCTGCTAGGCTCCGCCCACCTGTCACTCTGCACACATTGCCCCGCTAGGCTCCGCCCACCTGGCACTCTGCACACTTTACCCCGCTAGGCTCCGCCCACCTGGCACTCTGCACACTTTAACCCGCTAGGCTCCGCCCACCTGGCACTCTGCACACATTACCCCGCTAGGCTCCGCCCACCTGGCACTTTGCACACATTACCCCGCTAGGCTCCGTCCACCTGGCACTCTGCACACATTACCCCACTAGGCTCCGCCCACCTGGAACTCTGCACACATGGTCCCGCTCGGCTTACCTGCGGTGATGAAGTCCCGACCTCAGCGCTGTCACTGTCCTCCATGGCCGCTGCTTGTCACATCACCTTCTCTCGCTTCCGACCCGAGACTGACTAGCGGTGATGGTCACGGGCCTCTCGCGATACTTGGCTGTGAAAGTCATTGAACTCAGTGACAGGTGCTGTCAGCAGTGCAGGAGATCAGCGCAGGTAATGTACCTCGCTGACAGCAGCACTTGTCATCCCCTGCAGTGACCTGGGCTGACCCATTGATGTTAGCTCAGGTCTCTGCACTGCTCTCCCAGCCAATGGGGAACATCCTGCTCTTCATTGACTGGGACAGTGTGGATCGTCATGGCAACCACTTGGATTACAGCAGACCTGGATTTGTTTTTCTTTCTAATAAATTGGTTAAAGAGGGAATGTTTTGGGGAGTGTTTTTTCAAATAAAAATGTGTTTGTCGTCTATTTTTTTTTATTACTGACTGGGTTGGTGATGTCGGGTATCTGATAGACGCCTGACCTCACCAACCCCAGGGCTTGATGCCAGGTGACATTACACATCTGGTATTAACCCCATATATTACCCCGTTTGCCACTGCACCAGGGCACGGGATGACCTGGGGCGAAGCACCAGGATTGGCGCATATGGATGCGCCACTTCTGGGGCGGCTGCTGCCTGCTATTTTTAGCCTGGGGAGAGTCCAATAACCACGGACCTCCCTAGTCTGAGAATATCAGACCCCAGCTGTCTGCTTTACCTTGGCTGGTGATCCAATTTTCGGGGCACCCCCACGTGTTATTTTTTTAAATTATTTATTTAATTTAAAATAACAGCGTGGGGTGCCTCAGTTTTGGATTACCAGCCAAGGTGAAGCTGCCAGCTGTGGTCTGCAGGCTGCAGCCGTCTGCTTTACCCTAGCTGGCTACAATAATAGGGGGAACCCTACGTAATTTTTTTTTTCATTTTTTTGGCTAAATACAAAGCTAAGCACCCCTTGGTGCCACATGAAAGGCACCAAAGGGTGCAAAATTACAATATGCAGGAGAGTGGGACATTATGTGTCTTTCTGCCATTATAATGACAGAAAAGACTGATATGAAGTGTACAAGCACTGTAAAATCACCAGGGCGCTCTACGCTGTGAAAAGCAGTAGAAAATGACACTGGAGTGAACATGTGACCGCCTCATGTAGGTTGAAGCTATGGATCCTGGGTAAATTTATGTATTTTCCCTCCTTCATTTTTTTTGCAGTACGCAAAAAAGCCAGAAGGCACACGGATGACAAACAGATGACATACGGACCGTCTACGGAACGGAAACTGATGCCACACGGAAGCACACACGGAAGCACCCGTGAAAAAAACGGACTGTTTTTTCCAGACCGCAAAAATGGATCGGTCGTGTGAATGTAGCCTGATTCTGATCTGCCGTTTATAAACAGCAGGCAGAAATAAGTGAATAGCACCTCCCACCGTCAGAAAATTTCCGGGGTTTCATGTGTAACTGAGACCTTGGAGATCCTGATTCAGGACGGTTTTTCCGGTCCCCGCTCACGTGATCACAGGTATACACCGTACACCGATGATCACGTTACAGTAAATGACAGTGTCGGTAAAAAATTATTTATCTCCCATCTGGCATGAACAAACATGATAAATCTCCTCCCCGGTCCCCTCCGGTCCCCCGGTGTCGCCAAAGTGCCCCCCTGATGCCCTCCCAGAAATCCAAGATGACCGCGCGTACAGCAGCGCGCCGGCCGCATTCACCCTACTCCTCTCATTTCTGTCGCATGTGCCATGACACATGCGACAGAAAACTCCTCCCCAGGCCCTGCCAGGTCACCCCCTATAACCCCACCGGTGTTCCCCGGTGTCCCACGGTACCTGTGCAGCGTTGATCCCCCGCGGCCCTCTCCTTCACAATAGACGCTGCCGCATGCACAGAGCGCCTGTCAGCTCAAGTTCCTGTGTTTAGACACAGTGAGTGGTGGTTATGCATCTGAAAGCTAAATGGCCGTCACGGTGGCTCAGTGGTTAGCACTGCAGTCTTGCAGCGCTGAAGTCCTGGGTTCAATTCCCACCAAGGACACCATCTCCAAGAAGTTTGTATGTTCTCCCTGTGTTTGCGTGGGTTTCCTCCGGGTACTCTGGTTTCCTCTCACACTCCAAAGACATACAAATAGGGAATTTAGATTGTGAGCCCCAATGGGGACAGTGTGTCAAATGTATGTAAAGCGCTGTGGAATTAATAGCGCTATATAAATGAATAAATTATTATTACTGCAATGCCCTGCTCATGAGGTAAGGAACATAGTTGATCAGGAGAGCTATATACTACATTTCCAAATGGAGGCATTTGATTTTATAGTTGCCCTGCTGAACGAATACCAAACATGACAATCCGTTATACGCCAAAAGAAAACACATCTAAATAGCGAGCTCTGTTGTTTAGTATTCATTCAGCTGGATAACTGGACTTAAAGGGGTATTCCATCTCCAAGATCCTATCCCCAATATATAGTAGGTGGAATAGCAATAATATCAGCAAATACCAATATTTGGAAATGTAGAATAGTTCTCCTGATTAGGCATGCCCTTACCTCATGAGCAGGGCATTGCAGCTTTGGTAGCAACCGTTACGACATGGACTCTGCTGCTGTGGACCCGGGGAGAGTGGGTGCAGATTCATTGCACCCACACTCCTCACATGGAGGGTCTACACTCCTAGAAAATGGGGGATACGTTCCCATTTTTTCCTTACAATAAATTTGTGAAAGAGGGAATGTTTAGGGGAGTTTTCTTTCAAATAAATTTTTTTTGTCGATTTTTTTTGTTAGTACTGACAGTTTGTGATGTCGGGTATCTGATAGACACCATCACATCACAAACTGCTGGGCTTGATGTCAGGTGACTTTACAACTAGTATCAACCCCATTTATTACCCCGTTTGCCACTGCACCAGGGTACGGGATGAGCTGTGGTGAAGTGCCAGGATTGGTGGATCTAGTGGATGCGCCACGTCTGGGGTGCCTGTGGCCTGCTATTTTTAGGCTGTGAAGGCCCAATAACTATGGACCTTCCCACCCTGAGAATACCAGACCACAGCTGTCCGCTTTACCTTGGCTGGTGATCCAATTTGGGGGGGACCCTACTTTTTTTTTGTAATTATTATTATTTATAAAATAATTATAAAAAAAGAGCCTGGGATGACCTCCACATTGGATCCCCAACCACGGTAAAGCTGCCAGCTGGGGTTTTCAGGCTACACCCGTCTGCTTTACCCTAGCTGGCTATCAAAAATGGGGGGACCCAACATCATTTTCTTTTTAACTATTTTTTAAATAGAAAAAATTAATGGACTTCCCTGTATTTTGATTGCCAGCCAAGGTAACGCCAGGCAGATGGGGGTTGCAACCCATAGCTGTCTGCTTTATCTGCACTGAGAATCAAAAATACCGCGGAGCGCTACGTCATTTTTTTTAAAGATTTAGTTCTACAGCACTGTCATGTCAGGCAATCAAAATACAGGGAAGCCCTTTTTGTTTTTAGTTATTTAAATAAATAATTAAAAAAAATATATATGGGCTCCCGCTGCATTTTTTGTATTGCTAGCTAAGGGTAATCCAAGCAGCTACTGGCTGCTAACCCCCACTGTTTGGTATTACCTTCACTGGCAATGGAAAATCCAGGGAAGCATTTTTTATTTTTTTTGCCAAAAAACTACAAAAAAAATGACGTGGGCTTCACCATATTTTTGTATGCTAGCCAGGTACAGCAGGCAGGTACGGCTGCCCCCAACCCCCAGCTGCCTATTTGTACCCGGCTGGGAACTAAAAATATAGGGAAGCCCTTTTTTTACTTAATTCATGAATTTTATGAAATAATTAAAAAAAAAAAAAAAAACGACGTAGGCTTCGCCCCATTTTTGTGTCCAGCCGGGTACAACTAGGCAGCTGGGTATTGGAATCCACAGCACAGGTTAGCCCGAGGTTTCTGGGCCCCTCTGCTGTGAATTGCAGTCCGCAGCCGCCCCAGAAAATGGCGCTCTCATAGAAGCGCCATCATCTGGCGCTGTATCCAACTCTTCCAACAGCCCTGGAGCCGGGTGGCTTGTTGGGTAATCATGAGTTAATACTGGCTTTGTTTTACTAGCCAGTATTAAGCAAGAGATTCTTAATGTCAGGCATGTTTGACCCGGCCATTAAGAATCTCCAATAAAGGGTTAAAAAAAAACACTACACAGAGAAAAAATACTTTAATAGAAATAAATACACAGACACATTAGAGACTCCATATAACTGAATAGGATAACTGAAGTGAGCACTAATATATATATATTTTGTGAGTGCAAGCCAAAAATTACATACTATATACAGATAAGGCTGCACATCAAACTTAGATAGTATAATGCCTCAAGCATATGGACAAATATTGAAAAATACAATGAAAAATGCTACTTGCTGACTTGAACATGTGAATAATGAATTGCATACCTGCCATGAATATTAGGAAAAGGAGATATTTAGCAATCGCATTGATCAATGTAACTGAGCCCCAAAACCTCGTCAAGGTATATCTCTATATTGGGGTCCCTAGCTCTGTGACCCTAACTGTGTGTCATCTCAATGCAATTAAAAACTGCTGTGGGTGGAGAGGGGTAACTAAGGACTTTCTTATATAGGAGATGGATCTATATCTCTTATATAAGAAAGAGATATACCTTGACGAGGTTTTGGGGCTCAGTTACATTGATCAATGCGATTGCTAAATATCTCCTTTTCCTAATATTCATGGCAGGTATGCAATTCATTATTCACATGTTCAAGTCAGCAAGTAGCATTTTTCATTGTATTTTTCAATATTTGTCCATATGCTTGAGGCATTATACTATTATCTAAGTTTGATGTGCAGCCTTATCCGTATACATTAGAGACTCCATCTTTATTACCCCCTGTCACCCCTCCACGATCCTGCTCTTCTGTCTTCTTTCCCCTTCAACACATGCAGCTCTGCTCCATCAGACAGCACAGCTGCATGGGGGAAGACGCTGTGCTCCGTGCAGAAATCACTCTGTGAGAGTGACCACAGGCTCCCGGCTGTAAGCAGTGGCACGGGTTGCCATTGCAACGCTGCTCCGATCACGTAATTCCGGTGCCGCTGCGTGCTGGTAGCGGGACGTCCCCATTACTGCTACCAAGCGCGTTGCTATGGCAACGGTGATCTCCGTGATTGACCGGCTGTGTCATCTGGTCAGGAGCCGGCTTCACCGGATGCTGGTAACTATGGTAAACATCGGGTAACCAAGAAGCCCTTTCCTTGGTTACCCGATGTTTACCGTAGTTACCAGGGTCCGCCGCTCTCACGCTGCCAGTGCCAGCCCCCTGCACACATAGCCAGACTACACATCGGGTTAAATTAACCCGATGTGTACTCTGGCTAGGAGTGCAGGGAGCCAGCGCTAAGCGGTGTGTGCTGGTAACCAAGGTAGATATCAGGTTGGTTACCTGATATTTACCTTAGTTACCAAGCGCAGAATCACTTCCACGCGTGCTGCTGGCTGGGGGCTGTGGTCACTGGTTGCTGGTGAGATCTGCCTGTGTGACAGCTCACCAGCAACCCGTGTAGCGACGCTCCAGCGATCCCTGCCAGGTCAGGTTGCTGGTGGGATCGCTGGAGCGTCGCTTAGTGTGACGGTACCTTAAGGGAATGGGGAAGCAGAGCGGGGAGTCGACCGTGTACTAGAGCATGTCGCCGGTACACGGCGATACACAAACGTGCACCGTGTACCGGAGAGATGCACTGACAGGTCCTACATGACGCGTTATAGTCATGTGACCAGTCTGTAGCCAATGAGATAACAGGCACGTGACTGGTCTCATGGCTATTTTGACGTCACGATAGGTACTGCATCACTGCTGGCAGTGCCGGTCACCGGGAGGATTCAGCGATCATCGGATGGAATAGCGGCAGGAGACAGAGTGCAGGAGGGATCGCGGGGACCGGTAAGTGTTATGGCAATGTTTATTAACTGTATGTGTACATTTATAATGTGTTTTTATGTGTTTGTGATTGCCTCCTATTGTTTCCTATGCGGTTCGAGTTCGGTTCGTCGAATGTTCGCCGAACCGAACTCGAACGAGACGTCCGTTCGGCGAACCGAACTCGAGCCGAACCACGGCCAGTTCGCTCATCTCTACTTTCCAGTACGCGGAGATCGTTTGTGTATCGCCGTGTACCGGGGACATGCTCTGGCACGCGGTCGGGTTCCCGGTCTTCTTCCCCATTCCGTTATAAACCGTCTGCCACAGCCGGTCAATAACGGAGATCACCGTTGCTATAGCAACGCGCCTGTCAGTGGTGACGTCACCGCTCACAAGCAGCAGCTCCTCACTCACGTAGTGAGAACACTGCACGAAGAATAGCACCGCCTTCTTCCTATGCAGCACTGCTGATTGAGCAGAGCTGCACATGTTGAAGGAGAAAGAAGACAGAAGAGTCGGGTCGTGGAAGGATAAGAGGGAGTAATAAACATGGAGTCTCTAATGTGTCTGTGTATTTATTTCTATGAAAGTATTTTTTCTCTGTGTGGTGTCTTTTTTTTTAACCCTTTATTGGAGATTCTTAATGGCCGGGTCAAACTTGCCTGACGTTAAGAATCTCTGGCTTAATTCTAGCTAGTAAAACAAAGCCAGTATTAACCCTTATTACCCAGCAAGCCACCGTCACCAGGGCTGTTGGAAGAGTTGAATACAGCGCCAGATGATGGCGCTTCTATGAATGCGCCATTTTCTGGGGCGGCTGCGGACTGCAATTCGCAGCAGAGGCGCCCAAAAACCTCGGGCTAACCTGTGCTGCTAATTCCAATCCCCAGCTGCCTAGTTGTACCTGGCTGGACACAAAAATATGGCGAAGCCTACATCATTTGTTTTTTAATTATTTCATGAAATAAGTAAAATAATTAAAAAAACAGGATTCCCTATATTTTTAGTTCCCAGTCGAGTACAAATAGGCAGCTGGGAGTTGGGGGCAGCTCGTAGGTGCCTGCTGTACCTGGCTAGCATACAAAAATATGGCGAAGCCCACGTCATTTTTTTGGTGGGCAAAAAACTCCTGCATACAGTCCTGGATGGAGTATGCTGAGCCTTGAAGTTCTGCAGCTGCTGTCTGCTCTCCTGCATACACTAGTGAATGGAGCATGCTGAGCCTTGCCGTTCTGCAGCTGCTGTCTGCTCTCCTCCATACAGACAGACAACAGCTGCAGAACTACAAGGCTCAGCATACTCCGTCCAAAAGTGTATGCAGGAGTTTTTTTCCCCCTAAAAAATTATGTGGGCTTCGCCATATTTTTGTATGCTAGCCAGGTACAGCAGGCAGCTACGGGCTGCCCCCAAACCCCAGCTGCCTATTTGTACCCGGCTGGGAACCAAAAATATAGGGAAGCCCTTTTTTATTATTTCATGAATTTCATGAAATAATTAGAAAACAAATGACGTAGGCTTCACCATATTTTTGTGTCAAGCAAGGTACAACTAGGCAGCTGGGGATTGGAATCCGCAGCACTGGTTGGCCTGAGCTTTCTGGGCCCCTCTGCTGCGAATTGCAGTCCGCAGCCACCCCAGATAATGGCGCTTTCATAGAAGCACCATCTTCTGGCGCTGTATCCAACTCTTCCAGCTGCCCTGGTGATGGGTGGTTCGCTGGGTAATAATGGGGTTAGGGCTAGCTTTATATTATCAACTGAAATCATTATTACCCAGCGAGCCACCAGCATCAGGCCAGCTGGAAGAGTTGGATACAGCACCAGATGATGGCGCTTCTATGAGAGCGCCATTTTCTGGGGAGGCTGCGGACTGCAATTCGCAGCAGAGGGGCCCAGAAACCTCATGCCAACCTGTGCTGCGGATTCCAATCCCCAGCTGCCTAGTTGTACCCGGCTGGACACAAAAATGGGGCAAAGCTCACGTCGTTTTTTTTTTTTTAATTATTTCATGAAATTCATGAAATAATTAAAAAAAGGGCTTCCTTATATTTTTAGATCCTAGAAGCGGACAGTTGTGGTCTGGTATTCTCAGGGTGGGACGGTCCATAGTTATTGGCACTTCACAGCCTAAAATAGCAGGCCGCAGGCGCCCCAGAAGTCCACTAGATGCGCCAATCCTGGCACTTCATCCCAGCTCATCCCGTGCCCTGGTGCATTGTAAATGGGGTAATAAATGGGGTTGATACTAGCTGTAAGGTCACCTGACATCAAGCCCAGCAGTTTGTAATGTCATGGCGTCTATCAGATACCCGACATCACAAATTGTCAGTACTAACAAAAAAAATAGACAAAAAAAATGTATTTGAAAAAACACTCCCCAAAACATTCACTCTTTCACCAATTTATTGTAAGGAAAAAAAATAAGGGGGTCCCACGATGACTCTGGACCGTCTAGAATATGGGGGGACATATTCAGGGAGCGTATTACCCATTTTCTAGGAGTGAAGACCCTACATGTGAGGAGTGTGGGTGCAATGAATCTGCACCCACTCTCCCCGGGTCCACAGCAGCAGAGTCCATGTCGTTAGTGTTGCTACCAAAACTGCAATGCCCTGCTTATGAGGTAAGGGCATGCCTAATCAGGAGAACTATTCTACATTTCCAAATATTGGTATTTGCTGATATTATTGCTATTCCACTTACTATATATTGGGGATACGATCTTGGAGATGGAATACCCCTTTAAGTCCAGTTATCCAGCTGAATGAATACTAAACAACAGAGCTCGCTATTTAGATGTGTTTACTTGCGGCGTATAACGGACTCTCATGTTTGGTAGTCGTTAAGCAGGGCAACTATAAAATCAAATACCTCCATTTGGAAATCTAGTATAGCTTTCCTGATCAACTATGTTCCTTACCTCATGAGCAGGGCATTGCAGTAGCTTACAGATGCATAGTTACCACCACTCACTGTGTCTGAACACAGGAAGCTGAGCTGACAGCCGCTCTGTGCGTGCGGCAGCGTCTATTGTGAAGGAGAGGGCCGCGGGGAATAAACGCTGCACAGGTACCGTGGGACACCGGGGAACACCAGTGGAGTTATAGGAGGTGACCTGGCAGGGCCTGGGGAGGAGTTTTCTGTCGCATGTGTCATGGCGCATGCGACAGAAATCAGAGGAGTAGGGTGAATGCGGCCAGCACGCTGCTGTGCGCGCAGCCATCTTGGATTTCCGGGAGGGGGTCAGGACGGGGGCACTTTGGCAACACCGGGGGACCGGGGAGGAGATTTATCTCCCATCTGAGATGTTTGTTCATGCCAGATGGGAGATAAATAATTATTTACCGGCGCTGTCTTTTACTGTAACGTGGTCATTGGTATACGGTGTATACAGGTGATCACAAAAGCGGGGACCTGAAAAACCGGCCTGAATCATGATCCCCAGGGTCTCAGCTACCCCTAAAACCCCGGAGATTTTCTGACGCTAGGGGGCGCTATTCACTTATTTCTGCCTGCTGTCTATAAAAAGCAGATCATAATAAGGCTACATTCACACGACCGATCCATTTTTGCGGTCCTCATAAAATGGTCCTTTTTTTCACGGGTGCATCCGTGTGGCATCCGTTTCTTTTCCGTATACGGTCCGTATGTCATCCGTTTGTGATTCGTGCGCCTTCCGTTTTTTTTGCGTACTGCAAAAAAACTGAAGGAGGGAAAATACATACATTTACCCAGGATCCATAGCTCCAACCTACATGAGGCGGTCACATGTTCACTCCAGTGCCATTTTCTACTGCTTTTCACAGCGTAGAGCGCTCTGGTGATTTTCCTGTGCTTGTACACTTCATATCAGTCTTTTCTGTCATTATAATTGCAGAAAGACACATCATGTCCCACTCTCCTGCATTTTGTAATTTTGCACCCTTTGGTGCCTTTCATGTGGCACTATGGGGTGCATAGCCTTGTATTTACCAAAAAAAATATACATTTTAAAAAAAATGACGTGGGATTCCTCCTATTTTTGTAGCCAGCTAGGGTAAAGCAGACGGCTGCAGCCTGCAGACCACAGCTGGCAGCTTCACCTTGGCTGGTAATCCAAAACTGAGGGCACCCCACGATGTTATTTTAAATTAAATAAATAATTAAAAAAAAAACATGTGGGGGTTTCCCCAAAATTGGATCACCAGCCAAGGTAAAGCGGACAGCTGGGGTCTGATATTCTCAGACTAGGGAGGTCCATGGTTATTGAACTCTCCCCAGCCTAAAAATAGCAGGCCGCAGCCGCCCCAGAAGTGGCGCATCCATTAGATGTGCCAATCCCGTTGCTTCTCCCCAGCTCATCCCGTGCCCTGGTGCGGTGGAAAACGGGTTAATATATGGGGTTAATACCAGATGTGTAATGTCACCTGGCATCAAGCCCTGGGGTTCGTGAGGTCAGGCGTCTATCAGATACCCGACATCACTAACCCCGTCAGTAATAAAAAAAAATAGACGACAAAAACATTTTTATTTGAAAAAACACTCCCCAAAACATTCCCTCTTTCACCAATTTATTAGAAAGAAAAACAAATCCAGGTCTGCTGTAATCCAAGTGGTTCCCATGATGATCCATACCATAGTTATTGTCCCAGTCAATGAAGAACAGAATGTTCCCCATTGGCTGGGAGAGCAATGCAGTGACCTGAGCTAACATCAATAGGTCAGCCCAGGTCACTGCAGGGCATGACAAGTGCTGCTGTCAGGAGCGAGGTACATTACCTGCGGTGACGATCTCCTGCACTGCTGACAGCAGAGCTGTCACTGACTTCAATGACCACCGCCTTCACAGCCAAGTATCGCGGGAGCCTGTGACGTCACCGCTAGTCACAGTCTCGGGTCGGAAGCGAGAGGAGGATATGTGACAAGCAGCGGCCATGGAAGACAGTGACAACGCTCTGGTTGGGAGGGCGGGACTTCATCACCGCAGGTAGGCCGAGCGGGGCCATGTGTGCGGATTGCGAGGTGGGTGGAGCCATTCAGAGTAATGTGTGCGGAGTGCGAGGTGGGTGGAGCTAAGCGGGGTAATGTGTGCAGAGTGGCAGGTGGGTAAAGCCAAGCGGGGTAATGTGTGCAGAGTGTGAGGTGGGTGGAGCCAAGCAGGGTAATGTGTGCAGAGTTCCAGGTGGGTGGAGCTAAGTGGGGTAATGTGTGCAGAGTGCCAGGTGGGTGGAGCCAAGCGGGGTAATGCGTGCAGAGTGCCAGGTGGGTGGAGCCAAGTGGGGTAATGTGTGCAGAGTGGCAGGTGGGTGGAGCCAAGCGGGGTAATGTGTGCAGAGTGCCAGGTAGGTGGACCCAAGCGGGGTAATGTGTGCAGAGTGCCAGGTGGGTGGAGCCAAGCGCGGCCATGTGTGCGGGCGGCGGAGTGCGAAGTGTGTGGAGCCTAGCGGGCCCATGTGTGTGGGCGGCGGAGTGAAAAGTGGGTGGGGCCTAGCGGGACCATGTGTGCGGGCGGAGGAGTGCGAAGTGGGTGGAGCCTAGCGGGGCCATGTGGCGTTGAAGACGTCAGTGTCGGGGACTGAATGGCTGGGGACAGGTGAGTGTGAGTGTGTGTGTGTGTGTGTGTGTGTACATGCCGAGTGCAGGATGGGGGCGGAGCCAATCTGGGAAGTGTCGGCTCCCTGCACACGTAACCAGGGTAAATATCGGGTTACTAACCAAAGCTTTGCTTGGATACCTGATATTTATCTTGGTTACCAGCTTACCGCAGGCTGCCAGTGATGGCTCCCTGCACACTGAAGCTGTAAAAAGCCACGCTTTTGCTGATAGAACCGTTCTCGAACGTAACTCGAGCTGACGAACTTTTAGCAAAAAGCTCGAGGTCTAGTTTGATCTAGAACACCCCGCTAATTCACTCGAACCGCAAACTGGCGAACCGCAAACCATGAACCGTGCTCATCTCTAGTGTTCAGTATAAACGCCAAACACTGAACCTTGGGTTTGCTCATTTCTGCTGATAACCTTTTAACCCTACTAATCTTCTTTAAAAAAAAGAATGTTTCAAAATTGATGTTGATTATTATTAGTGATGAGCGAGTACCAAAAAGCTCGGGTGCTCGAGGCTCGGGCCGAGCATCCCAAGATACTCGTGTACTCAGCCCGAACACCGAGCCCAATGTTATCCTATGGGAGACCCGAGTATTTTTATGAAATGACCCCCGGCAGCATGTAGAAACCCTAAAAATGTCACAAAAGTCTCAGAAGAGTGCTCAAATGACATGGCAACAGCATGGGGAAGACCCCTTGAAGCATTTATCACTCAAAAGTCACAGCTGTGAACATTTTTGTCCGAGTTTTACGCCATTTTTACGGACTCACAAGAAAACCTTCAAAAATGACACCAAAATGAATTTTCATGGCGGAAATGTTAAGGGCACATACCCAATAGTGAGATAGAGCTGGTGTATGTTACTTTTTGAGATTACATGAAAGATTTTACGTGAAAACATTGTGTGGCACTCCGATGTCCAAAACGCACGTTTTGTGCTTTTTATTAGCGATGTCGGTCATTTTTTTTTTCATTCTATCTCCCTCAGTCTGTTGGTCGGTCTCTCTGTCTGTCTGTCGGTCTCTCTCTGTCTTGTCTGTCCCCCTCTCACAGTCTGTCGGTCAGTCTCCCCCCTCTCTCACACTTACTGTTCCCCGATCACTGCCGCGGCACTGCACAGCTGTTCACTAAACTCCGGCGGCTTTTCCTCTTTTGAAAAAGCCGGCCGCTCATTAATCAATCTCGTATTCCCTGCTTTCCTGCTTTTCAGCACCTATGATTAGTTGCAGTGAGACACGCCCCCACGCTGAGTGACAGGTGTCTCACTGCACCCAATCACAGCAGCCGGTGGGCGTGTGTATACTGTGCAGTGAAATAAATAACTAAATAATTAAAAAAAAAACGGCGTGCGGTCCCCCCAATTTTAATACCAGCCAGATAAAGCCATATGGTTGAAGGCTGGTATTCTCAGGATGGGGAGCTCCACGTTATGGGGAGCCCCAAAGCCTAACAATATCAGTCAGCAGCCGCCCAGAATTGCCGCATACATTAGATGCGACAGTTCTGGGACTGTACCCGGCTCTTCCCGATTTGCCCTGGTGTGTTGGCAAATCGGGGTAATCAGGAATTTTTGGCAGCCCATAGCTGCCAATAAGTCCTTAATTAATCATGTCAGGCGTCTCCCCGAGATACCTTCCATGATTAATCTGTAAATTACAGTAAATAAACACACACACACCCGAAAAAATCATTTATTAGAAATAAAAAACACAAACCAATTCCCTCATAACCAATTTAATAAGCCACAAAAAGCCCTCCATGTCCGGCGTAATCCACGGACCTCCAGCTGCAGAAGACACCGCCGCTCCTGTCAGCTTCACACAGCAACTGAGGTGAGTAGCGCGATCAGCTGCTGTCAGTCAGGTAACTCACGGCCACCGCTGGATCCAGTGGTGGCCGCTGATAACCTTAGTGACAGCTCAGCTGATCGCGCTACTCACCTCAGTTGCTGTGTGAAGCTGACAGGAGCGGCGGTGTCTTCTGCAGCTCCTGTCACCTGCATGCAGCAGAGCTGGAAGCGACGCTGGAGGTCCGTGGATTACGCCAGACATGGAGGGCTTTTTGGGGCTTATTAAATTGGTTACGAGGGAATTGGTTTGTGTTTATTTCTAATAAATGATTTTTTCAGGTGTGTGTGTGTGTTTATTTACTGTAATTTACAGATTAATCATGGAAGGTATCTCGGGGAGATGCCTGGCATGATTAATCTAGGACTTATTGGCAGCTATGGGCTGCCAATAACTCCTTATTACCCCGATTTGCCAACGCACCAGGGCAAATCGGGAAGAGCCGGGTACAGTCCCAGAACTGTCGCATCTAATGTATGCGGCAATTCTGGGCGGCTGCTGACTGATATTGTTAGGCTAGGGGGCTCCCCATAACGTGGAGCTCCCCATCCTGAGAATACCAGCCTTCAGCCATCTGGCTTTATCTGGCTGGTATTAAAATTGGGGGGACCGCACGCTGTTTTTTTTAATTATTTATTTATTTATTTTTTTTTTTTACAGTTTTACTATTGTGAACGATCAGCTGATCGCTCCCAGAAGCCAGCCGCCGGGTGATCAGCTGATTGCTCACAGTAGCCGGGTGATCAGCTGATCGCTCCCTGCAGCCGGCCGATCAGCTGATCGCTCCCTGCAGCCGAGTGATCAGCTGATCGCTCGCAGCGCCGGGTGATCAGCTGACCGCTCCCAGCACGGGGGTAAACTGATCACTCCCAGCGCCGGGTGATCAGCTGATCGCTCCCTGCAGCCAGCCGATCAGCTGATCGCTCTCTGCAGCTGGGTGATCAGCTGATCGCTCGCAGCGCCGGGTGATCAGCTGACCGCTCCCAGCACGGGGGTAAACTGATCACTCCCAGCGCCGGGTGATCAGCTGATCGCTCCCAGCACGGGGGGTAAACTGATCACTCCCAGCGCCGGGTGATCAGCTGATCGCTCCCAGCGCCGGGTGATCAGCTGATCACTCGGCCGCCGAGAATCTGTGCGGGGGGAGGAGTGCGGAGTGGGTGGAGCCGAGCGGGGCCATGGCGCTGAGGACAGGTGAGTGTGTGTGTGTGTGTGTATGTATATATATATATATATATACATGCGGAGTGGAGTGCGGGAGGGGGCGGAGCCGAGCGGGGAAGTGTTGGGCTTCCTGCACACGTGGCCAGGGTAAATATCGGGTAAAGCACTTTCCTTGGTTACCCGATATTTATCTTGGTTACGGGTGCAGGGAGCCAGAGAGAGCATGCGCAGTGAAATCCTAAGGATTCCGCTGCTCAAAAAAACGTTACATGCTGCGTTCCTCTCGCTGGGCGGAAGCAACGGAGCGTCGCCCAGCGGAAGCAACGCAGGTCCTTTTGGCACAATCTGTCATCCATACAAGTCTATGGGAAACAGCGGAATCCGTTAACAGATTCCGCTGTTTTATAAAAGGGCAGATTGTGACGGAAGGAAAACAACTCAAGTGTGAAAGTACCCGTAATTATTTATTTCACTGCACAGTATACACACGCCCACCGGTTGCTGTGATTGTGTGCAGTGAGACACCTGTCACTCAGCGTGGGGGCGTGTCTCACTGCAACCAATCATAGGCGCCTGTGGGCGGGGAAAGCAGGGAATACGAGATGGCTGTGTGCAGAGCACAGCGCGCCCGCCGGTATAAAGGCTCGGTTACGCTGTGCGGGCCGGCCAATCACTGCAATTCCACAACTAACAGGGCTGTGGCATTGCAGTGGTCTGCCAGCCAATCCCTGCATGAAACTGAATAGGATAACTGAAGTGAGCACTAATATATATATATATATATAAATGAGTGCAAGCCAAAAATACATACTATATATAAGAATAAGGCTGCACATCAAACTTAGATAATGGTATAATGCCTCAAGCATATGGAAAAATATTGAAATATACAATGAAAAATGCTACTTGCTAATTTGAACATGTGAATAATGAATTGCATACCTGCCATGAATATTAGGAAAAAGGAGATATTTAGCAATCGCATTGATCAATGTAACTGAGCCCCAAGGCCTCGTCAAGGCATATCTCTATATTGGGGTCCCTAGCTCTGTGACCCTAACTGTGTGTCATCTCATTGCAATTAAAAACTGCTATGGGTGGAGAGGGGTAACTAAGGACTTTCTTATATAGGAGATGGAAAAAACATGGCCGAAAGGGGCGGAGCTGTGTTCACATTCAGAAAAAAAACTACATATAACTGAATAGGATAACTGAAGTGAGCACTAATATATATATATATATATATATATATATATATATGAGTGCAAGCCAAAAATACATACTATATATAAGAATAAGGCTGCACATCAAACTTAGATAATGGTATAATGCCTCAAGCATATGGAAAAATATTGGAATATACAATGAAAAATGCAACTTGCTAATTTGAACATGTGAATAATGAATTGCATACCTGCCATGAATATTAGGAAAAAGGAGATATTTAGCAATCGCATTGATCAATGTAACTGAGCCCCAAGGCCTCGTCAAGGCATATCTCTATATTGGGGTCCCTAGCTCTGTGACCCTAACTGTGTGTCATCTCATTGCAATTAAAAACTGCTATGGGTGGAGAGGGGTAACTAAGGACTTTCTTATATAGGAGATGGAAAAAACATGGCCGAAAGGGGCGGAGCTGTGTTCACATTCAGAAAAAAAACTACATATAACTGAATAGGATAACTGAAGTGAGCACTAATATATATATATATATATATATATATATATATATGAGTGCAAGCCAAAAATACATACTATATATAAGAATAAGGCTGCACATCAAACTTAGATAATGGTATAATGCCTCAAGCATATGGAAAAATATTGGAATATACAATGAAAAATGCTACTTGCTAATTTGAACATGTGAATAATGAATTGCATACCTGCCATGAATATTAGGAAAAAGGAGATATTTAGCAATCGCATTGATCAATGTAACTGAGCCCCAAGGCCTCGTCAAGGCATATCTCTATATTGGGGTCCCTAGCTCTGTGACCCTAACTGTGTGTCATCTCATTGCAATTAAAAACTGCTATGGGTGGAGAGGGGTAACTAAGGACTTTCTTATATAGGAGATGGAAAAAACATGGCCGAAAGGGGCGGAGCTGTGTTCACATTCAGAAAAAAAACTACATATAACTGAATAGGATAACTGAAGTGAGCACTAATATATATATATATATATATATATATATATATATATATATATATATGAGTGCAAGCCAAAAATACATACTATATATAAGAATAAGGCTGCACATCAAACTTAGATAATGGTATAATGCCTCAAGCATATGGAAAAATATTGGAATATACAATGAAAAATGCTACTTGCTAATTTGAACATGTGAATAATGAATTGCATACCTGCCATGAATATTAGGAAAAAGGAGATATTTAGCAATCGCATTGATCAATGTAACTGAGCCCCAAGGCCTCGTCAAGGCATATCTATATATATATATATATATATATATATGAGTGCAAGCCAAAAATACATACTATATATAAGAATAAGGCTGCACATCAAACTTAGATAATGGTATAATGCCTCCATATGCTTGAGGCATTATACCATTATCTAAGTTTGATGTGCAGCCTTATTCTTATATATAGTATGTATTTTTGGCTTGCACTCATATATATATATATATATATATATATATATATATATATATATTAGTGCTCACTTCAGTTATCCTATTCAGTTATATGTAGTTTTTTTTCTGAATGTGAACACAGCTCCGCCCCTTTCGGCCATGTTTTTTCCATCTCCTATATAAGAAAGTCCTTAGTTACCCCTCTCCACCCATAGCAGTTTTTAATTGCAATGAGATGACACACAGTTAGGGTCACAGAGCTAGGGACCCCAATATAGAGATATGCCTCGACGAGGCCTTGGGGCTCAGTTACATTGATCAATGCGATTGCTAAATATCTCCTTTTTCCTAATATTCATGGCAGGTATGCAATTCATCATTCACATGTTCAAATTAGCAAGTAGCATTTTTCATTGTATATTCCAATATTTTTCCATATGCTTGAGGCATTATACCATTATCTAAGTTTGATGTGCAGCCTTATTCTTATATATAGTATGTATTTTTGGCTTGCACTCATATATATATATATATATATATATATATATATATATTAGTGCTCACTTCAGTTATCCTATTCAGTTATATGTAGTTTTTTTTCTGAATGTGAACACAGCTCCGCCCCTTTCGGCCATGTTTTTTCCATCTCCTATATAAGAAAGTCCTTAGTTACCCCTCTCCACCCATAGCAGTTTTTAATTGCAATGAGATGACACACAGTTAGGGTCACAGAGCTAGGGACCCCAATATAGAGATATGCCTTGACGAGGCCTTGGGGCTCAGTTACATTGATCAATGCGATTGCTAAATATCTCCTTTTTCCTAATATTCATGGCAGGTATGCAATTCATTATTCACATGTTCAAATTAGCAAGTAGCATTTTTCATTGTATATTCCAATATTTTTCCATATGCTTGAGGCATTATACCATTATCTAAGTTTGATGTGCAGCCTTATTCTTATATATAGTATGTATTTTTGGCTTGCACTCATATATATATATATATATATATATATTAGTGCTCACTTCAGTTATCCTATTCAGTTATATGTAGTTTTTTTTCTGAATGTGAACACAGCTCCGCCCCTTTCGGCCATGTTTTTTCCATCTCCTATATAAGAAAGTCCTTAGTTACCCCTCTCCACCCATAGCAGTTTTTAATTGCAATGAGATGACACACAGTTAGGGTCACAGAGCTAGGGACCCCAATATAGAGATATGCCTTGACGAGGCCTTGGGGCTCAGTTACATTGATCAATGCGATTGCTAAATATCTCCTTTTTCCTAATATTCATGGCAGGTATGCAATTCATTATTCACATGTTCAAATTAGCAAGTAGCATTTTTCATTGTATATTCCAATATTTTTCCATATGCTTGAGGCATTATACCATTATCTAAGTTTGATGTGCAGCCTTATTCTTATATATAATCCCTGCATGAGGACTGGTTCTCAAAAGAGCGCCAACATGCAGGGATGAAGACCACGAGTACAGCACGAGTATCGCGAGATTACACGGTCCCCGCCGAGTAGCCCGAGTACAGTGATACTCGTGCGAGTACCGAGTAGTGACAAGCATACTCGCTCATCACTAATTATTATTGTAAAGTAGAAATGTGGTAAATGTTATTTATTAACAGCTTTGTGTGATATAATTATCTGTTTTAAGGGTATAAAAATTAAAAGTTTGAAAATAACTAAATTTTCACATTTTTGGTCAAATTTTAGCTAATTTCACAAATAAATTCAAATATAGCAACTAAAATTTACCACTACAATGAAGTACAATATGTCATGAAAAAACAGGATCACTGGGATATGTTGAAGCGTTCCAGAGTTATTACATCATAAATTGACCTTGGTCAGAAATGTAAAATTTAGCCTGGTCAGGAAGGTGAAAGCACTCTGGGGGTGAATGAGTTAAGATAGGGTCACATTTAGAGTTGAGCGCGGTTCGCGGTTCGAGGTTCTCCAGTTCTAGGCTCGAGTGATTTTGGGGCCTGTTCTAGATCGAACTAGAACTCGAGCTTTTTGCAAAAGCTCGATAGTTCTAGAAACATTCGAGAACGGTTCTAGCAGCAAAAAAACAGCTAATTCCTAGCTGGCTTTCCGCTGTAATAGTGTAAGTCACTCTGTGACTCACACTATTATGAAATTTCAGTGTATAGTGTGCGTGAACAGCGCCTTCAGATCACTCCTGTTTGTATAATGGCGATTGCCATTTTTTTTTTTTCCTTGTCTTTCTTCCCTAAGCGCGCGCGTCTTGTGGGGCGGGCCAGCATGTCAGCCAATCCCAGACACACACACAGCTAAGTGGACTTTTAGCCAGAGAAGCAACGGCATGTGTGATAGGATGTCCATGTCACATGTCCCTGCATTATAAAACCGGACATTTTCCTCCAGGACGCCATTATCTCTTCTGCGTCCTTGGTGTCAGACATCACTGGCGCAGCTCCGTCCTGAGTACTATCGCTGATACAGCTGTATGCGCTCCATACACAGCGCTGGACAGCATAGGGATAGAACTTTCCATCAGTCCTTTTAAGGGCTCGTACCGGCAGGGTCAGAGCCATAGGTGACAGGTCCTGAAAACAGCGACAGCGTCTGTGTAGCAAAGGTCAGGGATTTCGTCGCTGCATTTCCCCATTAGGAGGGAATAGAAAGGCAGGCTTCCATTCCTCTACCCAGAGCCCTACAATCCTGGCACTGTACCCTCCTGTCCTCTGCACACTCCAACTCATTATAACTAAGCCATTATACTAGCAAACACTCAGTGTACCTAGTGGCATCCTAAACGTGGCTATTGGACTTTTGTCTAGTCACACTAGTGCAAAGACATTTGCAGCACCTCTGCCTGCATTGCACACTCCAACTCATTATAACTAAGCCATTATACTAGCAAACACTCAGTGTACCTAGTGGCATCCTAAACGTGGCAATTGGACTTTTGTCTAGTCACACTAGTGCAAAGACATTTGCAGCACCTCTGCCTGCATTGCACACTCCAACTCATTATAACTAAGCCATTATACTAGCAAACACTCAGTGTGCCTAGTGGCATCCTAAACGTGGCTATTGGACTTTTGTCTAGTCACACTAGTGCAAAGACATTTGCAGCACCTCTGCCTGCATTGCACACTCCAACTCATTATAACTAAGCCATTATACTAGCAAACACTCAGTGTACCTAGTGGCATCCTAAACGTGGCTATTGGACTTTTGTCTAGTCACACTAGTGCAAAGACATTTGCAGCATCATTGCCTGCATTGCACACTCCAACTCATTATACCTAAGCCATTATACTAGCAAACACTCAGTGTACCTAGTGGCATCCTAAACGTGGCTATTGGACTTTGCTATAGTCCCACTAGTGCAAAGACATTTGCAGCACCTCTGCCTGCATTGCACACTCCAACTCATTATAACTAAGCCATTATACTAGCAAACACTCAGTGTACCTAGTGGCATCCTAAACGTGGCTATTCGACTTTTGTCTAGTCACACTAGTGCAAAGACATTTGCAGCACCTCTGCCTGCATTGCCCACTCCAACTCATTATAACTAAGCCATTATACTAGCAAACACTCAGTGTACCTAGTGGCATCCTAAACGTGGCTATTGGACTTTTGTCTAGTCACACTAGTGCAAAGACATTTGCAGCACCTCTGCCTGCATTGCACACTCCAACTCATTATAACTAAGCCATTATACTAGCAAACACTCAGTGTACCTAGTGGCATCCTAAACGTGGCTATTGGACTTTGCTATAGTCCCACTAGTGCAAAGACATTTGCAGCACCTCTACCTGCATTGCACACTCCAACTCATTATAACTAAGCCATTATACTAGCAAACACTCAGTGTACCTAGTGGCATCCTAAACGTGGCTATTGGACTTTTGTCTAGTCACACTAGTGCAAAGACATTTGCAGCACCTCTGCCTGCATTGCACACTCCAACTCATTATAACTAAGCCATTATACTAGCAAACACTCAGTGTACCTAGTGGCATCCTAAACGTGGCTATTGGACTTTTGTCTAGTCACACTAGTGCAAAGACATTTGCAGCACCTCTGCCTGCATTGCACACTCCAACTCATTATAAGTAAGCCATTATACTAGCAAACACTCAGTGTACCTAGTGGCATCCTAAACGTGGCTATAGGACTTTTGTCTAGTCACACTAGTGCAAAGACATTTGCAGCACCTCTGCCTGCATTGCACACTCCAACTCATTATAACTAAGCCATTATACTAGCAAACACTCAGTGTACCTAGTGGCATCCTAAACGTGGCTATTGGACTTTGCTATAGTCCCACTAGTGCAAAGACATTTGCAGCACCTCTACCTGCATTGCACACTCCAACTCATTATAACTAAGCCATTATACTAGCAAACACTCAGTGTACCTAGTGGCATCCTAAATGTGGCTATTGGACTTTTGTCTAGTCACACTAGTGCAAAGACATTTGCAGCATGTCTGCCTGCATTGCACACTCAAACTCTTTTTAACTTAGCCATTATACTAGCAAACACTCAGTGTACCTAGTGGCATCCTAAACGTGACTATTGGACTTTTGTCTAGTCCCACTAGTGCAAAGACATTTGCAGCACCTCTACCTGCATTGCACACTCCAACTCATTATATCTAAGCCATTATACTAGCAAACACTCAGTGTACCTAGTGGCATCCTAAACGTGGCTATTGGACTTTGCTATAGTCCCACTAGTGCAAAGACATTTGCAGCACCTCTGCCTGCATTGTACACTCCAACTCATTATAACTAAGCCATTATACTAGCAAACACTCAGTGTACCTAGTGGCATCCTAAACGTGGCTATTGGACTTTTGTCTAGTCACACTAGTGCAAAAACATTTGCAGCACCTCTGCCTGCATTGCACACTCCAACTCATTATAACTAAGCCATTATACTAGCAAACACTCAGTGTACCTAGTGGCATCCTAAACGTGGCTATTGGACTTTGCTATAGTCCCACTAGTGCAAAGACATTTGCAGCACCTCTGCCTGCATTGCACACTCAAACTCATTATAACTAAGCCATTATACTAGCAAACACTCAGTGTACCTAGTGGCCTCCTAAACGTGGCTATTGGACTTTGCTATAGTCCCACTAGTGCAAAGACATTTGCAGAGCACATCTGCCTGCATTGCACACTCCAACTCATTATAACTAAGCCATTATACTAGCAAACACTCAGTGTACCTAGTGGCATCCTAAACGTGGCTATTGGACGTTTGTCTAGTCACACTAGTGCAAAGACATTTGCAGCACCTCTGCCTGCATTGCACACTCCAACTCATTATAACTAAGCCATTATACTAGCAAACACTCAGTGTACCTAGTGGCATCCTAAACGTGGCTATTGGACTTTGCTATAGTCCCACTAGTGCAAAGACATTTGCAGCACCTCAACCTGCATTGCACACTCCAACTCATTATACCTAAGCCATTATACTAGCGAACACTTAGTGTACCTAGTGGCATCCTAAACGTGGCTATTGGACTTTTGTCTAGTCACACTAGTGCAAAGACATTTGCAGCACCTCTGCCTGCATTGCACACTCCAACTCATTATAACTAAGCCATTATACTAGCAAACACTCAGTGTACCTAGTGGCATCCTAAACGTGGCTATTGGACTTTGCTATAGTCCCACTAGTGCAAAGACATTTGCAGCACCTCTACCTGCATTGCACACTCCAACTCATTATAACTAAGCCATTATACTAGCAAACACTCAGTGTACCTAGTGGCATCCTAAACGTGGCTATTGGACTTTTGTCTAGTCACACTAGTGCAAAGACATTTGCAGCACCTCTGCCTGCATTGCACACTCCAACTCATTATAACTAAGCCATTATACTAGCAAACACTCAGTGTACCTAGTGGCATCCTAAACGTGGCTATTGGACTTTTGTCTAGTCACACTAGTGCAAAGACATTTGCAGCACCTCTGCCTGCATTGCACACTCCAACTCATTATAACTAAGCCATTATACTAGCAAACACTCAGTGTACCTAGTGGCATCCTAAACGTGGCTATTGGACTTTGCTATAGTCCCACTAGTGCAAAGACATTTGCAGCACCTCTACCTGCATTGCACACTCCAACTCATTATAACTAAACCATTATACTAGCAAACACTCAGTGTACCTGGTGGCATCCTAAACGTGGCTATTGGACTTTGCTATAGTCCCACTAGTGCAAAGATATTTGCAGCACCTCTACCTGCATTGCACACTCCAACTCATTATAACTAAGCTATTATACTAGCAAACACTCCGTGTACCTAGTGGCATCCTAAACGTGGCTATTGGACTTTTGTCTAGTCACACTAGTGCAAAGACATTTGCAGCACGTCTGCCTGCATTGCACACTCAAACTCTTTTTAACTTAGCCATTATACTAGCAAACACTCAGTGTACCTAGTGGCATCCTAAACGTGACTATTGGACTTTTGTCTAGTCCCACTAGTGCAAAGACATTTGCAGCACCTCTACCTGCATTGCACACTCCAACTCATTATATCTAAGCCATTATACTAGCAAACACTCAGTGTACCTAGTGGCATCCTAAACGTGGCTATTGGACTTTGCTATAGTCCCACTAGTGCAAAGACATTTGCAGCACCTCTGCCTGCATTGCACACTCCAACTCATTATAACTAAGCCATTATACTAGCAAACACTCAGTGTACCTAGTGGCATCCTAAACGTGGCTATTGGACTTTCGTCTAGTCACACTAGTGCAAAAACATTTGCAGCACCTCTGCCTGCATTGCACACTCCAACTCATTATAACTAAGCCATTATACTAGCAAACACTCAGTGTGCCTAGTGGCATCCTAAACGTGGCTATTGGACTTTTGTCTAGTCACACTAGTGCAAAGACATTTGCAGCACCTCTGCCTGCATTGCACACTCCAACTCATTATAACTAAGCCATTATACTAGCAAACACTCAGTGTACCTAGTGGCATCCTAAACGTGGCTATTGGACTTTTGTCTAGTCACACTAGTGCAAAGACATTTGCAGCACCTCTGCCTGCATTGCACACTCCAACTCATTATAACTAAGCCATTATACTAGCAAACACTCAGTGTACCTAGTGGCATCCTAAACGTGGCTATTGGACTTTGCTATAGTCCCACTAGTGCAAAGACATTTGCAGCACCTCTACCTGCATTGCACACTCCAACTCATTATAACTAAGCCATTATACTAGCAAACACTCAGTGTACCTAGTGGCATCCTAAACGTGGCTATTGGACTTTTGTCTAGTCACACTAGTGCAAAGACATTTGCAGCACCTCTGCCTGCATTGCACACTCCAACTCATTATAACTAAGCCATTATACTAGCAAACACTCAGTGTACCTAGTGGCATCCTAAACGTGGCTATTGGACTTTTGTCTAGTCACACTAGTGCAAAGACATTTGCAGCACCTCTGCCTGCATTGCACACTCCAACTCATTATAACTAAGCCATTATACTAGCAAACACTCAGTGTACCTAGTGGCATCCTAAACGTGGCTATTGGACTTTGCTATAGTCCCACTAGTGCAAAGACATTTGCAGCACCTCTACCTGCATTGCACACTCCAACTCATTATAACTAAACCATTATACTAGCAAACACTCAGTGTACCTGGTGGCATCCTAAACGTGGCTATTGGACTTTGCTATAGTCCCACTAGTGCAAAGATATTTGCAGCACCTCTACCTGCATTGCACACTCCAACTCATTATAACTAAGCCATTATACTAGCAAACACTCAGTGTACCTAGTGGCATCCTAAACGTGGCTATTGGACTTTTGTCTAGTCACACTAGTGCAAAGACATTTGCAGCACGTCTGCCTGCATTGCACACTCAAACTCTTTTTAACTTAGCCATTATACTAGCAAACACTCAGTGTACCTAGTGGCATCCTAAACGTGACTATTGGACTTTTGTCTAGTCCCACTAGTGCAAAGATATTTGCAGCACCTCTACCTGCATTGCACACTCCAACTCATTATATCTAAGCCATTATACTAGCAAACACTCAGTGTACCTAGTGGCATCCTAAACGTGGCTATTGGACTTTGCTATAGTCCCACTAGTGCAAAGACATTTGCAGCACCTCTGCCTGCATTGCACACTTCAACTCATTATAACTAAGCCATTATACTAGCAAACACTCAGTGTACCTAGTGGCATCCTAAACGTGGCTATTGGACTTTTGTCTAGTCCCACTAGTGCAAAGACATTTGCAGCACCTCTGCCTGCATTGCACACTCCAACTCATTATAACTAAGCCATTATACTAGCAAACACTCAGTGTACCTAGTGGCATCCTAAACGTGGCTATTGGACTTTGCTATAGTCCCACTAGTGCAAAGACATTTGCAGCACCTCTGCCTGCATTGCACACTCAAACTCATTATAACTAAGCCATTATACTAGCAAACACTCAGTGTACCTAGTGGCATCCTAAACGTGGCTATTGGACTTTGCTATAGTCCCACTAGTGCAAAGACATTTGCAGAGCACATCTGCCTGCATTGCACACTCCAACTCATTATAACTAAGCCATTATACTAGCAAACACTCAGTGTACCTAGTGGCATCCTAAACGTGGCTATTGGACGTTTGTCTAGTCACACTAGTGCAAAGACATTTGCAGCACCTCTGCCTGCATTGCACACTCCAACTCATTATAACTAAGCCATTATACTAGCAAACACTCAGTGTACCTAGTGGCATCCTAAACGTGGCTATTGGACTTTGCTATAGTCCCACTAGTGCAAAGACATTTGCAGCACCTCAACCTGCATTGCACACTCCAACTCATTATAACTAAGCCATTATACTAGCGAACACTTAGTGTACCTAGTGGCATCCTAAACGTGGCTATTGGACTTTTGTCTAGTCACACTAGTGCAAAGACATTTGCAGCACCTCTGCCTGCATTGCACACTCCAACTCATTATAACTAAGCCATTATACTAGCAAACACTCAGTGTACCTAGTGGCATCCTAAACGTGGCTATTGGACTTTGCTATAGTCCCACTAGTGCAAAGACATTTGCAGCACCTCTACCTGCATTGCACACTCCAACTCATTATAACTAAGCCATTATACTAGCAAACACTCAGTGTACCTAGTGGCATCCTAAACGTGGCTATTGGACTTTTGTCTAGTCACACTAGTGCAAAGACATTTGCAGCACCTCTGCCTGCATTGCACACTCCAACTCATTATAACTAAGCCATTATACTAGCAAACACTCAGTGTACTTAGTGGCATCCTAAACGTGGCTATTGGACTTTTGTCTAGTCACACTAGTGCAAAGACATTTGCAGCACCTCTGCCTGCATTGCACACTCCAACTCATTATAACTAAGCCATTATACTAGCAAACACTCAGTGTACCTAGTGGCATCCTAAACGTGGCTATTGGACTTTGCTATAGTCCCACTAGTGCAAAGACATTTGCAGCACCTCTACCTGCATTGCACACTCCAACTCATTATAACTAAACCATTATACTAGCAAACACTCAGTGTACCTGGTGGCATCCTAAACGTGGCTATTGGACTTTGCTATAGTCCCACTAGTGCAAAGATATTTGCAGCACCTCTACCTGCATTGCACACTCCAACTCATTATAACTAAGCCATTATACTAGCAAACACTCAGTGTACCTAGTGGCATCCTAAACGTGGCTATTGGACTTTTGTCTAGTCACACTAGTGCAAAGACATTTGCAGCACCTCTGCCTGCATTGCACACTCCAACTCATTATAACTAAGCCATTATACTAGCAAACACTCAGTGTACCTAGTGGCATCCTAAACGTGGCTATTGGACTTTGCTATAGTCCCACTAGTGCAAAGATATTTGCAGCACCTCTGCCTGCATTGCACACTCCAACTCATTATAACTAAGCCATTATACTAGCAAACACTCAGTGTACTTAGTGGCATCCTAAACGTGGCTTTTGGACTTTTGTCTAGTCACACTAGTGCAAAGACATTTGCAGCACCTCTGCCTGCATTGCACACTCCAACTCATTATAACTAAGCCATTATACTAGCAAACACTCAGTGTACCTAGTGGCATCCTAAACGTGGCTATTGGACTTTGCTATAGTCCCACTAGTGCAAAGACATTTGCAGCACCTCAACCTGCATTGCACACTCCAACTCATTATAACTAAGCCATTATACTAGCAAACACTCAGTGTACCTAGTGGCATCCTAAACGTGGCTATTGGACTTTTGTCTAGTCACACTAGTGCAAAGACATTTGCAGCACCTCTGCCTGCACTGCACACTCCAACTCATTATAACTAAGCCATTATATTAGCAAACACTCAGTGTACCTAGTGGCATCTTAAACGTGGCTATTGGACTTTCCTATAGTCCCACTAGTGCAAAGACATTTGCAGCACCTCTGCCTGCATTGCACACTCCAACTCATTATAACTAAGCCATTATACTAGCAATTGATGCAGCCAGTTTAAGGGCCGTATTTGCATTGTCAGGGATATTTATTCTTTATTATTCTGCTGTTAATAAAGCTAGACCACCGCTGCAATCTACACCACCTCTCAATTTTTACTACCACATTTTCAGTGCACAATCTTGTCGCAATCAACATGAGTAGCAAAATGACAGATGCTGGTGGAAAGGGGAAGAGGCGTGGTGGAAAAGGAAAAAAAGGGTTTGTCCGTGGGGAAGGTGGCAAAGCTCCATTATCATCTGCTGAAGATAGACCATCTACCAGCAAAATTAAGATGTCTACTACTTACCGTGGACAATCCGATGTGCTCCCTTTTTTACGGACACGAACAACAGGAACAAAGGTAGATGATGGCCAAAAAAGGAAAATGCTTGAATGGATCTCAAGTGGTCCAACAAGTGCACTCTCAGCCACTTCAAGTACTGCATCCAAAAAACACCAGTCCTCTGAGTTGTCATCCCAATCAAACTTGCTTTCTCCCAGCTCTGAAGTCTCCATCAGCCCTGCACAGTATGGTGGAACTGAGATGGCTGAGTCTGCAGAGCTGTTCAGTCACACTATAGCCTGGGAATCAGAGGTCTGCTCCCAAGCTACAGTGAGTACAGAACAGGAAATGATCTGCAGTGATGCCCAGAACCTTTGTGACTCTGATTCAGGCCGTGAGGACCAAGTTTCTGAGCATAACGTTGACCCTTTGTCACAAACTGTAACACCTGTGGTTATAGACAATGAGGAACATACTGATGAAGATGAGACACAGATACCCGATTGGGATGACAACTTAAATATTCGGTCAGGGCAAGAAGAGGCTCGGTCTGAGGGGGAGGGGAGTGCAAACACAACAATTGATGATGAAGTTCTAGATCCCACCTACTGTCAACCCACAGTCAGGCACTCGAGGAGGTCAACAGAGGTGGTGGAGGAGGATGCAACTGATGACGAAGTTACCTTGCGCCTTCCTGGACACAGTCGGAGTACTGGTAGCACGTCTACAACTGCATCCTCAGCCACCACTCTGCCTCTGAGCATTATTCGGGGTGAATCAACAGGTCGCATGGCCTCTGAGCCTTGCCTAGCCTGGTCCTTTTTTGACATAGAAAAAGATCGCCCAAATTATGTGATCTGTAAAATTTGTCATGGTTCTCTTAGTAGAGGTCAAAACCTCAGCAGTTTGACAACTTCTTCCATGAATCGTCACATGAATAAATATCATATGGCCTGGTGGGAAGCTCACCGTGCTGCAATGCGGCCTAGTGGAGCGAACCATCCACCGCCTGCCCCTTCCAGTGCATCCGCGCTCTCGTCATCTTCTAGGACTGTGGGGACAGCTGTCACACCTTTTTTTCCACCCACAACTTCCACCACTGTAACCGCAACAGGCAGTTTGCTTGGTAGGTCGTCAGTTGGTTTGGAAGGGGAAACAAGTGAGTGTGTACAGCTCTCTCAGACATCGATAGCACCAACGTTGGATGAAGGCAACATCATGTCTCCGCCTACACTTTCCTCACAAACCTGCATTTTTCCAGGGACACCCTACTCAACACCGTCTACACACAGCAGCCAGATCTCTGTCCCTCAGATGTGGTCAAATAAAAGGCGACTTCCTGCGACCCATGACAAAGCTAAGAGGTTGACTCTATCCCTCTCTAAGCTGTTGGCTACCGAAATGCTGCCTTTCCGCCTAGTGGACACACAGGATTTTAGAGACCTTATGTATGTTGCTGTGCCCCAGTACCAGATGCCTAGTCGCCACTACTTCTCTAAGAAAGGTGTGCCCGCGCTACACCAGCATGTCGCACACAACATCACCGCTTCCTTGAGAAACTCTGTGTGTGAACGGGTGCATTTCACCACCGATACTTGGACCAGTAAGCATGGACAGGGACGTTACATGTCGCTGACTGGGCACTGGGTAACTATGGTGATAGATGGTAAAGGGTCTGCTGCACAAGTCTTGCCGTCCCCACTACTTGTGTGTCAATCCTCTGTCTGTCCAAGTTTCGCCACTGCTTCTGCATCCTCCACCTCATCTGGGTCCTCCACCTCCGCCCCAAGCCTGCCTGGTCATGCCACCAGCGTTCTCACTGCGCAGAAGGCATCAGGCGGTCTTTAGCTTGACATGTCTTGGGAATAAGAGTCACACAGCTGAGGAGTTGTGGTCAGCTCTGCGGTCCGACTTTAATAAATGGTTGTCTCCACTCAACCTGCAGCCTGGTAAGGCCGTGTGCGACAATGCTGCAAACCTGGGTGCGGCCCTTCGCCTGGGCAAGGTGACACACGTACCTTGTATGGCTCACGTGTTGAACCTTGTCGTCCAGCAATTTTTAACACACTATCCCGGCCTAGATGGCCTTCTGAACAGGGCACGAAAACTGTCTGCTCACTTCCGCCGTTCAAGCACCGCAGCTGAGCGACTTGCATCGCTCCAGAAGTCTTTTGGCCTGCCGGTTCATCGCCTGAAATGCGATGTGGCAACACGCTGGAATTCAACTCTCCACATGTTACAGCGACTGTGGCAGCACCGCCGAGCCCTGGTGCAATACGTCATGACGTATAGCCTGGGCCAACGAGATGCAGAGGTGGGGCAGATCACCCTGATGGAGTGGTCTCAGATCAAGGACCTATGCACCCTTCTGCACAGTTTCGACATGGCGACGAATATGTTTAGCGCTGACAATGCCATTATCAGCATGACGAGTCCAGTCATTTACATGCTGGAGCACACGCTAAACACTATTCGGAGTCAGGGGGTGGGACAACAGGAAGGGGATGAACTACAGGAGGATTCATATGCGCAAGACACAACAACATCACCAAGGTCCAGACGTTCATCATCACCAAGGCGCCAGGCATGGGACCATGGGGGACAGGGATCAACAAGGGCGCATGATAGCAGGTGAGATGTTGAGGAAGGTGCAGGAGAACATGAAGAAATGGAGGACGAACTGTCCATGGACATGGAAGACTCAGCAGATGAGGGAGACCTTGGTCAAATTTCAGTTGAAAGAGGTTGGGGGGAGATGTCAGAGGAAGAAAGAACGGTTAGCACCTCTATGCCACAAACACAGCGTGGACTTGGTCCGCATGGCTGCGCAAGACACATGAGTGCCTTCTTGTTGCACTACCTCCAACATGACCCTCGTATTGTCAAAATTAGAAGTGATGATGACTACTGGCTTGCCACACTATTAGATCCCCGGTACAAGTCCAAATTTTGTGACATAATTCCAGCCATAGAAAGGGACGCACGTATGCAGGAGTATCAGCAGAAGCTGTTACTCGATCTTAGATCGACTTTTCCACCAAACAACCGTGCAGGTGCAGGGAGTGAATCTCCCAGTTGTAACTTGACAAACATGGGACGGTCTAGTCATCTTCAACAGTCTACCCGTACCAGTAGGACCGTATCTGGTGCTGGTAACAGCAATTTTATGGAATCTTTTCATAATTTTTTTAGACCCTCCTTTGCAAGGCCACCAGAGACAACAAGTCTGACACATAGTCAACGGCTGGAGAGGATGATACAGGAGTATCTACAAATGAACATCGATGCCATGACTTTGCAAATGGAGCCTTGCTCATTTTGGGCTTCAAATCTAGAAAAATGGCCAGAGCTATCCAGTTACGCCTTGGAGATTTTGTCGTGTCCAGCTGCCAGCGTTGTCTCTGAACGTGTCTTAAGTGCTGCTGGGTGTGTGCTGACAGATAAGCGCACGCGTCTGTCCAGTGACAATGTGGACAGACTGACGTTCATCAAAATGAACAAGTCATGGATCCAGAAGGAATTTACTACCCCTGTGTCATCCTGGGGAGAGTAAATGCTTGTGGATTTGGAATGTGCTTGATGCAAATCTAGCTGTGAAGTGTACAACTGGGGCACAACTGCTGCCACTGAAGGGGTGGGTGTGTGTGGGGCCCAATTTTTGGAAAAAAGGGAGACTCCGCTTGGAGTAACCCTTGCTTACATTGTTTTTAAAAGGAGCGAAGATGAACAAGTCATGGTTCAGCAAAGACTTTGCTACCGACCCCGTTGTCATCCTGGGGACGGTTAAGAATGGCGTATTTTTGAATGTGCTTGATGCAAATCTAGCTGTGAAGTGTACAACTGGGGCACAACTGCTGCCACTGAAGGGGTGGGTGTGTGTGGGGCCCAATTTTTGGAAAAAAGGGAGACTCCGCTTGGAGTAACCCTTGCTTACATTGTTTTTAAAAGGAGCGAAGATGAACAAGTCATGGTTCAGCAAAGACTTTGCTACCTACCCCGGTGTCATCCTGGGGACGGATAAGAATGGCGTATTTTTGAATGTGCTTGATGCAAATCTAGCTGTGAAGTGTACAACTAGGGCACAACTGCTGCCACTGAATGGGTGGGTGTGTGTGGGGCCCAATTTTTGGAAAAAAGGGAGACTCCGCTTGGAGTAACCCTTGCTTACATTTTTTTTAAAAGGAGCGAAGATGAACAAGTCATGGTTCAGCAAAGACTTTGCTACCTACCCCGGTGTCATCCTGGGGACGGTTAAGAATGGCGTATTTTTGAATGTGCTTGATGCAAATCTAGCTGTGAAGTGTACAACTGGGGCACAACTGCTGCCACTGAAGGGGTGGGTGTGTGTGGGGCCCAATTTTTGGAAAAAAGGGAGACTCCGCTTGGAGTAACCCTTGCTTACATTGTTTTTAAACGAAGCCAAGATGAACAGAGCTGGGATCAGGAAAGACTTTGCTACCTACCCTGGTGTCATCCTGGGGACGGTTAATTATGGCGTATTTTTGAATGTGCTTGATGCAAATCTAGCTGTGAAGTGTACAACTGGGGCACAACTGCTGCCACTGAAGGGGTGGGTGTGTGTGGGGCCCAATTTTTGGAAAAAAGGGTGACTCCGCTTGGAGTAACCCTTGCTTACATTGTTTTTAAAAGGAGCGAAGATGAACAAGTCATGGTTCAGCAAAGACTTTGCTACCTACCCCGGTGTCATCCTGGGGACGGATAAGAATGGCGTATTTTTGAATGTGCTTGATGCAAATCTAACTGTGAAGTGTACAACTAGGGCACAAGTGCTGCCACTGAATGGGTGGGTGTGTGTGGGGCACAATTTTTGGAAAAAAGGGAGACTCCGCTTGGAGTAACCCTTGCTTGCTGTGTTTTTTAAAAATGATCCAAGATGAACAGAGCTGGGGTCAGGAAAGACTTTGCTACCTACCCCGGTGTCATCCTGGGGACGGATAAGAATGGCGTATTTTTGAATGTGCTTGATGCAAATCTAGCTGTGAAGTGTACAACTAGGGCACAAGTGCTGCCACTGAATGGGTGGGTGTGTGTGGGGCACAATTTTTGGAAAAAAAGGGAGACTTTGCTTGGAGTAACCCTTGCTTGCTGTGTTTTTTAAAAATGATCCAAGATGAACAGAGCTGGGGTCAGGAAAGACTTTGCTACCTACCCCGGTGTCATCCTGGGGACGGATAAGAATGGCGTATTTTTGAATGTGCTTGATGCAAATCTAGCTGTGAAGTGTACAACTAGGACACAAGTGCTGCCACTGAATGGGTGGGTGTGTGTGGGGCACAATTTTTGGAAAAAAAGGGAGACTCCGCTTGGAGTAACCCTTGCTTGCTGTGGTTTTTTAAAAATGATCCAAGATGAACAGAGCTGGGGTCAGGAAAGACTTTGCTACCTACCCCGGTGTCATCCTGGGGACGGATAAGAATGGCGTATTTTTGAATGTGCTTGATGCAAATCTAGCTGTGAAGTGTACAACTGGGGCACAACTGCTGCCACTGAATGGGTGGGTGTGTGTGGGGCCCAATTTTTGGAAAAAAAGGGAGACTCCGCTTGGAGTCACCTTGCGGTGTTTTACATGATTTTAGAAGGGCGTGCCATGCCTATATCTGTGTGTCCTCCTCTTTTTCCTTGTCCAGCTGTTTTGTTTTCGCATGAGTATATGTCCTTGTCACTTTCCCATGTGTTTGTGTTGTGTTGTGAGTTGTTTGTCACCTTTTGGACACCTTTGAGGGTGTTTTCTAGGTGTTTTTATGTGTTTGTGATTGCCTGCCATTGTTTCCTATGCAGTTCGAGTTCGGTTCGTCGAACGTTCGACGAGCCGAACTCGAACGGGACCTCCGTTCGGCGAACCGACCTCGAGCCGAACCGGGACTGGTTCGCTCATCTCTAGTCACATGTAGCGACGCAGCAGCGATCACGACGACGACCTGACTTTATCAAGATCTCTGCTGCTTCGTTACATGGTTGCTGGTGAGCTGTCAGACAGACAGATCTCACCAGCGACCAGTGACCAGCCCCCAGACATCAGCGACGCGTGGAAGTGATGCTGCGCTTGGTAACTAAGGGTAATATTGGGTAACCAAGGAAAGCCCTTCTCTGGTTACCCGATATTTACCTTGGTTACCAGCGCACACCGCTTAGAGCTGGCCCCCTGCACTCCTAGCCAGATTACACATCGGGTTAATAAGCAAACTGCTTCGCTTATATACCCGATGTGTGCTCCGGCTACACATGCAGGGAGCAGGGAGCCGGCACTTGCAGCGTGAGAGCGGCGGTCGCTAGTAACTAAGGTAAATATCGGGTAACCAGCAAAGCACTTTGCTTGGTTACCCGATGTTTACCTTGGTTACAGCTTACCGCAGGCTGGCAGAAGCCGGCTCCCTGCTCGCTTCAGTTCGTCGCTCTCTCGCTGTCACACACAGTGATGTGTGCTTCACAGCGGGAGAGCAACATCCAAATAATGAAGCAGGACATTCAGCAATGATTGGCGACCTCACAGCAGGGGCCAGGTCGTTGCTGGATGTCACACACAGTGATGGTCGCTGCTACGTCACAGAAAACGGTGACTTAGCAGCGACGTCGTTGTCGCCGTCGCTGTGTGTGACACCACCTATAAGTGGAATTTGCAACAGCATGTCTGTCTCTGCCTCTTTCTCTCTCTAGTTCCTCCCTTATATCTCCATAGTCTTTTTATAAGAAGCATCTCATCCCACTGTGACATGAAAATCTTTCCTATATTATGCACTTTCTGTCAACATTATGTAGTTTTTGCTGTCTGTTCGTCTTGTCTACATCAGATGTTTTCACTTGGACATTGATTCACTGAGCCATGTTCATGTCTCCTCTTATAAAATCAGCATTCACTCTTGTCCATGTTACGTATGAATAAGGATCATGTTCTAGGGTCCGATACATGTCAGGTATGGTCACGTTTTTTTCATTTTGTATGTAATTTTAACATTATGATCTGAATAAACGAAATAACTTTTTTATTCATCTTCCTGCTTGGATTCCTATTATGGTGCTGGATGCTTTGCTACATACTTGGAAGTCTGTTCCCCTGGGCCTCCAACCTGGTAATCTTCCGTGCATCAGAGATTTTTTGATATTCAAAGCCTACAACGGTAGGCTGAATACTTTTTTTGTTCTTTTACACCTTGCCACAGCTCAGCTGCAGTGTGTGGTTTGTGACCTGAACAGATCAGCTTCCGCAGAGCGTGTTGCCGCTTTACCGAAGCGCTTCTGCAAAGCCCTCAGCTTGGCAGTGATGATAAGGGTAATTCAGCAGAGGATGAGGATCAGGAGGAGGAGGAGTAGGGAGACAGGAAGTGGCATATATGAAGCGAAACGCTGATAGAAGTTGGGCCCGCTATACTTGACGTGGGTAGGATGTGTGATGTTACAGTTTGCGAGTTTGTCCCAGCCTCCACCAGGATCGCCCAGTGTGCTGTGACAGATATGTATCATCCCTGTCCAAAACAACTTGTCCATGTGTCTGTTTTTAGGTGGACCTTCCCGGTTACGGTGTTGGTCAGAGCACAGTTGAGATTGTTTAACACATGCTTGTTTAATGCAGGGACGGCACAACGGGCAAAATAGTTGTGGCTGGGAACACTGTATCGTGGGGCAGCCTGTTGTTAATGTCATCCGAGGAAGTGATGGTTTGGAGCTCCCTCTGGTGGTCAGGACTGGGGGTGAAGCTGACTGTGCCTCAACAGGTGTGGGAGTTAATTGGGAGTTTGGGAGGCCCAATTGCAGATCAGCTTGGGTTATATAGAAGACCAGTGTCTGCTGGCGGGGGCCGGTTATTGATGTTGTTCCTCTGTCTCTGAATTGGCTTGGAGTTGCCTTCCATTTATCCTGTGCCTGTCCCATTCCAGATAAGTTGCAAGTTATTTGCTTTATTGCCTGATCCACACCTAAGGGTGTTTGTTTTTCTTTTTGTTTTGCTTAAAGTCTACATTCTTGCAGTAGAGTAATTGTCTTTCTGTTTTGATGAGCATGGGGGTTCCCCCTGTGCAGGTCCCACTGCAAGAAAAGGGAGATTCTCCCTGTTCTATTTGATTATTTGCACTTTTGCATTTCTTGTGTTATTTTTGGTATTTTGTTTCTCCCATTATTTACAACAGTACCTAATATAGTGGAGAAGAGGCCGTGTGGTCTCAGTATTTTTCTTATCAGGAGATTGGTATTTTTCCGCAGGGTTTTTGCACTGACCGCAATCAGTTATCTGTCTTGTCCTGTTCTATCTAGGAAGTCGGACCTTGCCTTTGCTAATCTATATTTCCTATCTGTGTATTGTGTTTTCTTACATCACCATTGCCTTTATATGTTGAGGACTTTATTCCTTTGGGGACTACTCTGAAGCAAGATTGGTTTCCTCATTTCTATTTGCGAGGTCTAGTAAGTTTCTACGGCTGTGATGTGGCATCTAGGTGTGTTTAGGAACGCTCCACGGCTACGTCTAGTGTGGTATGACAGATAGGGGATTGCGGTCAGCTCAGGTTCCAACTACTCTTGTGATTTTTGTGCTTATAGGATTTTTGTGATCATCCATGGTGACATGATCATAACAGCAGCCACAGCCAGGGAGTCATTGAAACACTGTATTTCCACAAGCCTAAATGGCAACATCTCCATGGCTAGCAATTTGGCAATGTGCAAGTTTAGGTGTTGTGCCTGTGGGTGCATGGCTGGGTATTTATGCTTCCTTTGTAAGATCTCAGACAGGGACAACTGGACGCTTCCCTGGGACAAGGAAGTGGATGTGGTTGATGTTTGCTGTGTCTGTGTAATTGCACCTTGTGGGCACGATGTATGAACACCTGCTTCCTGGACAGCAAATTGTGAAGGACATAGCACAAGCAACATGGCAGAGGTTTGACCCACAGACACTAATTTGGTACCCTGGTGTTCTGCCTACCTGCTGGGGTGCTTGGCTGCCATGTGGTTCTGCATACTGGAGGTGCTCAGGTTGCCTTTGCCTTGGCCTCTGCTCAACTTGGTATGGCAGATGCTACAGATTACAATGTTTTTCTCTGAAGGACTTTCCGAAAAAAATTCCAGACTGAATGCCCCCTTGCCCTGACTTGGGCCAGAGTGGGGGTGCTCTTGGGAACAGTTGACCCAGTTCTCACTCTGAGCAAATCACTACCCCTTAGTGCCTGTGTTGGTGCTACATATGCATCTTCCGCTGTCTCGCTGTGCTGGATATGCATGCCACCGGTTCAGGTCAGATCAGTGGACTCATCATCACCTCGTCTTCCATCTCATCCTCTTCCCCAGTTGAGATTGTAGGCTAACCTGATGGCAACTGTGTCTCATCATCATCAGCCTCCTCCTCAGGAGTTAGTCAGGTTCCTCAAAATGGCTTTCTTCTGGCCATAGGTCCTCAAATACCTGCACATCAACGCATGCCCCCTCCTCACGTCCTTCTTCCATGCTGCACGGCGAGATGCCAGAGCCAACCAATGGGTACATACAAAACAGATCCTCAGAGTGGCCAAGATTGGGGTCATATGTCTCCTGTGACTGATGATGGGGGGAGGAAGAAGGACCAGGTTTAGGATTGGGTAGGCCAGCCTTCTTGTGTATCCACAGTAGACTGTGTGTTCGTAGAAGATTGGTTGCTGCTTGGCAAATGTTAAGAGGCCTTGTCTGCCATCCAAGACAGAATCTGCTCTCGCTCTTCTGGCTTCCACATACGTTTACGTTCCAGACCAGGAAATTTAGCAAGGAACATAGTGGGTTCATCAAGCTTTTTCTGACCTGACACAGATTCAGTGCCTTGTCACGTACCACTGACAACACCATGCCCATTTCTACTTCCCTAACTAACTGCCTTTTTGTCATTTTGGGTTTTTCTGACATATTTGCAGATGTTGATAGCCCAAGCCAAGAATAATTTAAGCCCAAAAATATTGTGGAGAAAGTACAAGTGAGCCCTTTGTACTAGATAGCACAAAATGGTTGAGTTCTGCTTTGTATTAGGAACGTATGACTGTGTCTAGCTGTGGACAGACGGCACAAGTCAGGCTATGTAACCCCAACTATTGTGGAAACAGGAACGATGTATTTAGTGTATCAAGCAGCTGTAAATGCTAGAGTCCTGCTTTGTAATTATTTGCAAAACCCACTAACAACATATGAATGTGGCTTGCTGTGGACAGACGGCACAAGTCAGGCTGTGAAACCCTAACTATTATGGAAACAGGAATGGTCCATTTAGTGTATCAGGCAGGACTGACTGCTAGAGTCCTGCTTTGTATTTGCAAAAGCCACTAGCAACGTATAAATGTGGCTGATGTGGACCGATGGCACAAGTCAGGCTGTGAACCCTAACTATTGTGGAAACAGGAATGGTGGTGTTTTTTTACTGTATCAGGCAGCACTGATTGGTAGAGTCCTGCTTTGTAATTATTTGCAAAACTCACTAGCAACGTATGAATGTGGGTGATCTGGATGCCACAAGGCAGGCTGTGAACCCCTAAATATTGTGAAAACCGTTCCCGATTCCCTCTTAGTCCACAATCTATTCTCTCCCTGCTGTGACTTTGTTCAGTGCTATCAGCACTGGTTTCTGCACGGTACTATTGAAGTAGTGACACACACTGCTTTAAAACACTTTCCCTGCTTGTAAATCTTTCCCTCTGAAACCTACACTGACCTACGCTGCAGGCAACCCTGAAAAGGGCTTTTGTGTTATTAAGAGGCCAACACTCTCCCTAGCAGCTGAACGCTGTATCCCGACACTAATACAAAGCATGCTTCGAATGCAGTGTGCGCAAAATGGCGGTGGCAGGTCTTTTATAGACCCTATGATGTTGAGCAGCCAGCCAATCACAGTAACGCCACAACCAAGATGGCTACAGCATTACTGTGATTGGTTAAGAAGCCCAGCCTGTTTATTGGCTGCAAATCAGATGCCAAAATGGCTGGGCGGGACATCCAAATATAGCAAGATAAATACATCATTACTCGCTATATAACGAATAGCCCAAGTACTGTACTATTCTGCGAATAGGGAATAGTAATGAATACACTCGCTTATTATTATTAACTGTCCCTAAGATTGAAGAAAATGTATTACAGATGGGCTGGGTGGCTGTTTGCAATTTTTCTTCTATTTTCTGTCTTTTTGAGTGGTGGTCATGGAGCAGTGGTCACCTCTATTACATTTACATGGTGGCAGTTTGGATAGTTGGACACACACATTTTATTAACTTTCCTGTTGCCTGGTAATAAGTTTTGTTGATGGGGTCCAAGCCTTTATTATAGTTGCTGCAAAAGATAAAATAAAGATGCACAGCAAATTGTAGTATCATAAGCCCAATACACAAGGGAACAAGGGAGATATAGGTAGATTAATGTTGAAGGTGCTCACTTTCTGGTGATGTAGCGGGCACTACCCTGTTTAAGGCCTGAAGAATTATGATTTGTTAGCTGCTGCTCTTTTCCTCACCGATGGTGGACAAACCTCACAGGATACATAAAAATATAGAAAAAAATGGAGGGCATGGGTTCTGCCGATAGTGACCGTTCAAAGAATAGAAGACATAGTCAATAAAAATATCCTTAATGTAAGAATTAATAGCTGGGCACAATTCCACGCTATATTTGAGAGGCTATCAGCAGCTCTACTGCTATAATGGAGACTGGCTCTTGTTTAACACCTGTCCCGGTGATCACAATTAATTTAGTATGGATCCACAACTGGTGCTCTGCAAAGTTCCAGGGAATAACTTCAAACAGGCGAGTAAAGGAGGCACTCACCGATCAGTGGAATATTTTTCTATCCCATCCATGTCCCTCCCCCACATGCCTGAAGACTAAAGAAGTTGAAAATATTCCACTGATCTGTGAGTGCCTCTTTTTCTCGCATGTTGAAGAAGACATAATCAAGGTTCCATTATTGGTCTAATATTTATGCAACACTTTTTGATAGCAAATTGGTATCTTTTTCAGGCAAAATACAGTATTCATGTGATATACATAGTCAAATACTGTAGGTTCTAAAAGTGGTCTCCTTTGACTTAAGGGTACTTTACATGCTACGATCTCACTAGCAAGATTGCCAGCGAGCGGACCCGCCCCCGACGGTTGTGCGTCACGGGCACATCGCTGACCGTGGCGCACAACATCGCTAGGAACAGTCACACATACTTACATGTCTAGCGACGTTGCTGTGACCGGCGAACTGCCTCTTTTCTAAGGGGGCGGTTCATTTGGCGTCATAGCGATGTCACTAAGCGGCCGCCCAATAGAAGTGGAGGGGCAGAGATGAGAAGGATGTAACATCCCGCCCACATCCTTCCTTCCTCATTGCCGGCAGTTGTGTGCTGCCGCAGGAATGAGGAACAACATCGTTACTGCACATACAATGATATTTGGTGTTTGAACGACCTCTCCAAAACTAATGATTTTACCACTTTTGCAATCGTTGAAGGTCGCTCGTAAATGTCACATGCTGCGATGTCGCTAACGACGCTGGGTGTGCATCACAAACACCGTGACGCAGACGATAAATCGTTAGCGATGTCGTAGCATGTAAAGTACCCTTTTAGTGTAATGGAGGTTGGCAGTTACAGCAATAAACAAAAAAAAAACCCCAAAACAATAAGAAATAGCAGTCCATTTAAAGAGCAGCTTTCACTTTCAAGGACTACAAATGTGAAAGGGTGATGTACTGTATAATACAATGCTGCAGTAAATGGTTTAGGTGGTATAGGCTCCTTTTTGCAATATCTGATATTTTAAAAAAGTGTTATATAGGTAGGGTTTCCTCTTTAAATAAGATATTAATTCTTAGATTTTCTTTTAGTTTATTAATGAAACTGAAATAATAAGATTTTTTCTTACCTGTCCCAGTAGAAAAGGCAGGGTCACACTCTGGTGGTTCATCCACATTTAATATGACAATATGGAAGGCATACATTTCATTATGAACACCATCAGTAGCAATGACAACTAAGGAATATGCTGTGTGGTTGTCTGGGTGGTCGTAATCCATTGGTTGCAGCAAAGTTAATGCACCAGAAGCTGTAATAGGAATTCACATTACAATCAATTGTGTTATAAGGTAGAAGGCAAAAACAATCCAATTTGTGGTTAAAAAGTTTGTATATCAATAAGTAACTTTTAAAATATATTTGCACTTATGTTTCTACTAATAAATTTATTTTCCATAAGTGCACATATTAGATTTACCAATTTTTGTCAAAGCACAATACAATTTGAGCATTTTAAAAGTTTTTAATTTTAATTGGAGTCCATTTAGAAAAAGCATGAAAATACCTTGGTTTATTCTAAACAAGTTTGTTGGGACTGGAAAGGAATATGTGATCCTATTTCCTGCATCTCTATCAGTTGCTTCAAATACTTCTAAGATGGATCCAATGAGTGTATTTTCAGGTACATATACTGTGTCATTTTCAAATTTACTGTAGAGAAAAGGGAAAAAATCCAGCAACAGCACTGTAGATTATTGGTATTAGTGCTATCTGTTGATTAAATTAACCCCAGATTATGGTTCATTACCAAAATAGCCATTTTAAAAATAAAACAGCAATGTTTTAAATGTGAGTAATGAGTAGGAAATATCTCATATACATCAAGTCTCAAGTGTTTTTGCATGACCATAATAAGAATATCATTTTCTTATGCATAGTCATTCAAAGACTAAAGCGGGCTTTACACATAGCGACATTGCTAGTGATTTTGCTGACGATCGTACCCGCCCCCGTCGGTTGTGCTTCATGGGCAAATTGCTGCCCATAGCGCACAACATCGCTAACATCCGTTGCACGTACTTACCTGCCTAGCGACGTCGCTGTGGCCGGCGAACCCTCCTTTCTAAGGGGGCGGTTTGTGCGACGTCACAGCGGCGTCACTAAGCGGCCGCCCAATAGAAGCGGAGGGGCGGAGGTGAGCGGCTGGAACATCCCGCCCACCTCCTTCCTTCCTCATTGCCGGCAGCCGCAGGTATGATGTAATTCCTCGTTATTGCGGTGTCACACATAGCGATGTGTGCTGCTGCAGGAATGACGAACAACCTGCGTCCTGCAACAGCAACGATAAGCGGGATTAGAATGACCGGTCAACAATCAACGATTAGTTAGTAATTTTGATCGTTTAATGGTCGTTCGTGCGTTTCACACACGTCGTCGCTAACGAGGCCGGATGTGCATCACGAATTCCGTGACTCCAACGACATCTCGTTAGCGATGTCATTGCGTGTAAAGCCCGCTTAATTCATATTGACTGACCAGCTTCTTAGAGACCTCAGTCTTCCACACATATTAAATAATGTAGTAATGGACATTAATATGTTCACTAGCTCACTTAACTTGCAAAGTCCTTATATAAGCTAGACACTTACAATAAACTAGACATCGATAGTCAGTGTGGAGTCACTCTTGGGTAGAAAGAGAAATCGATAATATATGCAGTGAATATATAACGAATTCTATTCTTACTTCCCTCATTAAGTTATGGACAGTTTATTTTCTGCTTTTCCTTTTTTAGTTAAATCAAAAGATGCCCTCTATAGTTTAAACCATCAAACTGATATTAATATAAAAAAAATAATCTAAATGTTTGTGTTCACCAAATTCAATTTTGGAATATGAGGCACAGCACAACAATGCTGAATATGTGATAAAATCAATCATCTTCAGGGCTCCCACTCCACATGCAGATCTAGACTGAAGGGGGCTTTACACGCAACGATATCGCTAGCGAGTGTACCCACCCCTGTCGTTTGTGCGTCACGGGCAAATCGTTGCCCGTGGCGCACAATATCGTTGGGAGCCGTCACAGACTTACCTGCCTAGCGACGTCGCTGTGGCCAGTGAACCGACTCCTTTCTAAGGGGGAGGTTCGTGCGGCGTCACAGCGGCGTCACTAAGCAGCCGCCCAAGAGAAGAGGAGGGGCGGAGATAAGCGGCCGTAACATCTCACCCACCTCCTTCCTTCCTCATTGCCGACAGCCGCAGGTAAGCTGTAGTTCGTCATTCCTGAGGTGTCACAGATAGTGATGTGTGCTGCCTCGGGAATGATGAACAACCTGCATCCTCAACAATCAACGATTTTTTGAAAATGAACGACGTGTCAACGATGGACGATTTGGTGAGTATTTTTCATCGTTAACGGACGCTCGTTGGCGTCACACGTCACTGCATGTAACCGGGCCTTGAATCTGACTCACATCAACTTGAAAACAAATTGAAACTCAAAAAGTAGCATTGTGTATGGGCACCGTAAATATAGAGGATGCTACTGCCTTCTCAATAATAAACCAAAAGTGAAAAAAATATAAGATTTATATATCTAAAACAATAGTAACAAGCGCTAGAGTCCCTATATAACACTAATTTGCAGCAAGAGTATGGCAAGACCCCTTAATTTGCTAAGGGGTACTTAGTTAACACTATTTTTGATCAAAAAAGTGTAAAGCCATCTGTCCCTATTGGGTACACCTTATTGTAGTGGGATGGCTTTACGCATTTGATAAAAAAAAGTGTTTACTAAGTATCCTACGTATTTATATGCATTATGGTTTTAATTAGTTACAGCAGGGTATATGTTTGTATTATTTTCAGTTTTGTTTTTTTATGTCTTATGGCCAGTGTGAACATGAGCTTACAAGCTGCGTGCACGCCAACTCATACTTCGGCTCACTTTTTTGTTTTCTTTTGTAGTCTCTTGTACTCAGTACAAATATGGTGCGGCCCCCTTCTCAGTGAGCTGGGTGATTAAAGAACATTTTGATTTTTTTAAAACAAATTTTCTGTGGAAAGGGGTTTTCTGAGAGAGAAAAACCTCTTTACTATGCATACAAGTGACAATCCAAAATTCAAAAAATCAGGTAATAATATTTGAGCCAACACATTCACTATGTCAAGAAAACAACATACAAATTATGGAAGCTTAAATGAGGTAATCCTATTTGCAGCAAAAGAAACCAAAAAAACGCATGCATTCAGTCTAATCAACTGATATTAGCAATAGTCTGACAAATTAAGTAAATAAAGTAATAATAAATAAAATAAAACAATTAAACAGCAATAAAAAGGATCTTTCAGACCAAATTTGCGTATTTTTAACACATTTAGTTAAAAGTTCAAAAGTTAACGTACAAATTTTGAATATCCAGAAACATTTTGGCCAAGGGCACCTACAATATCGATTAGGGACATCTTGCAAGATGTTTCAAAATAGTCTCAAACTATTGTCTTTCATTAAAAAATGTTTTAAAACTCTATAATTCAGAATGCTATTTTAATATTTACAGTTGAAACCAGAAATTTGCATACACTGTCTAAGAAGACACATATGCATGTTTTTCTCACTATCTGATTTAAAATTAGAATAAACCTTTCACGGTTTAGGTCATTTAGGATTACCAAAATTATTTATATTTGGCAAATGCCAGAATAATGAGAGAGAGAATGTTTTAAAGCATTTTAATTACTTTCTGCAAAGTCAGAAGTTTACAGACACTAAAGGGGGTTTTACACGCTATGATATCGTTAATGAATTATCGTCGGGGTCACGTTGTTAGTGACGCACATCCGGCGTGATTAATAATATGGCAGAGTGTGACACTTACCAGCGACCTTAAGCAACCTCAAAAGTGGTGAAAATCGTTCACCATGGAGAGGTCGTCCTAAAACCAAAAATCGGTAATGGTTCATTATCGATGTTGTTCGTCGCTGCTGCGGCAGCTCACATCGCTGTGTGTGGCATCGCAGGAGCGACGAACGTCGCCTTACCTGCCTCCACCGGCAATGCAGAAGGAAGGAGGTGGGCGGGATGTTATGTCCCGCTCATCTCCGCCCCTCCGCTTTGATTGGCCAGCCGATTAGTGACGTCACGGTGACGTCGCTGTGATGCCGAACGCACCTCCCCCTTGAGAAAGGGATTTTTTGGCACACATATCGATGCCGCCGACCAGGTAAGTGCTTGTGATGCTTCCGTAGCGATAATGTTTGCTACGGCAGCGATCACACGATATCGCATGTGCAATGGGGGCGGGTGCTTTCATGCTCTATATCGCTAGCAATTGCTAGCGATATCATAGCGTGTAAAGCCCCCTTAAGAGTACTATGCCTTTAAACAATATGGGACAGCCCATTTGATGATGTCATGTCTTTTGATAGGTTTATTGGCAACAACTGAGTTAATTAGAGACACACCTATGGATGTATTTTAATACACACCTGAAATACACTGCTTCGGTGTGTAGCATCATGGGAAAGCCAAAAGAAATCACCCAAGATCTCAGAAACAGAATTGTGGATTTGCACAAGTCTGTTTCATCATTGATTGCAATTTCCAATGTGCCTCATTCATCTGTACAAACAATCATATGCAAGAACAAACAAGATGGGAATATCCAGTCATTATACTGCTCAGAAAGGAGATGGATTCTGTGTACCAGAGGTGAATGTGCTTTTGGTCAGGCATGTTAATATAAACCCAAAAGACCTTGTGAAGATGCTGGTCAAAGCTAGTAAGATTGTGTCACAATACTCGTTTTTCTGTGGATAATATCAACATGGGCTGAAAGACCACTTTGCCAGGAAGAAGCCATTACTCCAAAAGAAACATTAAAAAGCCAGATTAATGTTTGCAAATGCACACAAGAACAAAAACCTTAATTTTTGGAGACATGTCCTGTAGTCTGACAAAGCTAAAATTGAACTGTTTGGCCATAATGACCATCATAACGTTTGGAGGAAAATGGGAGAAGCTTTGAAGCCTAAGAACACCATCCCAACACCATCCCAATTGTAAAAAACGGGGGTGGCAACATCATGTTGTGGAGTTGTTTTGCTGCAGAAGGGACTGGTTGCACTTTTCAAAATAGATGCAGCATGAGGAAAGAAGATTATATCGCAATACTGAAGCAATATCTCAAGACATCAACCAGGAACTGCTTGGGCAGAAAGGGTCTTTCAAATGGACAATGACCCAAAGCACACTGCCAAACTGATTACAAAGTGGCTTAAGGATAAGAAAATAAATGTCTTGTAGTAGCCATTAGAATGCCCTGATCTCAATCCTATTGAAAATTTATGGGCAAAGCTGAAAGGGCAGATGTGAACAAGGCGACCTACAAAAATGACTCAGTTACACCAGGTCTGTCAGGAGGAATAGGCCCAAATTCCTACCAACTATTCTGAGAAGCTTGTGGAAGGATATTCAAAATGTTCACTCAAGTCGTACAGTTTAAGGGCAATGGTACCAAATACTAATGAAATGTATATAAATTTCTGACTTTGCAGAAAGTAATAAAAATACCTTAAAACATGCTCTCTTCATTATTCTAGCATTTAGAAAATATAAATAATTTTGGTTACTAATTTACCTAAAATGGCAAAGATTTATTCTGATTTCATGTGAGATAGTGAGAAAAACATGCAGATGTGTTTGGATATTGTATGTAAATGTCTAGTTTTAACTGTACCTATGTTTATTCGTTAGTTTCTTAGTGTTGTTTCTGCTCTATAATAAATAAAAATTACAAAAGATACACAAGATTACAACTAGCACAATTTAGAAAGTGATTAATATTGATAAACTCCTTGTTGATGGCCAGCAAAAGTCTTTCTTTACCAGGTATTAGTGATGGGTGAATACTAAAATATTCGGGTTCGGATTATTCATTTAAAATATTTTGTACAATTCATATATTTGTCACGAATAACGAATCTAACACTATTTAATAGGAAACTTGAATAATTTTCTGGCAAATGCTCCCAGGATGTCTGGCGGGGCTGTAAAACTGCTGAAATGGATCAAAAAGTGGGGATATTGAATTGGAACAGCATGGAAAAGATGCCTGGATGCATCTCTAAAATAGAGGTCGCTTCTGAGACCAATGTTGTCAGAGTATTATGCCACTGTGGCATGCCTTACCTCCCCTACTTGTGATAACCAGCACAGGTAAAGTAGACAGCTGTAGGCTACAGCCCCAGCTGTGTGCTTTTTCTTGGCTGATTATCAAAAATAGAGGCTCCTCCACTACAATTTGTTTAAATTATTTAAATAAATAATAATAAAAAAATGTGGGCTCCTGCCCATTTTTTATAACCAGCACAGATAAGGAAGACAGCCTGAGACTGGTATTCTCAGGCTGGTAAGGTCCATGGCTATTAAAAATAGCAACTTGCAGCTACCCCACAATTAGCACATCAATGAAATGCACCAATTGTGGTGCTTTACCCAGCTCATCTCAATTGCCCTGGTGCAGTGGCAAACTGGGTAATATATGAGGCTGATGTCAGCTGTGATTTGTCAAAAAGCACTTTCCATTCAAGCCCTGGGTTGGTAATGGAGATGTGCCTATGAGGCCCCCCATTACCAACCCTGTAATAAAAAGGAAAACAAACACAAAAATATAAAAATCCTTTATTTTACATAAGGAAGAAAAAAACCCTTTTTAATAAATGTATTAATCCCCAAAACACCCCCGCAGGTCCGACGTAATCCACATGAGGTCCCACGACACTCCTGGTTCAGCTACATCCGAAGTTTATGGTGAACTGTGGAATTAGAACACATGAGCGCTCACTGGGGTCTCTGAGACACACTGAGAGCAGTGTAGGAGATGCTTGAAGTGACCTGAGTTAAACTCAGTGTCAGACTGTCTGGCTGCGTGTCACGATGGCAGCGCAGGCTGACAGTCCGGTACTGAAGATGACTGAGGTCACTTCTGGTGGTTCTCACGGTATCCTCTGTGTTAGCAACCAGCTGGGGCCTCAGAGGAACTCAGAACTAGAATGTTAGACTGCGTGACATGGCAGCAGCACAGTCCAACAGTCTGATAGCTGTGAGGCCTAGAAACCTTAAAAGGGTTTTTCAGGTAGACTATAAGGTTACAGGAATTCCCAGCTGTTTGGAAACCTGGAGGCTGTGAACTCTGGTAAGACCTGGAGGCTGTGAACTCTGGCAAGAGTTCACAGCCTCCAATGGTGTCAACAGATAGGAACTCCCTTAAAGTTACCGGGTTAACAGCTACCATGACACCAGTAACCTTAAAGTCTACCTTAAAGGTTCCTTTAAAATTTTCAGGCTTTACAGCTACCAGACTGCCAAGTGCAATCAATTTCCAAAAATGCTCAACTCTCCAGACATCACCGTTTAAAAATCTGCTTGTCAGAGGTGTTTGCTTAACTGGTTGTCAATGGATATAATGCTGTATGCCTTTTATGAAAGGTGGCATGTCCTCAGTAGATAGTTGCTGTTTTTCTAGCAGTCTTAGGGTATATGCGCATGCTGCAGAAATGTTTTGCACCATAGAATGCACCTTGTGGCTGAAAAATGCACCAAAAGTGCACCAAAAAACACATGCATTTTTGGTGAATTCTCTGTGCTTTTTTTAGTGAATTCAATGGCTGGAAGGGCTAAAAAAGGCAGGAACAACAGACTAACAATTCTTTTTTCTGCAGCAAAAACTGCAAGGAAAAAAGAAGTAACGTGTGCACAGCATTTCTGATTTCTCTTAGACTTTACTGGAATAAAGATAGACATGCAGATTTGGGTAACTGCACCAAAATGCATCAAAAACTGTACCGTGCACAAAGGACCTCACTGTGCAGTGAGAGAGCGCAACCATTGCGCTATCTTGTCTTCATAGGATGAACATGGGCTCTGTGAACAAATACAGATAGTCTGGGGTCACAAAAGCATATAAAACTTTGGTCCCATTCTCATCCAGAAAATTGAGGCAATTTTTTCTCATTTATCATCCGTGTGCTGTTCATGTGCTGTCCGTATGCAATTTTTTTTTACTCAGCAACTATTAATCTTTTACAAGACCATTTACAGTTTCCCATCTTACAGATTTGTAATGTATCCGTGGATGCCATACTGATGGCCTGTAAAGCATCTGATTTTTTTCTTACACAGTACCGATTTTGGAGTGAAATCACAGAGTGCTGTAATTTTTTATGTCGAATACAGCTGAGAGAGAAAATGCAGATCTGCAGATCATTGAATAATATTAATAATATAATATTCATTTTCTTATTAAATAGTACTTGTCCAATTTATAAGCTCTTATGAGCAAGCCCTTATGAAGAAATGGAGACGAAAAAAGGAATGTAGCCAAAGAGTTTTTGAAGGCATGGCTGGGTTACTTTAGAGAGGTTATACATATAGATGAGTGAACCACCTGAAGTTCGATATTCAGGTTGAAATGCAGACTAACAAAAAACAGAGTTCGGGTTCGAAATTTGAGCAAGTTACGAGTGCAAACCACTCAAGTGAGCAGCGATTTTCTTGGGTATGAGTGATGCTCAGCCCTGTACGAATCGCGTGTAGTGTTTGATCGGCTCGTACTGGGGGTAAAATCAGCGTGATCAGATGACAAACAAAAAAAATTGAAAAACCTCACCCACCTTACTCCAAAAGTGTCCTGCTTATGGCTGGCTGCATGTGGGTGGAGACACAAACTGCCCAATTACTGACTTCCAATGAGGTTCGTGTCAAGTCAGGGTCACAGACCAAACCTTATCTAAGGTTCAACTGTATCCTCTAAACTGAACTTCCAAAGGTTCGCTCATCTCTAGTTATACAGCCAAAAATATATGAAAAAATAGATTCTGGGATAATTGGATCATTCTAAATAATCGAATAATACTCAAATAATACTTAGTCAGAAGTTTTCTAAATGATTTTTTTGTGCAGAATTAAAGGTAGCAATAATAGGAATCATGGTATTTTTAACACATATGGTTGCAAAAAACAAATATTAAGTTGTCTTTGCAACCATATCTGTTAATTTTACCATTGTACTTACCTGATTCTTCTCAATTAATTCATGAATCATGTACCTTCTCCCTTCCTGCTTTTTCTCTTCTTACCCTTCATGTCAATTGTCTACCTTCCAAAAATGAACACAATTTAGGGATAGCAGCAGTCACAACTTATTTTAAAGAGGAATCCATATTACCGTATGAATAGACTGATTTATCGCTTATCGTGATTTCTTTTATATTAGGTTATAATATTTATTTCCTTAAGGTTATTATTTCTTCTTATGTTATACTTATTTTCAAATGTAGTTGCAAAATTTGTGTAAATAGGGAATGATACAAACAACTATGGAACAAATGAATAAACATAGGTCAAATTTTAAGAATGGCATTCTGAATCATACAGCTGGTTAAAAAGTTTTGAACATGTCACCAATTTTCTTAGTAAAGATATTTCTAAAGGTGCTATTGACATGAATTTATCACCAGATGTCGGTAACAACCCATCTTGTCCACAAAGGCAAATAAATCAAACCATGGATGTCTATACATTTAATGACTGTAAAAAAATAATGAGAAATGACAAAGGGTAAAAGTATGGAACATGCTTACTGAAATGCACTTAATACTTCATTCAAAAGCCTTTGTTGATGATGACCGTTTCAAGACACCCCCTGTATGGAAAAACGTGTTGCATACATTGCCCAGATGTGATTTTGGTCCATTCTTTTACACAAACATTCTTTAAATCCCAAAGACTTCATGGGCTCCTTCTATGAACTCTGAGCTTTAGTTCTTTCCATACATTTTCTATTGGATTCATGTCAGGTGATTGGGCCATTCTAGCAGCTTTATTTTCTTTCTCTGAAAAAAATAAGAATTTCCCTGGCTGTATTTTTCGGATCATTGTCTTACTGAAATGTTCATCCTCGTTTCACCTTCATCATCCTGGTGGATGGTAGCAGATTTTCAAGAATGTTTTGGTACCTTTGTTCATTCATCCTTCCTTCAATTACATGAAATTTGACAGTTCCACAGGCTTTAAAACAGGCCCACTTCTTAATGTTCCCACTTCAACATTTCACTGTTGGTATGATGTTTTGGGGGTGATATGCTGTACCTTTTGGCCTCCAAACATGGTAACAAAACAGTTACATTTTGGTCTCATCTTGCTAGACTATATCCTTCCAGTATTTCACAGGCTTCTGTAAATGTAGTTGAGCAAACTCTAAATGCACTTGAACATGCGTTTTGTTCAGCAATGGAAGTTTGCATGGTGAGTGTGCATACAGGCCATGAAGGTTGAGTGCATTACTTATTGTTTTCTTTGAAGTATTTGTACCTGCTGATTCCAGGTCTTTCTGTAGCTCTCCACAGGTGCACCTTTACTCTTTGACAACTCTTATGAAAATGTCTCAGAACTCTATTTAAAATCTTGAGAGGAGCATCTGGTTGTGGCCAATTTATGGTGAAATGATGTTCATTCCAATTCAGGATTATCGCCCCAAGAGTGTTCACTGGAACATTCAGTAGTTTAGAAATTCTTTAGAAACCAATATCATTAGTATATTTTGTGATAATAAAGCTACAAAGGTCTTGAGACAGCTCACTGGTTTTTTAAACAATAGATTTTTATTGAGTTTCAAATTTTTCACAAACACACATAAGAGACCAACAAAGAACATCCAATGGATCAATTGCACTATAAATATGTCTCAAAATGTCACATTTAGTATGGCAATAAGTTAGGGAATGACCAATTTAACTGACTGAAATAACACGATGTAATGCTTTACCAATCACATTGGCGTCAATGGCCTAAAGGCTTGCTGAATCAGCACGATAAATATTTTCAAAGTCTTGTCTATATTCTAATATGTTCCCAACCTTGATCCCTCATCTTGGGGGACTCGCTACCAAAACCAGAGAGAATAAATACATATAAGAGAAAGACAGAAAGAGAACAAGCTTTAGCGTAAGAGAAGAGACGGAGAAGAAAAGATCTTGACCATTGCACTTTATTTCAAAATATGTTGGTATAGGGGAGACTTCAAGAACACTTCCCAGGGGAACCAAGTCTTAGCGACTGTGTCCCTTTCCTGGCCAGATCCTGACATCAGAGACTCCATACGGTGTGCCAGGTTCACTTCTGCAAACCATTCCTCCAAAGACGGGGTATCCATGGATCTCCAGTATCTGGGGATTACTGTTTTTGCAGCCTGCAATAAATGTCTGAGTAATGATTTTTTTATATCTAGATTTCGACATAGGGAACATATAAAGCAAGATTGCTTCTGGAGATTTTGGGACTGAGATCTCCGTTACCTCTAACACCATTCTGAGGACTCCGTTCCAGAACGCGTGCAGGGTCGGGCAGGAGCACCATATATGTGAGATCAAACCCAGCTCCGTTCCACAACGCCAGCATGTATCCGGCACCTCTGGAAACCAGTTATTTAATGTAGTTGGAACCCTGTACCATCGCGATATTATTTTATAACTTGTTTCTTGTGATTTGGAAGCTATGACTGATTTATGACAAAGGGAGAAACATTTATCCCATTGGATTTTTGTAAAGGTTTTATTAAGTTCCGACTCCCAGGCCTTACAAAATGGAGGGAGGGAGAGTAGATCTTTTTCCAAGAGCAACTTATAAATAACCGAGGTCGCATGTGGTATAGATGATTTTGCGAGGCAGAGCGATTCGAAGGTTGACAGAGGGCGTACCAATGTGTCTTTCTCAGGGATTGATGCGTTAAAGTGCTGGAGTTGAGTGTATTCAAATACGTGGCGCAGAGTGGGGACCGATTCTCCCAGAATCGTGTCAAGCGGCAACAATATTCCATTGGGGGTCACCTGGTGTAAACACAGCGGGCGGGCTTTTGGGCACCCTAGAAAAGTCGAGGCGGTACACCCCGGTGTAAACTTAGGGTTTCCTGAAATGGGAAATAAGGGGCCATGGCCATCCAACAGCCCTTTTTTGAAGGGAAGGGACGTTTAGGGATTTTAGTGTATTGGCTTTGGAAGTAGGTAAGCGCACAGCCACGGCAGGGCCCCGACCGGAATCGGGCACACATCCGTTGCCGCACGCACCCACAACTTCTTCGAATAGCTATGAATCAAGTCTAGTATACGGGCATGCACTGCTGCGAAATAGTAACGGCGACAATCCGGCAAACCTGTCCCCCCAGCTTCCTTAGGACGGATCAATGTTTCCCATCGTAGCCTCGGGTGTTTTGATGTCCATGTTAATCTTGAAATTGGACCATCTACCGAATCTCTCCAGTAGTTCCAACAAGTTAGGCAGGGAAGTCGTTGGGTTAGTTATATAAATTAGTACATCATCAGCGAACGTGGAGCATTTATACTCTTTGCCTGCTACTTTAATTCCTCGAATCTCAGGGATACTGCGGATGGCGGTCAGGAGATGTTCCTTGATTAGTATTTAGAGAAGGGGGGATAGTGGGCATCCTTGACGGGTGCCATTGTGAATGATAAAAGGGTTAGATATTGAGCCATTGATTTTTAGCCTAGCTGCAGGGGAATTGTATAGTGCAAGTATTTTTTCACGGATAGAAGGACCAAGACCAATATGCATGAGGGTATGTGCTAGAGAAGACCATGCAATTCTATTGAATGCCTTTTCAACATCAAGGGATAAGACCATCAACGGTATTTTATGAGTCTTTGCGTGGTGTATGATATCAATCGTTTTTAGGGTGTTGTCCCGTGCTTCCCTGCCCGGGACAAAACCCACCTGGTCTGGGTGAACCAGTGAGGGGAGCAGTGGACTCTATTTGCTATTAATTTTGCGTAAATTTTTAGGTCAGTACTCAGAAGTGAAATTGGGCGGTAGCTCTTACATCTATGGGGGTCTTTTCCCGGTTTGGGGATTACCGTGACATACGCCTCCGTGGACTGAGCAGGGAATGGGCTGGACTCAGAGATAGAGTTAAATGCTACCAACATCAAAGGGGATAAGAGGTCTGCTAATATTTTGTAAAATTTTCCTATGAAACCATCTGGGTCCGGGCTTTTATTACTTGGTAGATTTTTTATTACATCCAATAATTCTGTGTAAGTAAAAGGGCTATCCAGTTCGGTTACCACTTCTGGTCTCGGGATACTGAAGGGGAATGCAACGGGGAGCGGAGAGCTTACTGGATTAGGGAAATTGTATAAATTTGAATAACATGAGCGGAAGGTCTCCGAAATCCCCGCCGATGTGTGGACCATGGATTCATTGGGTCCTTTGATACAGGGGATGAAGTTTTGGGTGCATTGTGAGCGTAAGGCCCTAGCAAGCATCTGTGAAGCCCCACAGGTGTAGTGTCGGTGCATTACCTTCAGGGACTCCACTCGGCTGGATCTGGTCACAGGTAGGAGATCTTCTTCTTGTCGTGACGCCACTCTCAGAATTGCGGCCAGTAGGGACCGCCACTGCAGGTTGAGGGACGCCTGGGGCTGATGGTGAGTGCAGTTAGTTGGAATAGCCTCCTGAGAGTGAGGCAAGCCCCAGGGCCCTGTGTAGATGCGTAGTACCACAAGGCGCAGAATAACTCCACACAGGCAGAATGTCTTTCAGGGTTTTTACTCACTTCAGGTGGCAGGGAGAGTAACCCGGGCGTAGCTGGGATGAACCAGGCGGGAACCAGGTGTCCTTCAGGCTGACTTGTGAGGGTGACTACTAACTCGCCTTTCTTAGCCCTTGGTGGTTTGGGGTGACCCCGACTTTGAGTCCCTATGGGGGTCACCCAGGGAAGATGCTGCAGCCTCTCTCCCCTTCGTTTGCCGTTTGCTTGTCGCCTGGACCAGGCCACTCCAGCTGCTTGCCTCCTGTGACCTATGGGCCCTAACTGTGGCTACGTGGCTGCGGCTTTTGTGGTGTTGTGGCGTGGGCTTTGAGAGCCCCACACCGGCAGGTTTAGCAAAAGAAAGCTGGATCTATCTCCGCTTCGGGATCTGCCGCCCGTTTGGGCCTGGTTCTCTCTAGCAGTCTCCTTACTTCCCACTCCGTGCTCTTCTCTCTAGCTGAAGATGGATTTCGGGTAGCACTCCTAGTTGACCGTTCTCCCCCGTCAGTAGCCACTGCGCGGGCGCTGTTAGACAGCAACAGCCCCACAGGTCTGCTCCTCACTGAGCCCTATGGAGTTCTGCTCTAACTGACTCACTGCCCCTCCTCTCCTGTTCTTGCCTACGCCACCTAGCAACCAGACTCTCTTACCACACCCCTTGAGAGGAGATGGAGGCTTTTGGCCCCCTCCACTATTCCAGTGAAGGTCAAGGCTTTTCCCCCTCCTGGGATCCCCAGGGGTCCTCTCATGGGTACATGTGTGAGAGCTGATTACTATGCGCCTGTGTACCACACCCCTGTCAGCCTTCTGGATTACCTGTGTTGTACTGTCCCCAGCATGGGTGCAGTACTCAGTGGTGCCTGACCAGGTCAGGGGCGCCACATTCCCCCTTAGTTATCACCAGCACGTCCTCGGGCTGCAAGACAACATTTTTTTTTTAAAATGCATAAAACATTAAAACATGTAAAACATTTAAAAGCACCAGGTACCATACATCACCACCCTCCACCCACAAGTCCGTTAACCCACCCAAAACCCTTTCACGTTGGCCGCGGCTTCAGCCACTTCTGGCAGGATGTAGAGGCGGCTTACATGGGCTGGTGGTTTCAGGGTATACCTGGCCTGGTGGATCCGCGCCTTCAGCCTCTTCTGGCAGGATGTAGAGGCGGCCTCCACAGTTGGTGCTGACCAGGTACCCTCTTTGTGGTGGAGAGCCAGGCCCCATAAACAGGCATGCTCTCTGGTCGCAGGCGAGCCAAGGCCCTATATACGGACGGGCTCCTCCTGGTTGCAGACGAGCCAAGCCCCTAAACAGGCTGACTCTGGTGGTGGTGGTGCCCTCTGGTGTAACTATTTACACTGCGAGAGTTTGTGGCTATAGCCAGTTCATAGCCTTAAGGTTTATGGTTTTCTCACAATAGTTTTTGTGGGCACATGCTTAAACTTGAACGTTGCAAAACAAACTTTTCAAAACTGGTCAAAACAGTAACTTCTCTTCTTACTTTACTTTACTCCTCTTTACCAGGGCTTTGGCCTGTTGGGCTGCGGCACCTGCTGCTTTCTTGCTCTTTGTCGTCGTCTGAGGTAGTTTCATCTGTAGGTTCCTTGTCTTTTCTTTCTTGATCTTCATCTGTGTCTTTATCTCTGTCTTTTCTTTCTTGTAGCATGGGGTGGCTGTAAGGTTTGCTGGTACATAGTGCTACGTCAAGCGCGTACAGTCCTCTTTCGCCTTCATGCATAGTGAATTGTACTGAATCCCCCATCTTTAGGTTTCTGCCAGGGTGTCCTCTAGGAAGATGAGCGCTCACATCTCTTCTGTTGACAAATATCCCTTCTTTGATACCAGGGGCTACAATAAAGCCATATCCGCTTTTCAAATTGAAATCCTCCACTACTCCTCTGCAAAGGGGTCCTCTGACCTGGGCTTTGGACCTTCTCAGTAACCTTTTCTCCTGTAGGTCTCTGGCTGTGACTTCTCTCTGCTCTGGAGACTGTGGTGCAGGGGACAGCGTTGTTCTGTTGCGACGCCTTGTCTTGCGGGCTGGGTTCTGCTGGGCTGTTACCTCAATGCCTGAAGGGCCCCAGGTGAGGTTTCTGGGCTGGTCTTCATCAGCAGACGGTGTCAAGTCCTCCTCATCCCAACGGGAATAGGGTAACATCTCCGGCTCTGAGTATTGCTCCACTGCCGGTGGCTCCGGAGTCAGCTCCTCAGCTTCCTGGCCTCCTCTCCCCCTTAGTTCTTCTTGGCACTCCTTTGGTGGCAGTGCTGGGGATGGGCTTTCTTCAGCAGGCCCAGGCGGGGGACTCTTTGGCGTGGTTGCTGCAGGGGTTGCCGGAACCCTCTTGGGGGTATGCGGAGGGAGCAGATACCGATCCACCATCTCTTGTGGGAACTGGGCCTCTAGGTCAGCCTTCAGCTTCCAGTATTCGGGGTCCTCTCCTATCAGGGTCTTCCTAGCAGGGACCTCTTTGGACTGGGGAGCGGTGTCTGCTCTGGCCTTGCAGGCCGGGGTAAATGATGAGGTAATCTCTTCTTGGCGGGCCGCGCCTGGCATGGCGGCGGCCTGGTCTTGGCGGGCCGCGCCCTGTTTGGCGGCGGCCTGGTCTTGGCGGGCCGCGCCCGGCATGGCGGCGGCCTGGTCTTGGCGGGCCGCGCCCTGTTTGGTGGCGGCCTGGTCTTGGCGGGCCGCGCCCTGTTTGGCGGCGGCCTGGATCGGCGTCGCTGTCGCGATGGAATCGGTGCAGGCTGGGCTGGGCGTCGCTGCAGGGACCGGGTCTTGGTGGGCCGAGCAGGGCATCGCTGCGGCGGCCGAGGCTTGGCGGGCCGAGCAGGGCATCGCTGCGGCGGCCGGGGCTTGGCGGGCCGAGCAGAGCATCGCTGCGGCGGCCGGGGCTTGGCGGGCCGAGCAGGGCATCGCTGCGGCGGCCGGGGCTTGGCGGGCCGAGCAGGGCATCGCTGCGGCGGCCGGGGCTTGGAGGGCCGAGCAGGGCATCGCTGCGGCGGCCGGGTCTTGGCGGGCCGCACCTGGCGTGGCTGCGGCCTGGCTCAGCGTCGCCGCGCCGGGCGCCTCTTCAGGGACCGCGGGCGTGGCAGCAGGGGTCGGGGCATCCGGGCCGGCAGGGGTAATACTGGACTCACCCATCGGTGGCAGCATCGGGGTCTGCGTCATCGCCGTCCTGTCTGGCACTCGGCGCGCGGCTCTCCTTTCATAGGCCCGAACCGCCGCGGTCATCTCCAGCATTTCCATTCGTTCTTCCCGGATCTGCTCCACAACCCGGGTCTCCAGTCGGTCGCAGAACTGGGCCAGCTCCCGATACCACCAGGCAGCGGAGCCCGGTTCTGGATTTCTGCGGTCAGACGCCATTTCTTCTGCGCCCTCTTCTGCACGACTCTCCAGCTGTGGACTCGCCGTTGCCTCTGATAGCAAGCTGTTCAGTTTCTGCTCTGCCTCTTTCAGCAGCTCCTCTCCCAGCAGCAGGCTTCTGGCTCCCTTTCTGTCCCGACGTCTCTGGACGCTTCCACTCTCATAGCTGGCAAGGTCAGAACTCTGCAGGGGATCTCTGGGTAGCCACACCTCTTCGTGGGCGGTAACTTCTCCCAGCGCGGGCTGCTGTTGTTTTTCAGCGCGCTTTTCATGGTGGCAATATGGCGGCGCTTCCAATTTTTCAAGCGGACCGCCCAGGCACATGGTCACCTGTCTGGACAGGTCTAGTCCTTATCCTGTTCGTGACGCCAGATGTGAAGCCCCACAGGTGTAGTGTCGGTGCATTACCTTCAGGGACTCCACTCGGCTGGATCTGGTCACAGGTAGGAGATCTTCTTCTTGTCGTGACGCCACTCTCAGAATTGCGGCCAGTAGGGACCGCCACTGCAGGTTGAGGGACGCCTGGGGCTGATGGTGAGTGCAGTTAGTTGGAATAGCCTCCTGAGAGTGAGGCAAGCCCCAGGGCCCTGTGTAGATGCGTAGTACCACAAGGCGCAGAATAACTCCACACAGGCAGAATGTCTTTCAGGGTTTTTACTCACTTCAGGTGGCAGGGAGAGTAACCCGGGCGTAGCTGGGATGAACCAGGCGGGAACCAGGTGTCCTTCAGGCTGACTTGTGAGGGTGACTACTAACTCGCCTTCCTTAGCCCTTGGTGGTTTGGGGTGACCCCGACTTTGAGTCCCTATGGGGGTCACCCAGGGAAGATGCTGCAGCCTCTCTCCCCTTCGTTTGCCGTTTGCTTGTCGCCTGGACCAGGCCACTCCAGCTGCTTGCCTCCTGTGACCTATGGGCCCTAACTGTGGCTACGTGGCTGCGGCTTTTGTGGTGTTGTGGCGTGGGCTTTGAGAGCCCCACACCGGCAGGTTTAGCAAAAGAAAGCTGGATCTATCTCCGCTTCGGGATCTGCCGCCCGTTTGGGCCTGGTTCTCTCTAGCAGTCTCCTTACTTCCCACTCCGTGCTCTTCTCTCTAGCTGAAGATGGATTTCGGGTAGCACTCCTAGTTGACCGTTCTCCCCCGTCAGTAGCCACTGCGCGGGCGCTGTTAGACAGCAACAGCCCCACAGGTCTGCTCCTCACTGAGCCCTATGGAGTTCTGCTCTAACTGACTCACTGCCCCTCCTCTCCTGTTCTTGCCTACGCCACCTAGCAACCAGACTCTCTTACCACACCCCTTGAGAGGAGATGGAGGCTTTTGGCCCCCTCCACTATTCCAGTGAAGGTCAAGGCTTTTCCCCCTCCTGGGATCCCCAGGGGTCCTCTCATGGGTACATGTGTGAGAGCTGATTACTATGCGCCTGTGTACCACACCCCTGTCAGCCTTCTGGATTACCTGTGTTGTACTGTCCCCAGCATGGGTGCAGTACTCAGTGGTGCCTGACCAGGTCAGGGGCGCCACACATCCTTCCCGGTTTATTACAAAATTCATAAAAATGTCTACGTCCAATTTGAAGGTTTCATTTATAGAAGTCATCTAACAGTTGTTTTACTTCCTGTCTTGCTTTAAGAAGACTCCTCAACGTTTCTGTCGAGAGCGCACTTTTATGGGATAGTTCAAGTTTAGCTGCATTTTGAAGGGCGGAACTCAGAGTTTGGGCTTTGTCTTTTTTTATATACGAGCCGTGTTTTATTAATACCCCTCTCAGTACGCATTTGAGGGCTTCCCATTGAAAGATAGAGGCCGTTGTGTTGGCGGTGTGATCTGAGAGGAAGTATTTTATGGAGTCCTGCACGTCTAGTAGACACACAGGGTCCTCAAGCAGACTCTCGTTCAAGCGCCAGGGACGCACCATTTTGGCGAGGGAAGGGATTGCCAAAGTGCAGTAGATTGGAGCATGGTCAGACCACAATATATTACTGATTGTTGTAGAGGATACCAAAGGCAGGGCTGAGTGTTGGATCAAGATATAGTCAATCCTACTGTAGGAGTCGTGCGGTGTAGAATAGAAAGTGTAGTCCCTATCCGCCGGGTGTTGCAACCTCCAAGTGTCACATAGCTGTAGCCTGAGGAGAGCTTTCCTGATATGTTTAATGGCTTTGTAGGATAGATGTGATTTTTTTCTTCGAGTTATCTAGGACCGGGTCTAGTGTAAGGTTAAGATCAGCACATAGAATTACTGTCCCCTGAATCAATGGGGAAGCGGTGTCCACTAGATTTGAGATGAAGCTGGGTTGGTCTTGGTTCGGGGAATATACATTTATTAGGGTTATTGCCTGGCCTTCAATTTTCAGGGAAAGAATGATGTATCTAGCCTCTCTATCTATTGTGCAACTGACTAGTTGATGGGGGAGGGATTTGTGGATAGCAATGGCAACCCCTTTAGATTTATTACAGGGATTGTTGGCGAAGTGCCAGCTGGTGTAGTGTTTATGTTTGATGTTAGGTGTATGGTTCTCCTTAAAGTGCGTTTCTTGTAGACAGATAATCTGTACCTTTTGTCGGTGGAAATGTTGCAGAATTTGTGCCCGTTTCTCCGGCGTGTTTAGCCCTTTGGTGTTGAAGGAGGCAATTTTCAGTTCCTTCATTCCGACTGTGCGGCGAGGTGTTCCAGATGATTAGGGAGCTTAGTGCAATGTCAAGAGACCAAAAAAAGCAGCAAAGTTAGAGTTTAGAAAGAAGACCAGAAGGGAGAAACTACAGAAAACGACAAAAATCAGAGGTATATCCTCTGTATGGGAGAAGACAACTAGAGAGGTACCAACGTATTACAGGAGCTTGTGCAGCCCTGAAAGGCAGGACAGAGGCTCCCTCCCTATATGGGGCGAAATCTGGTCAAGCAAGTAACAAAGCAGCACAGGAGCCTGCAAAACACCATACTCAGATTAACGTTCAAACTTGGTATAACTGATTATTCACCAGCTAAGTAATTAAACAAATTATTTTTGGGCACTAAGAAAAATGTGTCCGTAAACATATATACCACTACCATTAAACTGGACAAAAACTATGTTATATATAACATTCCTGTTGTTACTGAGCATATGTTGGAGTTCTGGGGTAACCAACAGCGAGGAAACCCCCACATCTGTTATTACTAAATACATAGGGTTTTGTTACATTCCCTCCTGTCTCCCCTTACTTATGTTTCCCCTCTGTTCTGTACAGAGGAAGGAAAGTATGTTTCGGGCAGTTCTATAATAATGTTGAAGTCCCATCTGTAGGTCGGGTCATCAAGTAGTGACGCGACGGTCCGCGGTCGGACCCCTTATTTCTCCTCCCTTTGGTCTGTCTCTGGGGGGGAAGTCCTGATGGAGGGCGAGCCGAGGGTCTTGTGCGCCTCCCATCCAGAGTCATTCCATTCTCCGTAAGCGCCACCCATTCAGGGAGAGTAATATTAGGTAGGCCCAGACCTATCAGGAACTCACACAAATCTCCTGGCTCTCTTATCGTGAAAGTCTGGGGGCCTTTCCTCACCGATAAAGAGAAGGGGAACCCCCATCTGAAGGGGATCCCCTTGTCTTGTAGATGTGTAAGCAAAGGTTTAAGAGCTGCCCTTTGGGCCAGAGTGTATCTAGATAAGTCTGGCATGATACGGATAACCTTGCCTTGGTAGGAGAGTGTTTGCTTCTGGCGAGCAGCCTGAAGAATTAGTTCTTTCAGATGGAAAAAATGAATCCGGCAGATTATGTCCCTTGGATGGGGATTGTTTGGGTCAGGAGGCCGTAGGGCTCTGTGGGCCCTGTCTAATTCAATAAAAGTGTCTGGCGGTTGTCGTAATAGCCCATTGAAGATGGAGGTCAGTGTGGATGGGATATCCACAGTGGTTATGAATTCTGGGAGGCCTCTGATCCTTAAATTATTCTTCCTATTTCTATTTTCTAGATCTAAGGTAGATTGGAGGTTTTGTATTTGGGAGGAGTGACGTTTAACTGTGTCCGTGAGCTCTTGTATAGCTTTCGACGTAGAGTCACGAGACTGGGTCAGGGAGTCCACTTGTGATGACAGGTTCGTTATCTCAAAACGGAATTTGGCGAACTCTTGTTTACATTCAGCAACAATCTTAGAAGTCAAATTAGCTATGTCCTGCTTGGTAGGCATGGTTTCTAATAAGGAACGGAGATCTGCCAGGGTAGTGGGCCTGCTCTCTTCTAGGTGCGTATGTTTTGACAGCTTCTCACTCCCCTGAGGATGGTGATCAACTCTATTAAGGGACGGGATCCCGTCTGATACTCCGGTGGGGGCACCATTATGGTCAGGGGACGGTATTATGGTCTGTGTCCCTTGTCAGGGAGGGAGAGCCTGCATCTCGATTTCTGATCTCCCGCCGTCCTTGGGGGGATGCCAAAAGCCAGGATGATCCTGTCGACCACCGAGCAGATGACTCATTGGAGTGCAGGAGGGGGGGGTCAGTCCACGGCCTCTGTCCCGTGTGTTCTTGAGGGGTCATTTCTGGTGTCGCAGGTTCTGTCGTGGGCTGTTGCTGGTTTTGTGTGAAAACTGCTGAGGGTGAGTGCTGGGTGTTAGAGGATAGCATCCCCCCTTCTTCTCCCCTCCCCCTCTGTGGGTCCTTTTCCTGAGTGCATGGCAAGGGGGGAGATCCTGTAGTAATGGTAACCCCTCCCCTGTCAGGTGTCCCCTCGTTCGTCCCCCTTGACCCTGATGTATGTGCTGGGGGGGATCGTGTTGCTTCCCTGTCTCCAGCAGCGTGGTCACTGGATGCGCCGCCATTTTCCCTCCCCCCTCGCCTCACCTCTTCAGATGCAGCTGTGTTCTGCTCATTCTCCCTGCTGCCCTGCTCGTTTGTGGGGTTCGGTGGTGACAGGAGATTCCTTCCCTGCATGCTGCTGACCTGCTTGTTCTGTGGAGGCGCGCGCGCTTTCATGCTGCTGCCCGCGCCTCCACATGGGGAGCCGCCATCCTGCCCAGCGGCATCTCCTCCAACCGCCCGCCATGCGTCCATTCTCTGTGCAGTCCCAGCGTCTGAGGAGTGCGGTGATGATTGGGCTGCAGGGGGCTGCAGGGGAGCCTGGCGAACCGTCCCAGGAGCTGAGTGCTCGCCTGGGAGCATGTCAGGTGGCAGATCCCTGTTCTTCTCCGACGGCGGGAAACCTCCGGTCCCTCTGTGGGGGGTATTAGCCCGGGTCAGAAGTTGCGCAATGTCCTCCTTGGTAGTCGGGGGTTGTGAGGAGGCCCGGGCCCTGGTCTTTCTGGTGGACTTGCCCAATTTTAAGTGTTTAAAGCCGGTGTAATAGTGGTGGTGCTGCAGGAGCTCCCAGAGATGCGACCTCACACCACCATAGTTAGCCATGCCCCCCTCGACAGCTCACTTATTTTACACATCATGAGATGTTCATAGTGTGGCACCTTGGTAATGAGACACCTTTTTCATGTTGAACCAGATGATATTTTTTTTTCACTAAGTGGCAGGATTGTTTTCTAATTACTTGTACGTTGCAGCTGACTTTTTGCACATTTATTTATCCATGCGTTTTGAACACTTTTTACATGTGCCATTTGTCATTATTACAGTTAATTTATGGACATTTGTTATTAATATTATTATTATTATTATTATTATTATTATAGGGCCATTTATTCCATGGCACTTTAAATGTGAAAAAAGGGGGGGCATAGATAGACAAATACAATAGTCATGAACAATTCAAGGCACAGACTGGTACAGGAAAGAGGACCCTGCTCGTGAGTGCTCACAATCTACCAGGGGTGGGTGAGGATACAGTAGGTGAGGGCACAGATGATCGTGCATTGGTATAGTGGACTGAGGGTTACTGCAAGTTGTAGGCTTGTATGAATAGGTGGGTCTAAAGGTACCTTTTGAAGGTTTCCACAGTAGGGGAGAGTCTGATATGCTGTGGTAGAGAGTTCCAGAGTATGGGGGAGGTGTGGAAGAAATCTTATATGCGATTGTGGGAATAAGAGAAAATGGTGGCAGGAGAGAAGGAGATCTTGTGAGGATTGGTGGTTGCATGCAGGTAGGTATCTATGGTTTAATTTCTTTGCATGTGTGGATTGAAAGGGTTGTTACTGAAATCTGATGAGAAATTCATGCCAATAGCAGCATTGGAAATATATTTACTCATAGAATTGGTGAAATGTTCAATACTTATTTTACCTGCTGCATGCATGTTAAATCCATTTTATACCTAAATGAGAAGCCAAATCCTCTCTGAAATGCTTTGTATTGAAATTTAGTTTGAAATAAAAAAAAAACAATATTTATTCTTTGTAGAAGGCTTTAAAATCCTCTAGATTTTCAGTGCCCATTCAAATTCCTGCTTTTTGATGTTTCATTTCATTGTCATATTTTTTCATATGGTCTCACGCTATAGTTTGTGCATTACATTCATGCAAAGGAAAGGCACCCTTATAGTTGCTCAGTTAATACTTGCTTTTCATCCTCTATCTTTATCTAATTTCTAGCCTAATTTATTACTATAAATGCTGTTTTTTATATATTTGTATTGGAGTTTACAATGGATTTCATTGAAAAAAAGATACCAGTCATCTTCATGAAAGGCATGGTGATAAGTTAACTCCAATCTAGGGGAAAAGCTACAGGAATACAGAAATGACAAGTACATCTGGGCAACTGAAAACCATTATTACAAATGATACATATTAGATCGGACTGGCAAAAATCCGGGACCGGCGGATCACTGCTCAATAAAAAAATCCGGATCCGCTCCGGAATCTGGTGCCCATATAAATCAATGGGACCAGAATCCGGAGATTAAAAACATTGGTGGAAGGGATAGGAGGGCAGTGCACGGTATACTCACCTAGGCTGTGTCATGGCGGCAAACTCCTTCCGGGTCACGCTTTTCCCTTCCGGAGCCGACAATTCAATATTCACTGTTTTGCCCACCCACCGGCACGTGTAATTGGTTGCAGCTAGACGCACCCCCACCCTCAGTGGCAGCGTGTCAGCTGACTGCAACTAATCCCAGGCGCCAGGACGGCCGATGGGTGGGAAAAGCAGTGCAAGTGTCTGCAGGTCAGAATGGTGAGCGTGCATGTAGACAGAAACACATGCTCGCCCGCTCCTGTCAGAAGAGTGTGCGGCTATGCCGGTGATGCGATGTCAGACTCGTACAAGTCTGACATCACATCACCCATCACGGTCTTCTGTGCTCTGCATATGAGCGTGCATGTACCTAGTAACACATGCACACTCCTGTCAGAGTGTGCGGCTGTGACGGTGATGTGTATTCAGAAACACGGCGTCGGAGTTGGCTCCTGTGCATAGCGCTTATCACCGGCGCCGTTTTTCTGAAGCCTGCAGTACCTAGTATTATGCATGAGAGGGTGGCGCATGCGCCCTCTCTTCTTCAGATCTCGTTGTGACCGCAGGAGCACACGCGGTCACAACAGGACTGGAGAACAGCGGATCTTACCGATTAGCTGCAGCAGACGATATAGTAGCTGCAGCTAATTGGGGTAAGATCAGCTGTTCTCCAGTCCTGTTGTGACCGCGCGCGCTCCTGCGGTCACAACAAGATCTGAAGAAGTGAGGGCGCATGCGCCGCCCTCTCATGCACAATAGTAGGTACTGCGGGCTTCAGAAACACGGCGCCGGTGATAAGCGCTATGCACAGGAGCCAACTCAGACGCCGTGTTTCTGAATAGAGAAATTTGCATACAGCCAGAGAGAGGGAGGAACAGGCGGCGGGGGGGGGGGGGGAGGCGGGAATCATGTGCTTAACCCGCTCGGATATTATCTGGAGAGGGGCACACGTCAATCAAAAAGATGATGGATTTTCAAACTTTATAAACTTGGCTTTAACAGCCTGATGTTTGGTTCCCTTTAAATAAATAATTTACAAAAACCCCGACATGCAGTCCCCCCTAATTTTGATACCCAGCCAAGATAAAGCCAGCTAGGGGCTGGTATTCTCAGCTCGCAGGCGCCCGGTATTGCCGCATCCATTAGATGTGACAATCCCGATGCTTTACCGGCTCTTCTCGATTGCCCTGCTGCGATGGCAATCAGGGTAATAAGGGGTTAATAACAGCGCACAGCTGCTACTAAGCCCCAGGTTAGTGATGGCCCAGGCGTCTATGAGATACCTGCATCACTAATCTATAAGTGACATTAACCGCTTCACGACCATGGACTGAAAGATCCGTCATGGTGCCCTGGTACTTAAAGACCAATGACGGATCTTTCCGTCATGGCGGAATCACGGCACCGGAGCCCCCGGTGAGTGTGATCGGTTCACACAAACCGCAGATTCGGGGAGGAGGGTACCTGTACCTGACCTCAGGAGAGGTTTTGCCTCCTCCCCGGACCTACGGAGGCTGTGATTGGTTAAGCTGCGTTCGTCAGCCAATCACAGCTACTGTAATGTTCCAGCCAGTAAAGTGGCTGAAACATTGAAATCCAGCCCTGACCAGTGCATTTGTAGCACTGGCCATTGGCTGGAGCTGGGTGACCTCACTGGATCACCCTCCACGAGCTCCAGTAGCTCTGATTGGAGAGATCGGCCTTGTGACCGATCTCTCCAATCACAGTGGACCTGTTGCCGGTGACCGCCCCCCTCAGCTTCACTTGTCGGTACCTGCAGCATGCCAGCACAGTGAGCGTATACAGTGCAATGGCAGGGCGACAAGTTGGGGTCCCAAGCTGTTATGTGACTGGATCATGTGACCCGGAAGTTGCCGCGCTGCCATTGCACTGTATCAAACCAGCGAAAAGCCTCCCGATCCGCCGCCGCCCTTCTACATCTGCCACTGCTGTCCCTGATGTGCTGCCTGCCCCCCCACCTCTCACCCTCGTAATCGTCTGCCCCCCCACCTCTCACCCTCGTGATCGGCTGCCGCCCACCTCTCATCCTCGTTATGGGCTGCCCGCCCCCTCCTCTCCATTCTGTGCTGCCCGCCCCTACCCCTCCTCCACTGTGATGTTCTCCCCGCTCCCTCACCTGTCACCCCTGTCATGTGCTCCCCGCTCCTTCACCTTTCACCCCGTTGATGTGCGCTCCCTCACCTGTCATCCCCGTCATGTGCGCTTCCTCACCTGTCACCCCTGTGATGTTCGCTCCCTCACCTGTCACCCCCGTCGTGTGCGCTCCCTCACCTGTCACCCCCGTCGTGTGCGCTCCCTCACCTGTCACCCCTGTGATGTGCGCTCCCTCACCTGTCACCCCCATCATGTGCGCTCCCTCACCTGTCACCCCCGTCATGTGCGCTCCCTTACCTGTCACCCCCGTCATGTGCGCTCCCTTACCTGTCACCCCCGTCATGTGCGCTCCCTCACCTGTCACCGCGGTGATGTGCGCTCCCTCACTTGACACCCCGGTGATGTGCGCTCCCTCACCTGTCACCCCCGTGATGTGCATTCCCTCACCTGTCACCCCCGTGATGTGCGTTCCCTCACCTGTCACCCCCCTGATGTGCGCTTCCTCACCTGTCACCCCAGTCATGTGCGCTCCCTCACCTGTCACCCCCGTCATGTGCGCTCCCTCACCTGTCACCCCTGTGATCTGTGCTCCCTCACCTGTCACCCCGTGATCTGCTGTCCGCTCTCACCCCACCTTTCACCCCCGTGATCTGTGCTCTGCTCACCTGTCACCCCTGTGATCTGCTGCCTGCTCTCCGCTCACCTGTCTCCCCCGTGATCTGCGCTCCCTCTCCCACCTCTCATTCTCCCCACTCTGCTGCCTCCTTCATCTCCTGTGATCCTGCTGCCTAGATCCATCCTGTAAGGTAACTATCACCAATATCACCTCCCACTCCCACTCCCCTTCCCCCCATCCTCTGCCGCTCCTGCATCCACTGCGCCCTTTCCCATCCGCCGCCGTCTCACATTCACAGATGCTCCCTTTATATGCCGCTGCCCCCCATTCAGCTGCCCCCCCATCTGCTGCTGTTCTGATCCATCCTGTAAGTATTGTTCGTAGCTCTTTTCTAACTATCCCCAATCGCATCTCCCACTCCCTCCCCCCCCTCCCCCACCTGCTTGCCGCCAAGTGCTGATCAGCTACGTGATTGGCAGTTCAGGTACATAATTGTTGCTCGAGTTTTTGCTTTTTTTTTTGTGCACCCAAAAAAAAAAAAAAAAAGACAAAACTTGAACAATTAGGTACCTGATCAGCAATTATCCTACAGTCGTACTTGACTTTGACTTTGGACAGGACTTCTTTTTTCCATCCCACCTAGTCCCCCCCTTTTTGCAGAACATCTGTGCGTGCGCCCTGATTTTTTTTTTATGCCATGGGGGTCTAGATTCCAAAATGGTGTCACATGTGGGGGAGCTCCACTGTTTCGGCACGACAGGGGGTCTCCAAACACAACATGGAATACGGTAATTATTCCAGACAATTTTGCGTTTGAAAAGTCAAATGACGCTCCTTGCATTCCGAGCCCTGCTGTGCGCCCAAACATTCGATTTCCACCAGATATGAGGTATCTGTGTGCTCAGGAATAGAGTTGAGCGCGGTTCGAGGTTCTCCAGTTCGCGGCTCGAGTGATTTTGGGGGCTGTTCTAGATCGAACTAGAACTCGAGCTTTTTGCTAAAGCTCGATAGTTCTAGATACGTTCGAGAATGGTTCTAGCAGCAAAAAGACCAGCTAATTCCTAGCTGGCTTTCCGCTGTAATAGTGTAAGTCACTCTGTGACTCACACTATTATGACATTTCAGTGTATAGTGTGCGGGAACAGCGCATTCAGATCACTGCTGTATGGATAATGGCGATCACTATTTTTTTTTTTCTTTGTCTTCCTTTCCTAAGCGCTCGCATGTAGTGGGGCGGGCCAGCATGTCAGCCAATCCCAGACACACACACAGCTAAGTGGACTTTTAGCCAGAGAAGCAACGGCATGTGTGATAGGATGTCCATGTCACATGTCCCTGCATTATAAAACCGGACATTTTCCTCCTGCACGCCATTATCTGCCTTCTGCGTCCTTGGTGTCAGACATCACTGGCGCAGCTCCTATCTCCGATACTGCTGTGTACGCTCCATACACAGCGCTGTACAGAATAGGGATAGAAGTTTCTATCAGTCCTTTTAAGGGCTCATACCGGCAGGGTGAGAGCCATAGGTGACAGGTCCGTGAAAACAGAGTTTAACAGCTACACAAGATGACAGCGTCTATATAGCTAAGGTCAGGGATTTCCTCGCTGCATTTCCCCATTAGGAGGGATAGAAAGGTAGGCTTCCTTTCCTCTACCCAGAGACCCACAACCTTGCCACTGTACCCTCCTGCCCTTTGCACTCTCAAACTCATTGTTACTAAGCCATTATACTAGCAAACACTGAGTGAACTTAGTGGCATCCTAAACGTGGCTGTTGGACTTCTGTATTGTCCCACTAGTGTAAAGATATTTGCAGCACGTCTGCCTGCATTGCACACTCAAACTCATTGTTACTAAGCCATTATACTAGCAAACACTGAGTGAACTTAGTGGCATCCTAAACGTGGCTGTTGGACTTCTGTATTGTCCCACTAGTGCAAAGATATTTGCAGCACATCTGCCTGCTTTGCACACTCAAACTCATTGTTACTAAGCCATTATACTAGCAAACACTGAGTGAACTTAGTGGCATCCTAAACGTGGCTGTTGGACTTCTGTATTGTCCCACTAGTGCAAAGATATTTGCAGTACGTCTGCCTGCATTGCACACTCAAACTCATTGTTACTAAGCCATTATACTAGCAAACACTGAGTGAACTTAGTGGCATCATAAAAGTGTCTGTTGGACTTCTGTATTGTCCCACTAGTGCAAAGATATTTGCAGCACGTCTGCCTGCATTGCACACTCAAACTCATTGTTACTAAGCCATTATACTAGCAAACAGTGAGTGAACTTAGTGGCATCCTAAAAGTGGCTGTTGAACTTCTGTATTGTCCATCTAGTGCAAAGATATTTGCAGCACGTCTGCCTGCATTGCACACTCAAACTCATTGTTACTAAGCCATTATACTAGCAAACACTGAGTGAACTTAGTGGCATCCTAAACGTGGCTGTTGGACTTCTGTATTGTCCCACTAGTGCAAAGATATTTGCAGCACATCTGCCTGCTTTGCACACTCAAACTCATTGTTACTAAGCCATTATACTAGCAAATACTGAGTGAACTTAGTGGCATCCTAAACGTGGCTGTTGGACTTCTGTATTGTCCCACTAGTGCAAAGATATTTGCAGTACGTCTGCCTGCATTGCACACTCAAACTCATTGTTACTAAGCCATTATACTAGCAAACACTGAGTGAACTTAGTGGCATCATAAAAGTGTCTGTTGGACTTCTGTATTGTCCCACTAGTGCAAAGATATTTGCAGCACGTCTGCCTGCATTGCACACTCAAACTCATTGTTACTAAGCCATTATACTAGCAAACAGTGAGTGAACTTAGTGGCATCCTAAAAGTGGCTGTTGAACTTCTGTATTGTCCATCTAGTGCAAAGATATTTGCAGCACGTCTGCCTGCATTGCACACTCAAACTCATTGTTACTAAGCCATTAAACTAGCAAACACTGAGTGAACTTAGTGGCATCCTAAAAGTGGCTGTTGGACTTCTGTATTGTCCCACTAGGGCAAAGATATGTCTAGCACCTGTGCAGGACACCCTCCTGCTCTGTTTTTAATAAGCTATAATGATAGCAAAAAATGCTGCCATTTAGTGGCATACAAGAACTGGCTGTTGGACTTCCATTAGTGTCCCACTGGTGCAAATCTATTTGCAGCACCTCTGCATGACACCCTCATGCACATTTTGCTACGCTAATTTTATAGCAAACTCAGGGAATTCATTGCTGCATTTGAACATTCGGAGTGATAGAAAGTGAGGCTTCCTTTAGCTTTTCCCTCTGTTCATAGACAGCATCTCCAAGTCCACACACGAAGAGCAATTTCTCCTCCACGTCTAAGTGTGGAGAGGCAGCTAGTGCGCATGCGTGTGCCGATTTACCCCAGCTGCAGCCTAACTACAGGGTTTCACCTAGTGAGTATGCTCAGCCTGACTGTGCCATTCCTGAGGCTAAGTCTTCATTTCGGGATACAGCGCATGCTCCCACACTTAGTGCGAAAAGCCGCTTTGCACAGGTACTTGCATTCCGTGCCGGGTCTAAGTCCTGTTTTGTGCCTAGACACCATGCTAAAGCTGATAGTTTTTTTTCAGAGAATGTATTTCATGCAACTGAGCATGCTCAGGCACTTACTGCATCAGAGACTAGGTCCGGTAATGAACTCTTTGGCCCTGCCCCTGATGTGGGGGGCCCATATAGACCACAGGGCATCAGGTGTCCTGACGATGTGGCCAGACAACTCCCAAATGGCTTGCAGAGGCCCGCCCCTATGACTTGTCACCTCATTATTGATGGTCAGATGATGACTGATGAGGTGTTTGTGTCGTGGCAGCCATGAGGTCATTATTGAAGTTGCGGTTCCAAATAGGACGCTAGTTATGCCACTCATGACGTGTCACTCTGCTTTTGTCTCCAGGAGGTGCATTGTGGTCCACCCTGGTTTGGGGCGGACCCAGGTTATAAAATGGGCTGGAGCCAACAAGGAGGTGCGCAGTCTTCTATTATGCTCCGAAAGAGCACACCTCCATGTGTTGAACCCATTGCGGCTTTAGGCCAGAGGTAGGCAGGGATAGGGCGTCGATGCAGGCCGCCACCACAGTTGGTAACACCGAATGGTTAAGACTAGAGTTGAGCGCGGTTCGTGGTTCGAGGTTCTCCAGTTCTAGGCTCGAGTGATTTTGGGCCCTGTTCTAGATCGAACTAGAACTCGAGCTTTTTGCAAAAGCTCGATAGTTCTAGAAACGTTCGAGAACGGTTCTAGCAGCAAAAAACCAGCTAAATCCTAGCTTGGTTTCCGCTGTAATAGTGTAAGTCACTCTGTGAATCACACTATTATGACATTTCAGTGTATAGTGTGCGTGAACAGCGCCTTCAGATCACTGCTGTTTCTATAATGGCGATCGCCATTTTTTTTTTTTTTTCCTTGTCTTCCTTCCCTAAGCGCGCGAGCGCGCGTGTAGTGGGGCGGGCCAGCATGTCAGCCAATCCCAGACACACACACAGCTAAGTGGACTTTTAGCCAGAGAAGCAACGGCATGTGTGATAGGATGTCCATGTCACATGTCCCTGCATTATAAAACCGGACATTTTCCTCCAGGACGCCATTATCTCTTCTGCGTCTTTGGTGTCAGACATCACTGTCGCAGCTCCGTCCTTTGTCCTATCGCTGATACAGCTGTATGCGCTCCATACACAGCGCTGGACAGCTTAGGGAGAGCACTTTCTAGCAGTCCTTTTAAGGGCTCAAACCGGCAGGGTCAGAGTTAAGGTGACAGGTCCTGAAAACAGCGACAGCGTCTGTGTAGCCAAGGTCAGGGATTTCCTCCCTGCATTTCCCTATTAGGAGGGAATAGAAAGACAGGCTTCCATTCCTCTACTCAGAGCCCCACAATCCTGGCACTGTACCCTCCTGTCCTCTGCACACTCCAACTCATTATAACTAAGCCATTATACTAGCAAACACTCAGTGTACCTAGTGGCATCCTAAACGTGGCTATTGGACTTTGCTATAGTCCCACTAGTGCAAAGACATTTGCAGAGCAAGTCTGCCTGCATTGCACACTCCAACTCATTATAACTAAGCCATTATACTAGCAAACACTCAGTGTACCTAGTGGCATCCTAAACGTGGCTATTGGACTTTGCTATAGTCCCACTAGTGCAAAGACATTTGCAGAGCACGTCTGCCTGCATTGCACACTCCAACTCATTATAACTAAGCCATTATACTAGCAAACACTCAGTGTACCTAGTGGCATCCTAAACGTGGCTATTGGACTTTTGTCTAGTCACACTAGTGCAAAGACATTTGCAGCACCTATGCCTGCATTGCACACTCCAACTCATTATAACTAAGCCATTATACTAGCAAACACTCAGTGTACCTAGTGGCATCATAAACGTGGCTATTGGACTTTGCTATAGTCAAACTAGTGCAAAGACATTTGCAGAGCGCGTCTGCCTGCATTGCACACTCCAACTCATTATATCTAAGCCATTATACTAGCAAACACTCAGTGTACCTAGTGGCATCCTAAACGTGGCTATTGGACTTTTGTCTAGTCACACTAGTGCAAAGACATTTGCAGCACCTATGCCTGCATTGCACACTCCAACTCATTATAACTAAGCCATTATACTAGCAAACACTCAGTGTACCTAGTGGCATTCTAAACGTGGCTATTGGACTTTGCTATAGTCCCACTAGTGCAAAGACATTTGCAGAGCGCGTCTGCCTGCATTGCACACTCCAACTCATTATAACTAAGCCATTATACTAGCAAACACTCAGTGTACCTAGTGGCATCCTAAACGTGGCTATTGGACTTTGCTATAGTCCCACTAGTGCAAATACATTTGCAGAGCGCGTCTGCCTGCATTGCACACTCCAACTCATTATAACTAAGCCATTATACTAGCAAACACTCAGTGTACCTAGTGGCATCCTAAACGTGGCTATTGGACTTTGCTATAGTCACACTAGTGCAAAGACATTTGCAGAGCGCGTCTGCCTGCATTGCACACTCCAACTCATTATAACTAAGCCATTATACTAGCAAACACTCAGTGTACCTAGTGGCATCCTAAACGTGGCTATTGGACTTTGCTATAGTCCCACTAGTGCAAAGACATTTGCAGAGCGCGTCTGCCTGCATTGCACACTCCAACTCATTATAACTAAGCCATTATACTAGCAAACACTCAGTGTACCTAGTGGCATCCTAAACGTGGCTATTAGACTTTTGTCTAGTCACACTAGTGCAAAGACATTTGCAGCACCTATGCCTGCATTGCACACTCCAACTCATTATAACTAAGCCATTATACTAGCAAACACTCAGTGTACCTAGTGGCATCCTAAACGTGGCTATTGGACTTTGCTATAGTCACACTAGTGCAAAGACATTTGCAGAGCGCGTCTGCCTGCATTGCACACTCCAACTCATTATAACTAAGCCATTATACTAGCAAACACTCAGTGTACCTAGTGGCATCCTAAACGTGGCTATTGGACTTTTGTCTAGTCACACTAGTGCAAAGACATTTGCAGCACCTATGCCTGCATTGCACACTCCAACTCATTATAACTAAGCCATTATACTAGCAAACACTCAGTGTACCTAGTGGCATCCTAAACGTGGCTATTGGACTTTGCTATAGTCCCACTAGTGCAAAGACATTTGCAGAGCGCGTCTGCCTGCATTGCACACTCCAACTCATTATAACTAAGCCATTATACTAGCAATTTTTGCTGCCAGTTTAAGGGCCGTAGTTGCATTGTCAGGGATATTTATTCTTTATTATTCTGCTGTTAATAAAGCTAGACCACCACTGCAATCTACACCACCTCTCAATTTTTACTACCACATTTTCAGTCCACAATCTTGTCACATGAGTGGCAAAATGACAGATGCTGGTGGAAAGGGGAAGAGGCGTGGTGGAAAAGGCAAAAAAGGTTTTGTCCATGGGGAAGGTGGCAAAGCTCCATTATCATCTGCTGAAGATAGACCATCTGCCAGCAAAAGTAAGATGTCTACTACTTACCGTGGACAATCCGATGTGCTCCCTTTTTTACGGACACGAACAACAGGAACAAAGGTAGATGATGGGCAAAAAAGGAAAATGCTTGAATGGATCTCAAGTGGTCCAACAAGTGCCCTCTCAGCCACTTCAAGTACCGCATCCAAAAAACACCAGTCCTCTGAGTTGTCATCCCAATCAAACTTGATTTCTCCCAGCTCTGAAGTCTCCATCAGCCCTGCACAGTATGGTGGAACTGAGATGGCTGAGTCTGCAGAGCTGTTCAGTCACACTATAGCCTGGGAATCAGAGGTCTGCTCCCAAGCTACAGTGAGTACAGAACAGGAAATGGTCTGCAGTGATGCCCAGAACCTTTGTGACTCTGATTCAGGCCGTGAGGACCAAGTTTCGGAGCATAATGTTGACCCTTTGTCACAAACTGTAACACCTGTGGTTATAGACAATGAGGAACATACTGATGAAGATGAGACTCAGATACCCGATTGGGATGACAACTTAAATATTTGGTCAGGGCAAGAAGAGGCTCGGTCTGAGGGGGAGGGGAGTGCAAACACAACAATTGATGATGAAGTTCTAGGTCCCACCTACTGTCAACCCACAGTCAGGCACTCGAGGAGGTCAACAGAGGTGGTGGAGGAGGATGCAACTGATGACGAAGTTACCTTGCGCCTTCCTGGACAGAGTCGGAGTACTGGTAGCACATCTACAACTGCATCCTCAGCCACCACTCTGCCTCTGAGCATTATTCGGGGTGGATCAACAGGTCGCATGGCCTCTAAGCCTTGCCTAGCCTGGTCCTTTTTTGACATAGAAAAAGATCACCCAAATTATGTGATCTGTAAAATTTGTCATGGTTCTCTTAGTAGAGGTAAAAACCTCAGCAGTTTGACAACTTCTTCCATGAATCGTCACATGAATAAATATCATATGGCCCGGTGGGAAGCTCACCGTGCTGCAATGCGGCCTAGCGGAGCGAACCATCCACCGCCTGCCCCTTCTAGTGCATCCGCGCGATCATCATCTTCTAGGACTGTGGGGACAGCTGTCACACCTGTTTTTCCACCCACAACTTCCACCACTGTAACCGCAACAGGCAGTTTGCTTGGTAGGTCGTCAGTTGTTTTGGAAGGGGAAACAAGTGAGTGTGTACAGCTCTCTCAGACATCGATAGCACCAACTTTGGATGAAGGCAACATCATGTCTCCGCCTGCACTTTCCTCACAAACCTGCATTTTTCCAGGGACACCCTACTCAACACCGTCTACACACAGCTGCCAGATCTCTGTCCCTCAGATGTGGACAAATAAAAGGCCATTTCCTGCGACCCATGACAAAGCTAAGAGGTTGACTCTATCCCTCTGTAAGCTGTTGGCTACAGAAATGCTGCCTTTCCGCCTAGTGGACACACAGGATTTTAGAGACCTTATGTCTGTCGCTGTGCCCCAGTACCAGATGCCTAGTCGCCACTACTTTTCTAAGAAAGGTGTGCCCGCGCTACACCAGCATGTCACACACAACATCACCGCTTCATTGAGAAACTCTGTGTGTGAACGGGTGCATTTCACCACCGATACTTGGACCAGTAAGCATGGACAGGGACGTTACATGTCGCTGACTGGGCACTGGGTAACTATGGTGATAGATGGTGAAGGGTCTGCTGCACAAGTCTTGCCGTCCCCACGACTTGTGTGTCAATCCTCTGTCTGTCCAAGTTCCGCCACTGCTTCTGCATCCTCCACCTCATCTGGGTCCTCCACCTCCGCCCCAAGCCTGCCTGGTCAGGCCACCAGCGTTCTCACTGCGCAGAAGGAATCACGCACCCCTCATTACTATGCTGGCAGCAGAGCGCAACGGCATCAGGCGGTCTTTAGCTTGACATGTCTTGGGAATAAGAGTCACACAGCTGAGGAGTTGTGGTCAGCTCTGCGGTCCGAGTTTAATAAATGGTAGTCTCCACTCAACCTGCAGCCTGGTAAGGCCGTGTGCGACAATGCCGCAAACCTGGGTGCGGCCCTTCGCCTGGGCAAGGTGACACACGTACCTTGTATGGCTCACATGTTGAACCTTGTCGTGCAGCAATTTTTAACACAGTATCCCGGCCTAGATGGCCTTCTGAACAGGGCACGAAAACTGTCTGCTCACTTCCGCCGTTCAAGCGCCGCAGCTGAGCGACTTGCATCGCTCCAGAAGTCTTTCGGCCTGCCGGTTCATCACCTGAAATGCGATGTGGCGACACGCTGGAATTCAACTCTCCACATGTTACAGCGACTGTGGCAGCACCGCCGTGCCCTGGTGCAATACGTCATGACGTATAGCCTGGGCCAACGAGATGCAGAGGTGGGGCAGATCACCCTGATGGAGTGGTCTCAGATCAAGAACCTATGCACCCTTCTGCACAATTTCGACATGGCGACGAATATGTTTAGCGCTGACAATGCCATTATCAGCATGACGATTCCAGTCATTTACATGCTGGAACACACGCTAAACACTATTCGGAGTCAGGGGGTGGGACAACAGGAAGGGGATGAACTACAGGAGGATTCATATGCGCAAGACACAACAACATCACCAAGGTCCAGACGTTCATCATCACCAAGGCGCCAGGCATGGGAGCATGGGGGACAGGGATCAACAAGGGCGCATGGTAGCAGGCGAGATGTTGAGGAAGGTGCAGGAGGACATGAGGAAATGGAGGACGAACTGTCCATGGACATGGAAGACTCAGCAGATGAGGGAGACCTTGGTCAAATTTCAGTTGAAAGAGGTTGGGGGGAGATGTCAGAGGAAGAAAGAACGGTTAGCACCTCTATGCCACAAACACAGTGTGGACTTGGTCCGCATGGCTGCGCAAGACACATGAGTGCCTTCTTGTTGCACTACCTCCAACATGACCCTCGTATTGTCAAAATTAGAAGTGATGATGACTACTGGCTTGCCACACTATTAGATCCCCGGTACAAGTCCAAATTTTGTGACATAATTCCAGCCATAGAAAGGGACGCACGTATGCAGGAGTATCAGCAGAAGCTGTTACTCGATCTTAGATCCGCTTTTCCACCAAACAACCGTGCAGGTGCAGGGAGTGAATCTCCCAGTTGTAACTTGACAAACATGGGACGGTCTAGTCATCTTCAACAGTCTACCCGTACCAGTAGGACCGTATCTGGTGCTGGTAACAGCAATTTTATGGAATCTTTTCATAATTTTTTTAGACCCTCCTTTGCAAGCCCACCAGAGACAACAAGTCTGACACATAGTCAACGGCTGGAGAGGATGATACAGGAGTATCTCCAAATTAACATCGATGCCATGACTTTGCAAATGGAGCCTTGCTCCTTTTGGGCTTCAAACCTAGAAAAATGGCCAGAGCTCTCAACTTACGCCTTGGAGATTTTGTCATGTCCAGCTGCCAGCGTTGTCTCTGAACGTGTCTTCAGTGCTGCTGGGTGTGTGCTGACAGATAAGCGCACGCGTCTGTCCAGTGACAATGTGGACAGACTGACGTTCATCAAAATGAACAAGTCATGGATCCAGAAGGAATTTACAACCCCTGTGTCATCCTGGGGAGAGTAAATGCTTGTGGATTTGGAATGTGCGTGATGCAAATCTAGCTGTGAAGTGTACAACTAGGGCACAAGTGCTGCCACTGAATGGGTGGGTGTGTGTGGGGCACAATTTTTGGAAAAAAAGGGAGACTCCGCTTGGAGTAACCCTTGCTTACATTGTTTTTAAAAGAAGCCAAGATGAACAAGTCATGGTTCAGCAAATACTTTATCTACCTACCCCGGTGTCATGCTGGGGACGGTTAATTATGGCGTATTTTTGAATGTGCTTGATGCAAATAAAAACATCCTGTTTGCAACTAGGGCCCAAGTGCTGCCACTGATGGGGTGGGTGTCTGTGTGGCCCAATTTTTGGAAAAAAGGGAGACTCCGCTTGGAGTAACCCTTGCTTGCTGTGTTTTTAAAAGAAGCCAAGATGAACAGAGCTGGGATCAGGAAAGACTTTGCTACCTACCCTGGTGTCATCCTGGGGACGGTTAATTATGGCGTATTTTTGAATGTGCTTGATGCAAATCTAGCTGTGAAGTGTACAACTAGGGCACAAGTGCTGCCACTGAATGGGTGGGTGTGTGTGGGGCACAATTTTTGGAAAAAAAGGGAGACTCCGCTTGGAGTAACCCTTGCTTGCTGTGTTTTTAAAAGAAGCCAAGATGAACAGAGCTGGGATCAGGAAAGACTTTGCTACCTACCCTGGTGTCATCCTGGGGACGGTTAATTATGGCGTATTTTTGAATGTGCTTGATGCAAATCTAGCTGTGAAGTGTACAACTAGGGCACAAGTGCTGCCACTGAATGGGTGGGTGTGTGTGGGGCACAATTTTTGGAAAAAAAGGGAGACTCCGCTTGGAGTAACCCTTGCTTACATTGTTTTTAAAAGAAGCCAAGATGAACAAGTCATGGTTCAGCAAATACTTTATCTACCTACCCCGGTGTCATCCTGGGGACGGTTAATTATGGCGTATTTTTGAATGTGCTTGATGCAAATCTAGCTGTGAAGTGTACAACTGGGGCACAAGTGCTGCCACTGAATGGGTGGGTGTGTGTGGGGCCCAATTTTTGGAAAAAAGGGAGACTCCGCTTGGAGTCACCTTGCGGTGTTTTACATGACTTTAGAAGGGCGTGCCATGCCTATATCTGTGTCTCCTCCTCTTTTTCCTTGTCCAGCTCTTTTGTTTTTGCATAAGTATATGTCCTTGTCACTTTCCCATATGTTTGTGTTGTGTTGTGAGTTGTTTGTGACCTTTTGGACACCTTTGAGGGTGTTTTCTCGGTGTTTTTATGTGTTTGTGATTGCCTGCCATTGTTTCCTATGCAGTTCGAGTTCGGTTCGTCGAACGTTCGACGAGCCGAACTCGAACGGGACCTCCGTTCGGCGAACCGACCTCGAGCCGAACCGGGACCGGTTCGCTCATCTCTAGTTAAGACCAGCTCCTGTCCTACAAGTCCTGCTTGTGCAGCCCAGTGGCATTAACAGGCCTGCTGCTGCTGATGCACCTGCTGTCCACAGGTGTGGCCCCAATGCACACGGTCAGCGTACTGAATGGCCCCTGTGATGATAACAGGGAGTTCCTGGGCTGGGTGGGCGTGTGGACCCTGTGACGCTAACAGGGCTCCCAGTCTCCAGATCCGAGTGGCGTCTAACTCTGTTCAGGCAACTATTAGTTCCATAGCCACACAGACCTGTATCCTCCACCTAACCTTCACGTTGCCAACCTCTCCTTAGCCGTCTGGGAGCACGGTGGACATTGACTGCTGATGGGGATATATACCTTTCTCTTTCTTTTCTTATTAATTTTCGTTATATAGCGGTAACATAGTATATACCACCTTATCTAAATCTGCCAGTCCCACCGTAACAGATGGTGTTTCTTCATCAAATGTTACTTTTGCTTAACCACCAAACCCACGGACAAAAACTTTTTTACCCTTTCCAACACAATTGTTCCCCTTTCCACCAGCATCTGTCCTTTTTCAACTCATTTGGTATATGACCAAAAGTGCAACTCTGCAGGGACACCGTACTCAATGCCATCTCAGCACAGCAGCCAGCCCTCGGTCCCTCAGATGTGGACAAGTAAAAGACCATTTCCTCCTATCCATGACAAAGCGTTGAGATTCACTCTGTGCAGCACAGCTGTTTACTGGAAAAGCAGATCTAAGATTGCGCACCACCTTCTGCAGATACTCCTGTATACGTGCGTCCCTTTCTATGGCAGGAATTATTTCGCCAAATTTTGTCTTCTACCAGGGATCTAACAGTGTGGCAACCCAGTAGTTAGCATTACTTCGAATTCGTACAATCTGAGGGTCATGTTGTGGGTAGTGCAGCAAGAAGGTGCTCATGTGTCTTGTCCATCCAGGAGGACCAAGTCCTTGGTGTGTTGGTGGCAGAGAGGTGAGAATCGTGCCTCCTTTCTCTGCCCTCTCCCCCCAACCTCGCACAACCGAAATGTGAGCAAGCTCTCACTCATCTGCTGAGTCTTCCATGCCCATCGCTAGTTCGTCCTCCATTTCTTCATGGGCTCCTGCACCTTCCTCAACAATTTTTGCTGATACTATGTGCCCTTGTTAATCCCTCTCCCCCACCATGACTGCCGCCTAGGTGCCGCTCACTGTATGGACCTTGTAGATCTTATTATCCCTTCTGCATATGACTCCTCCTGTACTTCCTCCCCTTCCTCTTGGACCAACACCTGACTCCGAATAATGCTTACAGTGTGCTCCATCTTGTAGATGACCAGAATTGTCACGCTGAGAATGGCATCGCCAGTGGTAAACATCTTCGTCGCCATTTGTAAACTGTGTAGAAGGGTGCATAGGTCCTTGATCTGACACCACTCCAGCAGTGTGATCTGCACCACCTCTGGATCAAGTTAGCCCAAGGTATACGTCATACCGTATTTCAGCAGGGCTCTGCGGTGCTGCCACACACGCTGCAACATGTGCAGATTCCAATTCCTGCGTGTCGGAACATCGCATTTCCGGCGTTTAATCGCCAGACCCTAAGACTTCAGGAGCGATGAAAGTTGTTGAGCTGCTGGGTGCGAAGGATGAAAGTGAGCACATAGCAGCGTGCCCACTGCACAAGGCCATGTAGGCCGGGATGGTATTTTAAAAATTGCTGGAGAATCAGATTCAACACGTGAGCCATACAAGTCACGTGTGTCACATTGCCCTGACGAAGGGCCGCAGACAGGTTTGCATCATTGCCGCACACGGCTGTTAAGTCACCAACGTAGTCCACTCAATCAATTTGTACTCCGGTCGCCAGGTGACAACGTGTTCCTTTCGTGCATAGTGCTGATGATGGGAAAGGAGTCGATACCTGCGGCGCAGGTGGACGCAGGTTATGCTCATCCACTGGGTTGTGTTACCTTGATAGATACAGAACCACAGGCTGAATGTAGGTGGTCGGTATCTCACAGATGAAGTACCATCATTCAGCTACAACCAATGGGAAGACACCACACCCTTTTTTAGGCCCCTCCTGTCTGCAGACCACTGCCAGACAAAGCTATGAACCTCTTGTTACTGTTACCCCCAGTTCAGTTTTATGAGTTTGTGTGCTTGTTACCTGACTACTTTTCCTGCTTGCTGTTTATGTACCTCGTTGGCCGATACGCATTTCACCTCTGCTTGTTTTCTGATTAAGAACTGGCCATCCCATTCTGTTCCTCTTCCTCAATTAATGTTTTTGACCCTGCATGACTACTATTCTCTGGAACTGCAGCCTTCCACAGGTATTGATTAACTTGGGCCCTGTGTAATTCCAAATCACTGTATAGGGGTTAAAGGGTTTCAGGGATCTGGGTGTCCAGCTTGGTGAGTGGCTTGCCTCTAGCCTATCCTTTACAGCCCATCTGAGTGTGTCGATCCAGGCAGGCGTTACACCGTGCCCTCTGCAGAAGGCCATGTAGGCCGGGATAGTGTTTTAAAAATTGCTGGACAACCAGGTTCAACACGTGAGCCATACAAGGCACGTGTGTCACATTATCCTGAAGAAGGGTTGCAGACTGGTTTGCATCATTGTCGCACCCGACCTTCCCTGGCTGCTGGTTGAGTGGAGACAACCATTGATGAAACTCGGTCTCACTCTCCAGAGCTTACCGTCCACAACTCCTCAGCGGTGTGACTCACATTTCCCAGACATTTCTAAGTAAAGAGTCGACCGCATCATGCTGTTGAGCTGTGCTGCCAGCATAGTAAGGAGGTGTGTGGGCTTCCTTGGGCGCAGTTACAAGGAAGGGTGGCCTGACCACACAGGGTTTGGCCCGAGGTGGAGGACCCACACGAGGTTGAGGAGGCAGAAGCAGTGGAGGAACTTATACATACAGAGGAAGGATTGACACACAAGTCGTGGGGACGGCAAGACTTGTACAGCAAACCCTTCTCCATCTCTCACCATAGTTACCCAGTGCCCAGTCAGCAACATGTAACTCCCCTGTCCATGCTTACTGGTCCAAGTATCTGTGGTGAAATGCACCCTGTCACACACAGAGTTTGTCAAGGAATCGATGAGGTTATGTGCGACCTGCTGTGGTAGCGCGGGCACGCCTTTCTTGGAGAAGGAGTGACGACTGGCCTTCGGCTCTTGGGGCACTGCAATGGGCATAAGGTCTCGAAAATCCTCGGTCTCAAAAGAGTGTAAAGGCAGCCTTTCTGTTGCCAACAAGTTGCAGATGATGAAACTCAACCTCTTAGGCATGTCATGCCCTTCGAAAATCATGTAAAACACAGCGAGGGGACTCCAACCACAGTCTCCCTCGTTTCTACTAATTGAGCCACACCCCCCCACTTGACTGGCATCAGTTGATCCCCCTTTTCAAAATGAAAAAGATGCTTTGCATGAAGCACTCTCAAAAATACGTGTGCCTTTCGCGTCCCCTGGATGACCCAGGGGAAGAAAAGTCCTCTGAGAGCCATGACTTGTTCATCTTGTTTCTTTTAGAAACACAGCGAGGGGACTCCAACCACAGTCTCCCTCATTTCCACTAATTGGGCCACACACACCCCACTTGACTGGCATCAGTTGATCCCCCTTTTCAAAATGAAAAAGATGCTTTGCATGAAGCACTCTCAAAAATACGTGTGCCTTTCGCGTCCCCTGGATGACCCAGGGGAAGAAAAGTCCTCTGAGAGCCATGACTTGTTCATCGTGTTTCTTTTACAAACACAGCGAGGGGACTCCAACCACAGTCTCCCTCGTTTCCACTAATTGGGCCACACACACCCCACTTGACTGGCATCAGTTGATCCCCCTTTTCAAAATGAAAAAGATGCTTTGGATGAAGCACTCTCAAAAATACGTGTGCCTTTCGCATCCCCTGGATGACCCAGGGGAAGAAAAGTCCTCTGAGAGCCATGACTTGTTCATCTTGTTTCTTTTAGAAACACAGCGAGGGGACTCCAACCACAGTCTCCCTCGTTTCCACTAATTGGGCCACACACACCCCACTTGACTGGCATCAGTTGATCCCCCTTTTCAAAATGAAGAAGATGCTTTGCATGAAGCACTCTCAAAAATACGTGTGCCTTTCGCGTCCCCTGGATGACCCAGGGGAAGAAAAGTCCTCTGAGAGCCATGACTTGTTCATCTTGTTTCTTTCAGAAACACAGCGAGGGGACTCCAACCACAGTCTCCCTCGTTTCCACTAATTGGGCCACACACACCCCACTTGACTGGCATCAGTTGATCCCCCTTTTCAAAATGAAGAAGATGCTTTGCATGAAGCACTCTCAAAAATACGTGTGCCTTTCGCGTCCCCTGGATGACCCAGGGGAAGAAAAGTCCTCTGAGAGCCATGTCCACATTGTCAGTGGACAGACACGTGTGCTTATCTGCCAACAGACCCCCAGCAGCACTGAAGACAGGTTCCGAGAGAACGCTGGCTGCAGGACGCGACAAGATCCCCAAGGCGTACGTGGCAAGCTCAGGCAATTTATCCAGATTGGAAGCCTAAAATGAGCAGGGCTCAAGTTGCACAGTAATGGCATCGATGTTTCCTTGCATATACTCATATATCTGTGTCTCCTCTTTTTCCTTGTCCAGCTCTTTTGTTTTCGCATGAGTATATGTCCTAGTCACTTTCGCATGTGTTTGTGTTGTGTTGTGAGTTGTTTGTCACCTTTTGGACACCTTTGAGTGTGTTTTCTAGGTGTTTTTATGTGTTTGTGAATGCTTGCCATTGTTTCCTATGCAGTTCGAGTTCGGTTCGTCGAATGTTCGACGAACCGAACTCGAACGGGACCTCCGTTCGGCGAACCGAACTCGAGCCGAACGACGACCGGTTCGCTCATCTCTACTCAGGAGAAATTGCACCATACATTTCATGGTGCAATTTTTCCTGATACCCTTGTGAAAAAAAGCTACCTGGTTGAATTAACAATTACGTGGTAAGGTTTCCAAAATGGGGTCACATGTGGGGGAGCTTCACTGTTTCGGCACCTCAGGGGCTCTCCAAACGCAACATGGTAAAGCTAACGATTCCAGCTAATTCTCTGTTCAAAAAGTGAAATAACGCTCCTTCCCTTCCGAGTCCTGCCGTGCGCCCAAACAGCAGTTTTTCACCACATATGAGGTATCTGCGTGCTCAGAAGAAATTGCCCAACAAATTTTGGGGGTTCATTTTATCCTGTTACCCTTGTGAATATGCAATATTTGAGGCTAAATTAACAATTTTGTTGCAAAATGTAAAATGTTCATTTTTTCCTTCCACATTGCTTTAGTTACTGTGAAGCACCTGAAGGGTTAATAACCTTCTTGAATGTGGTTTTGAGTAGCCTGAGGGGTGCCGTTTTTGGAATGGTGTCACTTTTGGGTGTTTTGTGTCATGTAGACCTTTCAAAATCGCTTCAAATGTGATGTGGTCCCTAAAAAAAGTGGCTTTGTAAATTTTGTTGTAAAAATGAGAAATTGCTCATAAACCCCTATAACTTCCTTAATTTTTTTTTTCCCAAAATTGTTCTGATGTAAAGTAGACATGTGGGAAATGTTATTTATTAATTATTTTGTGTCATATGTCTCGTTGGTTTTAGAACATGAAAATTAAAAGTTTGAAAATTACAAAATTTTCAGAAATTTCCATTTTTTCACAAAGAAACGCAAAAAATATCAGCCTAAAATTACCACTAACATGAAGCCCAATATGTCACAAAAAACAGTCTCAGAATCACCGGGATCTGTTGAATCGTTCCAGAGTTATAACCTCATAAAGTGACACTGGTCAAAATTGCAAAAAGTGGCCTGGTCTTTAGGGTCAAAATAGGCTTGGGGCTGAAGGGGTTAAATAAACACAAACACAGAGAAAAATACTTTATTTGGAAAAAAAATACAAAAACACACACTTCTTCACCACTTTATTAACCCCCAACATCCTGCAAGCACGGCATAATCCACACGAGGTCCCACGGTGACGCATCCAGCTCTGCTACATCTTACAGCTAGCAGCAGTAAAGAACGACTGCCAGCTGTCAGTGTAGCCTATGACTGAGTGTGATGAGCAATGACTGCAGGCAGATGCTGTCACAGGCTGGGGGCACCTCTGACTGCAACTAATCACAGATGACAGGACAGCCGGTGGGTGGGGAAAGCATGGAAAGCTGCGCAGTACAGGAAGTGAATGCGCGACCCGGAAGCAGTTTGCCGCCACGACACCAAGTCTCCATAAGTATGAAACTCTCACTTAATTCTTGTTTTCTTTATTTTTCAATTAATTTCCCCAGTGCTGGATTTGGGTCATACAGACAGAATCCCGGGTCCAGGATTGGCACCTGGGCATCTTTGAAACCACGTGGATTCGGACTTTTATAGTCTGGATCCGCTCAGTCCTAGTTGTAACAGATTTTACATTTAGGTCCTGATGCTTTATGTTACTCTTCTATCTCAGATCCTTCCCTTACACTTACTTTCATTTATAAATAACAAAAACTTACACAAATACTGGACGCTCATCATTTAAATCATTAATATAGATAACAAGCCCTCCATCACAGGAAAGACCACTTGAATCTGTTGCTGATAGTAGAAGCCTAAATTCCTTATAGGAAAAAAGCACAATAATCAGAACAACCATTGTATTTATCATTAATAATAATAATAATAATAATAATAATAAAAATAACAACAACAACATAAACAAAGAAGATTACATATATGTGTCAATGCAATCATGCTAAAGGTTATTTTTCAGGTTTGATATGAATATTTAACATAAAATTGACGAATGAACCCCTACTGTCATAAATATGTTTTGAGTCTGTACAATAATGCTTGAATTTTCCATTAACCAGATAATGATCAACCACCTTAAATTTAAGGTGCTTGGTTCTTGACCTTAACCCACTATCAGGCACATTTGAGCACCCTGGTTAGAAAACAAATAGTTTATTACAGCTTTGAGCTCCTCTTTGCTGGCTACACTGTGCTCTTGCAGTTGTGCCAACTTCTATTGATGTGCCGGATACAGTGAGGAAAAATGAATAAAAAAATAAATAAAAAAGGGTTCCTCAGATATTTTTTATGATCTACTGGAGATCAAACCATGTGGAAAAATAAAATTAAGTACGACTAACACATATGCAATAAAAAAACAGGAAAAAAAATCAAAAACTTTTGAAAAAATACATGAAAAAAATATCTGTTTTTTTATATAAATTAAATTTTATTATATACCTATAATACATAAAAATAATTCTACACATATTAAACATCCACATGATGTAATAACCTAGAGAATTTATTTAAAAGTTGATTTGTGTTAAACCTGACAGTGGAAAATATACTGTAAAGTAAAATAAGGCTAAGCCATACATAGTTTTTTTCTACATGTGTTTCTCAAAGAATGATTATATAAATTCTATAGGATTCTAGAGGATCTACAACTGTAGAAAAATTTATCAAAAAAGAGAAACAAAGCCTCATACAGCAATGCTAGTTACGAAATAATCAGCTGCTGAAAAGAGGAAGGACAAAAAAGACCCAAAAGAAAGACCCATTCAGGCCTAGTCAGTAAGTGGTCAATGGTTATAATCTACTTGTTGTTTTATATTATTGTTACATTTCATTGTGCTGATCTGTACATATTTAGTCATTAATTTTACACTGATATGTAAGTTTTATCTTTACATTAACTAAATGTCACCTCATATCCTGCGTCAAAATCTAGAGGTTCTGATGTGTTTCGGAACACAATTCCAGTTCGTTTATCTACATCAAAAAACAATCCATTTTGAGTTGGTCCTGATGCTTGAGACTGAACTGAAAACTGAATAGAAAACAATATTAATAATAATAATAATTTTAAAAAAAAAAATAGCTTATGTAAACATTTTATGACAATGCTGTCGAAAGTGTAACTTAAAAAAGACCACACTGGACTGTAGAATGGTCAGCTTCAAATTTTAACAATGGGTGCAACATATAAATAAATAAATAGTTTGGTTTCCAGGTAAATCTTTCAGTGCACTGTCCTAAGCATTCTGAATGAGCTGTCTGAGATCTGCCCTCAGAGCACCCACCATCACCTCTTCACCAAGAACCTTGACTAGTCCATTGTCCTTCACTTCTGGAACAATGCTACAAGACAAAACATCAGCTTTAACATTTTTAGATCCAGGGAGATAAGAGCTAAGGATCCCAACAGACATCCATAAAAGCAGTAGTCATCCCATGACCTAACCTCTTCAATCTCCCAATTGATGGCCAGATTGTGTTTAAATAACCATGGCAGACTTAGCACTAACTTTGCAGATAGAGAAGGTAGAACAAAAAAATTAAATGGACTCTGTGCAACCCTCCTACTTTCATATATATATATATATATATATATATATATATATATGAATGTATGTATGTATGTATGTATGTATGTATGTATGTATGTATGTATGTATATATATATATATATATATATATATATATATATATATATATATACAGTGCCTACAAGTAGTATTCAACCCCCTGCAGATTTAGCAGGTTTACACATTCGGAATTAAGTTGGCATTGTGACATTTGGACTGTAGATCAGCCTGGAAGTGTGAAATGCACTGCAGCAAAAAAGAATGTTATTTCTTTTTTTATTTTTTTTTTTAAATTGAGAAGTTTATCCAGAGGGTCATTTATTATTCAACCCCTCAAACCACCAGAATTCTGTTTGGTTCCCCTAAAGTATTAAGAAGTATTTCAGGCACAAAGAACAATGAGCTTCACATGTTTGGATTAATTATCTTTTTCCAGCCTTTTCTGACTAATTAAGACCCTCCCCAAAATTGTGAACAGCACTCATACTTGGTCAACATGGGAAAGACAAAGGAGCATTCCAAGGCCATCAGAGACAAGATCGTGGAGGGTCACAAGGCTGGTAAGGGGTACAAAACCCTTTCCAGGGAGTTGGGCCTACCTGTCTCCACTGTTGGGAGCATCATCCGGAAGTGGAAGGCTTATGGAACTACTGTTAGCCTTCCACAGTCTGGACAGCCTTTGAAAGTTTCCTCCTGTGCCGAGGCCAGGCTTGTCCGAAGAGTCAAGGCTAACCCAAGGACAACAAGGAAGGAGCTCCGGGAAGATCTCATGGCAGTGGGGACATTGGTTAAAGTCAATACCATAAGTAACGTACTCCACCGCAATGGTCTCCGTTCCAGACGAGCCCGTAAGCTACCTTTACTTTCAAAGCGTCATGTCAAGGCTCGTCTACAGTTTGCTCATGATCACTTGGAGGACTCTGAGACAGACTGGTTCAAGGTTCTCTGGTCTGATGAGACAAAGATCGAGATCTTTGGTGCCAACCACACACGTGACGTTTGGAGACTGGATGGCACTGCATACGACCCCAAGAATACCATCCCTACAGTCAAGCATGGTGGTGGCAGTATCATGCTGTGGGGCTGTTTCTCAGCCAAGGGGCCTGGCCATCTGGTCCGCATCCATGGGAAGATGGATAGCACGGCCTACCTGGAGATTTTGGCCAAGAACCTCCGCTCCTCCATCAAGGATCTTAACATGGGTCGTCATTTCATCTTCCAACAAGACAACGACCCAAAGCACACAGCCAAGAAAACCAAGGCCTGGTTCAAGAGGGAAAAAAATCAAGGTGTTGCAGTGGCCTAGTCAGTCTCCTGACCTTAACCCAATTGAAAACTTGTGGAAGGAGCTCAAGATTAAAGTCCACATGAGACACCCAAAGAACCTAGATAACTTGGAGAAGATCTGCATGGAGGAGTGGGCCAAGATAACTCCAGAGACCTGTGCCGGCCTGATCAGGTCTTATAAAAGACGATTATTAGCTGTAATTGCAAACAAGGGTTATTCCACAAAATATTAAACCTAGGGGTTGAATAATAATTGACCCACACTTTTATGTTGAAAATTTATTAAAATTTAACTGAGCAACATAACTTGTTGGTTTGTAAGATTTATGCATCTGTTAATAAATCCTGCTCTTGTTTGAAGTTTGCAGGCTCTAACTTATTTGCATCTTATCAAACCTGCTAAATCTGCAGGGGGTTGAGTACTACTTGTAGGCACTGTATATACAGTTAGGTCCAGAAATATTTGGACAGTGACACAATTTTCGCGAGTTGGGCTCTGCATGCCACCACATTGGATTTGAAATGAAACCTCTACAACAGAATTCAAGTGCAGATTGTAACGTTTAATTTGAAGGTTTGAACAAAAATATCTGATAGAAATTGTAGGAATTGTACACATTTTTTTACAAACACTCCACATTTTAGGAGGTCAAAAGTAATTGGACAAATAAACCAAACCCAAACAAAATATTTTTATTTTCAATATTTTGTTGCGAATCCTTTGGAGGCAATCACTGCCTTAAGTCTGGAACCCATGGACATCACCAAACGCTGGGTTTCCTCCTTCTTAATGCTTTGCCAGGCCTTTACAGCCGCAGCCTTCAGGTCTTGCTTGTTTGTGGGTCTTTCCGTCTTAAGTCTGGATTTGAGCAAGTGAAATGCATGCTCAATTGGGTTAAGATCTGGTGATTGACTTGGCCATTGCAGAATGTTCCACTTTTTTGCACTCATTAACTCCTGGGTAGCTTTGGCTGTATGCTTGGGGTCATTGTCCATCTGTACTATGAAGCGCCGTCCGATCAACTTTGCGGCATTTGGCTGAATCTGGGCTGAAAGTATATCCCTGTACACTTCAGAATTCATCCGGCTACTCTTGTCTGCTGTTATGTCATCAATAAACACAAGTGACCCAGCAGTGCCATTGAAAGCCATGCATGCCCATGCCATCACGTTGCCTCCACCATGTTTTACAGAGGATGTGGTGTGCCTTGGATCATGTGCCGTTCCCTTTCTTCTCCAAACTTTTTTCTTCCCATCATTCTGGTACAGGTTGATCTTTGTCTCATCTGTCCATAGAATACTTTTCCAGAACTGAGCTGGCTTCATGAGGTGTTTTTCAGCAAATTTAACTCTGGCCTGTCTATTTTTGGAATTGATGAATGGTTTGCATCTAGATGTGAACCCTTTGTATTTACTTTCATGGAGTCTTCTCTTTACTGTTGACTTAGAGACAGATACACCTACTTCACTGAGAGTGTTCTGGACTTCAGTTGATATTGTGAACGGGTTCTTCTTCACCAAAGAAAGTATGCGGCGATCATCCACCACTGTTGTCATCCGTGGACGCCCAGGCCTTTTTGAGTTCCCAAGCTAACCAGTCAATTCCTTTTTTCTCAGAATGTACCCGACTGTGGATTTTGCTACTCCAAGCATGTCTGCTATCTCTCTGATGGATTTTTTCTTTTTTTTTCAGCCTCAGGATGTTCTGCTTCACCTCAATTGAGAGTTCCTTAGACCGCATGTTGTCTGGTCACAGCAACAGCTTCCAAATGCAAAACCACACACCTGTAATCAACCCCAGACCTTTTAACTGCTTCATTGATTACAGGTTAACAAGGGAGACGCCTTCGGAGTTTATTGCAGCCCTTAGAGTCCCTTGTCCAATTACTTTTGGTCCCTTGAAAAAGAGGAGGCTATGCATTACAGAGCTATGATTCCTAAACCCTTTCTCTGATTTGGATGTGAAAACTCTCATATTGCAGCTGGGAGTGTGCACTTTCAGCCCATATTATATATATAATTGTATTTCTGAACATGTTTTTGTAAACAGCTAAAATAACAAAACTTGTGTCACTGTCCAAATATTTCTGGACCTAACTGTAGCTTTACCAGTGTCAGCTGATAGTGAAGAAGATGCCACCGAAACATCTTTAAATATGCCTCTATCAATCAATCATCTATGCAAATGAACAGTCAGTGTCAGAGGGTCTTCCAGGCACTGTAGGCAGGGACTCTGAGCCATTATGTCCCTAATCTGACCCAAAAGTCCTTGATGGAATGGACTATGAAGAGCAGAGTCATTCCAGTAGGTCTCTACTGCCCAATGACTAAACTGGGAGCAGTAGTCCTCAACTCTATGGCCTCCTTGAACCAACTTGCTGATCTTGGATTCAGCAACAGAGAACTTATCGGGGTCATTATTGTTAAGGACAAGAGCTGACAAAATGCCTCAAAAGAGGAAAATGCTAGAAAATTCTTATGTAAAGAAAATGCCCAGATCCTCAGATCCCCAAGGAGCAAAGACAAAACAATGCCCATTCGTTGACTCTCACTCCCAGAAGAGAGAGGACAGTGATAAAAGTACAATTTTCATGAAGCAGAAAAAAATGAGAACTTCTATTTCCATCAAAGCGTTTTGGTAACTTTACCTTGGGTTCCAGTGTGTGACTAGGTCTAGTGAAGTAAAGAAGGATAGATCAATAATGTCTTATCCAAGTTATACAGTATAGGTGGAGAAGTAAATTGCTCACCTAATGGGGTTGTGGGAGCCACTACCACTATAGTAGTATTAAACAGCTGCTGCAGTATCAACAAGGATTATGGTTAGAAAGCACAGGAATGGATAAATCTGTGCTGCTGTGTTCCAATAATGTCCAGTGATTGTGTGGTTGTCCATGGGAAGGAGTCAAATTGGCTTTCAATAGAGTTGACAATTAAATAACTTTTAATGATCCTGATCACTGCACTTTATTAGAACTTAGTAGCGCAGATTCATCCATTCCTGTGCTAATTAGGACAAGAAAGTTGTTTGTGATGCCTGATGTCTGCAACTTCTAAAGACAAAGTTTAAAGTTGTGTGGCTAAAGCATTCACAGGATGCATGACAAAGCCCAGCACACACTTTTTGGCTGGCTATAATGTTATGACTGTGCCACACACTCACATGAGTTACATGCAAAACAGGAGAAACATGACACCTGTGTCCAGCAGGTGCTTGTTCAGTCTAAGATAGCCCCTAATCTGACCCTGATTTGTCCCTGCCTGACCGTGGATGTGATACACCCAGCTTCAGGGCCGGGGGGTACTCGCTACCGAGCCGTACTAGTCCGGTGATGTCGCAGCAGCGTGGCCCGCTTCCGTGACCCTGATGGTGTCTTTCAATAATAAAAGGATTATGATTATGATGATGGGAGATGTAGTTAAAAGTAAAGGTTCGTGACGCCACCTGTGGTACTGCGGCTATGTGGGCTGCCGCTGTGCTGTGTATTCCCCGGGGCAGATGATGATGGCGCAGCTGAGGTGATCTCGCTCCCCACAGGTGGAACAGCACCCCGGGGCAACTGTTGGAGAGTCTATTTTTGGGCAACTGGTAGGTTTCAGGGTGCAGGGCCAGGAATGTGGACAATAACGGACAAGGACTGCAGTTTCGTTACCTTTCACTTTACTTGGTAATCGGTGATAAAGTCCTGGGAGACTGGTACAGGTGGTGATGATGGTGGTTCGAATAGCCTGGAAGCAGACGGGGAAGCCCTGGCCAGGTGGGTGTGAGGCCTACCCACTACTCTCTTTCCTGGTTTTCAGGGCCCCCTCTGCATTAGCTATGCTGAGGCCCTCTCCTCTGTCACTTGTGGTAATTCTCTCACCTTTATGGCAGGCTGCGTGGGCCATCGCAGCTACCGTTTTGCTGACAGGAGACTTGTAATCCTCCTGCCCTCCGGATTTAGCTACTGGCGCTCAAGTACCTGAACAGCCACGGACTCCGGTGTCCGGTTTCTAGCGTGCCCTTCTGAAGTGAGCAGGCTTAGCTTAGCTTAGCTCCACTCCCAAGAATCGTCCTCCTTTTTGCCTCTTTGTCAGACTCCGTTCCCCTAGACTGAGCTTCTCTCAGCTCCCCGACCTCAGGAAAAAACGGTCTGCTCTCCTCAAACTCCTGGCTCGAACTCCCCTCTCTCCAACAGTCAACTCCCAACTGTCACTCCTCTAACTCCTCCCCCAGGTCAGAGCTTCTGGGAAGCTCCCCAGAACAGGTTTAGAGCGCCCTCTGCTGGCCCGGAGTAGGAACTGTGTTGAATGTAGGTACTTACTGACCAAGGAATCCCTTGCTTGCTTCCAGGCTTAGTATTAACCTCTCTGTGGGCAACACTACTGTGACAACCAGACCACTGGGGTGCCACAGATGTTGGTACTGTAAGAATACGCATTGACACTGAGTGTTGAAACCCAGGACAGAAAGAAAAAAATTAGAAGAACCAAGAAACAAATGTAATATGAGAAATCTTCCAGGCACCCAAACTAAAAGAAAAGGAAAGGATGCTGGCAGGAGAATCACTCACCAATTTTCTGCAGGGAAAAAAACTGGGATTTACCATGACGGATAAACCCCTAGCTGAAGATTTGGAATTCCTACCACTTATCATCCTGTAAATATAATCAGCAAAGAAACAGTCCTTCCCAAGATATGATAGGACAGAACAAAATAGTGGAGATATCTGAAATAGCACACCCAGGAAAGGGAAAAAAAAATACTTTTATGGCAAAGGTGGATCTAATGATGATCATCCTCAGACTGTCTTGAGATACAATAGTGTTCATAGACTTCTGTCAATTAATTTTGATGGAAAAAATAATATTGCATCTTGTGCTATTCTTGCTCATCAAGGGCCTGACTTTTCTGTTTGAAAAAGTTTAAACTTTTTGATTTGCAAAGATCAATTTTCTAAGAGTAGTTTTTCTAAATCTCACACAAAAGTGGTCTAAAACTGTGGTTCTGTACTACAGTGCCTTGCGAAAGTATTCGGCCCCCTTGAATTTTTCAACCTTTTCCCACATTGGAGGCTTCAAACATAAAGATACAAATTTCAATGTTATGGTGAAGAATAAACAACAAGTGGGACACAATTGTGAAGTTGAATTAAATTTATTGCTTATTTTCAACTTTTGTAAAAAAAGAATAAACTGAAAATTTGGGCATGCAATAATATTCGGCCCCTTTACTTTCAGTGCAGAAAACTCACTCCAGAAGTTCATTGAGGATCTCTGAATGATCCAATGTTGTCCTAAATGACTGATGATGAGAAATATAAGCCACCTGTGTGTAATCTATTCTCTTTATAAATGCACCTGCACTTTCATAGTCTCAGTGTTCTGTTTAAAGCACAGAGAGTATCATGAAGACCAAGGAACACAACAGGCAGGTCCGTGATAATGTTCTGGAGAAGTTTAAAGCTGGATTTGGTTACAAAATGATTTCCACAACTTTAAACATCCCAAGAAGCACTGTGCAACCGATCATATTGAAATGGAAGGAGTATCATATCACTGCAAATCTACCAAGACCCGGCCATCCCTCAAAAAATTGATCTCAAACAAGGAGAAGACTGATCAGAGGTGCAGCCAAGAGACCCATGATCTCTCTGGATGATCTGCAGAGATCTACAGGTGGGAGAGTCTGTCCATAGGACAACAATCAGTTGTACACTGCACAAATATGGCCTTTATGGAAGAGTGGCAAGAAGAAAGCCATTTCTCAAAGATATCCATAAAAAGTGTTGTTTAAAGTTTGCCACAAGCCACCTGGGAGACACACCAAACATGTGGAAAAAGTTGCTCTGGTCTGATGAAACCAAAATTGAACTATTTGGGCAAAATGCCAAATGATATGTTTGGCGTAAAAGCAACAAAGCTCATCACCCTGAACACACCATCCCCACTGTCAAACATGGTGGTGGCAGCATCATGGTTTGGGCCTGTTTTCTTCAGCATGGACAGGGAAGATGGTTAAAATTGATAGGAAGATTGATGGAACCAAATACAGGACCATTCTTGAAAAAAACCTGTTGGAGTCTGCAAAAGACCTGAGACTGGGACGGAGATTTGTCTTTCAACAAGACAATGATCCCAAACATAAAGCAAAATCTACGATGGAATGGTTCACAAATAAACCTATCCAGGTGTTAGAATGGCCAAGTTAAAGGCGGGCTTTACACGCTGCGACATCGCTAGCAATTGCTAGCGATGTCGAGTGCGATAGCTCCTGCCCCCGTCGTACATGCGATATGTGGTGATTGCTGCCATAGCAAACATTATCGCTACGGCAACTTCACACGCACATACCTGGTCGGCAACGTCGCTGTAACCGCAGAACAATCCCTCCTTCAAGGGGAGGTGTGTTCGGCGTCACAGCGACGTCACCGCGACGTCACTAAGTGGCCGGCCAATAGAAGCGGAGGGGCGGAGATGAGCGTGACATAACATCCCGCCCACCTTCTCCCTTCCGCATTGGCAATGGACGCAGGTAAAGACATGTTTGTCGTTCCTGCGGCTTCACACACAGCGGTGTGTGGTGCTGCAGGAACGACAAACAACATCGTACCGGCAGCAGCAGCGATATTATGAAAAGGAGCGACGTGTCACCGATCAACGATTTTTGACGTTTTTGCGATCGGTGATCGTCGCTCCTAGGGTTTACACGCTGCGATGTCGGTAACAGCGCCGGATGTGCGTCACTAACGTCTTGACCCCGACGATATGTCGTTACCGATGTCGCAACGTCTAAAGTCTGCCAAAGTCCAGACCTGAATCCAATCAAGAATCTGTAGAGAGAGTTGAAAACTGCTGTTCACAAACGCTCTCCATCCAACCTCACTCAGCTCAAGCTGTTTGCAAAGGAAGATGGGCAAGAATTTCAGTCTCTTCATGTGCAAAACTGATAGACACATACCCCAAGCGACTTGCAGCTGTAATGGCAGCAAAAGGTGGCACTACAAAGTATTATCTTAAAGGGGCCGAATAATATTGCACGCCCCAATTTTCAGTTATTTATTTTTTATAAAAGTTTAAAATAAGCAATAAATTTCGTTCAACTTCACAATTGTGTCCCACATGTTGTTGATTCTTCACCATAACCTTACATTGTTTTATCTTTATGTTTGAAGCCTGAAATGTGGGAAAAGGTTGAAAAATTCAAAGGGGCCTTATACTTTCGCAAGGCACTGTATATGTACAGCATGGGCAGCATGGTGGCTCAGTAGTTCTTAACACTTATTTTATAGTACTGGGGTCCTGAGTCCAAATGCCACCAAGGACAACATCTGCAAGGTATTTGTACCTTCACCTGATGTATGAGTGGGTTTCCTCTGAGTATTTTGGTTTCCCTTCACAGACATACTGAAAGGCAATTTAGATTGCTAGCCACATTGGAGACAGCGATGATAATGTACGTAACACTTTGGAACATGATAGCTCTATATAAGCAATGCATACTAATAAAGATATGTAGATATTGCTCTCTGGGCCAGTGACTACATAAATGTTAATCTTACCGTCAGGTTATCACCATTATCTTCATCCTTTGCTGGCACTTGATAAACAGGTGCGTACATGGGAAAATTCTCATCAATTCGTATGCTTGCTAGATTAAAGTAAAGAGTTACTTTGTTTTCAACACATGAATTTATATAATAGTTTCTTGATTTAAAAAAAATGCACAAAAAAAACCCAGCAAGCAAATCTTAAGCCCGCTTTACACGCTGCAATGTATCTTACAATGTGTCGGCAGGTAACGTCGTAAGTGACGCACATCCGGCATCGTAAGGTACATTGTAGTGTGTGACAGGTACGTGCGATTGCTATTGAATGGTAATATGTTCATCGCAAGCACATCGTTCATTTCTCTAGAATTAAACGTCAAATAGTTCATCGTACTTGGGGTAGCACACATCGCAGTGTGTGACACCCCGGGAACGATGAACAGATCTTACCTGCGTCCTGCGGCTCCCGGCCAGCAATGCAGAAGGAAGAAGGTGGGCGAGATGTTTACGTCTCACTCAGCTCCGCCCCTCCGCTTCTATTGGCCGGCTGATGCGTGACGTCGCTGTGATGCCGAACGTCCCTCCCACTCCAGGAAGTGGACGTTCACCGCCCACATCGAGGTCGTATGGACGGGTAAGTACGTGTGACGGGGGTTAATCGTTCGTGCAGCACATTCAACAAATTGAACGTGCCGCACATACGATGGGGGCGGTTACGATCGCATACGATATCGTATGCTGGATCGTAATGTGTAAAGCAGGCTTTACATTCTTTATACAGTGACATGATGTAAAACTATTTTAGAAGATCATTGGGATCTAGGCAAGATTATTATGATGACTTGCATTTCTTTAGTATCCTATATTCATTGACATGGTACTGTAATGTACAGTGTCAGTAAACCTTAGCTACTGTATAATAATTGCTTCATGCTTCATATTTTGTGATAGAAATAAAGCTTCTAATTTCTTTTAAAAGAGGATTTTCAGCAATTGGGATGTGTATAATAAGGAAAAGCTGCAACTACTGCAAATTAAGGATATCTAAAGTTCCCCTTATATTTTATGCATCCTAGAAATAATTAACAATGTTAGAAGTCACTCTCATTCCCTGTATTTAAGCAATCAGGCATAATCAGGCCTCCTATTTTTATGTCTTCATAGAACTCTTTACTTTTATTCTTAGAATTTATAGTAGAGAATACAGCATTTATTCTTACAAGATGGCAAACAGTCTATTTTGAAATAGAAATGCTTATACACTAACCTCTCTTTGCTTGGAAATCTAAACCGCAGGTAGGAGGTTCATTAACATTTACAATAATCACAGTGAAGCCTGTGCTATCAGAGCCACCTAATAGACTAGTTGTGGATGAGACTTGGAAATCATATCTATTTGGACTGGCATCTTCAAAATCAAAGTCTCTAGTAGCTGTAATGACTCCAGTATCTAAAAAAAAAAATAACAGAAATGTAAAACAAATTAGACATTTGAAAATTAGAACAGAATTTATATACATGATTTTTTTCTTGTGTGTTTAAAGGGGTAGACCAAACTAGAGAGGAGTGAACTTGTTCGAAAAAGGTTTTCCAATTTTAAATTCGGTATGAGCCTTGGCTCATTCGGCTCGGGCTTGGATTCATGAGCAATTATCTAAAAAAAATCAGCAAAGATCGGTTTTGTTTGGTAACTGTTCATGGTTGCATTAAAGCTTTTCTTCTACCTCATTAGCACTTTGGCTAGGATAGTGGTGCTGCATGATGAGCATGGGGGACGTGTTTGATGAGGGGAGGGGGTGGGGAGAGGTCAGATGAGGTGGTTTTTTTTTTTACTTTATGTGTGCATGTTCTAGCAGCCAATCAGGGTACAGAAAACATCTACAACGTTCAGACACAAGGGCTTGTGTCATTGGCTGTCTAAGTCACATGTCTCTCTACATATAAAATGCAGACATGCAGCGTCAGCGCATTTTGTGATTGCCAAAGCTTAGGGATGGTGCTGCTGCTATAAAGCTAGCTTAGCTAGTGGGCTTCATTTTAGGTATAAATCAAAAGAGGGCCACTTAATAATTAAAATGGCAACAACTCTACCAATGAATGAAACCAAGAAGAAAGAGTCTTTCATTTTGCCAGATAGCAAATGTACCCACACAAGCCATATTTATGAAAATATAATTATTTTATTATAAATGCTGTAGGGGAATCAATTGTAGGCATACATCAATAAATATAGGACCAAGGGAATGGTGCTGGAGGGGAAAAACCCCACGTGTCCCAGGCAATCATTCAGGAGAACAAGTCTCTACTGAGGAACGGCAGTCATACCATAATTAGTAACACCAGGCAGACAAAGCTCAAAAAGAGTAAAGGTGGCCAAAGAGGCCAAAAACAGATAATAGCCAAGGGCAGAGCAACCTACCAGGAGAATATGACGCCGAGGGCCAGGGTAGCACGTGGGGACCAACGTACCTACAGCATTTATAATAAAATAATTATATTTTCATAAATATGGCTTGTGTGGGTACATTTGCTATCTGGCAAATGAAAGACTCTTTCTTCTTGGTTTCATTCATTTTAGGTATGTTGAGATAGTTAGATGGCGATAGTGTAGAATAGGGAAGTGCAGGGGCGAGTAGTGTAGGGAATGCTGTGTGCCACAAATCGGCATTTCATCATCTAGTCATTGCTAATTGTCTGGTCCTTCCACAAATTGCTATCTCAGCCTCTACAAAATCTGTTCTTCAAAATCTGTTTTCCCCCTCCAAATAGCTATTTCAGCCTCTAAATAGTGCAAAATCTGTTCAATAGGTACAGATTGCTATTTCAGCCTGTAACTAGTGAAAAAAATCTGTGGTCCAGACAAAATTGTTATTTAATCATCTAAATAGTGGTATTTGTGTGGTCCAGCTCAAAACTGCTATTTTATAATCTAAATATGAATTGCAAAATCTGTGGACCATGCAAAAATGGCCATTTCATCATCTAAATAGTGGTAATTATGTGGTGCTGCCACAAAAAGCCACTTCATCTAAATAGATTGCTACTTCTGCGCTTCTGCCAGCAATTGAAATTTCAGCATATAAATTCTAGTCCTGCAGCCTGCCACAAATAGACAATTCAGCATATAAATACTGATTGATAATTCTGTACTCCTGCCACAGTATTTCAGCAGAGATAAAAAAAATTTGGATACTTGTGTGGGCCTCCAATATACAGGGTGGGACATTTATATGGATACACCTAAATAAAATGGGAATGGTTGGGGATATCAACTTCCTGTTTGTGGCTTATTAGTATATGGGAAGGGGAAAACATTTCAAGATGGGTGGTTACCATGGCAGCCATTTTAAAGTCAGCCATTTTGGATCCAACTTTATTTTTTCCAATGGGAAGAGGGTCATGTAACACATCAAACCTATTGAGAATTTCCCAAGAAAAACAATGGTGTGCTTGGTTTTAATGTAACTTTATTCATTCATTAGTTATTTACAATTTTATGACCACTTATAAAATGTGTTCAAAGTGCTGCCGATTGAGTTGGATTGTCAATGCAACCCTCTTCTCACACTCTTGATACACTGATAGCAACACCACAGACGACATGCTAGCACAGGCTTCCAGTATCCATTGTTTCAGATGCTGCACATCTTGTATCTTCACAGCATAGACAATTGCCTTCAGATGAACCCCAAAGATAAAAGTCTAAGGGGGGGTCAGATCGGGAGACCTTGGTGGCTATTCAACTGGCAAACTTTCCAGCACACTGTTCATGTAGGAATGCTCGGACCTGACACCCATCACAGTTGTTCACTATTTGTCAGACTTGTACTCTGTTCTGCTGATGCACAGGATGGTCTAAAAAATGTGTGCCACAACTCACAGGAATAGTTTCTGCCACTTAAACTGCTGTTGCTGTTAATGTTTCTGCGATGTCAACTCTATATTCCTGGGGTTGGAAGTCAAGAACTGCAATGCACACTGTGGGCCTCAATCCTACCTTAGGGAAAACCACTCTTAAGATTGTGTACCAGCTTGTTTCGGTACTCCAGCATGCCCGTGTCCATTTCCAGGGGGGAAGCATCTGGTAAACGTTACTCTTGTACCATGGATCTAACAGAGAGGCAACCCACTAGTGAGCATTATTTCTAATCAGAACAATACGAGCATCATGTTGCAGATAGTGGAGCAAGAAGGTGCTCATCATGTATCATACGCTTCTGTGAGGTCCAAGTCCATGGGTGTTGATGGAGAGGTAACACTCAAACTTGCTTCCTCCACTCCCTCCCACCAACCACTGACAACAGAAAGGGGATCTATTTTTTATCTCCTGACTGTTTCATGCCCATCACCTCTTCCTTCTTATCCTCCTCCATTTGGTCCTCAGCTTCTGCATCTTGTCTGGTACCATAGGCCGCCCTCAATTCCTGTATTCCCCACTCCCATGCCACCCGCCCGTGCGATGCCAGTCTGGACATTAGAGATATTGGTATCCCTTCTCCATCCTCCTCTTCCTCTGGGACCATCTCCTCCTCCTGCAGAATACTCAAAGTGTGCTCTAGCATGTACATGACCAGAATAGTGATACTGATGATGGCATCAAGACAGTTACAGGAAAAATGAGATATCATATAAAACGTAACTTTTAATATATAATCCTTAAAAGGAAGCAAGGAACACCGTACCTCTGTTAAAATCTAGTTACTCCCTAACTAAATTGTCTAAGGGCCCCACCATCAGACTGTGTAGGGCCAGGCTATGCGTCTTGACATACTGCAGCAGGGCTCATCGCTGCTGACACAGTCGCAGCAATATGTGCATAGTGCAATTCCACTGTATCAGGAGATCACATATTAACTGGTGAAGCAAGAGGCCAAATGACCCCTGTAGCGATGCTAATAGAACTGCAGAAGTGAGCATACAGTGATCTTGTCTTCTGCAGCAGCACATCCTGGCTGGGATAGTGTCCAGGTTCCTATTATTATTGCACACATGCTTCCATAACTCCAGGTTGAGTGGACACAACTATTGCTCAAACTCAGCCTGGATAGCTGTCCACAACTATACAACTGTGTGACTGCGTTCTCCAATGCATTTGATGTGCAACACTTTCTGATTGCAGGGAGCCTGGCTGCGCAATGCTGTGATGGAGGGATTTTCTCTGCACTGTTGGAACGCTGGTCACACTAAAGGAGAAGTTGAGGGTGCAGGAGAACGTCCTAAAGAGGAGGCAGAAGCAGTGGAGGTAGTGGTAAATACATTGGTTTTTCACGCAAGCTTTGGAGATTTCAAGAATTGTGAAGCAGCCCTTTTGCTGCCTTCCCAAAGCCACCAGAGTCATCCAGTGCCCAGTCAGCAAGATGTAACGCTTCTGGCCATGCTTGTTTGTCCAAGTGTCATTGTTGAAATGCAGCCTGTCAGATACAGAGTTTTAAAAGGAATAGGTGGTGTCAGTGACATGATGGTTTAGGCAGGGACAGCTTTATTAGAGAAATTATGGTGACTGGGAAATTGGTACTGGGGGACTGTGACAGCCATCAGTTTTTCAAAACCATATGCATCCACCTGGTGTAAAGGCACCATTTTCTTGGTCAACAGATTGGATATGGTGAAGTTCAAGCTCTTAGCTTTGGTATGTGTAGGAGGAAATAATCTTACCCATGACCACAACCGCAGCACCAAGGGCTGACTGCTATGCTGAGAGAAGGTTGAGTAGGGTGTACACGACAAACTGGTGAACTGTGAGGGAGGTGCAGGCATAGATGTTATGGAGGATTGAGAAAGATGTGGATTAGGGATTTTCCAGGGAAATTAATTGGTAAATGAGGGTCTCTTTTATCTATTCATTATTTCTTTTATAATATTCTCTTTTTATGTGTTTAAAGTTCTTTGGGGGAATGTCGTAGGACATCACTAATGTCACGCCCCCGCGTCAGCAGCCGGGCTGCTCGGATCCGCATCCGCGGTGGCTCGAGGGGTCTCCGGACCTGGGGGTCATGCGGCCACTCAAAATAAATGGAGGGTATTTATAGGGGGTTGTATGATTAAAATTCGTGACGCCACCCATTGTGTGTGATAAGAGAGAGTACCACCGCTGCGACTGGGAGTACCCGGTGGCGATGGAGTGGGCAGCTGGATGTTTAATCCCTTCACGGGTAGGGGGAAGTGCCCCAGGACTCAGTGATTGTGACGGGGACATTAGGGGCCAAAGGGTCCCTTGCGTACTCTCTCAGTCCAAAGAAATCTGACACCGACAACTTCATAAACCAAAGTTCTGGACACCGCTGACGCTGAGGGAACCACGTTGGGTCCCGTTCCCGCTGGTGTTGCCTGATGATCTTTGACCTTTCCCTTGGCACACTGTTCTCTTCTTAGTTGGCCCCTATAGCCTGAAAATAATCGGGTCCCGCTCCCCAGTCTGGCTAACTGAGTGAGCTTGCTCTTAGGGTTCACGCTTGGGGTTTCCTGGACCGTTTTAGTGGAATACCACTGTATGCAGTTATAATGTTTTGATATCCAACAAAGATCACTATTATGAATGTCCATAGACAATGTCTTTTTTTATCTTACATTATCTGTATTATTGACCATGGCAGTCACCACACATTTACCCTACACCCTTTTTCCCCAGAATGGTAAATTCCATTTATGGGCCCACCGTTATTCCACCTACTGCTTTTATTTGGTCTCCGGCTGTCACACCACATGCAATATTTAGATTGTTCTGTCACCTTCATTATACTGGCCTCATGTTTGATGTACCTTTTGTTTTAGTGCAGTCAGATTCCAAAACTAATCCTGATTGGGTCTCCTAGTAGTGATGAGCGAGTACTAAAAAGCTCGGGTGCTCGAAGCTCGGGCCGAGCCTCCCAAGATACTCGTGTACTCGGCCCGAGCAACGAGCCCAATGTTATCCTATGGGAGACCCGAGTATTTTTGTGAAATGACCCCCCGGCAGCATGGAGAAACCCTAAAAATGTCACAAAAGTCTCAGAAGAGTGCTCAAATGACATGGCAACAGCATGGGGAAGACCCCTTGAAGCATTTATCACTGAAAAGTCACAGCTGTGAACAATTTTTTCCGCGTTTTACGCCATTTTTACGGACTCACCAGAAAACCTTCCAAAATGACCCCAAAATGATTTTTCATGGCGGAAATGTTAAGGGCACATACCCAATAGTGAGATAGAGCTGGTGTATGTTACTTTTTGAGATTAATACATGAAAGATTTTACGTGAAAACATTGTGTGGCACTCCGATGTCCCTGAGAAGAGACGTACATGAAGGCCTCTTGAGTCTAATGTGCCCATTTTGAGGAAGTGAGTCTTTGTAGTATTTTCCTTTGCCAGGGCAGTCCAAAATTGTGAGGTTCACCAATGCCCCTGCATACAGACGTGCATGATGGCCTGTAAACCTGAAGTGCCCATTGTAAGGAAGTGGGTCTATTGTAGTATAGCCTTTAGGCAGGGCAGCCAAAAATTGGGAGGCTCCACATTGTCCCTGGATAGAGACGTGCATGATGGCCTGTAAACCTGAAGTGCCCATTGGAAGGAAGTGGGTCTATTGTAGTATAGCCCTTAGGCAGGGCAGCCAAAAATTGGGAGGCTCCACGTTGTCCCTGGATAAAGACGTGCATGATGGCCTGTAAACCTGAAGTGCCCATTGGAAGGAAGTGGGTCTATTGTAGTATAGCCCTTAGGCAGGGCAGCCAAAAATTGGGAGGCTCCACGTTGTCCCTGGATAGAGACGTGCATGAGGGCCTGTAAACCTGAAGTGCCCATTGGAAGGAAGTGGGTCTATTGTAGTATAGCCCTTAGGCAGGGCAGCCAAAAATTGGGAGGCTCCACGTTGTCCCTGGATAGAGACGTGCATGATGGCCTGTAAACCTGAAGTGCCCATTGTAAGGAAGTGGGTCTATTGTAGTATAGCCCTTAGGCAGGGCAGCCAAAAATTGGGAGGCTCCACGTTGTCCCTGGATAGAGACGTGCATGATGGCCTGTAAACCTGAAGTGCCCATTGGAAGGAAGTGGGTCTATTGTAGTATAGCCCTTAGGCAGGGCAGCCAAAAATTGGGAGGCTCCACGTTGTCCCTGGATAGAGACGTGCATGAGGGCCTGTAAACCTGAAGTGCCCATTGGAAGGAAGTGGGTCTATTGTAGTATAGCCCTTAGGCAGGGCAGCCAAAAATTGGGAGGCTCCACGTTGTCCCTGGATAGAGACCTGTTAGGTTCTTAGTGCCTCCGTGCTTGCATTTAAAAACCGCACGTGTGTGCCTGTTGGTGGCAGCTTTCCGCTGCATTTGTGTGAGTTTTGCAAAAACTTGGATATAACGCACAAGTCTAGTGAATACACATCAGCACAGCATTCCAAAATGCGCAAGGGCGTTGTCATTGAACAAGGAAGTGGACGTGATGGTGGTGCAGGCAGAGACTGAGGTTGTGTGCAAGCTCTAATTTCGCCACAACAAAGGGCCACATCTAGTCGCTCGCACGTCCTGTCCCAAATTCTTGGGGACCGCAGCAGTACACCGCTCTTGAACCAAGACCAGTGTCAACAGGTTGTTAGTTGGATAGCGGATAATGCTTCCAGTCAGATTGGCACCACCACAAACACTCTGTCTTCCACACGGTCAAGTGTCAGTAGCCGTGATACTGCACCGCACATTTCAGAACCTGATCCTCCTTCCTACCACCAGGCCGAGTACACGTCCACAGACATTACTGATCCCACACTTGGACACTCGGAAGAGCTGTTCGTTCATGTTTCCATTCACAAATTCTGGCCTCTCGCCAGCTCCTGTTGAAGTGGGCCATGACGAGATTGTATGTACAGATGCCCAAATATTTGAGCAGCCACGTTCTCACGAAGTTGGCAACGTGTCTCAACAAGGGGTGGACGATGATGAGACACAATTGTCAGGAAGTCAGGAGGAGGAGCAGGGTGCAGAAGAGGAAGACGACGTGGTGGATGATCCAGTAACTGACCCAACCTGGCAGGAGGATATGCAGAGCGAGGACAGCAGTGCACAGGGGGAGGGAGGCGTAGCATCCCAACAGGCAGTAAGAAGCAGAGTGGTGGCCCCAGGCAGACGTCAGGCAACTGTTCCCCGGAACAACACGACACAAGGTGCCTGTACAAATGTTAGGTCTTCCCGAGTCTGGCTGTAATACTATTGTATGTATTGAGGATTTCGATTGCGTTAGGGCAATGACAACCAGAGACGAGTTCTTGGTGCAAGACGTTTATAATATGCAACCAGCAAATATGTACATAAACGGAACAAAAACACAGTAGAACATAAATACAGGAAATACCTTCCAGGGACGGAGCGAAAGGGAATTCCCGGGACCGCGCACCGGACTCCCCCAGGGAGACCACCAAGAGCGAACCCCTATACAGGGACTGTCTGGCAATCACCCCAGAAGCCCTAAATGCGCAGCAGCCGGGACACAAAAGGGCAATAGGTAAGTCCAAAAATGTCCGTACGTGATGTGAGTCCAGAGTGGTATTAAACGGAAGGAACCGGGCAGAAGTGCCGACCAAAGACGGCAAACGGAGTCCGGGCACAGCTAGATGATACCAGATGAAGTCCAGAGTCGGTGTCGGTTGTTTTCCAAGAGGATCCGAATAACAATCAGGAACCAAAAGCAGCAGGGCAGGAGCACACAGGAAGCAGTATACTCAGGCACTGGACTAAGCTTTAGGGGCGGCTTTTAAACAGATGGACAGGAAGTAGGGCAACAGAACAGAAAACTCCATGTTAACAAAGGGCAAGCTCTTTCAAAAGAAAACTGGAAAACCCGGAACTCTGACACTGGCAGTTTTTTAAGTTGGCTCCAGATGATTCTAAAAAGGCCATTTGCAACACCTGCCATGCCAGCATCAGCAGGGGTACCAAAACTAGCAGCCTGACCACCACCAGCATGATCAGGCACATGTCAGCCAAGCACCCGACTTTGTGGGAAGTACAACAGAGTCGAGGAGCAGTGCTTGCTGATGTCACTGCTACGTCTTCGCTGGTTGTGCATGCGAGCCAATCCCCTGTCCATGCTGCCTGCGAACAAGCCTCCTCCACTCCTGCACCTGCAGTTGCCTACGCAGAAAGAACACCATCATCAAGCACGTCCTTGTCCCAGTGCAGCGTTCAGTTATCCATTCAGCAAACCTTTGAACGCAGGCGCAAATACACTGCCAACACCCCACATGCCACAGTTCTAAATGCTAACATTTCGCGACTGCTTGCGCTGGAAATGTTGCCTTTTAGGCTGGTTGAGACAGAAGCATTCCGCGACATGATGGTGGCAGCTGTCCCACGTTACTCGGTCCACAGCCGCCACTATTTCTCCCGGTGTGCCGTCCCCGCATTGCATAACCACGTGTCACAAAACATCACACGTGCCCCGAACAACGCTGTTTCAGCCAAAGTCCACCTAACCACAGACACGTGGACAAGTGCATGTGGGCAAGGCCGCTACATCTCGTTGACGTCACACTGGGTTAATATTGTGCAAGCTGGGACCCAGTCTGAGCGAGGGACGGAACACGTCCTTCACACACCAAGTTTTGCAGGCCCTACCTCAGTCAGGGTTTCACACACACTCTACAGCTCCGGAATGTCATGCTCCTCAGCCTCCTCCTCCTCCTGCGCATCCTGATCCACTTTACCCTCCACACCAGTCCCAAGCTGGAAGTGTCGCGGGCGGAGGAGGGGACGGTGCGCTCTCCCACTGCTCGGGTCCGGCTGACGCTGCTCTACGGCTGCTGCTGCTCGTTGGCTCGAGCGATGGCCGGATCCCGGGGACTCGAGCGGCGCTACTCGCCCGTGAGTGAAAAGGGGTGGTTTGGGTTTTGGGGAAATTGTCCGTGACGCCACCCACGGTTGTGGTGATTGTGTGGACACCACCGCTGCTCTGGACGGGGATCCCGGGAGCCTGTGACAGGGAGCAGCTTTGTTGTTATTTCTCCCCTCCGTGGGTAGGGGGGTTGGTTGTCCCGGGGCCTGGTGATGGGGTAGAGATGGATGACAGGCGGGTTGCGGGGCCTGATGAGGTGCAGGGTCGCAGGGGCAGCGCTGTGCCGCACGGCACGGAGGTACTCACTCAGCCCAATGATGATGACACAGTTCACGGTAAAACAAGTGGCTGGATGGACGGGTCACTCGGACGGCTGCGGTTGTTCCTCCCTGCAGGTTAGTGATGACTGTCTCTCCCTGCACCTAAGTTAAGTGTTGGTAGTGATGGTTTCCCAACGGTAACCCGCTCCCCGACCTGGATATGGGCCGGAGGAGTCCCTTTTGCCCACAGGCGCTGGCCCTGGGAGACGGTTGCCCTTAGCGGTGGCGGTGTCTCCCCTTCACGGTTGTACGGTTGCCTTCTATCTGGACTTGGCTGTTTGGAAACCCTGAGGTTCCCTTCACTAACGGATTTGGCAAATTCACGGCGACACCAAGCCTTGCCGGGATCCGAAAGTCCTCTGCCAATGGTGCTGGCTTCTCTTTGTATACCGGTCCGGTACGGCCGGGTCACCACCCGTCCACGGTCCTTACGGCAGACTCCAATCGGCCTCCACTGCAGACGGTCACCACATCCTGCCAACCTTGCTGTCCTGTCCGGGCCACACACCCGGACCAACTTCAGGCTCTTTGCTGTCACTTTTCTCCTCTCTACTACTTTCCTCCTTCCACTTCCTTAGCTTAACTCTCACTGCCTGTGTTTTCCCTCCTCCTCGGTGGGTGGAGACCAACCGCCTGGCTCCACACCCTGGTGTGGACAACAGCCCCTGGGGAAGGCAACAAGGATTATGTGTTTTGACTATGATATGCCTGCAGGGAGTGTGGGGTGTTTAAGTGTTGTGCTCTGTGGCCCCTGGCTTGTCCAGGGCGACACAGAAGCACTGCAGCACTGCCTCGGCGAAGCGGCAACAGGCAGTGCTGAAGCTAATCTGCATAGGTGACAAACCCCACAATGCAGAAGAGGTGTGGACAGCTCTGAAACAGCAGGCAGATCACTGGCTCACAACTCTGAACCTAAAGCCAGGAAAGGTCGTGTGTGACAATGGCCGGAACCTGGTGGCGGCTTTGAGGCGAGGCCAGCTGACACATGTTCCATGCGTGGCCCATGTGCTCAACCTCATGGTTCAGCGGTTTCTAAAGTCATACTCAGAGCTGTCTGATCTGCTGGTAAAAGTTCGCCGCCTGTCTGCACATTTTCGAAAGTCACCTACTGCTTCAGCCGGCCTTGCCGGCTTAAGACGCCGTTTGCATCTTCCGGCACACAGACTGGTGTGTGATGTCCCCACGCGTTGGAATTCAACTCTGCACAAGTTGGTCAGGATATGTGAGCAGAAGAGGGCAGTTGTTGAGTACCTGCATCACCTAAGCCGTCGGGAAATGGGTCAAACTCCACACATAACACCTGAGGAGTGGAGATGGATGTCCGACCTATGCACCATCCGCCAAAACTTTGAGGACTCCACCAAGATGGTGAGCGGCGATGACGACATTATTAGCGTCACCATACCGCTTCTCTGCCTTCTAAAATTGTCTCTGCTCAAAAAACAACCATGATGCATTGCAGGCGGAGCGCGATGAGTTTGAGCAAGAAACAGTAGTGGGTGTGGGTGATGATAACACACAGCCCAGCCTCGTCTCATCACAACGTGCAGTGGAGGACTATGACGAGGAGGAGGATGACGACATGGAGCAACTCTCTGGCCAAATTGAGGATATGACATGCAGTCATATCCTCGGTTCAGCGTGGCTGGCCAGAGGACAGGGTAGATGATGAGGAGGAGGAGGAGGAGGACAGCATGTTCAGTCATCGTGTTGGTCAGGATACTGAAGTGATGGCTGTTAAGAGTCTGGCACACATGGCTGACTTTATGGTAAGCTGCCTGTCTCGTGACCCTCGCGTTAAGAACATCTTGGCCGACAATCATTACTGGTTGGTAACACTGTTAGACCCACGCTAAAAGGAGAACTTTATGTCTCTTATTCCCGAGGCGGAGAGGTCAGGCAAAATGCAGCAGTTCCAGAAGGCCATAGTCACGGAAGTAGGCAAAGCATTCCCCTCACAAAACGCTAGCGGCATAGGTCAGGAATCACTGGACAACCAAGGCGTACAGCCGGGAGGGGCACAAGTCCAATCCGCCAGAGGTAGGGGAACAGTCTTTAAGATGTGGGACAGTTTTCTCAGCCCCTCACATACCACAGCCCCTGAGGTGAGGGGTAGTGACACAAGAAATCCTAAGTTTGGCCAGATGCTCAAGGAGTACCTTGCAGATCAAACAACTGTACTCCGACATTCCTCTGTGCCTTACAATTAATGTGTATCCAAGCTGGACACGTGGCATGAATTGGCTCTCTACGCCTTGGAAGTCCTGGCCTGCCCTGCCGCTAGCGTTTTGTCAGAGCGTGTTTTTAGTGCCGCAGGTGGAATCATTACAGATAAACGCACCCGCCTGTCAACTGTAAATGCTGACAGGCTGACTCTGATCAAGATGAACAAGGGTTGGATTTGGCCAGACTTCACCACACACACCAACAGCAAATTACAGCGGAATTTAAAGTTTGTAATGGGAATTTGCCATGTACCTCCACTCACCCATGGTAACACACTTCTGGACTTTGGCTAATCGCTGGACTGCTCCTCCTTCTCCTCATGCGCCATCATGGTGACCGTTACAATAGTTAAGCCGTTGTTTCAGGTATACCCCCAGTGGTAAATTTTTTCGCCCATTCTATCTGAATGGGCATTACAACGACAGGAGACCCGCTCCTTTGCAATGGGAACAATGTTTTGAGGCCCTCATGCACATCTCTATCCAGGGACAATGTGGAGCCTCCCAATTTTTGGCTGCCCTGCCTAAGGGCTATACTACAATAGACCCACTTCCTTACAATGGGCACTTCATGTTTACAGGCCATCATGCACGTCTCTATCCAGGGACAATGTGGAGCCTGACGCTGCCACCGACTGCCACACACGTGCTGTTTTTAAATGCAAGCACGGACGCAATGAGAACCTAACTGGTTTTTAGGAGCGACAATTACTGAGAAGTCTGACACTATCAGACACTGCTGACTGACGTGTATTATACACTAGACTTGTGCGTTATATAATAGTTTGTGCAAAACGCGCACCTGTACGCTGCCACCGACAGACACACACGTGCTGTTTTTAAATGCAAGCACGGACGCAATAAGAACCTAACTGGTTTTTAGGAGCGACAATTACTGAGAAGTCTGACACTATCAGACACTGCTGACTGACGTGTATTATACACTAGACTTGTGCGTTATATAATTGTTTGTGCAAAACGCGCACCTGTACGCTGCCACCGACAGACACACACGTGCTGTTTTTAAATGCAAGCACGGACGCAATAAGAACCTAACTGGTTTTTAGGAGCGACAATTACTGAGAAGTCTGACACTATCAGACACTGCTGACTGACGTGTATTATACACTAGACTTGTGCGTTATATAATTGTTTGTGCAAAACGCGCACCTGTACGCTGCCACCGACAGACACACACGTGCTGTTTTTAAATGCAAGCACGGACGCAATAAGAACCTAACTGGTTTTTAGGAGCGACAATTACTGAGAAGTCTGACACTATCAGACACTGCTGACTGACGTGTATTATACACTAGACTTGTGCGTTATATAATTGTTTGTGCAAAACGCGCACCTGTACGCTGCCACCGACAGACACACACGTGCTGTTTTTAAATGCAAGCACGGACGCAATAAGAACCTAACTGGTTTTTAGGAGCGACAATTACTGAGAAGTCTGACACTATCAGACACTGCTGACTGACGTGTATTATACACTAGACTTGTGCGTTATATAATTGTTTGTGCAAAACGCGCACCTGTACGCTGCCACCGACAGACACACACGTGCTGTTTTTAAATGCAAGCACGGACGCAATAAGAACCTAACTGGTTTTTAGGAGCGACAATTACTGAGAATTCTGACACTATCAGACACTGCTGACTGACGTGTATTATACACTAGACTTGTGCGTTATATAATTGTTTGTGCAAAACGCGCACCTGTACGCTGCCACCGACAGACAAACACGTGCTGTTTTTAAATGCAAGCACGGACGCAATAAGAACCTAACTGGTTTTTAGGAGCGACAATTACTGAGAAGTCTGACACTATCAGACACTGCTGACTGACGTGTATTATACACTAGACTTGTGCGTTATATAATTGTTTGTGCAAAACGCGCACCTGTACGCTGCCACCGACAGACACACACGTGCTGTTTTTAAATGCAAGCACGGACGCAATAAGAACCTAACTGGTTTTTAGGAGCGACAATTACTGAGAAGTCTGACACTATCAGACACTGCTGACTGACGTGTATTATACACTAGACTTGTGCGTTATATAATTGTTTGTGCAAAACGCGCACCTGTACGCTGCCACCAACAGACACACACGTGCTGTTTTTAAATGCAAGCACGGACGCAATAAGAACCTAACTGGTTTTTAGGAGCGACAATTACTGAGAAGTCTGACACTATCTGGACTGTTTTACACTGTGTACACCAGCCCTAGATATGATGAAGGCTGGTATACGGTCACCACTAGGAATGGCTATATACCCTGCCTGCCTGCCTGTATACTGCTACAATAGTCCTGACAAGGACTCTTCTGGTCACTAGCCTGTATTCCGACCTGGCTATACCCTGCCTGTATATAGCAACAATAGTCCTGAGAAGGACTCTGCTACTGTACTCCGACCTGGCTATACCCTGCCTGCCTGTATACAACTAGAATAGTCCTGAGAAGGACTTTTGTTCACACTGTTTGCAGCCCTGCAACTGAAAAAGCTATAAAGGGCCGCAAAGCTTTCCCTGAATCAGCGACACTCTCCCTGCACTGACTGTCTGGATAGCTGTGAGCAGAGCACAGCGCGCCGGCCGGTATAAAGGCTCGGTCACGCTGTGCAGGCCGGCCAATCACTGCAATTCCACAACTAACAGGGCTGTGGCATTGCAGTGGTCTGCCAGCCAATCCCTGCATGAGGGCTGGCTCTCAAAAGAGCGCCAACATGCAGAAATGAAGACCACGAGTACAGCACGAGTATCGCGAGATTACTCGGTCCCCGCCGAGCAGCCCGAGTACAGCGATACTCGTGCGAGTACCGAGTAGTTACAAGCATGCTCGCTCATCACTATCTCCTAGTTGTGTGTTGCCTGTAGGAGAACAGCTCCCAGACTGGCAGGCATGCAGCTAATAGTGTTGAGCGAGTATGCTTGTCACTACTCGGTACTCGCACGAGTATCACTGTACTCGGGCTACTCGGCGGGGACCGAGTAATTTCGCGATACTCGTGCTGTACTCGTGGTCTTCATGTTGGCGCTCTTTTTAGAGCCAGCCCTTATGCAGGGATTGGCTGGCAGACCACTGCAATGCCACAGCCCTGTTAGTTGTGGAATTGCAGTGATTGGCCGGCCCTCACAGCATGACCGTGCCTTTAGCCCGACACTTCCCTGCTCGGCTATGGCCCCTCCCGCACTCCACTCCGCGTGTATATATATATGCACGCTTACACACACACGCACGTTTTTTTTTTTAATTTAAAGTTTTATGGTTTCTACATGCTGCAGGGGATCATTTCAGAATAATACTCGGGTCTCCCATAGGATAACATTGGGCTCGGTGCTCGGGCCGAGTACACGAGTATTATGAGATGCTCGGCCCGAGCCTCGAGCTCCCGAGCATTTTAGTACTCGCTCAACACTAGCAGCTAACTTTCACTCATTCACCTCTCTTACTATCTCTAAATGTGTCTAGCAATAACAGTGTATAGAGCTAATATTCCTGACAACTAACTGAGGCTGAGTTTTAGCTGTTGCATGAGGTAGGAGGGCTCCCAGCACAGCAGGCCTAAACCAATCACTCACCCACCAACCTCTTCATTTTAACTTAATTTGAAAGCTGTAAATTCTGGTTTATACCCTGTGTGGTACATGGTCCATGCCTCACTGCTGGACCAAAACACGATGGGTACTGTGGGGCAATTGATACCAATGTCCTAGTGTGTTCCCCTAATTTTTGGAAAGCTGGAGACTCCAAGGAGGCCAAAATAGCAGAGGGGTAATCACAAACTACAATAAAGAAACTTAAAACATAACTTTTAATAGTGTGATCATTAATACGTGATAACTCACTGATAAAAACGGGAACTTAAAGCTGACACATAGACTACTTGGCCACCAAGCTCAAACTGGGCCTAAGTAGCATATGAGGCACATAAGAACCAAAACATCCCATACCATATCAAATAATTAATCTTGTTTACATCTCCGGCGGATGGCTTGCGTTCCAGGCACCCTGTGATGATGCAGGCGGCGCATCAGGGATGACGCGGCCAGCATTCCTATGGTGACGCATAACTTCCGGTATTGAGAAAGCCAGGTAGAATCGTCACCGGCATGATTTTACAGACTGCGCATAGGATATAAAATGGTGCTGCCCTTAAGCAGATAGCGCGGCACATTTTGTTGGCGTCCAGTTATGTTGCACACATTTGGTGAGTGGGCTTTGGTTTGCTGCTTTTATTCGGTTCTATGTAATCTGACTGTGGACTTATTTCCATTATTATTTCTTTACAGTCCGTTTGAAGCAATTATTTATTGAAGGTCAGTATATATTACACTGATGGGATGCAGAGCATCTTATAAGAAGACTCTCCTGATGAATATTACTTGTGAAATGCGTTGGGAGGATGCGGTTTCTTCTGCACTTATCTAGCAAGCCGGATTTAAGGCTACATTTGGTATTTACAAGTTCCACCTGATGGTCACCAATGTGAAGCCTTGGCTTGAATGGTATATGTAGGCTCATCTGTATATGGTAAGACCATTCCTTTTCTTGAACAGGACCCATCTAGGATGGTGAAGGGTGGAATCCTGGTTGTATAAGAAGGTCTGGCATTATATATAGTCCCATTACATTAAACCCGATTTACCGGACTGGAAGACGGTTCCTTCTTCATGGGTGTAGTGGGGTCTTTTCCAACCATTTATGGTTTTGTTTGGTATGGTATGGGATGTTTTGGTTCTTATGTGCCTCATATGCTATTTTGGCCCAATTTGAGCTTGGTGGCCAAGTAGTCTATGATTCAGTTTTTAGTTCACCTTTTTATACAGTAAGCTATCACTTATTAATGAGCACACTATTAAAAGTTATGTTTTAAGTTTCCTTATTGTAGATTGTGATTACCCCTCTGCTATTTTGGGTTCTTACTCCTTTATTGGGGTTTTCTAAGGTATTTTGCTACTTTTAGACTCCAAGGAGGGTCTCCAAGTCTCAAAGGAACAGGCTTACTCCTGTTACTCACCACCTCTTCATTTCAAAGCTGTGAATTCTGGGCCAGACCCTGTCTGGTGAATGGCCTATGCCTCACTTCTTTGCCAAAACACTATGGGTACTGTGGGGCAATTGATGCCACTGTCCTGGTACCTGACCCTAAATTTTTGGAAATGTGGAGACTCCAAGTTGGGTCTCCAAGTTGTGTCTTGTCTGTAATGGCTGGAGTCTCAGTGGAACAGGCTTACTCCTGTCACTCATATACCTCTTCATTTGAAAACTGTAAATTCTTGGCAAGACCCTGTCTGATGCATGGTCCATGCTTCACTGCGGGGACAAAACACTATGGGTACTGTGGAACAATTGATGCCACTGTCCTTGTAAATGCTCTAATTTTTGGAAATGTGGAGACTACAAGTTGGGTGTCCAAGTTGTGTCTTGCTTGTAGTGGCTGGAATCTCAGAGTAACAGGTCTACATCTGTCACTCATCCACCTCTTCTTTTTAAAGGTGTAATTTCTAGGCCAGACCCTGACTGGTGCATGGTTCATGCTTCACTGCTATTTAAAGACACTATGGGTATTCTGGGACAATTGATGAAACTATCCTGATGTCTGCACCTAATTTTGAGAAATGGGGATGGGAACTCCAAGTTGGGTGTCCTTGTTGTGTGTTGCCTGTAGCAGTAGGGCTCCCAGACTGACAGGAATGCAGCTACATTTCATGTACCTCTCATGCTATCCTTAAATATGTCTAGCAATAACAGGTGGCTGCAATATTAGGTTCATAAGCTGAGTGTGGTTGAGCAGAAAATTAGTTTGGGCTGCTGCATGAGGTATGAGGGCGCCTAGCCTTCCAGGCCTGTACCGGTCACTCATCCAAGTCAATATTTCTTATATTTAAACTTCAGGAAGCTAATGGCTGTGTCAGAACTGTGTACCTTTGTTGCGGGCGGGGGACAGACCACAATAGGGGGGCTGCTCGAGACGCTCGGATCCGGGGTTGTTGCAGTGGCTCGAGGGGGAAAGCCGGATCAGGGCCTGAGCACCCGTCCGTCGCCCACAACTAAAAAAGGGGAGAATTTTAAGAATATAGGGAAGGTTTGTCAGTGACGCCACCCGTGGTATGCGGTGATTATGGTGGCACCGCCGCTGCCGCTGGAGATGGCGCCCGGACCTGGTGGAGTGGGGGTAGCTGGATGTTATCCCCTCCACGGGTAGGGGAGGTGTTGACCTGGGACCCCAGTATAGGTGAAATAGCATGACAGAGAGCAACCTGATGGGTTGGACCGGGTGGTGTTGCTGTACTCACAGTTCCTTAAATGTTTTCACACAGAGTCCAGATGGTAAACCAAACTGTCAGTGACCGGCCGCCTTTGGAGGGTGCACTCGGATCCCGCACCCCAGTACGGTGGAACAAGGGCCCTTTCTCCTGCACCTTGTGTTTTAGATTTTCACTCTGACCACTCTGCATGGAACGGGGAAGTCCACTCCCGGTGTTTTTGTCCCTTAGGAGCTGTTGCCCATGAGAACTGACCCATGGGATCTTAGCAGGCAATTGCGGAGCCCTATCCCCCTCGTTGGGCTTCTGTCTTGCTCTGTCTGGGACTCCTGTGGGACAAGACTTGGAACCTTGTCCCCGGCTGGTAAATTGGAAAGGGGCTTGCAGCTACTCCTCACCCTAGGGTCCAGGTACCTTGTCGGTGCACGGCCCCGGACCAGATTCCTGCTGTCGGCACCGGTGGGCTACAACCCTACCTCGGACCACTTAAGGTCTCCCGCGATTGGATCTCTGTCACCTGTGGCCTTGTCAACTGACTGTCACCTAGTCCTCGTTAAGCACAGGAGCCCTTACTCCTGTCCACCGTCATTCTCCTCCACTCTCCTCAACTCACTGACTCTGGCCCCACCCATTCCACCCCATAACCCCTAGGTGGGCGTCACCATCCACTTGGCCCCACCCACTGGTGTGTCCCTAGTGTTATGGTGGGGTAACTAGGCTTTGCTGGTTGATGTTGTGCACCGGGATGGGGATTGTGATGGAGGGCCAAAGAGGAGAGATTCCTGCATCTTGAAGAGGGGTCATCTGTGACACCATGAATTTGTCAGGGCATCACACCTTCACTGTGGGTTTGAGCTGTTTAGCAGCTTTTGGGCCCCCCTAATTTTTTTGCCTATGCCTTTGTTTTTTCTTTGTTCAGATATGTTAGCGAGCCGTTTGGCAAACACAGATGAAGTTGGCTAACTCAAACTGAATTGCATCTTGGGAAGTTTGCTCATCTCTAATTTCCACATCAAGGCATGCTGGGAAAAACTCTGATTTTGGCTAGATTGATCTAATAGATTACACCGCCTGTATGCTGTTTTGTACCACTACGCAAAGCGGCGGGATGCAATGCATTATAAGGTTTCAGCGATATTGCCACAGTAAGGCAGACTGATAAAAACTTTGTTTTTGGCTAGATTGAGCTACTAGATTATACCGCCTGTATGCTGTTTTGTACTGCTACACAAAGCTGTGGGATGCAACTCAGTGTAAGGTTTAAGAGATATTGCCACAGTGAGGCAAACTGGGAAAAACTCTGTTTTTGGCTAGATTGATCTAATAGATTACACCGCCTGTATGCTGTTGTGTACCCGCTACGCAAAGCCACCCGGCTTCAGGGCAGCTGGAAGAGGTGGATACAGCGCCAGATGATGGCACTTCTATGAACGCACCACTTTCTGGGGAGGCTGCGGACTGCAATTTGCAGCAGAGGCGCCCAGAAAGCTCGGGTCAACCTGTGCTGCGGATTCCAATCCAAAGCTGCCTAGTTGTACCTGGCTGGACACAAAAATGGGGTGAAGCCTATGTTGATTTTTTTTTTTAATTATTTCATGAAATTCATGAAATAATTAAAAAAAAGGCTTCCCTATTTTTTTAGTTCCCAGCCGGGTACAAATAGGCAGCTGTAGGTTGGGGGCAGCCGTACCTGCCTGCTGTACCTGGCTAGAATGCAAAAATATGGCGAAGCCCACATCATTTTTTGGGGGGGCAAAAAATACTCCTGCATACAGTCCTGGATGGAGTATGCTGAGCCTTGTAGTTCTGCAGCTGCTGTCTGCTCTCCTCCATACAGACAGATAGCAGACAGCAGGAGGAGGAGTTTTTTGGCCCCCAAAAAAATTACGTAGGCTTCGCCATGTTTTTGTATGCTAGCCAGGTACAGCAGGCAGCTACGGGCTGCCCCCAACCCCCAGCTGCCTATTTGTACCCGGCTGGGAACCAAAAATATAGGGAAGCCCTTTTTTTTTAATTATTTAATGAATTTCATGAAATAATTAAAAAAAAAATGATGTGGGCTTCGCCCAATTTTTGTATCCAGCCAGGTACAACTAGGCAGCTGGCGATTGGAATCCACAGCTCAGGGTGCCCAAGCTTTCAGGGCACCCCTGCTGCGAATTGCAGTCCGCAGCCGCCCCAGAACATGGCACTTTCATAGAAGCGCCATCTTCTGGCGCTGTATCCAACTCTTCCAGCTGCACTGGTGATGGGTGGCTCGCTGGGTAATAATGGAGTTAGAGCTAGTTGTATATTATCAACTGGCCCTAAGCCTGAATTCATGGTGTCACGCCAATATTAGACATGGCCACCATGATATTCTAGTACAGATAAAAAAAACACAACACACAGAAAAATATTTTTATTAGAAATAAAACACAACACATTTAGTGACTCCATCTTTATTGAAATAAAGAACCCCCCTCCGCAGTAATCCTGGGTCAAGGGTCCCGCGCCGTCCAATCCGGATCCAATATCATCAGATGGGTTTGCTGGAAGGCAAAGCGATCAGATGATGTCAGGTTCAAGGGCCTGAATCACATGACACAGCAGCTGATTGTATAAATGGCTTTTCAGCTGATGCATCAGTGCAAAAACACCCAAAAAACTACACACTTCTGTGCAGACTCCTGTCCGACAGCATCAGCTGATAGTTTAGTCGGCCGGGCGGTAAAAAGCCGGCCTCACCGCTCGACTTATAGTGTCAGCTGATCCCGTCAGGTGACCGCATCAGCTGATCATCGCAAGGTCTGAGAGAGAGAGAGAAAGAAGAGAGAGGGAGAGAGAGAAGAGAGAGAAGAGAGAGAGAAGAGAAAGAGGAGAGAGGAGACAGAGAGAGAGAGAGGGGGGAAGAGAAAAAGAGAGAGAGAAAAAGAGAGAGAGAGAAAGAGAGAGAGAGAAAGAGGGAGAACAAGAGAGAGAAAAGAGAGAAGAAAGAGAAGAGAGAGAAGAGAGAGAGAGGGAAAAGAGAAAAAGAGACTGAGAAAAAGAGAGAGAGAGAAAAAGAGAGAGAGAAAAAGAGAGAGAGGGAGAGAGAGAGGGAAAAAGAGACTGAGAAAAAGAGAGAGAGAATGAAAAAGAGAGAGGAGAGAGAGGGAGAAAGAGAAAAAGAAAGAGGAGAGAGAGAGGGAGAGAGAGAAGAGAGAGAAAGAGATGAGAGAGAGGGGAGAGAGAGAGGAAAAGAGAAAAAGAGAGACTGAGAAAAAGAGGGAGAGAGAGGGAGAGAGAAAGAGAGAGAGAAAAAGAGAGAGAGGGGAAAAGAGAGACTGAGAAAAAGAGAGAGAGAAAAAAAAGAGAGAAAAAAGAGAGAGAGAGAAAAAGAGAGGGAGAAAAAGAGAGAGAGAGAAAGAGAGAGAGAGAGAGAGAGAAAGAGATAAAAAGAGAGAGAGAAAAATAGAGAGGGAGAGAGAGGGAGAGAGAAGAGAGAGAAGAGAGAGGGAAAAAGAGAGACTGAGAAAAAGAGATAAAGGGAGAGAGAGAAAAATTGAGAGAGAGAGAAAGAGAGAGAGAGGACAGAGAAAGTGAGAGAGAGAAATAGAGAAAAATAGAGAGAGAAAGAGAGAGAGAAAGAGAGAAAGAGAGAGAAAGAGAAAAAAAAGAGAGAGAGAGAGAAAGAGAGAGAGAGAGAGCAATGCAGCCTCATTCCGTGAACTGCTCTAATTTTAGAGGTGTGTCCCGCTGCTCACAGCTGATGTCCGGCTCCTCCCTTCAGTGCATAATTAAATTATAATTATAAATAAATAATAATTATAATTTAAAAATAAATTCATTTTTTTATCGGGACAGCCGGGACTCGGACTCGTTAACTAATGCTTCTTAGACTGAAGCTCTATCCATTTAGCCACTGCTCTAATGAGAAACATAGGAAGATTTGGTAATCTTGAAGTATACTTTGCAGAGTGAAGTCTGTTGACAGCGCGGCTTACTTCAGGTGCTACGTGGAGAAGACACAGATCACTCTCTGTCATCTTCATGTAGCTGAGCTGATAGTGTCGTGTGGATTACTTCGGACCTGAATTGTTGTTTGGGGATTTTAATAAAAAGGTAAATGAGGTGGTTTTTTGTGTTTTATTCCAAATAAAGGATTTTTGGTTGTATGTGTTTCTTTATTTTCACTTACAGTTTAATCATGGAAGGTGTCTCGGGGAGATGCCTGTCATGATTAACTCCTTATTACCCCAATTGCCACCGCACCAGGGCAATTCGGGATGAGCTGGGTAGAGTCCCTGGACTGCCACATCTAATGGATGCGGCAATTCTGGGCAGCCGCCTGCTGATATTGCTAGGGTGGTTGGCTCCCCATAATGTGGTGCTCCCCATCCTGACAATACCAGCCTCCAGCCGTGTGGCTTTATCCTGGCTGGTATCAAATATGGAGGGAACCGCATTTTTTTTTAAATTTATTTATTTATTTTACTGCACGACATACAGCCGCCCGCTGGCGGCTGTGATTGCTTGCAGTGAGACAGCTGTCACTCATCGTGGGGGCGTGTCTGACTGCAACCAATCATGGGCGCCGGTGGGCAGGGAAGGCACAGAATACCTGATTGAATAATGAAGCTGCAGCCATGTTCAAAAGAGGAAATGCCGCTGGAGATTTGTAACAGCCATGCAGCGAAACGCCTGTGATCGGTGAGTAGGAAATTGAGAGGGATTGTGCTGGGGACGCAGGACACATGCAGATATGCAACGTGCGCACATACTTACTGTGAAAAGCCACGCTTTTGGTGATCGAACTGTTCTCGAACATAACTCGAACTTTCGAGCTTTTAGCAAATCATTGGAGTTCGTCGAACGACTCGAATACCCCCCAAAATCACTCGAACATGAAATTGCCGAAACTCGAACATCGCTCATCTCGAATACTGACTCTAATTCAGATTTTAAAATCTATACATTTTTGAAATTTTCCAAATCTGACAAAAATATACCTGTTGTATCATTGCAATATAGTCCACAGTATAATCAGATCCAGTCGATTATTACAAAATCACTGCCCATTTTATATGAGGATGAAACCATTCAAAACATTTTAAGTTTGGCGTGTCGAATAGTGGCCAAAAAATCAAGAACCATTGGTAATATTACCTCCCCAAGCTACTTAACTGTAAATTCCCACACTAAATCATGGCTTGATACTGTAGAACTTGCACTCATGCAAAGGTATCAAAATTTTTTTTCCTATCATGATTCCAGAGGAACACGTGATATGAAACAGTATATCAATTGCAGTACAAAAAATACAGTTTATTTATTGGAATGTACTGAGTGCTATCTTAAATACATACAGTTAGGTCCAGAAATATTTGGACAGTGACACAATTTTCGCGAGTTGTGCTCTGCATGCCACCACATTGGATTTGAAATGAAACCTCTACAACAGAATTCAAGTGCAGATTGTAACGTTTAATTTGAAGGTTTGAACAAAAATATCTGATAGAAATTGTAGGAATTGTACACATTTCTTTACAAACACTCCACATTTTAGGAGGTCAAAAGTAATTGGACAAATAAGCCAAACCCAAACAAAATATTTTTATTTTCAATATTTTGTTGCGAATCCTTTGGAGGCAATCACTGCCTTAAGTCTGGAACCCATGGACATCACCAAACGCTGGGTTTCCTCCTTCTTAATGCTTTGCCAGGCCTTTACAGCCGCAGCCTTCAGGTCTTGCTTGTTTGTGGGTCTTTCCGTCTTAAGTCTTGATTTGAGCAAGTGAAATGCATGCTCAATTGGGTTAAGATCTGGTGATTGACTTGGCCATTGCAGAATGTTCCACTTTTTTGCACTCATGAACTCCTGGGTAGCTTTGGCTGTATGCTTGGGGTCATTGTCCATCTGTACTATGAAGCGCCGTCCGATCAACTTTGCGGCATTTGGCTGAATCTGGGCTGAAAGTATATCCCGGTACACTTAAGAATTCATCCGGCTACTCTTGTCTGCTGTTATGTCATCAATAATACAAGTGACCCAGTGCCATTGAAAGCCATGCATGCCCATACCATCACGTTGCCTCCACCATGTTTTACAGAGGATGTGGTGTGCCTTGGATCATGTGCCGTTCCCTTTCTTCTCCAAACTTTTTTCTTCCCATCATTCTGGTACAGGTTGATCTTTGTCTCATCTGTCCATAGAACACTTTTCCAGAACTGAGCTGGCTTCATGAGGTGTTTTTCAGCAAATTTAACTCTGGCCTGTCTATTTTTGGAATTGATGAATGGTTTGCATCTAGATGTGAACCCTTTGTATTTACTTTCATGGAGTCTTCTCTTTACTGTTGACTTAGAGACAGATACACCTACTTCACTGAGAGTGTTCTGGACTTCAGTTGATGTTGTGAACGGGTTCTTCTTCACCAAAGAAAGTATGCGGCGATCATCCACCACTGTTGTCATCCGTGGACGCCCAGGCCTTTTTGAGTTCCCAAGCTCACCAGTCAATTCCTTTTTTCTCAGAATGTACCCGACTGTTGATTTTGCTACTCCAAGCATGTCTGCTATCTCTCTGATGGATTTTTTCTTTTTTTTCAGCCTCAGGATGTTCTGCTTCACCTCAATTGAGAGTTCCTTAGACCGCATGTTGTCTGGTCACAGCAACAGCTTCCAAATGCAAAACCACACACCTGTAATCAACCCCAGACCTTTTAACTACTTCATTGATTACAGGTTAACGAGGGAGAAGCCTACAGAGCTAATTGCAGCCCTTACAGTCCCTTGTCCAATTACTTTTGGTCCCTTGAAAAAGAGGAGGCTATGCATTACAGAGCTATGATTCCTAAACCCTTTCTCCGATTTGGATGTGAAAACTCTCATATTGCAGCTGGGAGTGTGCACTTTCAGCCCATATTATATATATAATTGTATTTCTGAACATGTTTTTGTAAACAGCTAAAATAACAAAACTTGTGTCACTGTCCAAATATTTCTGGACCTAACTGTAGGCTGTAGTATACGCCCGCTTAAGAAGCGATTTTCAGAGCATGTCACTGACATTGTCTCATTAACTCCGTGCACCAATCTGTCTTCTATAGCACAACATTTTATTAATGCTCATGATAGATTCACTTCTACCCTTAAAATTTTAGGTATTGAAAGGGTGTTTTTTTGCAGCCGTGGTGGTAACCATTGGAGAAAACTGTTAAATCGCGAAGTGTTTTGGATATTTACCTTAGGCACATGTTCTCCTTATGGATTTAATTCATGACGAGAGATCATGTATCATTATTAACCATCCTCATATTGAGACCTTTTCTCTTTCTCCTTTTGTTTGTGTTTTTTTTTAATTTTTGCTGCAAAAGCGGTTGCATTCATATTTGAATCATAGATATAACATGATGCCTCATGTTATGGGACTCCAGTTAACTCATGGAGACAGAAATAAGGGGGTCTTTACTAGAGATGAGCAATGTTCGAATCGAACCGTTCGCCAATTTGAAATTCGAGTTGTTTTGGGCGGTATTCGAGTCGTTCGACGAACTTGAACGATTTGCTTCACGTTCGACAGTTCGAGTTAACGTTCGATAACGGTTCGATCACCAAAAGCGTGGCTTTTCACAGTAAGGCTATGTGCGCACGTTGTGTATTTGCATGCGTCCTGCGTCCCCAGCACAATCCCTCTCTCTTTCCTACTCACTGATCAGCTGCACGGCTGTCACAAAGCTGCGGCGGCTTTTCCTCTTTTGAAAATGGCTGCCGCTCATTATTCAATCTGGTATTCCCTGCTTTCCCCACCCACCGACGCCAATGATTGGTTGCAGTCAGACACGCCCCCACGCTCAGTGACAGCTGTCTCACTGCAACCAATCACAGCCGCCGGTGGGCGGGTCTATATCGTGCAGTAAAATAAATAAATAAATTTAAAAAAAAAACATGCGGTTCCCCTCAATTTTGATACCAGCCAAGAAAAAGCCACACGGCTGGAGGCTGGTACTGTCAGGATGGGGAGCGCCACGTTATGGGGAGCCCACCACCCTAACAATGTCAGCCAGCAGCCGCCCGGAAGTGCCGTATCCATTAGATGCGACAGTGTCGGGATCTACACGGCTCATCCCGAATTGCCCTGGTGCGGTGGCAATCAAGGTAATAAGGTTAGGTTAATCATGACAGGCATCTCCCCGAGATACCTTCCATGATTAACTTGTAAGTGAAAGTAAATAAACACACACAACGAAAAATCCTTTATTTGGAATAAAAGACAGAAAAAACCTTCCTTTACCACTTTATTAATCCCCAAACACCTCCAGGTCCGACGTAATCCACACGACACTTTAAGCTATGCTACATTAAGCTGACAGGGAGTGCCGTAGAACAGGACCGCTCTGTGTCAGCTCCACGTAACAACTGAAGTGAGCCGCGCTGTCACCAGAGACTTCAGTGCCCGCGTGTGTGCGAGGATGATGATGGGGGCGGTAGTGCTTGTGTGTGCGGTGATGATGATGAGTGCGGTAGTGCCGGGGTGTGTGCGGTGATAATGATGATGAGTGCGGTAGTGCTGGGGTGTGTGCGGAGATAATGATGAGTGCGGTACTGCCGGGGTGTGTGCGGGGATGATGATGAGTGCAGTAGTGTCGGGGTGTCTGCGGGGATGATGATGAGTGCGGTAGTGCCGGGGTGTGTGTGGATGATGATGTGTGCGGTATTGTCGGGGTGTGAGCGGGGATGATGATGGGGGCGGTACTGACTCTCTCCTCTCTCCTCTCTCTCTCTCCTTTCTCTTTTCTCTCTCTTCTCTCACTCTCTCTCCTACCTCTCTTCTTTCTCTCTTCTCTCTCTCTCTCTTCTCTCACTCTCCTCTCTCTCTCTTTTCTTTCTCTTCTCTCATTCTCCTCTCTCTTTTCTCTCTCTTCTCTCTCTTCTCTCTCTCTTCTCTCTCTGTCTCTTCTCTCTCTTCTCTCTTCTCTCTCTCTCTCTCTTCTCTCTCTCCTCTATCTCTTCTCTCTCTCTCTCTTCTCTCTCTCTTCTCCCGCCTCTCTCTCTCCTCTCTTTCTCTCTCTCCTCTCTCTCTTCTCTCTCTTCTCTCTCTGTCTCTTCTCTCTCTCTTCTCTCTCTTCTCTCTCTCTTTCCTCTCTCTCTCCTCTATCTCTTCTCTCTCTTCTCTCTTTCTCTCTTCTCTCTCTCCTCTCTCTCTCCTCTCTATCTCTCTTCTCTCTCTTCTCTCTCCTCTCTCCTCTCCTCTCTTCTCTCCTTTCTTTCTCCTTTCTCTCTTCTCTCTCTCCTCTTTCTCTTCTCTCTCCCTCTCTCCTCACTCTCTCCTCTCTCTTCTCTCTCTTCTCTCTCCCTCTCTCCTCACTCTCTCCTCTCTCTCTTCTTTCTCTCCTCTCTCTCTCTCTCTTCTTTCACTCTCCTCTCTCTCTCCCTATCTCCTCTCTCCTCTCTCTTCTCCCTCTCTTCTCTCCCACTTTTCTCTCTCTCTCCTCTCTTCTCTCTCTTCTCTCTCTCCTCTCTCTCTCCTCTCTCTTCTCTCTCTCCTCTCTCTTCTTTCTGTCTTCTATCTCTCCTCTCCTCCTCTCTCTACTCTTTCTCTCTCTCTCCTATCTCTCTCTCCTCTCTCTTCTCTTCTATAGGGCCAGTTGATAATATACAGCTACCCCTAACCCTACTATTACCCAGCGAGCCACTCGTCACCAGGGCAGCTGGTAGAGTTGGACACGGTGCCAGAAGATGGCGCTTCCATGAAAGCGCCTTTTCCTGGGGCAGCTGCAGACTGCAATTTGCAGCAGGGGTGCCCAGAAAGCTTGGGCACCCTGCGCTGTGGATTCCAATCCCCAGCTGCCTAGTTGTACTTGCCTGGACACAAAAATTGGGCGAAGCCCACGTCATTTTTTTTTAATTATTTCATGAAATTCGGGTACATATAGGCTGCTAGGGGTTGGGGGCAGCCTGTAGCTGCCTGCTGTACGTGGCTAGCATACAAAAATATGGTGAAGCCCTTGCAATTTTTTTTTTTGGGGGGGGAAACTCCTGCTGCGAATTGCAGTCCGCAGCCCACCCAGAAAATCGCACTTTCATAGAAGCGCCATCATCTGGCGCTGTATCCAACTCCTCCAGCAGCCCTGACGCCGGGTGGCTTGCTGGGTAATGAAGGGTTAATACTAGCTTTGTTTTACTAGCTAGTATTAAGCCAGAGATTCTTAATGTCAGGCACGTTTGACCCGGCCATTAAGAGACTCCAATAAAGGGTTAAAAAAAGACACCACACAGAGAAAAAATACTTTAATAGAAATAAATACACAGACACTTAGAGACTCCATAGTTATTACTCCCTCTCACCCCTCCATGATCCATGGTCTTCTGTCTTCTTTCTCTTTCAAGCCATGCAGCTCTGCTACATCAGACAGCACTGCATGGGAGGAAGACGCTGCTGCTCCCATGCAGTCTAATCACTCAGTGAGTGAGCAGAGGCTGCTGGCTGTAAGCGGTGACTGAACCGCTGCCACCGCTGCAATAGTAATCTGACAGGTGGGTTACTATAGCAACGGTGATCTCCGATCCCTTGATTCCTGGCGCCGCTATTCACCGGCTGTGGCATGCAGTCCCTGCATGTGGGCTGACTCTGTAAAGAGCACCGACATGCAGGAACGGGTAGCCAAGCATGTGCCCAAGCATCTCGCCGGTACACGGAGATGCTCAAACGAGCACCGCGTACCGGAGAGATGCACTGACAGGACCTAGCATGACATCTAGCCATGTGACCAGTCTGTAGCCAATGAGATAATACACATGTGACTGGTCACATGCTATTGCTATGATGTCAAGGAAGGTCCTTTCATCAGTGCTGGTTAGCGGGAGGGCACAGCGAAGGAAAAGCGGCGGAAGACAGAGTCTGCAGGACGCGTCACGGGGACCTGTAAGTATAATGGCAATGTTTATTAACTGTATGTGTATATGTATAATGTATTTGTATGTGTTTGCCTGCCATTGTTTTTAATGGGATTCGAAGGTTTTCACCGAACACACCCGCCGTTCGATGAACCGAACCGAACTCGAACATTAGGGGAGCGGCTCATCACTAGTCTTTACTATATCTAATATATGCAGTGCTTTTTTTGTAAAAAGATATTTGCTGGTATGCATCTCTGAGGCGAGGAGCGGGGGGGGGTGTTTTGTCAGGCGTGCTGCCAGCCGACATTGAGTAGCGGGGCTGCGGCGGTGTGTGCCAGTGCCAGTGGATGATCATTTGAGCACAAGTATGTGATTTGTACACTTCTGGCCACATTCTGATTTGATGTGTCCAGCCTCAGTCAATTCATTTTCATTGAGCATGTCTGTTCAGCACGTGACCACATCTATGTAAATCGCATACTTGCAGCTTCATAACCTCCCACTCTCCCTGCCGGCACCAGAGAATCCTGACAGCGTGCAGAGTGCACACTGTGAGAATTCAGAAGGCTGCAGTCACAGAGTGACACACAGAGTGACTGCAGACTCATCACAAATTTGGACAACTCCTTTAATGCTCCTAACAACATAAATAAAAACATAGTAACCCTTAAATTGTCAGACGGCACAAGACTTTATTAAAGAGATTGCCCTACTTTAACATTAATGACCTTTCCTTAGGCGGGCTTTGCACACTACGACATCGCAGGCCGATGCTGCGATGCCGAGTGCGATAGTGCCCGCCCCCGTCGCAGCAGCGATATGTGGTGATAGCTGGCGTAGCGAAAGTTATCGCTACGCCAGCTTCACACACACACTCACCTGCCGTGCGACGTCCCTGTGGCCGGCGACCCGCCTCCTTGTTAAGGGGGCGGGTCGTGCGGCGTCACTGCGACGTCACACGGCAGGCGGCCAATCAGAGCGGAGGGGCGGAGATGAGCAGGATGTAAACATCCTGCCCACCTCCTTCCTTCCGCATATCCTACGGAAGCCGCAGTGAGGCCGGTAGGAGACGTTCCTCGCTCCTGCGACTTCACACACAGCGATGTGTGCTGCCGCAGGAGCGAGGAACAACATCGGACCATTGCGTCAGCGTAATTATGGATTACGCCGACGCTGTACCGATGATACGATTACGACGCTTTTGCGCTCGTTAATCGTATCATCCAGCCTTTACACACTGCGATGTCGCATGCGATGCCGGAAGTGCGTCATTTTCAATTTGACCCCACCGACATCGCACCTGCGATGTCGCAGTGTGCAAAGTGCCCCTTAGGATAGGTCACCAATGTCTGACTGGTCAGGGTCCAGCACCTGGCAACCCCGCCAATTCCCTACACTAGGTGCCGGTGGTGGCAGGTGGCCAGAAGTGCTCAGTTCTGGATCTGCTCCATCTTCTGATAGTGGCAGCAGTCTCCTATTAAAATCAATGAGGCGGATGTGCAGTACCCGGCCGCGGACACCATCAGAGGACGGAGCAGATCCAGAAATGAGCATTTCCAGACACCTGCACCATAATCAGCTGATCAGTGGGGGTTCCATTGCGCTCACATCAGAAGCAATGCGCAAGTGGGACCAAGGCCTAATGATAAGACATTGTCAGTAAAACAAATAAACATTTACATTCAGGTACCTTATAGATGATGTTGTCTCTAGTCATTTCTTTCTATTCTTCATCTTGTCCTGACACCATGATGACTTTTCACATTCACATCTCATCTCTGCAGATTTTCATCTTCTCCGGTTTTCTGTAGTACATCCCGACACGATGACCCTAAAAGTAGCAGAATTATTATAATACTTCTACTTAAAAATATCTGCCCTACACTGTGCCCCAGAATAAATAATGGCCCCAGTATTCTCTGCACAAAATATGACCCACACTCTCCCTCTTATGGTACATGCCCTCCATATTCCCTCTTTCCAAACTGAGCCTACTGTTTATAGGGTTCTTTACACTGTGTCCCCTTATACTGCACCGTCTTTATACAGTGCCCTCATCACACTCCCCCTCCTTGTATAACCTCACACAGTCCTCCCATTCTGCCCCCTCTCCATACCACCCCCCTGCACTACCCAGTCTTTATTCTGTGCCCCTCACATTCTTCTCATCCCTTCCTGTCTCCTCACTACCTCCTGCGTGTCCATATACTTTTCCACCTCACTCCCAATCCTGCCCACTTGATCCTCATACCATGTCACTCTTTATTCTGTGTCCTCAAAATTTCTTTCCAGTTCGCTCTACATCCTCTCTGTTCCCATGCATCACCTCTCATCCTCTCTGTCCCCATGCATCACCCCTCATCCTCTCTGTCCCTATGCATGAAACCTCATCCTCTCTCTCCCCATGCATCACCCATCATCACCTGTCCCCATGCATGAAACCTCATCCTCTCTCTCCCCATACATCACCGCTCATCATTTCTCTCCCCATGCATGAAACCTCATCCTCTCTCTCCCCATGCATGAAACCTCATCCTCTCTCTCCCCATACATGAAACCTCATCCTCTCTCTCCCCATACATCACCCCTCATCATTTCTCTCCCCATGCATGAAACCTCATCCTCTCTCTCCCCATACATCACCCCTTATCCTCTCTCCCCATGAATGAAACCTCATCCTCTCTCCCCATACATCACCCCTCATCCTCTCTCCCCATGCATGAAACCTCATCCTCTCTCTCCCCATACATCACCCCTCATCATTTCTCTCCCCATGCATGAAACCTCATCCTCTCGCTATACATCACCCCTCATCCTCTGTCCCCATGCATGAAAACTCATCCTCTCTCTCCCCATGCATCACCCCTCATCCTCTGTCCCCATGCATGAAACCTCATCCTCTCGCTAGACATCACCCCTCATCCTCTGTCCCCATGCATGAAACCTCATCCTCTCTCTCCCCATGCATCACCCCTCATCCTCTGTCCCCATGCATGAAACCTCATCCTCTCTCTCCCCATACATCACCCCTCATCCTCTCTCCCCATGCATGAAACCTCATCCTCTCTCTCGCCATACATCACCCCTCATCCTCTCTCCCCATGAATGAAACCTCATCCTCTCTCCCCATACATCACCCCTCATCATTTCTCTCCCCATACATCACCCCTCATCATTTCTCTCCCCATGCATGAAACCTCATCATTTCTCTCCCCATGCATGAAACCTCATCCTCTCTCTCCCCATACTCTGTGCACGGATAGTTCCCTCCCCCATCCATTCTGTGTATATATATATTGCCCCCTCCCCACCCTCTGTCTCCCCCATAGTGTGTGCACAGATGGTTCCCTCCCGACCTCTCTCCCCCATACTGTTTCATAAATACTCCCCTCTTACTCCATAATGTTCCTCCGTTCGTGTCTTCTTCAGCTCCACAGTGGAGCACTTCTCAGCATTTCTCTGCCGCCTCTGCGCTGTGGCGCTTGCTTCTGGGTCAGCAGTCTGATCAGCTGACCTGATCACATGACAGCCGTCGTGTTGACCCGGAAGTCAGCGCCGGCGTCACCGCTTCAATTGTCCTTGTGTCTGACAGATACTAGGACAATTGAGCAGTGGGAGCCGCGCGCTGCACTTTCTATGAGTGCGGCTAACAGCGTGACAGCTGCGCTCAGAGAATAGCGGCTCCACATGGCAGACTTTCACACCATCGCATCAGGCAGCTCGACAGCGCCCCCTGGAGATGCCTCTGGCTTGTGCTTTTGCTCCACATGGCTAATTTGTATAGTTTACAAATTAGCCATGTGGACAGAGCCAGAGGGCTCTTCAGATTTTCCGGTACGGCGTACCGGTACGTACCACCGCAAAAAAACACTGAATATATGTATATATCATGTGACTAGAATGGTGTTCCATTGGAATGCTTATTTTGTTGTCGGTATATAATATACAAAATTGATTCACAATTTATTATTACTATTTAATGATCAATGCATTATACTTTGTATTTGTACACATTTTGTAAAGCCTTTACGGGTATTATACTGCCACAGCTTGGTACTAAATTCCCCTTCATTTGGGATTATTTGATTATACCACCTGTGTCATTTATCCCCTAAAGGTTAAAAGTGAGCCTTTATGAAACATAAGCCATATGCTCTGACAAAGGACATCTTGTCTGAAACGTGTTGCATTTCTAATTGCTCTTAATATTTTGGATCAAGTCCTGTACTTTGGATTTTAATTTTTGGAATAAAAGAAATTGATTTTATGCATTTATAAGCTGGAGATCTTTTCTATAAGAAGTAAAGAAGGACTGTCTACCCTAGTTTGGGTGAGAGGCTTTGCATAGAAATATACCTCAATAAAAGGAACATTTCAATTGACTTTAGGTCTGGCTACTGTCAGTCGATGGGGTTGAAAAACTCTGGGCTAATCCACGCTTTCTTCATTTTGATAAGAGTCACCATGTCAACATTGTTAGATGTTAAGTGGATTCCTATTGGGTATTATGCCCCCAGCAGCACTAAAAACTCGCTCAGACAAAATGCTAGTGGCAGGGCATTTTGTCATAAATCACAGCTCCCATTAAGCACTCATTTGGTAATGAAAAAGAAATTATAAGTCAAAAATTCTTTAGTTTAAATAAAAAAACCCCTCTTTCACCAATTTAGTAACCCCCAAAACACCCCCATAGGTCCAACGTAATCCATTCAACATCACTTGACGATCTTGACTGTGAGAAGCGGCAACATCAGTCAGGTCATTGAAGTTTACAGCCGAGTTGCCACGGTACCAAGTCAACTGAGTTAAATTAGTGTGAACTCCAGTTACCTGACTGCTGTATTATGGGACACTACAGCACAGCAGCTTGACTGTGTGATAGCTGTCAGGTCCTGAAACATTGAAGGAGCCTTTAAGGTTTCTGGAGTTTCCAGCTGTTGGGACACCTGGAGGCTGTGAACTTCTGTTAAAAACCTTAAAGTCTCCCTTAGGGGTTCCCTTAAAAGATTAATGGAGCTCACTGCCATCGGGTCTCTTGACAGCTGTGAGGCTCGGAAACCTTTAGGTTCCTTTAAGAGAGCCTTTAAGGTTCTTGGAGTTCACAGCTGTTAAGACACCTGGAGGCTGGGAATTATGGTAACGGTTCACTGCTTCCAGCTGGGAACTCCAGAAACCTTAAATGCTCTCTTAAAGGCTCTATTAAGGTTTATGGGCCTCATATCTCCCGAATTGTTGGACTGCTCTGCCATCGTGTCACACAATCGTCACAGTCCGGCCATCCAGAAGTCAGGTCACCGGTGTTCACAGTCAGGGCCTCCCCCGCAGCTCTAAGTGAAGTTAGTTGAACTCGCTGCTGGATTTCCGGACTATATGATTGCTGGACATAGCCACACAGCAGTCTTGCAATCCGACAGCGTGTTCAACTGAGTTCACTGAGGGCATCGGGTGAGCCTCCGAGCATGAACTCCGGTTACCTGACTGCCAGAATAATGGACTGCTGTGCTGCCATGTCCTGCAGTCCAGCAGTTCAGCATTCTAGCAGCAGGTTCACTGGTGGTCACACGATACCGTGGGAACTCCGGTGACCTGACTAACTTCACCTTTTCTCACAGACGGGTCTTCCATATACCAGGAACTGCAGTGATCGGTCACATTTTCCATCACTTCAGCTTCTAGATGGTACAGAGCCGGGATAGTTGTGAGACATCGTGTGGATTACATCCAACCTGTGGGGATGTTTTGATTGTTAATAAATTGGTGAAAAGGGTGTATTTTTTATTATTTAAAATAAAGGAGTTTTGTGTTTGTGTTTTTTTCCTTTTTACTTACAGGATTGGCAATGAGGATTCATAATGAGAGATTGAGAAAAGCTGTGAACAAATCACAGTTACATCAACTCCATACATTACCCAGTTGCCACAATACCATGCAATCAGGATGAGCTGGGTTAAGCATCATAATTGGCAAATCTTACAGATGCGCAATTTCTGGGGTGGCTGTGGGCTGCTATTTTTTATCTGGCTTGGGCTTAATAACTATTGACCTTCCGAGCCTGAGAATACCAGTTCCCAACTTTCTGCTTTATCTGCCCTACTATCATAATGTGGTCAGGAGCCCATGTCATTTTTTTAAACTATTTATTGAAATAATTGTAAAAAAAAAAAAAAAGTAAGGGAGCCTCTATTTTTGGTAACCAGCCAAGATAAAGCACACAGCTTTGGGCTGCAGCCCACAGCTGTCTACTTTACCTGCACTGGTTATCACAAATTTTCGGAGTAATACTCTGACAAAATTGTTCCCAGAAGTGACCTATGTTTTAGAAATGTATCCAGGCATCTTCTCCATTCTGATCCCATTCAATTTTCCATCTATTTCTGCATTTGTAGAGCCTGAACTGACATCCTGGGAGATCCATTGAAAAATTGTTTGAGTTTCCTATTGACTTGCATTAGGTTTATTATTTGTGATGAATACACGAATAGTACAAATATTCGAGATGAGTAATCTGAACCCAAATTAAATTAGTATTCGCCCATCGCTAATTGTTACTAGAGATGAGCCACCCTCTAGAGGCTCGAGTTCGGTTCGGTTCATCGAACGGAGGCCGCGTTCGGTTCGGCAACAATGGGAGGCAATCACAAACACATAAAAACACCTAGAAAACACCTTCAAAGGTGTCCAAAAGGTGACAAACAACTCACAAGACAACACAAACACATGGGAAAGAGACAAGGACAAATACTCATGTGAAAACAAAACAGCTGGACGAGGAAAAAGAGGACAAGGCACAGATATAGGCATGCCCTTCTAAAATCATGTGGAACACAACAAGGGGACTCCAAGCAGAGTTTCCCTTTTTTCCAAAAATTGGGCCCCACAGACACTACTTCAGTGGCAGCACTTGTGCCCCAGTTGCAAACTGGACAGGTTGATTTGCTTCAAGCACATTCAAAAATACTCCTGCCTTTACTCTCCCCAGGATGACACAGAGGTAGTAAAGTCCTTGCGGATCCATGAGTTGTTCATCTTGATGAACGTTAGTCTGTCCACATTGCCACTGGACAGACGCGTGCGCTTATCTGTCAGCACACACCCAGCAGCACTGAAGACACGTTCAGAGACAACGCTGGCTGCGGGACACGACAAGATCTCCAAGGCATAAGTGGCGAGCTCAGGCCATTTTTCAAGATTTGAAGCCCAAAATGAGCAAGGCTCCAGTTGCAAAGTCAGGGCATCGATGTTCATTTGGAGATACTCCTGTATCTTCCTCTCCAGCCGTTGACTATGTGTCAGACGTCTTGTCTCTTGTGGCCTTGCATTGGATAGTCTAAAAAAATTATGAAACGATTCCATAAAATTGCTGGTACCAGCACCAGATACGGTGTTGCTGGTAAGGTTTGACTGATAATGACGAGACAGTCCCATGCTTAGCAAGTGACAACTTGGAGATTCACTTCGTGCACCACTGGTGTTTGGTGGAAAAGCCGAGCTAAGATCGAGTAACAGCTTTTGCTGATACTCCTGCATACGTGCATCCCTTTGTATGGCTGGAATTATTTCACCAAATTTGGACTTCTTCCGGGGATCTAATAGTGTGGCAACCCAGTAGTCATCATCACTTCTAATTCTGACAATCCGAGGGTTATGTTGGAGGTAGTGCAGCAAGAAAGCACTCATGTGTCTTGCGCATCCATGTGGACCAAGTCCTCGCTGTGTTTGTGGTGTAGAGGTGATAAACGTGCTTTCTTCCGCTGACATCTCCGCCCAACCTCATTCAACCGAAATTTGACCAAGGTCTCCCTCATCTGCTGAGTCTTTCATGTCCATCGAGAGTTCATCCTCCATTTCTTCATGGTCTTCTGCACCTTCCTCAACATTTTGGCTGCTACCATGCGCCCTTGTTAATCCCTCTCCCCCACCGTCCCATGCTTGCTTCCATGGTGATGATGAACGTCTGGACCTTGTAGATGTTGGTATCCCTTGCGCATATGAATCCTCCTCTACTTCCTCCCCTTCCTCTTGTCCCACCGCTTGACTCCGAATAGTGTTTAGCATGTGCTCCAGCATGTAAATGACTTGAATTGTCATGCTGATAATGGCATTGTCAGCGCTAAACATATTCGTCGCCATGTCGAAACTGTGCAGAAGGGTGCATAGGTCGTTGATCTGAGACCACTCCAGCAGCGTGATCTGCCCCACCTCTGCATCTTGTTGGCCCAGGCTATACGTCCTAACATATTGCACCAGGGCTCGGCAGTGCTGCCACAGTCGCTGCAACATATCATAGTATCATAGTATCATAGTTTTTAAGGTTGAAGGGAGACTCTAAGTCCATCTAGTTCAACCCATAGCCTAACATGTTGATCCAGAGGAAGGCAAAAAAAACAAAAAAAAAACCCAATGTGACAAACAAGTTCCAATGGGGAAAAAATTTCCTTCCTGACTCCACATCCGGCAATCAGACTAGTTCCCTGGATCAACACCCTGTCATAAAATCTAATATACATAACTGGTAATATTAAATTTTTCAAGATAGGCGTCCAGGCTCTGCTTAAATGTTAGTAGTGGATCACTCATTACAACATCATGCGGCAGAGAGTTCCATAGTCTCACTGCTCGTACAGTCAAGAATCCTCGTCTGTGATTATGATTAAACCTTCTTTCCTCAAGACGTCGCGGATGCCCCCGTGTTCCAGTCGCAGGCCTAGGTGTAAAAAGATCTTTGGAAAGGTCTCTGTACTGTCCCCTCATATATTTATACATTGTGATTAGATCCCCCCTAAGCCTTCGTTTTTCCAGACTAAATAACCCCAAGTTTAATAACCTGTCTTGGTATTGCAGCCCACCCATTCCTCTAATAATCTTGGTCGCTCTTCTCTGCACCCTCTCCAGTTCAGCTATGTCCTTCTTATATATCGGTGACCAGAATTGTACACAGTATTCTAAGTGCGGTCGCACTAGTGACTTGTACAGAGGTAGAACTATATTTTTTTCATGAACACTTATACCTCTTTTAATACATCCCATTATTTTATTAGCCCTGGCAGCAGTTGCCTGACACTGTCCACTAAAGTGAAGTTTACCATCCACCCATACACCCAAGTCTTTTTCTGTGCCTGTTTTACCCAGTGTTCTACAATTAAGTACATAATCATACATTTTATTTCCTCTACCCAAGTGCATGACCTTACATTTATCTACATTAAACTTCAATTGCCACTTCTCAGCCCAATTCTCCAATTTACATAAATCTCCCTGTAATATAAAATTATCCTCCTCTGTATTGATTACCCTGCAGAGTTTAGTATCATCTGCAAATATTGAAATTCTACTCCGCATGCCCCCAACAAGGTCATTAATAAATATGTTGAAAAGAAGAAAAAAAATATGGAGAGTCGAATTCCAGCTTGTCGGCACATCGCATTTCAGGCAATGAACCGGCAGGCCAAAAGACTTCTGGAGCGATGCAAGTCGCTCAGCTGCGGCGGTTGAACGGCTGAAGTGAGCAGAGAGTAACCGTGCCCGCTGCAGAATCCCATCTAGGCCGGGATAGTGGGTTAAAAATTGCTGGACAACAAGGTTCAACACGTGAGCCATACAAGGCACGGTGTCACCTTGCCCCAGCGAAGGGCCGCACCCAGGTTTGCAGCATTGTAGCACACAGCCTTCCCTGGTTGCAGGTTGAGTGAAGACAACCATTTACGAAACTCGCTCGCAAGAGCTGACCACAACTCCTCCGCTGTGTGACTCTTATTTGCAAGACATTTCAAGGTAAAGACTGCCTGATGCCATTGAGCTCTGCTGCCAGCATAGTAAGGAGGTGTGCAGGATTCCTTGTATGCAGTTACAACGCGGGTGGCCTGACCAGGCAGGCTTGGGGCGGAGGTGGAGGACCCAGACGAGGTTGAGGAGGCAGAAGCATTGGAGGAACTTCTACATAAAGAGGATTGACGCACAAGTCGTGGGGACAGCAAGACTTGTTCAGCAGACCCTTTTCCATCTCTCACCATAGTTACCCAGTGCCCAGTCAGCGACATGTAACACCCCTGTCCATGCTTACTGGTGTAAGTATCGGTGGTGAAATGCACCCGGTCACACACAGATACTTTTAGGATGGCAGCAAAAGTGTCAGGTCTTTGGGCAAATAAAATTGCGTGGCAAAAGTGGGCAGGTGGGTACAGTGCCCGGGTTCTGTGGGTCAGTGGACAGGAAAGGAACAGTAACTTAGTATTCCAGACACTTTTAGGATGGCAGCAAAAGTGTCAGCACTTTGGGCAAATAAAATTGCGTGGCAAAAGTGAGCAGGTGGGTACAGTGCCCGGGTTCTGTGGGTACCAGGACAGGAAAGGAAAACTAAGTTACTATTCCAGACACTTTTAGGATGGCAGCAAAAGTGTCAGCTCTTTGGGCAAATAAAATTGCGTGGCAAAAGTGGGCAGGTGGGTACAGTGCCCGGGTTCTGTGGGTACCTGGACAGGAAAGGAAAAATTAGTTACTATTTCAGATACTTTTAGGATGGCAGCAAAAGTGTCAGGTCTTTGGGCAAATAAAATTGCGTGGCAAAAGTGGGCAGGTGGGTACAGTGCCCGGGTTCTGTGGGTCAGTGGACAGGAAAGGAACAGTAACTTAGTATTCCAGACACTTTTAGGATGGCAGCAAAAGTGTCAGCACTTTGGGCAAATAAAATTGCGTGGCAAAAGTGAGCAGGTGGGTACAGTGCCCGGGTTCTGTGGGTACCAGGACAGGAAAGAAAAACTAAGTTACTATTCCAGACACTTTTAGGATGGCAGCGAAAGTGTCAGCTCTTTGGGCAAATAAAATTGCGTGACAAAAGTGGGCAGGTGGGTACAGTACCCGGGTTCTGTGGGTACCAGGGCAGGAAAGGAAGCTTCACTTTCTATCCTTCCTAATGATGAAATGCAGCAAGGAATTCTCTGAGCTGAGGTGCACAAATGCTGTTATCTAAAGCTGTGTATAGCGTTTGCACGGACCTGCCTAGCAGCTATGGCTATGAACGCCTGGAAATCAGCCCTGAAAAGGGCTGAAATAACCATCAGTCCCTAATCCCTAGAGTGCTGTGTAGCTTGCACTATGTCTATAGCGCACACAGCAGGATCGGCGGCAGCAGCGTGAGCGGTGACATCACCCACACACACAAAGGAGATAATGGCGGCGACAGGGGAAATGACCGTATAAAAATAAGGCAAGGACATGTGACATTCACAGCCTATGACACATGCCCTTGCTTGTCTGGCAAAAATGCACTTAGCTGTGTGTGTGTCTGTGATTGGCTGATATCCTGGCCTGCCCCACTGCACGCGCGCTTAGGAAAAAAAAAAAAAATGGCGATCGGCATTCTCTCAGCAGTGCACCACAGATCTAAACCGCGTCCCCCCACCACACTATATGCTGAAAGTTGATAATAGCGTGAATCACAGTGACCCACACTATTACAGTGAAAAGCCAGCTAGTAACTAGCTAGGCTTTTTGGTGATTGAACATGAAATTGGTGAACCTTGAACATCTCTCAACTCTAATTGTTACCCAATATACTTGTAAATGCGGGAAACAGACCTAAGGAAGCAAAACACCAGAAAAGCTCAATAACCTGAGGTGTTTGCATTTTTAAATGCCATGAGAACAGCACACATCATAATAATTTGTTTGTAGCACATTTTAAAATTTACTATAGACTTGAAACCACCATGGCATTTCTTTTTACAAAAAGTAAACATAAAAGAAAAAGAATAATGCTGTATGTGAATCCAAAACCTACCGTATACTTATTTCATTTAGTATATATGTATATATATCATTCAATATATGAGGTTGGTTTGAAATGTATGAACTGAGACCAATAATAGTAATTATTAATTTATCAAAAATTAATAATTTAAGCAGTTTTTAAAAACAATTACACTTATTAATATTTACATATAAACAATCATGTGGTTTGTGACAAGTTTATACATTTTGAAATAACAGGAATATACAGTACCATCAACATAGAGTCGAAATGCAAACAGCTCTTAGTCAATCCATCAAAAATAAATAACATATTCTTACTTCGGTCAATTCTAAAAGGTACACTTGGGTCATCTATACGGAAATTTGTACCAGATCCAAAAGCTTTAGCAATTTCTTTATTTTGTGTTCTTCCTTCAGGCAATCGTACTGGAGATACTTTATCAAAGGTGACTGCAATGACTTGAGATATCCCTGCAAATGTAGACATCATAACATTTCACTAAAACGTAAATGCAGAAATTTGGTATGAGATAAACCGCCAATAATAAAGAAAACCAGTATTCAATGTACTTATACTTATATACTGTTGATCTGAATCATCCAGCTTTAATGTCCTTTAAATGTGATGGCCTTCTAGCTCAGTTCAGTTTTTATTTCACTGACCAAATATTTTAAATTTCTACCAATTTGTATTTGTTTCAGATAAACTTGCCCTATTTCTGTACATGAAAATGCATTATGTAATTTTTGTACATGAAATGCAGATGTACTACTTCAAGATCAAGGCTAAATCAAAACCTTTCTAAATACTTAAATAGCATTATGCCAATGATAGTTTCGTTTAATTCTGCTTTCATCCAAAACCTCAATATTTAGATACGGCTAAGAATTATGCCAATGCTGCAGGGTGTAGAGGTAGAAGTTACACATTGCCAGTGGTGTTTTAGTAGCCCAAAAACTTCCCTGCAACATAAAATGGCACCAGCGTTCAGGCTTGTATTGCTCCACAGGGGAACAGGGGAATCCACCAGTGGGCCCTTGTGTTGAAGGAAGCCACATACCCCCCAATATGAGCAGTGTTGCTCACATTACATCATTCCTCATCTCATAATTCATTCAACAAACTATCCAGGGCATTACTACATAGAGTTACATATACATTTGTGAATGAGGTTGGCTGAACAGAGGGCTCCCTAAATCAGTGTTACTGGTGGGCTGTTGGCAGCTGAGTCTGACACTACCAGTATTATAATCTGAATATGATATGTATGGGGGTATACTAGCTCCAGGTTATGTCTCTGCCTACGCTTCCTTGTGACATGGGTCAGTGACATAAGGGATATTTTTTTACACGATCCTCAAACTGGGACATTGGTGTTCAGGAATGACAAGTATTTTCTACCCTGTGTAACAAAAACAATTAGTCAAGAATGAGTAAAAGGCTGAGGAGTGAAACAATACCTTTCTATGACCTTGAAAAAACCCTGTTTCTACTCTTGGACAGAAAAAGAAGTGACCATCATAATTCTAGTATTAGGAACCTGCAAAATCTCTTTGGGCAGAAAACATTGAAAGACACGTTAATAGATTGACTTACTTGCAAATATGAATAGAGCTGTAATAATTCCTTTTGAATCCATCATTGTATGTGGACAAGAAATGGCATCAGTAAAGCATCTGAAAGTTTTGATGGGTATTTTCCTGTTTCTTCCTCACTCTTTGTGTAACACACTGCTGCTCTTTTCACACTGATCTAAAGTAAACATATAAGTGTGCTATGTACATGATCATTAATGGAGCCCAATAAGAAAATATGTACACTTGGCTCATCCTTGTTTACTCTGACGTTGCTATGCTTCTCTAGGTGCGGTGTTCTGTCCGTGCTAAGTAGAACAGTAAAGTAGCTTAGTTATAAAAGTTTGATTAAACTTATGTAAATTCCATTATAGTTTTCACATAATTGTTTTAGTTAATAATAAAAAACGTCATTCACTTAATTTCTTCAACATATAGTAACCTCTTCATCCCGGGGCGATTTTCCGTTTTTTTCCGTTTTTTTTATCTCCCCTTCTTCCGAGAGCCGTCAATTTTTTATTTTTCTGTAATTTTTGCCATACAAGGGCTTATTTTTTACAGGACAAATTGTACTTTTGAATGAAGCCTTTAGTTTTACCATATAATGTACTGGAAAATGGCAAAAAAAATTCCAAGTGCGAAAAAATTGTAAAAAGAGTGCAACTGCCCGATTGTTTTGGGGGTATTTTTTTCACGGTGTTCACTATAAGGTAAAACTGGTGAGTTGGTTTGATGCATCAGGTCAGTATGAATTTGTTGACACCAAACATGTATAGATTTACCTTTGTCTAAAAGTTTAAAAAAAATTCACAAGTTTGTCCATAAAAAGGTGCACTTTTTGCACCATCATTTTTTAGTGATGGCTTTGTTTTTGGGTCTTCTTGAGCTGATGTTTTTAACGGTACAATTTTTGCGCCGATGCTATGTTTTGTTCGCCTGTTATCACATCTTGAGCAAAATATGCGGCGACCAAAAAACGTAAGTTTTGCGGTTAGATTTTTTGCCGCTACGCGGTTTAACGATCGTATGGGTTGATTTTCTATTTTGATAGATTAGGAATTTCTGAATTCATTGATACCAAATGTGTGAATATTTTTTATTTTGTTAATTCTTTAATTCTCAGTGGGGTGAATGTTGGGTGATTTGAACTTTTAGGTTTTTTAATTTTTTTTTTTTAATTTTTTTTTACTCTTCTTTTTTTTTTTTTTTTTTTTTTTTAATTTTACTAGTCCCCCTAGGGGACTATAAGGATCAGCAGTCTGATCGCTAGTTCATTTTTGTAGTTCAAAGTTACACAGCTGAGATCTGCTGAAATGCAGCGTTCCTCTCACATACGGCGCTCTGTCGGCAGTGAGATGAAGTGAGTCATGATAGCTACAGAAGTCATCACATGAGCCTGTGCTAACATGGCAACCATAGGCCCCACGTGATCACGTCACGTGACTTCCAGTGGCAGCAGGGTAGTGAGCGCTTATTGCACTGGGCATGTACATCAGACTGTCACATTTTGGCAGCACGATCTAAGGGGATAACAGGCACATATGTCAGCTGTTCAAATCAGCTGACATGTGCAGGGATCTCAGCAGGCTGCCCACATCAGCCGGTGGTGAATACCCTGAAACAATCCATGACGTACCCAGTACGTCATGTGTCGTGAATAGGTTAAGGCCCCCTTCATAAGTGCACATAAAAAATATATGTGCAGCATGCTCTATTTTGACCATCCGTGTGGCCATTCCTGTGTACATGTGAATCATCCATGTGTCATCCATGTACTATCCATGTGCTATCCATGTGTATATGTTTGACATCCAGGGCATCAGGAAGAGCCAAGGCAAAGAGCCAGAATTAGAGCATCTGATGATGTTCAATTTATGATGTGGCTACCAGCTGGCATTTTTAGACTGTGAAGAGCCTGATATTCATGGACCCTCCCAGCCTAATAATATCAGTTCTCAGCTGTCTGCTTTACCTTTGCTAGTTAGCAAAAATGAGGGGGACCCTAAATCATTTTTTTCATTTAATTATTCATTTGGCTAAATAGAAAGCTCTACACGTTATCTATCTATCTCTATCAAAAATATAAAGAAGCAGCACTCCATAATTAAAAAGATGTGGACTTTATTAGCCCATGCAGTGATGTTTCCGTCCTATCACAGAAACTTTTTCAAGCAAGTGAATACAACCATCAAGAGCATATAAATATGAAGTCTAATCAAAGTTTCAAATCTCACATACAATTTCATTATAATACATTTATTTTGTATAAATACATGTGACAACTTATTTTTTCTTATTAAATTGGTGATTTTCTTTTATTGCACCCCTGGATTGTGCATTTAATCTTAGTCCCCTGACCCCTGTCTTAGGTCTGTTTCACATGTCAGTGATTCTGGTACGTATGTGACAGTTTGTTATATGTACCAGAATCACGGACATATGCAGACCAATTAAAATCAATGGGTCTGCGCACATATCAGTGATCTTTCACTGATCATGTCCCCATGCGGCGTACACTCGTGTCCGTGATTTCCACACAGTGACATGTCCGTTTTTTCTGGCATCACTTATGTCCCATGGACCACACTGTGGTGTGATCTGTGAAACACGTACCAGAAAAACACGTACATTGAAAATAAAAACCTTTTTATACTCACCTTATCCAGCGAGGCTGTCTATGGCCGCTGCTCTCTCCTGCTTTCTGGCCGGCTAATTATTCTCATGCATGTGCATTTATGCATTGCACAGCAGACTCGGAAGAAGCTGCACAGGGGAGACAGAGGCGACCAGACACAGCATCGTGAAAGAGATCAGCACCACGGACAGCAGGAGCAGGGACAGGTGAGTATAATTTCCTGATGTAGATGTGCTATCATGGATTATGGATCACTGATCATGAATTACAAATGTAGAACTCACGTGTACCGTAAATCACGGCACACGGAGGGACATATTCAATTTAAACACGTCAGTGAAAAGCGTCTGTGTTTTTCACTGACGGGTGAAACAGGTCTTAAACTAACCTTCTGGCGGTTTCACCTTTTCCCATCAGCACCCCGGTCGGTCTGCTGGAATTTGTGATCCGCCAGCAGCAGAGCATGTCAAAGGTCACAAATCTCATTTTGTCTCTCATAGAGATGAATTGAGCTTTTGTGACATAACTTATGATTTCCGGCCAATCTGAAGTTACGGGCTCAAGATGGTGCTGGGGGACCTGAGTGACATTGGTTAGAAGGGAAAACACCAGCAGGTGAGCTTATGACTGTGGGCCAGGAGGCTTACATTTAAAGTATTACTCCAGTGCTGAAAAAAGCACCACTTCAGGATTTTTAACAGGAATATTAGAAAACAGGAACCTAGGCAAACATCTGCCAATAGATTGATTGGATTTTTCTTTTCCATTTGATGGGATCCCTCATGTTACTCACAAGTTAAGTTGTACTGTTGTGCTGTTATTTATCAGGTTAAGGTATTTCAGTTTCTATAGCAGAATTTGCAATTTGATAGAAAATTAGCTAAAAGTCCATATACTAAGAGTAGTCTACACTGCCCCAGTTGGACAGACCATCAGTAGATTTGGCTTTCAGTACCATCTTTATGCTGATTCCACACAACTATACACCTAATCCCCTGACCTCACCTCTGCTGTACTACAGAACACCAGTCATTGTGAGGCTGCAGTTTGGAACATCATGTCTGCTCTCTATCTGAAACTTAAGCTTTTCAAAACTGAACAGCTTATATTTCCTCTGTCTTCTAAACTTCCTAAACCTGACATCTTCCTCTCTGTGTGTGGCACCATGATAACTCCTAAGCAGCAGGCTTGGTGTCTGGGGATTATGGTCAATGCCGATCTCTCCTTCACCTCCCATCTACAATCTCTTGCACATTCCTGTCACTTGCACCTCATCTATTCCCGCCTTGACTACTGCAATTCTCTATTAGTTGGCCTCCCCTTAACTAGATTCTCTCCTTTACATTCCATCCTTAATGCAGCAGCCAGGGTCACCTATCTGTCTAACCATTAGTAGGATGTTCTGCTCTGTGCCAGTCATTGCACTGGCTGCCCATATATCACAGGATCCAATTCAAATTGCTTATTCTCACCCACAAAGCTCTCCACAGTGTGGCACCCCACTACATCTCCACCCTCATCTCGGTCTATCACCCTACCCATGCTCTACGCTCTGCAAACAACATTCGACTAACATTCACACTATTCCGAACCTCCCACTCCTGGCTCCAAGACTTCGAGTGGCCTACCATACTCCCTAGCAGAATTAAATTCACATGGTCCCTACACAAATTTTCAGAACATAACTCCCCGTCAAACTCCACCGCACCCAAAATCAGCTCAAAGTTTTGGCTGATTGGTTCAGTCAGCCTTTATTAATCTCTCATTTCTTTGAGATGGCTGGATTGTCATTGTAAATAAACTTGTACCTTGTCCCCCACCTCATTGTAGATTGTTTTTTTTTGCTCTAATTATTGTATTTTCTATGACTATTACTTGTTTGTATATGAGCCTCTGAATTAAAAAGTGCTGAGGAATACGTTGGCGCTATAGAAATAAAGATTATTATTATTATTAGTCATGAATGAGTCCTATTCCAATACCAATATAAGTGGCAGAGCAGGACATTAAATGACATATTGTCCCCTCATCTAGAAAAGTATAATGCTACAATTATAAAACAATGTAGTTTTATACGGAAACTTTTTAAAACTGATGACATATTTTAGAAAGTCAATATGTGAAACTGCACAGAATGAGAGCAGTCATGCATGTCCAGGATCACTGTTTGTTTCTGAACCAGTCACTGATGTATTTCACAATTGATACACATAAAGTGTAATGGATTAACATTAAATAAAGGGACACCTTTTGCATCTAATGAAGTAGTCAACACAGCTGAACCAGATTTGTATATCTGTGTGTTTGCTAAGATTATTTGGTGATGTTTGGAAATATTCTGACTAAGACAACACATACATTTTTGAGGTTACCAATTGGCAATTCATCACATCTAAAGTTTGGTTGCTATGATGGATAATATATTTCTGAATGCTGAAAAAGATTAATGTTATTGACATTTCCTTACAATGAAGTGATGATTATAAGCAATGTTGCTGGTTCTAAAGCCTCACCTTGGCGTTATACCACCAGGCATCCATGATAGTGTTGAGTATGCCCAATAAATGTGTAACTTCTAATCTATTCTTCATAAACAGTCTGAAAATCTCTGCAATGTGACTTTTACATCAGTTTGTAATGGAATTTTTTTCCCCGCAAATATATGCTACTTTTAGTAAGCTTTTTTTTAGCTTTTATTTGCTTTTTGATCACGCGCAGAAGCATACTTCAAATCTATATATGAATCCTTATTAGGCCACGTGCACATGTTGAACGTTTGGTGAGTTTTTTACCTCTGGATTTTACCTCATGAGTGGATCAAGCAGAGGTAATGTATAATAGAAACACATCACCAGTTCTGTATTATTCACCCACTCCTGGTTTTGGATTACAAATACGGAGGTAAGAAACTCACCAAGTACTTAGTATGGGCACATGGCCTTACAAATACTGAGGTAAGAAAGTCCCTAAATACGAAGTATATGCACATGGCCTTACAAATGATGAGGTAAAATCTCACTAAATACTGAGTATATGCACATGGTCTTAGGCCTCTTTCACACGTCCGTGAAAAACCACGCACGTTTTTCACGGACGTGTCAAAGGTGCGTTTTGCCCTCCATGAGCCGTGTTTATGGCTCACATGTGTTCTCTCTGATAACACACGGCGAACGGGAACTTTCTACTCACCTGTCCCTGACTTCGCTGTCCGTGGTGCTGGTCTTCAGTCTCCAGTCCTGCCGACTCCCCGCTGCTGCTTCTGGCCGCAGTGAAGTGAATATTCAATGAGCATAATGAGCGGCGGTCGGAAGCAAGTGACAGCTGGGGTGGAGAAGGTGAGTAAAGTTTTTTTTTTCTCGCATATACATGTGTTTTCTCCGGTGCGTGTCACAGGGAACAGATCCGTGTGGTCCTTTTGTGTTACGTGTGACCCGCTTGCGTTCCGTGTGACACCCGTGATGCTGGAGAAAATGGGGACATGTCTACATGTGAAGCACACGGGCACACCTATGCTCCATACGTACACACGGTCCATGGCAGAATTCGCACATGAATGCAGACCCATTGATTTTAATGGGTCTACCCGTGTCTCCAGTACGTGAGAAAACTGACCATACACGTACTGGAGGCACGGACATGTGAAAGAGGCCTTAAAAATACTGAGGTAAAAATCTCACCAAATACTCAGTATATGCACATGGCCTTACAAATACTGAGGTAAAATCTCACTAAATGCTCAGTATATGCACATGGCCTTACAAATACTGAGGTAAGAAATTCACCAAATACTGAACATGTACACGTGGTTTAAAGGCCCCGTTACACGCAGTGACATCGCTAACGAGATATCGTTGGGGTCACGGAATTCGTGATGCACATCCGGCCTCGTTAGCAATGTTGTTGCGTGTGACACCTCCGAGCGACCGCTAACGATCAGAAATATTCACCAAATCATGGATCGTTGTCACGTCGTTCATTTTCAAAATATCGTTGCTCATTCTGGATGCAGGTTGTACGACGTTCCTGAGGCAGCACACTTCGCTAAGTGTTACACCCCGGGAATGACGAACAACAACGTACCTGCGTCCTCCGGCAATGAGATGGGAGTAACATTGATGTGGCTGCTCTCCGCCCCTCCACTTCTATTGGTGGCCTGCTGAGTGACGTCACTGTGACACTGAACGAACCGCCCCCTTAAAAAAGAGGTTATTCGGCGGCCACAGCGACGTCGTTAGGAAGGTAAGTATGTGTGACGCATACCGCCGATATTGTTCGCCATGGGCAGCGATTTGCTGGTGACGCACAAACGACGGGGTCATGTGCTTTCGCTAGCGACATCGCTAGCAATGTCGCTGCGTGTAAAGCAGACTTAAATGTCTTTATGTATAGATAATAAAAGAACAAAGCCCTCTCTTCAATTTATAAAGTAACCATGTGCCATGCACAGTCCTGTGTAAAAGGAAGGAAATAAACTCCACATAAAGATTTTTCATTATTAAACCTATATGGATATACTAATACATGTTTTTTCTAAATATAATATATAAAGATAAAAGGCATGTAAATGAACAAAAAAGAAATACCAATCATTTAATTTTCACTGCCTTTCAGAATCAAAATAAACAGATGCACCACAGTAAGTGGAAGTGGAAATAAATTACAGTACTTTTCAGATTTCAAGTGTCTGTCACCCCCTTAAAGCAAATTTAACCACTTGAACAGTTATTATAGGAGACTAAAGCGGGCTTTACATGCTGCGATATCGGTACCGATATCGCAAGCGTGCGACACGCCCCCCATCGTTTCTGTGACACAGGCATATCGCTGCCCGTCGCGCACAAAATCGCGCACAAAATCGCACACCCCCATCACACGTACTTACCTGCATAGCGATGTCGCTGTGACCGGCGAACCGCCTCCTTTCTAAGGGGGCGGTCTGTTCAGCAACACAACGACATCACTAAGCGGCCGCCCAATCAAAGCGGAGGGGCGGAGATGAGCGGGACGTAACATCCCGCCCACCTCCTTCGTTCTCCATTGCGGCCGGCGGCAGGTAAGGAGAGGTTCCTCGTTCCTGTGGGGTCACACGTAGCAATGTGTGCTGCCACAGGAACGACGAACTACATCGCCCAAATATCAGCAACGATAATTGGGAGGAGGGGGGCATGTCACCGATGAGCGATTTTGAACGTTTTTGCGACGATTCAAAACCACTCATAGGAGTCACACACAACGAGATCGCTACAGCGGCCGGATGTGCGTCATAAATTCCGTGACCCCAACGAGATCGCTGTAGCGAAATCATAGCGTGTGAAGCCACCTTTAGCCTCTAGAAAAATCATACTACAGTATATATTTTAATGTTTTAGTGGATGACAAAAATTACTTTTGGTGTGGCCAAGGGCTCAGTACATCAATCCGCCCCTCAATTTGCATTGTGAGCACTTTCCCTGATCCTGATTAACCCTAGAACGCATACCTGGGGCCTTGCAGGCCTGCTAACCTAGGCATGTGAAAGTGTAGATTTCTATAGTTGCGCGATTCTAGAGTTAACGTGTTCTGAGCGAGTGCTGCTTAAACTCTGAGGCACACTGACAATAAAGAAGTCCCGCAACACTGCACAAGTCTCAGATCAGGTATACTCTTATCCGCGACTCCTGTCTGCGGCTGTTGCTCTCTTCTACATTGTCTACATTCTTCTATTGTCATTGTGATTCCCTCCTCCCACTCTTGACACACCAAGAGCAATACTGCACATCCAGCATCCAGTATGTGGGACACCTAAAACAACAGATACAGGAGGCCTGTGGTAGCATTTCTTCTGCGGTATTGCTCTCGGTGTCTCAAGAGGGGGAGAAGAGAATCGCGTTGACAATTCAACACAATGGGCATCATCTTGAGCACATCTTTTAGTGGGTTACTGTCATTGCTCCATGTCACAAACGTGTCAATAACTCAATAATGAATAAAGCTACTGTATATACTGGCGTATAAGACAACTTTTTACCCCCTTAAAATAATGGCTACAGTGGGGGGTCGTCTTATACGCCGGATATATATGCGCGAGCCAGATATGGCTCTTTTGATGGCCGTATCTGGCTCGCAGACAGGGCTCCTACCTGTCTATGGGAAGGATCAGGGCCGGCGCCAGCACCCGGCAAACCCGGTCAGCTGCCGGGGGGGCCCACTCGCGGTGGCAGGAGTGGCGCACCGCTACTCAGGGGGGCCCGGTGGCCGCGCTGTCACCGCCCCCCGCCGAGGATCGAGCTTTCAATTGCATCGGCATCGCAGGTGCCGATACAATTGAGAGCAATGATGAGAGAGTGAGCGGCGCGCTCTCTCTCTTATCATTCTCCCCGCTGTGACTGTCGGCGTTCTTCTGACAGCTCTACAGCGAGCGCGGTGACGTCATCACTGCGCGCCTGCTGAGAGGTCAGCGAGCGACAGCAATGGACGATGCGCCGAGGAGACCGGATCAGCGGGGGAACGAGAAGTGAGCCGCCCCTCTACTGACACTGGGCTCCCCTGACTCACAGGCCGGCCACTACACAGCGGCACTAGTACACATAGGGGCCCGGCAGCCGCTCTGCGTCTATGTGTAGTGCTGCTGTGTAGTGGCCGAACTGTGAGTCAGGGGAGCCCAGTGTCAGTAGAGGGGCCCCTGACCTGGAGAGGCCACCAGCCATGTCTGAGCTGCAGGAGTGCTAGTCCTCCTGACCTGCACAGCAGACGGAATCTCCATTCTGCAGGACCTGCGATGATGTCACGCCCATGTGACTGTGTGGGAGGAGACACAGGATGCCGGGCAGAAAGCAAGAGAACTGAATCCTGAAGGAGATTTGGACACATGACTGGTAATAAGAAAAGAGGGGACATGAGGGTGAGGGGGGCTGCAGGGTGAGGGGCATATGAGGGCTGCAGACTGTGACAGAAGCATGTGAAGGGGTGCAGAGTGTTTGAGAGGGGTAAGTTGGGGTACAGGCAGGGTGAGATATGTGAGCAGGGTGTGTGAGATATGGGGGTGTATTGTGTTTGATATGGGGGGTGCAGGCTGTATGGGAAGCAGGGTATGTGACATATGGGGGTGTAGTGTGTGAGATCTGGGGGGTGCAGGCTGTATGGGAAGCAGTGTGTGTGTGTGTGTGATATGGGGGGTGCAGGCCGTATGGGGAGCAGTGTGTGTGTGATATGGGGGGTGCAGGCTGTATGGGAAGCAGGGTGTGAGAGATATGGGGGTGTAGGCTGTATGGGAAGCAGGGTGTGTGAGATATGGGGGTGCAGTGTGTGTGATATGGGGTGCAGGCTGTATGGGGAGCAGGGTATGCGACATATGGGGGTGTAGTGTGTGGGATATGGGGGGTGCAGGCTGTATGGGGAGCAGTGTGTGTGTGTGATATGGGGGGTGCAGGCTGTATGGGGAGCAGTGTGTGTGTGTGATATGGGGGGGTGCAGGCTGTATGGGAAGCAGGGTATGTGACATATGGGGGTGTAGTGTGTGAGATCTGGGGGGTGCAGGCTGTATGGGAAGCAGTGTGTGTGTGTGGGATATGGGGGGTGCAGGCTGTATGGGGAGCAGTGTGTGTGTGGGATATGGGGGGTGCAGGCTGTATGGGAAGCAGGGTGTCTGGGCCACTGACAGATACAATTGCTCCAGCGGTCACTTAGTACACAAAGGAGTGTTCCTCTCTGCTGCACTAAGCCACCGCTGGACCTAAACAATAATTCGCTGTAAAATAATAAAATACGGTAGATAATTGACATAACTGACAATGCGTTGTGTGACATGTCCAATATTCCAGCTTCTTTCTTCTGCGAATGCCTCAAAGCTGGCATTCTCTCAACATCAGGTGGGAAGAATGCCAGCTTCCAGTCATGCGCAGGAAAAAGAAGCCAGACTGCTGGACTGATGTCATGCATCGCAAGTTCACAATGTAAGTTATTTATTTGTTTTTTTTTACTGCTAATTACCATTGTTTCAGTCCAGTTGTGGCTTTATACAGCAGGGAGGAGCATTCCTTGCTGTACTAAGTGAACATTGGAGCGATTGATCTGTCAATGGCCCTTTAAACATATTGTACGGCTCTCGCGGAATTATATTTCAAAATATGTGGCGTTTACGGCTCTCTTAGCCAAAAAGGTTCCTGACCCCTGATATATATCATACAGCATATACAGCGGATATATAGCGGATATATAGCAGGGGGCCGCACTGTGTGAGGAGGTGTTTTTTTTTTCACTGTCCAGTATAACCAATAGGATTAGTGCAGTAACGCCAGATTCCCCTCGCATCCATGCAGGGACATTAATGAAGAGCTTACATGCTGGTGTAAGTGTGCATATTGCTACAGTAAGTGCTGCTGCCGACCCCGCCCCCTTTCTCGGCCTGGTGACTCCCCCGCCCCTGCACTAATCCTATTGGTTATACTGGACAGTAAAAAAAACACCTCCTCACACAGTGCGGCCCCCTGCTCTTAGCATACTGAAGCATACTGAATATGTATCACAAGATGTCATTGATGTACGGTACTTATGATATCAGATGACGAACAGGAGGATTTTGAAGGCTTTTAAAGGGAAACTGTCATGCCAGCAAGACCTGTTACAATATCACAGCTTACAGTTATGATCACCAGGCACTTGCTCTCTTGTTTGTTTTGCAAAGTTTTAGCTTTACCGTACATGTTTGAAACAACCTTATGTTTATAAGTGACAGTTTTGCTGCTATATACAGTACCTGCATGTCATATGCATTTGAATTAAAATTAACATGTTGCAATCAAAGCAGACTTTTTTTCATTTGGGAGCGGGGTAGTTTTATACAGTGAGTATATCCCAAATTCTATATTTTTAGGGCAGAAGTTGGGGGTCGTCTTATACGCCCAGTCGTCTTACACGCCGGCATATACGGTACGTTAAAAATTAGCACAACATTGTTTTTCTTGCGCAATTCTCTATGTGTTTGATGTGTCACATGACCCCCTTCCCATTGAAAAAAGTAAAATTGAATTCAAAATTCTGCTCTGCAGATGACAGCCATGGGCATCACCCAGCCTCAAATGTTTTGCCTCTCCCATGTACTAATATGCCAGAAACGATAAGGTGATATCAGCAACCACTACCATTTTATTAGGGTGTATCTATATGTGACGGGGTCCTTCTCCGATACCACACAATCAACAGAAATAATACTAGAAAAAAGAAGCGCTGATAGGGTATTACCAGATGACAGGAGTAATATATAAATTATATACACTCACCTAATGTGGTTGTGAAAGTCACAACCACTGCCAAGCATAAGATACTGGTGTCTGCCGCAGCCCCACGTGGATGAGCATTCAAACAGGAGAAGAGAAGGGGTTAATGCCACGCATCAGCCAAATAAAGATGTAGAGTTGTTGATGAATTAATATCTTTTTTATTTCATAGGTCTATGCATTTCGAGGTTGAAACCTCTTCCTCAGGACCAGAACATCAACAAAGCATAGAACAGATAGAGATAACAGATTTATATACATATGGTATACCCAGAAGACCGCCTACTGACAGTTTGAAAAAAATCAGCGGGCAGACAATCTGTTAGCGTGACACAGCATATCCCATTCAAGTACCAAAATATTATAAAAATAACATTTATATATTATACATGAACATGGCCCACAAACAATTTAAAATAGAAAAATTAAACCAAGAATTTTTTTTATATACATATAAGAAAAATATATATGTGTCTTTAAAGTGACTGGAACCTCTAAATGGAAGCTGTATCTTGACAGATGCAGCTTCCATTTAGAGGTTCCAGTCACTCTAAAGACACACATATACAGTTAGGGCAAGAAATATTTGGACAGTGACACAAGTTTTGTTATTTTAGCTGTTTACAAAAACATGTTCAGAAATACAATTATATATATATAATATGGGCTGAAAGTGCACACTCCCAGCTGCAATATGAGAGTTTTCACATCCAAATCGGAGAAAGGGTTTAGGAATCATAGCTCTGTAATGCATAGCCTCCTCTTTTTAAAGGGACCAAAAGTAATTGGACAAGGGACTCTAAGGGCTGCAACTAACTCTGAAGGCGTCTCCCTCGTTAACCTGTAATCAATGAAGTAGTTAAAAGGTCTGGGGTTGATTACAGGTGTGTGGTTTTGCATTTGGAAGCTGTTGCTGTGACCAGACAACATGTGGTCTAAGGAACTCTCAATTGAGGTGAAGCAGAACATCCTGAGGCTGAAAAAAAAGAAAAAATCCATCAGAGAGATAGCAGACATGCTTGGAGTAGCAAAATCAACAGTCGGGTACATTCTGAGAAAAAAGGAATTGACTGGTGAGCTTGGGGACTCAAAAAGGCCTGGGCGTCCACGGATGACAACAGTGGTGGATGATCGCCGCATACTTTCTTTGGTGAAGAAGAACCCGTTCACAACATCAACTGAAGTCCAGAACACTCTCAGTGAAGTGGGTGTATCTGTCTCTAAGTCAACAGTAAAGAGAAGACTCCATGAAAGTAAATACAAAGGGTTCACATCTAGATGCAAACCATTCATCAATTCCAAAAATAGACAGGCCAGAGTTAAATTTGCTGAAAAACACCTCATGAAGCCAGCTCAGTTCTGGAAAAGTATTCTATGGGCAGATGAGACAAAGATCAACCTGTACCAGAATGATGGGAAGAAAAAAGTTTGGAGAAGAAAGGGAACCGCACATGATCCAAGGCACACCACATCCTCTGTAAAACATGGTGGAGGCAACATGATGGCATGGGCATGCATGGCTTTCAATGGCACTGGGTCACTTGTGTTTATTGATGACATAACAGCAGACAAGAGTAGCCGGATGAATTCTGAAGTGTACCGGGATATACTTTCAGCCCAGATTCAGCCAAATGCCGCAAAGTTGATCGGACGGCGCTTCATAGTACAGATGGACAATGACCCCAAGCATACAGCCAAAGCTACCCAGGGGTTCATAAGTGCAAAAAAGTGGAACATTCTGCAATGGCCAAGTCAATCACCAGATCTTAACCCAATTGAGCATGCATTTCACTTGCTGAAATCCAGACTTAAGACGGAAAGACCCACAAACAAGCAAGACCTGAAGGCTGCGGCTGTAAAGGCCTGGCAAAGCATTAAGAAGGAGGAAACCCAGCGTTTGGTGATGTCCATGGGTTCCAGACTTAAGGCAGTGATTGCCTCCAAAGGATTCGCAACAAAATATTGAAAATAAAAATATTTTGTTTGGGTTTGGTTTATTTGTCCAATTACTTTTGACCTCCTAAAATGTGGAGTGTTTGTAAAGAAATGTGTACAATTCCTACAATTTCTATCAGATATTTTTGTTCAAACCTTCAAATTAAACGTTACAATCTGCACTTGAATTCTGTTGTAGAGGTTTCATTTCAAATCCAATGTGGTGGCATGCAGAGCCCAACTCGCGAAAATTGTGTCACTGTCCAAATATTTCTGGACCTAACTGTATATATATATTTTTTTATAAGTATGTATATATATATATATACATATATATATATATATATGCTATTTTTATAATATTTTGGTACTTGAATGGGATATGCTGTGTCATGCTAACAAATTGTCTGCCCGTCGATTTTTTTAAAACTGTCAGTAGGCGGTTTTTTTGTGTATACCGTATGTATCTAAATCTGTTATCTCTATCTGTTCCATGCTTTGTTGATGTTCTGGTCCTGAGGAAGAGGTTTCAACCTCGAAACGCGTAGACCTATGAAATCTAAAAGATATTAATTAATCAACAACTCTACGTCTTCATTTGGCTGATGCGCGGCATTAACCCCTTCTCTTCTCCTGTTTCAATACACAATCAACAGAGCAAGAGATGGATGAGCAAGCCAAAGAATATTTATTCCATACAATCCAGAATGTCCATCAAATAATCCAGAACACAGAGGGTAAAAATAGTCTAGAAACACGAATATATTCCAGTAAGCAATAAATGTCCCAGGAGGTTACTCCTATTGCTTCAGCAGTTCTTTTCCAGGGAAATCGGAGTGTCTCATTCTCTCTGGGGTGTCAGGCTCTCCTCAGAAGATCAATCTTACTCCTTCTCTCTTCTCCTGTTCAGCCAGAATGAATCACTATTCCCTCAGGTAGGCAGAGAGTTTAGGTGAATTCCAGACCCCCTCCCCCACACCTAGGGACAGAAGCACTTCAAGGAGTTATAACCCTGCAGACAGGATAAACAATACATCGAATAGACAGACCTCCATGCCCAAAACATGAACCCACACAAAATGGTACATGACCCACAATATCCCACTATCACACCATACTTATCGCCCACTCTGTATTATTAATGTAATGATCAGCACTGGCAGCTGCAGACAGGAGCTAGGAATGAGAATGCGCCTGCATTGACATTGTGTACACATCTGAACTGACACTGATGTGTGCCGCTGGGCTTCCTTTGTGTTAGTGCACCACAGTTTAAGTCCAGGCAGAGCACTCTTTAGGCAAGCAAATACTGTCAAAGAGGGGTTGTCCTCTACTGGACTATCCTTTTTTTATCACTTTGCTGGCCATCGTAAAATAAAAACATTGCATAATCGCTCCTCCTGGAATCACAGTGTTGGGTCTCCTGGTGGATGTTTGACATTATTATGTCACATAACATAGCTAGCATCAATTTATATAGATGTTCCTTTGGTTTAATGTGATCTCATGGTGACTTTCTTAGGAGTCACCTGGTTTTGGTTCCTCAACAAGTGGCTATGTCAGTCACCAGAACTGTCTTAATGATGAAACTGCATAAGTTGTTTATCCTTTACCACGCAGCGATTTTGCTTTCTTCATTTTATTTTTTTCCTCTATTTCTTCCAAGAGCTATAGCTTTTTTTATGTTATATGTCATATGAGGAGTTGGTTTTTGCGGAATGAGTTGTACTTTTCAATTGCGCCATTAATTTTGCCCCATATTGTACTGGAGATAGGAAAAAAATGTGGTGAAATTGCAAATAATGTGTAATTCCACAATATTTTTTTTTTTTTTTATTTATCGTGTTTACTATATGGTAAAACTGACCTGTCAATATGATTCCCCAGGTCAGTATGAGTTCGTAAATACCAAACCTGTATAGTTTTACTTTTATGTAAGCAGTGAAAAAAAAAATCAGAAGTTTGTCAAAAAAATTATTGTGCTTTTGTCGACATTTTTCAAGACCTGTAGCTTCTAATTTTTTGGGATCTGGGGCTGTTTTTGCATCTTGAGCTGACGTTCTTAATAATACCATTTTTGGATGGCTGCCATGCTTTGATGGACTCATTACATTTTAATGCAATGTTGCAGCAACTAAAAAACGTAATTCCGGAGCTTTAATTTTTTTTCTCGCTAAGCCCTTTATTGATCCCATTAATTGATTTTTATACTTTGATAGATCGGGCATTTCTGAACAGGGCAATGACAAATATGAGAATTTTTTATTCTTTTATTATTAATAGTCTGTGTGTCTGTTGGCCTTTTTCAACAATATATCTTATTATCCTATAGTAAAATATGAAAGATTGATGGGTTAGTGTCACAAAGCTGCTTGGAACACTTTAGAACAGGGGTCCCCAACCTTTTTTACCTTGAGAGCCACATTTGACTACCATATTTTTCGGACCATAAGACGCACCGGACTATAAGACACACCCTGGTTTTAGAGCAGGAAAATAGGAAAATAAAATTTTAAGCAAAAAATGTGGTCATGACACACTGTTATGGGGCGAGGATTTGCTGCTGACACTGTTATGGGGGTAATGTCCCCGAATTCTCTACTAAGGTACCCCATTCTGGTAATGATCCTCCTGCCTTGTGTATATATATATGTATCTACAGTACAGACCTAAAGTTTGGACACACCTTCTCATCTCTAGAACAACTATTAAGAGGGGATTTTGTGCAGCAAGTCTTCATGGTAAAATAGCTGCTAGGAAACCTCGTTAGTAGAGTTGAGCGCGGTTCGTGGTTCGTGGTTCTCCAGTTCGCGGCTCGAGTGATTTTGGGGCATGTTCTAGATCGAACTAGAACTCGAGCTTTTTGCAAAAGCTCGGTAGTTCTAGAAACGTTCGAGAACGGTTCTAGCAGCCAAAAAACAGCTAAATCATAGCTTGGTTTCTGCTGTAATAGTGTAAGTCACTCTGTGAATCAAACTATTATCACATTTCAGTGTATAGTGTGCGTGAACAGCGCCTTCAGATCACTGCTGTTTCTATAATGGCGATCGCCATTTTTTTTTTTTTTTTTTCTTGTCTTCCTTCCCTAAGTGCGCGCGTCTTGTGGGGCGGGCCAGCATGTCAGCCAATCCCAGACACACACACAGCTAAGTGGACTTTGAGCCAGAGAAGCAACGGCATGTGTGATAGGATCTGCATGTCACATGTCCCTGCATTATAAAACCGGACATTTTCTTCACGGACGCCATTATCTGCCTTCTGCGTCTTTGGTGTCAGACATCACTGTCGCAGCTCCGTCTTCCTGAGTCCTATAGCCGATACAGCTGTATGCGCTGCATACACAGCGTTAGACAGCTTAGGGAGAGCACTTTATAGCAGTCCTTTTAAGGGCTCCAACCGGCAGGGTCAGAGAGCCATAGGTGACAGGTCCTGCAAACAGCAACAGCGTCTGTGTAGCCCAGGTCAGGGATTTCCTACCTGCATTTCACCATTAGGAGGGAATAGAAAGGCAGGCTTCCATTCCTCTACCCAGAGCACCACAATCCTGCCACTGTACCCTCTTGTCCTCTGCACACTCCAACTGATAACTAAGCCATTATACTAGCAAACACTCAGTGTACCTAGTGGCATCCTATACGTGGCTATTGGACTTTGCTATAGTCCCACTAGTGCAAAGACATTTGCAGAGCGCGTCTGCCTGCATTGCACACTACAACTCATTCTAACCAAGCCATTATACTAGCAAACACTCAGTGTACCTAGTGGCATCCTATACGTGGCTATTGGACTTTGCTATAGTCCCACTAGTGCAAAGACATTTGCAGAGCGCGTCTGCCTGCATTGCACACTCCAACTCATTAAAACCAAGCCATTATACTAGCAAACACTCAGTGTACCTAGTGGCATCCTATACGTGGCTATTGGACTTTGCTATAGTCCCACTAGTGCAAAGACATTTGCATAGCGCGTCTGCCGGCATTGCACACTCAAACTCATTTTAACTAAGCCATTATACTAGCAAACACTCAGTGTACCTAGTGGCATCCTATACGTGGCTATTGGACTTTGCTATAGTCCCACTAGTGCAAAGACATTAGCAGAGCACATCTGCCTGCATTGCACACTACAACTCATTCTAACCAAGCCATTATACTAGCAAACACTCAGTGTACCTAGTGGCATCCTATACGTGGCTATTGGACTTTGCTATAGTCCCACTAGTGCAAAGACATTTGCATAGCGCGTCTGCCTGCATTGCACACTCAAACTCATTTTAACTAAGCCATTATACTAGCAAACACTCAGTGTACCTAGTGGCATCCTATACGTGGCTATTGGACTTTGCTATAGTCCCACTAGTGCAAAGACATTAGCAGAGCACATCTGCCTGCATTGCACACTACAACTCATTCTAACCAAGCCATTATACTAGCAAACACTCAGTGTACCTAGTGGCATCCTATACGTGGCTATTGGACTTTGCTATAGTCCCACTAGTGCAAAGACATTTGCAGAGCGCGTCTGCCTGCATTGCACACTCCAACTCATTAAAACCAAGCCATTATACTAGCAAACACTCAGTGTACCTAGTGGCATCCTATACGTGGCTATTGGACTTTGCTATAGTCCCACTAGTGCAAAGACATTTGCATAGCGCGTCTGCCTGCATTGCACACTCAAACTCATTTTAACTAAGCCATTATACTAGCAAACACTCAGTGTACCTAGTGGCATCCTATACGTGGCTATTGGACTTTGCTATAGTCCCACTAGTGCAAAGATATTAGCAGAGCACATCTGCCTGCATTGCACACTCCAACTTTTTTAAACTAAGCAATTTTACTAGCAAACACTCAGTGTACCTAGTGGCATCCTAAACGTGGCTATTGGACTTTGCTATAGTCCCACTAGTGCAAAGACATTTGCAGAGCACGTCTGCCTGCATTGCACACTACAACTCATTGTTACTAAGCCATTATACTAGCAAACACTCAGTGTACCTAGTTGTATCCTAAACGTGGCTATTGTACTTTTGTCTATTCACAGTATTGGAACGATATTTGCAGCACGTCTGCCTGCATTGCACACTCTAACTTTTTTAAACTCAGCCATTTATAGTAGCAAACACTCAGTGTACCTAGTTGTATCCTAAACGTGGCTATTGTACTTTTGTCAATTCACAGTATTGGAACGTTATTTGCAGCACGTCTGCCTGCATTGCACACTCAAACTTTTTTAAACTCAGCCATTTATAGTAGCAAACACTCAGTGTACCTAGTTGTATCCTAAACGTGGCTATTGTACTTTTGTCTATTCACAGTATTGGAACGATATTTGCAGCACGTCTGCCTGCATTGCACACTCTAACTTTTTTAAACTCAGCCATTATACTAGCAAACACTCAGTGTACCTAGTTGTATCCTAAACGTGGCTATTGTACTTTTGTCAATTCACAGTATTGGAACGTTATTTGCAGCACGTCTGCCTGCATTGCACACTCAAACTTTTTTAAACTCAGCCATTTATAGTAGCAAACACTCAGTGTACCTAGTTGTATCCTAAACGTGGCTATTGTACTTTTGTCAATTCACAGTATTGGAACGTTATTTGCAGCACGTCTGCCTGCATTGCACACTCAAACTTTTTTAAACTCAGCCATTTATAGTAGCAAACACTCAGTGTACCTAGTTGTATCCTAAACGTGGCTATTGTACTTTTGTCTATTCACAGTATTGGAACGTTATTTGCAGCACGTCTGCCTGCATTGCACACTCTAACTTTTTTAAACTCAGCCATTATACTAGCAAACACTCAGTGTACCTAGTTGTATCCTAAACGTGGCTATTTTACTTTTGTCTATTCACAGTATTGGAACGATATTTGCAGCACGTCTGCCTGCATTGCACACTCTAACTTTTTTAAACTCAGCCATTATACTAGCAAACACTCACTGTACCTAGTTGTATCCTAAACGTGGCTATTGTACTTTTGTCAATTCACAGTATTGGAACGTTATTTGCAGCACGTCTGCCTGCATTGCACACTCAAACTTTTTTAAACTCAGCCATTATACTAGCAAACACTCACTGTACCTAGTTGTATCCTAAACGTGGCTATTGTACTTTTGTCAATTCACAGTATTGGAACGTTATTTGCAGCACGTCTGCCTGCATTGCACACTCAAACTTTTTTAAACTCAGCCATTATACTAGCAAACACTCACTGTACCTAGTTGTATCCTAAACGTGGCTATTGTACTTTTGTCAATTCACAGTATTGGAACGTTATTTGCAGCACGTCTGCCTGCATTGCACACTCAAACTTTTTTAAACTCAGCCATTTATAGTAGCAAACACTCAGTGTACCTAGTTGTATCCTAAACGTGGCTATTGTACTTTTGTCTATTCACAGTATTGGAACGTTATTTGCAGCACGTCTGCCTGCATTGCACACTCTAACTTTTTTAAACTCAGCCATTATACTAGCAAACACTCAGTGTACCTAGTTGTATCCTAAACGTGGCTATTTTACTTTTGTCTATTCACAGTATTGGAACGATATTTGCAGCACGTCTGCCTGCATTGCACACTCTAACTTTTTTAAACTCAGCCATTATACTAGCAAACACTCACTGTACCTAGTTGTATCCTAAACGTGGCTATTGTACTTTTGTCAATTCACAGTATTGGAACGTTATTTGCAGCACGTCTGCCTGCATTGCACACTCAAACTTTTTTAAACTCAGCCATTTATAGTAGCAAACACTCAGTGTACCTAGTTGTATCCTAAACGTGGCTATTGTACTTTTGTCAATTCACAGTATTGGAACGTTATTTGCAGCACGTCTGCCTGCATTGCACACTCAAACTTTTTTAAACTCAGCCATTTATAGTAGCAAACACTCAGTGTACCTAGTTGTATCCTAAACGTGGCTATTGTACTTTTGTCTATTCACACTACTGCAAATCTATGTGCAGCACCTCTGCATGACAACCTCGTGCTCTGTTTTTAATAAGCTATAATGATAGCACAAAATACTGCCATTTTGTGGCATCATAGAACTGGCTGTTGTATTCCATTAGTGCCCCACTGGTGACAAGCTATTTCTAGCACCTCTACATCACACCCTCATGCACATTTAGCTACGCTAATGTTATAGCAAACTCATGGAATTCATTGCTGCATTTCATAATTCGGAGGGATAGAAAGTCAGGCTTCCTTTAGCTTTTCCTTCTGTTCATAGACAGCATCTCCAAGACAAATTTCCCCTCCACGTCTAAGTGTGGAGAGGCAGCTAGTGCGCATGCGTGTGCCGATGTACCCCAGCTGCAGCATAATTACAGTGTTTCGCCTAGTGAGTATGCTCAGCCTGACTGTGCCATTCCTGACGCTAAGTCTTCATTTCGGGATACAGCGCATGCTCCCACACTAAGTGTGAAAAGCCTCTTTGCACAGGTGCTTGCATTCTGTGCCGGGTCTAAGTCCTGTTTTGTGCCTAGACACCATGCTAAAGCTGATAGTCTTTTTTCAGAGACTGTATTTCATGCTACTGAGCATGCTCAGGCACTTCCTGCATCAGAGACTAGGTCCGGTAATGAACTCTTTGGCCCTGGCCCTGATGTGGGGGTCCCATATAGACCACAGGGCATCAGGTGTCCTCCCAAATGGCTTGCAGAGGCCCACACCTATGACTTGTCACCGCATTATTGATGGTCAGACGATGACTGGTGAGGTGTTTGGGTCATGGCAGCCATGAGGTCATCATTGAAGTTGCGTTTCCAAATAGGACGCTAGTTATGCCACTCATGACGTGTCACTCTGCTTTTGTCTCCAGGAGGTGCATTGTGGTTCACCCTGGTTTGGGGCGGACCCAGGTTATAAAAGGGGCTGGAGCCAACAAGGAGGTGCGCAGTCTTCTATTATGCTCCGAAAGAGCACACCTCCATGTGTTGAACCCATTGCGGCTTTAGGCCAGAGGTAGGCAGGGATAGGGTGGTGGATGCAGGCCACCACCACAGTTGGTAACGCAGAACGGTTAAGACCAGCTCCTGTCCTAACAGTCCTGCTTGTGCAGCCCAGTGGCATTAACAGGCCTGCTGCTGCTGATGCGCCTGCTGTCCACAGGTGTGGCCCCTACGCACACGGTCAGCGTACTCAATGGCCCCTGTGTTGTTAACAGGGAGTTCCTGGGCTGGGTGGGCATGTGGACCCTGTGACGCTAACAGGGCTCACAGTCTCCAGATCCGAATGGCGTCTAACTCGGTTCAGGCTACTATTAGTTTCATAGCCACACAGCTCTGTATCCTCCACCAAACCTTCAAGTTGCCAACCTCTCCTTTTCCAACTGGGAGCACGGTGGACACTGACTGCTGAAGGTGATATATACCTTTCTCTTTCTTTTCTTATTAATTTTTGTTATATAGCGGTCACAGATTATATACCACTTTATCCAAATCTGCCAGTCCCACTGTAACAGATGTTGTTTCTTCAGCAAATGTTACAGTTGTTTAACCACCAAATCCACGGACCAAAATTTTTTTCCCCTTTCCAACACACCTGTTCCCCTTTCCAACAGCATCTGTCCTTTTTCAACTCATTTTGGGATATGACCAAAAGTGCAACTGTGCAGGGACACCGTACTCAACGCCATCTCAGCACAGCAGCCATCCCTCGGTCCCTCCGATGTGGACAAGTAAAAGACCATTTCCTCCTATCCATGACAAAGTGTTGAGATTCACTCTGTGCAGCACTGGTGTTTAGTGGAAAAGTAGATCTAAGATTGCGTACCACATTCTGCAGATACTCCTGTATACGTGCGTCTATTTCTATGGCAGGAATTAGTTCGCCAAATTTTGTCTTGTACCGGGGATCTAACAGTGTGGCAACCCAGTATTCAGGATTACTTCAAATTCATACAATCCGAGGGTCATGTAGGTAGTGCAGCAAGAAGGCGCTCATGTGTCTTGTGCATCCAGGAGGACCAAGTCCTTGGTGTGTTGGTGGCAGAGAGGTGAGAATCGTGCATCCTTCCTCTGCCCTCTACCCACAACCTCGCACAACCGAAATGTGAGCAAGCTCTCACTCATCTGCTGAGTCTTCCATGCCCATCGCCAGTTCGTCCTCCATTTCTTCATGGGCTCCTGCACTTTCATCAACACTTTTTGCTGATACTATGCGCCCTTGTTAATCCCTCTCCCTCACCATGACTGCCGCATAGGTGCCGCTGACCATCTGGACCTCGTAGATCTTGTTATCCCTTCCGCATATGACTCCTCCTGTACTTCCTCCCCTTCCTCTTGTCCCAACACCTGACTCCGAATAATAATTACAGTGTGCTCCATCATGTAGATGACCAGAATTGTCACGCTGAGAATGACATTGCCAGTGCTAAACATCTTCGTCGACATTTCAAAACTGTGTAGCAGGGTGCATAGGTCCTTGATCTGACACCACTCCAGCAGCGTGATCTGCACCACCTCTGGATCAACTTATCCCAGGCTATATGTCTTACCGTATTTCAGCAGGGCTCTGCGGTGCTGCCACACACGCTGCAACATGTGCAGATTCCAATTCCTGCGTGTCGGAACATCGCATTTCCGGCGTTTAACTGCCAGACCCTAAGACTTCCGGAGTGATGAAAGTTGTTGAGCTGCTGTGTGCGCACGATGGAAGTGAGCACATAGCGAGCGTGCCCGCTGCACAAGGCCATGTAGGCCGTGATGGTGTTTTAAAAATTGCTGGAGAATTCGGATCAACACGTGAGCCATAAAAGGCACGTGTGTCACATTGCCCTGAGGATGGCCCGCAGCCAGGTTTGCATCATTGCCGCACACGGCTGTTAAGTCACCAACGGAGTCCGCTCCGTCAATTTGTACTCCGGTCGCCAGGTGACAACGTGTTCCTTTCATGAATAGTGCTGATGATGGGAGAGTAGTCGATGCCAGCGGCGCAGGTGGACGCAGGTTATGCTCACCCACTGGGCTGCATTACCTTGACAGATGCAGAATCTCTGGCTGAATGTAGCTGGTGGGTATCTCACAGATGAAATACCATCATTCAGCTACAACCAATGGGAAGACACCACACCCTTTTTTATGCCCATCCTGTCTGCAGACCACTGCCAGACATAGCTATGAACCTCTGGTTAATTTTACCCCCAGTTCAGTTTTATGATTTTGTGTGCTTGTTACCTGACTACTTTTCCTGCTTGCTGTTTATGTACCTTGTTGGCCGATACGCATTTCACCTCTGCTTGTTTTCTGATTAAGTCCTGGCCGTCCCATTCTGTTCCTGTTCCTCAATTAATGTTTTGACCCTGCCTGACTACTATTCTCTGTAATAGCGGTGTGACTCACATTTCCCATACATTTCAAAGTAAAACTTTGACCGCCTGATGGCATTGAGCTCTGCTGCCAGCATAGTAAGGAGGTGTGTGGTAGTCCTTGTGCGCAGTTGCAAGGAAGGGTGGCCTGACCACACAGGGTTTGCGCAAAGGTAGAGGACCCACACGAGGTTGAAGAGGCAGAAGCAGTGTATTAACTTCTACATACAGAACAAGGATTGAAACAACTCGTGGGGACGGCAAGACTTGTACAGCAGACCCTTCTCCATCTCTCACCATAGTTTGCCAGTGCCCAGTCAGTGACATGTAATGACCCTGTCTATGCTTACTGGTCCAAGTATCTGTGTTGAAATGCACCCTGTCGCACACAGATTTTCTCAAGGAAGTGGTGATGTTGTGTGCGACATGCCGGTGTAGCGCGGGCATGCTTTTCTTGGAGAAGCAGTGGTGATTGGGCATCTGGTACTGGGGCACAGCGACAGACATAAGGTCTGTAAAATCCTGTGTGTCCACTACGCGTAAAGGCAGCATTTCGGTAGCCAACAGCTTACAGAGGGATAGAGTCAACCACTTAGCTTTGTCATGGGTCGCAGTAAGTGGCCTTTTATTTGACCACATCTGAGGGACAGAGATCTGGCTGCTGTCTGTAGACGGTGTTGAGTAGGGTGTCCCTGGAAAAATGCAGCTTTGTGAGGAAAGTGCAGGCGGAGACATGATGTTGCCTTCATCCAAAGTTGGTGCTATCGATGTCTGAGAGAGCTGTACACACTCACTTGTTTCCCCTTCCAAACCAACTGACGACCTACCAAGCAAACTGCCTGTTGCGGTTACAGTGGTGGAAGTTGTGGGTGGAAAAACAGGTGTGACAGCTGTCCCCACAGTCCTAGAAGATGACGAGCGCGCGGATGCACTGGAAGGGGCAGGCGGTGGATGGTTCGCTCCGCTAGGCCGCATTGCAGCACGGTGAGCTTCCCATCGGGCCATATGATATTTATTCATGTGACGATTCATGGAAGAAGTTGTCAAACTGCTGAGGTTTTGACCTCTACTAAGAGAACCATGACAAATTTTACAGATCACATAATTTGGGCGATCTTTTTCTATGTCAAAAAAGGACCTGGCTAGGCAAGGCTTAGAGGCCATGCGACCTGTTGATCCACCCCGAATAATGCTCAGAGGCAGAGTGGTGGCTGAGGATGCAGTTGTAGACGTGCTACCAGTGCTCCGACTGTGTCCAGGAAGGCGCCAGGTTACTTCGACGTCGGTTGCATCCTCCTCCACCGCCTCTGTTGACCTCCTCGAGTGTCTGACTGTGGGTTGACAGTAGGTGTGATCTAGAACTTAATCATCAATTGTTGTGTTTGCACTCCCCTACCCCTCAGACCGAGTTTCTTCTTGCCCTGACCGAATATTTAAGTTGTCATCCCAATCGGGTATCTGCGTCTCATCTTCATCAGTATGTTCCTCATTGCCTATAACCACAGTTGTTGGAAAGGCAGCATTTTGGTAGCCAACAGTTTGCATATGATGAAAGTCAACCTCCAAGCCATTTCATGCCCTTCTAAAAGCATGTAAAACACAGCGAGGGGACTCCAACCACAGTCTCCCTCGTTGCCACTAACTGGGCCACACACACCCCACTTGACTGGCATCGGTTGAGCCCCCTTTTGAAAAAGAAAAAGATGCTTTGCATGAAGCACTCTCAAAAATACGCGTGCCTTTCCCGTCCCCTGGCTGACCCAGGGGAAGAAAAGTCCTCTGAGAGCCATGACTTGTTCATCTTGGTTCTTTTAGAGACACAGCGAGGGGACTCCAACCACAGTCTCCCTCGTTGCCACTAACTGGGCCACACACACCCCACTTGACTGGCATCGGTTGAGCCCCCTTTTGAAAAAGAAAAAGATGCTTTGCATGAAGCACTCTCAAAAATACGCGTGCCTTTCCCGTCCCCTGGCTGACCCAGGGGAAGAAAAGTCCTCTGAGAGCCATGACTTGTTCATCTTGGTTCTTTTAGAGACACAGCGAGGGGACTCCAACCACAGTCTCCCTCGTTGCCACTAACTGGGCCACACACACCCCACTTGACTGGCATCGGTTGAGCCCCCTTTTGAAAAAGAAAAAGATGCTTTGCATGAAGCACTCTCAAAAATACGCGTGCCTTTCCCGTCCCCTGGCTGACCCAGGGGAAGAAAAGTCCTCTGAGAGCCATGACTTGTTCATCTTGGTTCTTTTAGAGACACAGCGAGGGGACTCCAACCACAGTCTCCCTCGTTGCCACTAACTGGGCCACACACACCCCACTTGACTGGCATCGGTTGAGCCCCCTTTTGAAAAAGAAAAAGATGCTTTGCATGAAGCACTCTCAAAAATACGCGTGCCTTTCCCGTCCCCTGGCTGACCCAGGGGAAGAAAAGTCCTCTGAGAGCCATGACTTGTTCATCTTGGTTCTTTTAGAGACACAGCGAGGGGACTCCAACCACAGTCTCCCTCGTTGCCACTAACTGGGCCACACACACCCCACTTGACTGGCATCGGTTGAGCCCCCTTTTGAAAAAGAAAAAGATGCTTTGCATGAAGCACTCTCAAAAATACGCGTGCCTTTCCCGTCCCCTGGCTGACCCAGGGGAAGAAAAGTCCTCTGAGAGCCATGACTTGTTCATCTTGGTTCTTTTAGAGACACAGCGAGGGGACTCCAACCACAGTCTCCCTCGTTGCCACTAACTGGGCCACACACACCCCACTTGACTGGCATCGGTTGAGCCCCCTTTTGAAAAAGAAAAAGATGCTTTGCATGAAGCACTCTCAAAAATACGCGTGCCTTTCCCGTCCCCTGGCTGACCCAGGGGAAGAAAAGTCCTCTGAGAGCCATGACTTGTTCATCTTGGTTCTTTTAGAGACACAGCGAGGGGACTCCAACCACAGTCTCCCTCGTTGCCACTAACTGGGCCACACACACCCCACTTGACTGGCATCGGTTGAGCCCCCTTTTGAAAAAGAAAAAGATGCTTTGCATGAAGCACTCTCAAAAATACGCGTGCCTTTCCCGTCCCCTGGCTGACCCAGGGGAAGAAAAGTCCTCTGAGAGCCATGACTTGTTCATCTTGGTTCTTTTAGAGACACAGCGAGGGGACTCCAACCACAGTCTCCCTCGTTGCCACTAACTGGGCCACACACACCCCACTTGACTGGCATCGGTTGAGCCCCCCTTTTGACAAAGAAAAAGATGCTTTGCATGAAGCACTCTCAAAAATACGCGTGCCTTTCGCCTCCCCTGGCTGACCCAGGGGAAGAAAAGTCCTCTGAGAGCCAGGTCCACATTGTCAGTGGACAGACACGTGTGCTTATCTGCCAGCAGACCCCCAGCAGCACTGAAGACAGGTTCCGAGAGAACGCTGGCTGCAGGACACGACAAGATCCTCAAGGCGTACGTGGCGAGCTCAGGCAATTTATCCAGATTGGAAGCCTAAAATGAGCAGGGCTCAAGTTGCACAATAATGGAATCGATGTTTCTTTGCATATACTCATATATCTGTGTGTCTCCCTCTTTTTCCTTGTCCAGCTGTTTTGTTTTCACATGAGTATATGTCCTTGTCACTTTCCCATGTGTTTGTGTTATGTTGTGAGTTGTTTGTCACCTTTTGGACACCTTTCAGGGTGTTTTCTAGGTGTTTTACTGTGTTTGTGATTGCCTGCCATTGTTTCCTATGGGCTCGAGTTCGGTTCGTCGAACGTTCGACGAGCCGAACTCGAGCCAGACCCCCCGTTCGGCGAACCGCCTCGAGCCGAACCGGGACCGGTTCGCTCATCTCTACTCGTTAGAGACTTGTTTGGGCTAAAGAACACAAGGAATGGACATTAGACCAGTGGAAATCTGTGCTTTGGTCTGATGAGTCCAAATTTGAGATCTTTGGATCCAACCACCGTGTCTTTGTAGAAAAGGTGAACAGATGGACTCTACATGCCTGGTTCCGACTGTGAAGCATGGAGGAGGAGGTGTGACGGTGTGGGGGTGCTGGTTACACTGTTGGGGATTTATTCAAAATTGAAGGCATACAGAACTAGCATGGCTAACACAGCATTTTGCAATGGCATGCGATTCCATCCGGTTTGCGCTTAGTGGTACCATCATTTATTTTTCAACAGGATAATGACCCCTAACACACCTCCAGGCTGTGTAAGGGCTATTTGACTAAGAAGGAGAGAGACTGTTGGAAAACCATTTCCAGTAACTACCTCTTGAAGCTCATCAAGAGAATGCCAAGAGTGTGCAAAGCAGTAATCAAAGCAAAAAGTGGCTACTTTGAAGAACCTAGAATATAAAACATATTTTCAGTTGTTTCACACTTTTTTAAGTGTTTCATTCCACATGTTTTCATTTATAGTTTTGATGTCTTCAATGTGATAACTCTTTGAATGAGAAGGTGTGTCCAAACGTTTGGTCTGTACTGTATATATATATATATATGTCCCTCATCCTGGTATAGTCCCCATCCTGCTATATACTGCCATCCTGGTATGTGCCCCCATCCGGCTATATACTGCCATCCTGGTATATGCCCTTATCCTGCTATATACCTCATCCTGGCATATGGCCGCATCCTGCTATATACCCCCATCATGATATATGGCCGCATCCTTCTATATACCCCATCCTGGCATATGGCTGCATCCTGCTATATACCCCCATCTTGGTATGTGCTCCCATCCTGGTATGTGCTCCCATCCTGCTATATACCTCCATCCTGCTATATACCCCTATCCTGCTATATACCCCAATCCTGCTATATGGCCTCTTTATGTGGCACACAAAAAAAAATAAACGTTCATAATCACCTTATTTTTATATATATATATATATATATATATATATATATATATATATATATATATATATATATATATATATATACATACAGTGCTGGCCGAAAGTATTGGCACCCCTGCAATTCTGTCAATAATACTCAGTTCAGTGTCTTCTTGAAAATGATTGCAATCACAAACTCTTTGGTATTATCTTCATTTATTTTGCTTGCAATGAAAAAACACAACAGGCAATGAAACAAAAATCATTGATCATTTCACACAAAACTCCAAAAATGGGCCAGACAAAAGTATTGGCACCCTTAGCGTAATACTTGGTTGCACAACCTTTAGCCAAAATAACTGAACAACCGCTTCCGGTAACCATCAATGAGTTTATTACAATGCTCTGCTGGAATTTTAGACCATTCTTCTTTGGCAAACTGCTCCAGGTCCCTGAGATTTGAAGGGTGCCTTCTCTAAACTGCCATTTTGAGATCTCTCCACAGGTGTTCTATGGGATTCAGGTCTGGACTCATTGCTGGCCACTTTAGTAGTCTCCAGTGCTTTCTCTCAAACCATTTTCTAGTGCTTTTTGAAGTGTGTTTTGGGTCATTGTCCTGCTGGAAGACTCATGACCTCTGAGGGAGACCCAGCTTTCTCACACTGGGCCTTACATTATGCTGCAAAATTTGTTGGCAGTCTTCAGACTTCATAATGTCATGCACACGGTCAAACAGTCCAGTACCAGAGGCAGCAAAGCAACCCAAAACATCAGGGAACCTCTGCCATGTTTGACTGTAGCAAAAAAACAAAAAACAAAAACTCCTAAAAACAATATTTATTATTCTATAGTATTAAAAATGCTCTAGAATACAGAGCGTAATAACTCTTATATTATCAAGTAGTAAACTGGTCACGTGAGGTGAGTGGGAGGACAAAAGAGGTAAAAGCCAACTAGTGAAAAGAGGAGCGCTGATTGTCTCAACACTCAAGGTAGAGCTATAGGTAGCATGACTCCAATAGTTTTAATTTTTACCAAATCAAATACCCTATTGTTCTAGGGGATGTAAAGAAGGGGATAATCTATCCCTCCCTTTTACCTACCTACCAGCGGAGGTGCACCATGAGGTATTGGGTACCCCCCGCTCCTCGTCGGCTTTCCCTATTCTGTCCCTTCGACCCGCAAGTCGCAAGAGAAACCACCACCAAGAATGGAAAGTGCACAATAGTCATCAGGTCATGAGGGGTATCCCTAAGGGGCAATTTCTCCGACTTAGGAGAAACTGCTCGTCCCTTCATGACTTCCAACAAAAATCTGGGAGCCTTGGGAACAATTTCAGGAATAGAGGGTACCCAGAATATGTGATTAGATCAGCGTATGAATCCGCTCGTGATCAAAGAAGAACTACATTATTAGCTACCAAACCTAAACGTGAGCAGGAACAAACCACCAGACTGATCGGGTCATATGATGATCAGAATAAAAAGATCATGCATATTCTGAGAAAGCATTGGGGAATATTAAGGTCTGACCCAGATCTGAGTGACTTTATTACCCCCTACCCCAGCGTCACATATAGGAGGGGTAAGACGATTAAAGACCATTTGGTACATAGTCACTTTGTGCCAGAGAAACCACCTGGCACATGGCTTGAGAGAAAACCGTGTGGTACCTTCAGATGTGGTTCTTGTAAATTCTGCGCATATATAGACCAAAGTAAAACATTCACCAACTTAGAATCAGGAAGAGTTTTTTACATCAGGGATTTTGTTAATTGTCGAACGGAGGGTCTAGTATATAGGTGTACATGCACTTGTCCACTTAGTTATATAGGTAAGACAAGACGCCAACTACGTGTCCGCATTGGGGAGCACCTGGGTGACATTGCCCACAAACGCGACACACCTATAGCTAGACACGTTAATAACTGTCACCAGGGAGACCCCAAAAGCATACGATTCCAAGGGATCGAAGTTGTTCCGATGCCAACTAGGAAGGGCAATTGGAACAATAGAATACTCCAGAGGGAAGCCCGATGGACCTTCCTTCTTGTCACGGTTAATCCAAAAGGCCTCAATGAGGTTTTGAGCTATATTAGCTTCATCTAGGAGAGTCGGCTATAATTTATATATCAAAGGTCCCCTCTACCTGCTTCTTCCTTTTTTCTCCCTTTTCTTTTTCTTATCTGCTGTCTTTTTCAGTTGCTTTAGCCCCTGCTACGCCTGAGAGGTATTAATTTATCATTATAGCCAGGTTTTTTATTATAGCGCTGTTGGAGTATTTACTCTGATGAAGATATTCCTTTGTGCTTTGATATAGTCAACATGCATTCTCTACCTAAACACCATTTCCTCAATTTAGGACCCTTGGTTGGTATATATAGGTCCTGGTTTTCGGTATAACCTTCTTTCCTCTAAACCCTCCTGGATTTTGAATTAATGTGGTTGGCAGATATGGTATATCTGGTTACCATAGCCATGACATTCTGTTTCGTATTAAGATGGCTACATTTGGGGAGGGTCAACATCTGTCCCCAAGATAGCACACGCCCTGGTGGGCTTGGATTTCGGGAATAGATAAGTCCCGATCTGGTATAGTCATGCGCAATGGGCCGGCAATGCGAGTACCTGCCGTATACCACAACTGCGCATGTGCGGGAATGACGTCGCCACAATATTATGACGGCTTCCGGTTTCTTTTACCGTGGAGCGGGAAGCGGGAAGCGACCGCGCAGATGCGGAGGTGACGTCACTGACGCCTTATCGCGCAGGTGCGGAAATGATGTCTCTGTTACCACCTGACCACTTCCGACGTCACTGCCGTTTGATCGCGCAGGTGTGGAAGTGACGTACCTGCCACATATTGACCACTTCCGGCGTTACGCCGCGATACAGGAAGTGGCTTTGAAACAGCAGCCGGTATTTATATATAAAAAGATACCATCAGGGAAGGGTATACTGCTTTTCTGCCCGGTGCGTTGGGGTTATTATACCTTTAGCACTAGCGGGTAATGCATGCCAGACGACTTGCCCACTACCAAAGGCTACTGATGACAGCCCGATACCACTAGGAAAGCCAAACCAACTAAGGTATGAAAATGGACAATCCTGTGTATAATACTGTCTATGTTAGAGAATGCATGCGGATTTTGTGGACGTTACATTATGTCCTAATTTGGGAAATCGATATCTCTTTTGTCTAGAAAGAAAATTGATGAAACTGATGATTTGGATATGATGAAATCCTTGGTTCTTCCCCTGATGAACCCCTAAGACATAAATAGGGGGGAAACGCGTCGGGATTGGGATTTGCTATCAGTGATCCTAGCAGATGAGTTCCCTGCTGGGATTATATGTTACTATTAAACATCACCGGTATATTATTACCAAATATCATCTGTATAACTGTGCAGGAATATACATATGTACAGTTCTAATTTGGCTATCACATTTAGGATGACCAAACTTTAGATAATACTGTTTATGGATTTCCAAATCTGATGCAAATACACTAATAAGTATCATCTTTTTTTCTCCTTTTTATTATAAAGGATACGTTGCATCAGGGTTGCCAATCTACTTAGGTAACCAGATTATGATAATGACCTGATGACTATTGTGCACTTTCCATTCTTGGTGGTGGTTTCTCTTGCGACTTGCGGGTCGAATGGACAGAATAGGGAAAGCCGACGAGGAGCGGGGGGTACCCAATACCTCATGGTGCACCTCCGCTGGTAGGTAGGTAAAAGGGAGGGATACATTATCCCCTTCTTTACATCCCCTAGAACAATAGGGTATTTGATTTGGTAAAAATTAAAACTATTGGAGTCATGCTACCTATAGCTCTACCTTGAGTGTTGAGACAATCAGCGCTCCTCTTTTCACTAGTTGGCTTTTACCTCTTTTGTCCTCCCACTCACCTCACGTGACCAGTTTACTATTTGATAATATAAGAGTTATTACGCTCTGTATTCTAGAGAATTTTTAATACTATATAATAATAAATATTGTTTTTAGGAGTTTTTGTTTTTTGTTTTTTTGCACTAATACTCCTAGTCTCTCACTTGTTTTGGTTTAAAAAATGTTTGACTGTAGGCACCGTGTTCTTTTCTTTGAATGCCTCTTTTTTTTCCTGTAAACTCTATGTTGATGGCTTTTCCCAAAAAGCTCTACTTTTGACTCATCTGACCAGAGAACATTCTTCCAAAACGTTTTAGGCTTTCTTAAGCCCGCTTTACACTCTGCAATGTATCTTACAATGTGTCGGTGGGGTTACGTCGTAAGGTACATTGCAGTGTGCAACAACTACGTGCGATTGCGATTGAATGGTAAAACGTTCATCGCACGCACATCGTTCATTTCTCTAGAACTGAACGTCAGATTGTTCATCGTACCCGGGGTAGCACACATCGCAGTGTGTGACACCCCGGGAACGATGAACAGATCTTACCTTCGTCCTGCGGCTCCCACCGACAATGCAGAAGGAAGGAGGTGGGTGGGATGTTTACGTCCCGCTCATCTCCGCCCCTCCGCTTCTATTGGCCGGCTGCCACGTGACGTCGATGTGACGCCAAACGTCCCTCCCACTCCAGGAAGTGGACGTTCGCCGCCCACATCGAGGTCGTATGGATGGGTAAGTACGTGTGACGGGGGTTAATCGTTTGTGCGGCACATTCAACAAATTGAACGTGCCGCACATATGATGGGGGCAGTTACGATCGCATACGATATCGTATGCTGGATCGTAAGGTGTAAAGCAGGCTTTAGGTAAGTTTTGGCAAACTCCAGCCTGGCTTTTGTATATCTCGGGGTAAGAAGTGGGGTCTTCCTGGGTATCCTACCATACAGTCTCTTTTCATTCAGACACCGACGGATAGTACGGGTTGACATGGTTGTACCCTCGGACTGCAGGACAGCTTGAACTTGTTTGGATGTTAGTTGAGGTTCTTTATCCACCATCCGCACAATCTTGCATTGAAATTTCTCGTAAATTTTTCTTTTCCTTCCACATCTAGGAAGGTTAGCTACCGTGCCATGGGCTTTAAACTTCTTGATGACACTGCGCACCGTAGACACAGGAACTTTAAGATCTTTGGAGATGGACTTGTAGCTTTGAGATTGCTCATGCTTCCTCACAATTTGGATTCTCAAGTACTCAGACAGTTCTTTGGTCTTCTTTCTTTTCTCCATGCTCAATGTGGTACACACAAGGACATAGGACAGAGGTTGAGTCAACTTTAATCCATGTCAACTGGCTGCAAGTGTGATTTAGTTATTGCCAACACCTGTTAGGTGCCACATGTAAGTTACAGGTGCTGTAAATTACACAAATTAGAGAAGCATCACATGATTTTTCAAATAGTGCCAATACTTTTGTCCACCCCCTTTTTTATGTTTGGTGTGAAATTATATCCAACTTGGCCTTTTGACTTTTTTTTTCCATTGAAGACAAATTAAATGAAGATAATACCAAAGATTTTGTGATTGCAATCATTTTCAGGAAGAGACTGAGTATTCTCCTACAGAATTGCAGGGGTGCCAATACTTTTGGCCAGCACTGTATATATATATATATATATATATATATATATATATATACAGTATATACACACACACAAAGTCATATACACTGCCATAAATAGATACACATCATACATGCACAAACAGACACATTACAGATATTTTTTAAAATGGGAAAATCGGCAGCAGCCTCACTCACCTCCCCCACTTGCCTCTGTGCAGCTCCTCCCAGGCACGTGGCTGTGCAGGCCACACTGCCTGATGGACATCACTTTAACAGACATAGCCGCACACAGAGCACACTGACACTGCTGTAGATACATCACAAGAGAGGCTGAGGGCTACAGTATACACATCACAGGAGGGGCTGGGGGCTACAGTATAAACATCCCAAGAGATGCTGGGGTCTACAGTATATACATCACAGGAGGTGCTAGGAGTCACAGTTTATACATGACAGGAGGAGCTGGGGCTACAGTATATATATCACAAGGGAGGCTGGGGACTACAGTATATAAATCACAGGGGAGACTGGAGGCTACAGTATATACATCACAGGCGAGGCTGAGGAATACAGGATATACATCACAGGGTAGACTGGAGAATATAATATATACATCACAGGAAGGGCTGGGGGCATAGACATTACTGGGGACATACACGTCACTGAGGGGCATGTACATTACTGGGGGATATACACAATGCTATGGATGCATATACATCGTGTGCAGAATTATTAGGCAAATTGTACTTTAGAGGATTTTTTTTATTATTGATCAACAATTATGTTCTCAATCAACCCAAAAGACTCATAACTATCAAAGCTTAATATTTTTGGAAGTTGGAGTGTTTGTTTTTTAGATTTGGCTATCTTAGGAGGATATCTATTTTTGCAGATAACTATTACTGTGCAGAATTATTAGGCAACTTAATTAAAACCAAATATATTCCCATCTCACTTGTTTATTTTCACCAGGTAAACCAATATAACTGCACAAAATTTAGAAACATACATTTCTGACATGCAAAAACAAAACCCCAAAAAATGAGTGACCAATATAGCCACCTTTCTTTATGATGATACTCAACAGCCTACCATCCATAGATTCTGTCAGTTGCTTGATCTGTTTAGGATTAACATTCCGTGCAGCAGCCACCACAGCCTCCCAGACACTGTTCAGAGAGATGTACTGTTTTCCCTCCCTGTAGATCTCACATTTTATGAGGGACCACAGATTCTCTATGGGGTTCAGATCAGGTGAATGTGACGCCCCTGGACTATCAGGTCGTCACAAGCTACTGCACAAGCTGCCCTTCCGTGCAGTATTCCGCCTCCCTCTTGGTTCTGGGTCCCTAACTAAATGGTGTTGCCTCCAACAGCAAATCAAATTCTAGATACACCCTGTACCACACCCACCAGACTCACGAGTGGACGGCTAGAGTTGAATAGAGTCACCCACCTGGGGGGTCAGGGAGGGGAGGTGAGGAGTGTAGTCAGAGTAGTGTGGAGTAGAGCGAGAGTGTGTAAGGAGGCTGGTTGGGAAGTAGCCCTCGAGCTGTGAGGAGATCAGGGGAAGTCGGGAGTGGTGACTCCTGAAGGAACTGTCTAGGTTGCATAAGTTGCAGACGGTCTTCTGGGCCTAGAGGAGTCGGACCCCCGGTTGCAGGGGATTGTGGCAAGGTGCTCGGACCTGTCGAGGAGGACAGCTGGCAGCCTAGCACTATCACCGGTCCGGGACCGAAGGCACGACGGGGTACACGGACCCTAGGTTGGGGAGTAGCTTCAGGCAACCCGACAATTCACCTGAGAAGAACGGAGCCTTTATGATCTGTTCCCACCCACTCCAGAAGCGGAGCATTAGTGCAACGAGGGGGATAGGACTTTCCAAATCCAAAACGGTCCAGAAAATCCCAAGTGTGAGCCCTGAGAGCAAGCTCCCATACTTAGCCATAGTAGGGAGCGGGGCCCAGCTAGTTCAATGCTACCGGGCCATCAAGTTGAAGTCAAACTAAGTGCCAGGAGGCAGGTTATGGATCACCAGGCAGCACCATTGGGGATGGGACCCGGACGAGCTCCCCTCAGCGGCAGCGGTACCCAAAGACTTGGTTTACCCGGTTGTCAGTGTCTGCTTATGAACTGAGTGAGTACGAGAGTAACCCCTGCAACCCACGGCACCCCTCACCAAGTCCGTGGGCATTCCCCCTACCCGTGGAGGGTTATAACATCTGGCTGCCCCACTTCATCACCCCGGGTACTCCCAACGGCAGCGGTGGTACTCCCCAAATTACCGTACACCACGAGTGGCATCACAAACTACATACCAACTCCCCTGTAAATATCCCCCTTATATTTGAGTGGCCGCACAACCCCCGGGTCCGGAGACCTCCGAGCTACAGTGCACCCGGATCCGAGCAGCTCGGCTGCTTCCACGGGGGTGGGACATGATCAAGGGAGCCATGTCATTATTTTTTCATCTTTTAGACCTTTACTGGCCAGCCACGCTGTGGAGTAGTTGGATGTATGTGATGGAGCATTGTCCTGCATGAAAATCATGTTTTTCTTGAACGATACCGACTTCTTCCTTTGCCACTGCTTGAAGACGTTGTCTTACAGAAACTGGCAGTAGGTCTGGGAGTTGAGCTTCACTCCATCCTCAACCCGAAAAGGTCCCACAAGTTCATCTTTGATGACACCAGCCCATACCAGTACTCCACCTCCACCTTGCTGGCGTCTAAGTCGGAGTGGAGCTCTCTGCCCTTTACTGATCCATCCATCTGCCCCATCAAGAGTCACTCTCATTTCATCAGTCCATAAAACCTTTGAAAAATCAGTCTTAAGATATTTCTTGGCCCAGTCTTGACATTTTATCTTATGTTTCTTGTTCAAAGGTGGTCGTTTTTCAGTCTTCCTTACCTTGGCTATGTCCCTGAGTATGGCACACCTTGTGCTTTTTGATACTCTAGTAACGTTGAAGCTCTGAAATATGGCCAAACTGGTGGCAAATGGCATCTTGGGAGCTTCACGCTTGATTTTCCTCATTTCATAGGCAGTTATTATGCGCCTTTTTTGCCCAACATGCTTCTTGCAACTCTGTTGGCTATTTGTCATGAAACGCTTGATTGTTTGGTGATCACACTTCAAATATTTGGTGATTTCAAAACTGCTGCATCTCTCTGCAAGACATCTCACAATTTTGGACTTTTCAGAGCCCGTCAAATCTCTCTTCTGACCCATTGTGCCAAAGGAAAGAAAGTTGCCTAATAATTAAGCACACCTTAAATAGGGTGTTGATGTCATTACACCACACCCCTCCTCATTACAGAGATGCATATCACCTGATTTACTCAATTGGTAGTTGGCTCTCATGCCTATACAGCTTGGAGTAGGACAACATGTATAAAAAGTATCATGTGATCAAAATAGTCATTTGCCTAATAATTCTGCACACAGTGTACATTACTGGGAGGCATACACATTACGAGAGGGTGGGGCTGGGAGGCTTAGATGTTACTGGGAGGCATACTGCTCTGGGGGGGGTGCTCATACAGGTCTGAGGGCCCATATTGCTCTGGAGGTGGCTCATACAGGTCTGGGGACCATACTGCTCTGGGGATGGCTCATACAGGTCTACGTGCTCATACTGCTCCGGGTGGTGGGTAATTTAGGTCTTGGGGACAATACTGCTCTGGGGATGGCTCATACAGGTCTGAGGCTCATACTGCTCTGGTGGCCCATACTGCTCTAGGGGTGGTCCATAAATGTCTGGGAGGTGGCTCATACAGGTATGGGGGCCCATACAGCTCTGGGGGTGGCTCATACATCTGGGGGCCCATACTGCTCTGGGGGCTGGCTCATTCAAGTCTGGGGGGCTCATACTGCTCTGGGAGTATGGCTCATACAGGTCTAGGGGCCCATACTGCTCTGGAGGGTGGCTTATACAGGTCTGGGGGCCCATACTGTATAACTAGGGGGAAGTGGGGAGGTGCACATATAGCTCTGGGCCTGCTGCGCTGGGCCTGCCACAACAAACGCACCTTGATAACCTTCAAGTGCCTGAGACCCCTGCAACAGCAGGGCCCGCTCAATACCTCCTTGAAATCCAAGGGCCCACAATAAACTAAAAGACACAGGCCATCTCCCATCAAGCGGTCTTTGACCCTTCAGAAAACCCTTCAATGCCTGAGTTACCCAAAAATTCTTCGACAAATCCCATAAACCTTGCAACTTGAAACCGAATGCCAAACCTACAATGAAACGACTCACCTTTGAGGAACTCCAGCCTGCAATTGCTGCTTCACTTAATTTTTCCAGCAATATTCCAACCTGCTCATCCTCAGGCAACCCCCGACCATCCACTCCTAACCACTGCTCCCAAAGAACCTATGCGGAATGATATGCTGCCCACATGTTACCAGACATAGATGCCCGAATCAGTGGTCCTGCTGCTTGAAGACTACGTTCCAGAGCTGCAGGGCACTCCAAGCCGCTGGCTTCTGTCTCCGGAGCGCAAACCCGAAAACGATCCCACAGAAAATGAGAAAAGGAATCTGCTATTAGGTTCTCCACTCCTGGCACATAAGCCACTGTGACACACGCATTAATTTCCAAACAAATCAACACCAGCTTCCACAATACCTGAACGATTGGGTGGGAAGACGCCAAAACATTGTTAATCGCCAGCACCACCCCCATGTTGTCACAAATAAAACTAATTTTCTGCTTCGCCAACTGCTCTTTCCACAGATGAAGCGAAACCAATATTGGAAAAATTTCCAATAGTGCCACGTTCTTAGTCAAACCCTCCGCAATTCCGCTCTCTGGCCACCACACCATTGACCCTGAAAATAGGCCTCGGAGCCCGAATGCCCACAGCATCTGTGTACAATTCCAGTTCAAAATTATCCACTACGTCATCCATTAACCGCGAGCAACCGTTCTACCGCTCCAAAAAGTCGCCCCAAACCGATAAGTCCGCTCTATGTTCTACCGACAAACATATGCAGTGGTGAGGTGCAAGCACCCCTGCTGTGGCACAATCCAGACTCCAGGAAAAAACGCGGCTCATTGGCATTACCCGACACGCAAAATTGAGTTTTCCCAATAGCGACTGAACCTCCCTTTAATTACAACTTCTTCACCCAACATGCCCTCACCACCTCATTCTTTAACGCATCGACCTTTTAGACGGGAAGACAAACTTACCAAGCCACTGAATCAATCATGATACCCAGGAAATAGATACAAGTAGTCGGGCCAATTGTTTTTTCACAGGCCAAAGGCACCTGAAAACACCTTGATACCCATTCCATTGCTCCAAGAATGGTCACGCATTGCGCCGAATAAGCAGGTCCCGTGCATAAGAAATCATACAAGTAGTACACAAGCGAGATACCGGTTTGCCTATCCCACTCATGGTGAAATCGAGCCTCTTGCTCTCTGTGGCGCACGATCTGCTTCTCCAGCACTCTACTACAACTGTGCCAGGGTGATGGGATTGTAGGTAATGCAATCTCTCTCCGGTCCACGGAACTATAACGGCCAGCACCACTTGCAGTGATGACTTCCTGTTCTGGTGTTTCTGGTCGCTATGGAGACAGCTGTGGCGCAGCGCTGCTAGTGCTAGTGCACAAGCGAGACAGAAATGTCCCGAACCGCCCATTCCAAAAATGAACTAAAGGTTTAAAAAAATGTGCATGATATCAAACAGCCCATGGGCAGGCAACGGTCAACAAAACATTCCCCCTCCCAAAAACAACCCAATAACCTAACACAATCTGAATGTACTGGCAAGAGACAAAAGGCTGACTCAAAATCTGTCATTGCCATCAACGCACCCCTGCCACATTTCTTTACCCACTTTATGGCCTTGTCAAATGACGTATAGACAACTGAACAAAGCTAAGGTGGTATACCGTCGTTGACTGACCTGAATCTAGCATGATACAAATGGTGAATCAGCCTAAACTTCCCTGGCTCCTTCTTAGGCACAACCCCTAAAGGCAAAACCACCAGATTGGGAAAAGGAGGGGCTCGGAATGTGCACTCCATTCTCCCCAACACTACTTCCTTCCTTATTTTTTCAGCCACTACTGTCGCATGCTGATACGCTAAAGGGAGATTCTTAGTTGTCCATGGAACTTCGAAAGCAGGACCAGGAATCCTGAAACCCTCCCCAAATCCCAACCTCAAAACTTCAGCCTTTTCCCTATCAAGGTACCTATTTAGGTACGGAAGTATCACGACTAATCTCACCGGCATCTGGTTACTAGAGGTAGCAGACTTGTGCTCGCCTTTCTTAAAACACTTGGATGCCCTGTGGGATGCAGAAATGTTTGAAGCGGCAAGTGGCACCAAACTTGCATTAATCCTTATTAAATTGCCAACACAAACTAGGCTTCTGAGACCCTGCTTGCCCATACTCACTACCGCCTCCCTGACTCCCTGACTGGCCAGAGGACGCGGCCCCACCCTGAATGGACTTTCCCATACCTGGCCGGCGCCATCACCCACAACCACAACCCTATATCCTTCTGATCCCATCTAATGGATGGACGAATAGCCTTCTGCTGACGAAACTGCTCGTCATAGTGGAGCCAAGTCTGCCCCCCATAAACTCTATAAGCCTCATCGATCGAGTCCATGTAGCAGAACAAATGAGAACAATTCTCAGGCGCCTTTTTTCCAATGACACTAGCCAAGATCGTGAATGCCTGCAGCTAATTGGCAAATGTCTGAGGAATCAAGCGCCACCGGCGCTTCTTCGCATCTTCTTTCTTGCTATAATCTTTCTTTACCTTGTTCAAATTAAATTTTGCCAATGGAAGGAGGGAAAAGATCTTGACATACTCGCCTTTCCAGATCTTTTTCCTTACTTGACATGGGAACCCATGGGGCCCTCAAAACACAAGTACACCTCACCATGCGCCCGATCATTTTTTATTTTTTCCATCGGAACAGACACTGATACCGGAGATGAAATACTCGCAACCAAGCGCTCATTTGCTGCAACGACAGACAAATTAACCCAAGCCACTACTGGCGTTAGGGGTTCCCCCGGCCCCACAATCCACACCAGCAAATCATAAATGCTACCCAGGAGCTGTAACAACCCCCCACCTCTGTCTAACGTAAGCCTCCAGTATCCGCCAACACCCTCTGCCCTAATGCAAACTGCCCTACCACCCTCCCACATTGTGTGCCTGACCAGCATGTGAATACAAACTTAACATAGAACTATACTTACCAGGCTGCATGAGGGCAGAGGCCCTGCCAGCTGGACCGCCTGCATCCTGATGTCCATCCTGCAGATCCGTCACGACATGGCTCCTCCCAACTGACTCCCCGACGGTGACTCCTGAAGCTGTAAGGCCCGAGGACCCCTCAGGCCGCACATCCTGTACACAACGCTGCTCAGTGAATAAGTCAGGACCAGGGGGCTACACGCATTGATCCAGGCTCCCCAAGCGCATCACCTCTGTTGCAGTTTTTTAAGGATTTATTAGTGTTTCATACCTCCCAACCATCCCGGATACAGCGGGACTATCACGCTTTGCATTGTTTGTCCCATTGCCACGGGCGGGACGGCCGTATCCCGGGCTCCGCCCACCCACTCTATCCCCGCCTCCCTGCTTTTCCCTCCTACCATCCTAACACCTGACGTGGCATAACAGAGAGGAGCGCGCTGCCCGAAACTAGTCTCTGTCTGCTCTGTGCTGCTGCTAAGGTATATAAACTGAATCTCCCCAGCGCTGATTCCCCTCCCTCCCCCCCCCCCGGCCGGAGCCTCTCTGTGCGGTCGGCCGGCCGCCTCTCTGTGCGGTCGACCGGCATCCTCTCTGTGCGGGCGGAGGGCCGCCTCTCTGTGCGGGCGGAGCGCCGCCTGTCTCTGCGGGCGGACAGCCGCCTGTCTCTGCGGCCGGACGGCCGCCTGTCTCTGCGGGCGGACGGCCGCCTCTCTGTGCGGGCAGCCGGCCATCTCACTGTGCGGGCGGCCCGCGCCTCTCTGTGCGGGCGCCCCCCGCCACCTGTCTGTGCGGGCGCCCCCCGCCGCCTGTCTGTGTGGGCGCCCCCCGCCGCCTGTCTGTGCGAGCGCCCCCCCGCCGCCTGTCTGTGCGGGCGCCCCCCGCCGCCTGTCTGTGTGGGCGCCCCCCGCCGCCTGTCTGTGCGGGCGGCCGGCCGCCTTTCTGTGAGGGCAGTTCGCCGCCTCATTGTGCGGGCGACCGGCCGCCTCTCTGTGCGGGCGGGACGGCCGCCTGTCTCTGCGGTGGACGTCCGCCTCTCTGTGCGGGCGGACGGCCGCCTCTCTGTTCGGGCAGACGGCTGCCTCTCTGTGCGGCGGCCCGCCGCCTGTCTGTGCGGGCGGCCCGCCGCCTGTCTGTGAAGGCGGGCGGCCGGCCGCCTGTCTGTGAAGGCGACCGGCCGCCTCACTGTGCGGGCGACTGGCCACCTCACTGTGGCTGCCTGCGTCTCCATGCTGGAGGCCCGCCGGCTGCCTGCGTCTCCGTGCTGGAAGACTGCCAGCTGCCTGCGTCTTCGTGCTTGGGGCCTGCCGGCTGCCTGCCTCTCTGTGCTGGAGGCCCGCCGGCTGCCTGCGTGTCCATGCTGGAGGCCCGCCGGCTGCCTGCGTGTCCATGCTGGAGGCCCGCCAGCTGCCTGCCTCTCCGTGCTGGAGGCCCGCCGGCTGCCTGAGTGTAGGAGGCTGTGTGGGGGCTCCTGCTGCGTGTAGGAGGCTGTGTGGGGGATCCTACTGCATGTAGGAGGCTGTGTGGGGGCTCCTGATGCATGTAGCAGGCTGTGTGGGGGCTCCTGCTGCGTGTAGGAGGCTGTGTGGGGGCTCCTGCAGGTATTTGCATATAGTTGTAGTGTGGCCTCTAGATATAACTCCTGTGGACCCCAGACACCCCAGTGTGACCCTGCATCCATCTATCTTTTATATAGTATGTACTGTATGTGTGTGTCATGTATATGGTGTAATTTATGCAGTGGCAAAATGACAGGGCCTGTGGTGATGGGGCCATTGCTATTTCCTTGAATGCATGGTTGAACACCATTGAGGAGCAGTTGGCCCCTGCCTCTCTGTTTTGCCCTTGCTCTGCAGCTGTGGGCCCTGGATAGGTGTAATGACATCAGGGGAGCCTGTGACGTGATGTCAGTGTGCCCTGCAGCTGCGGCCATAGTGGGTGCAGAGCATGTGTATTGGGTGATAGATACATATATATTTATTATACACTCTACATATGCCCTGTACCTGTCACGTATAGTCATACCTCCCAACCGTCCCGGATACAGCGGGACTATCACGCTTTGCATTGTTTGTCCCGTTGCCACGGGCGGGATGGCCGTATCCCGGGCTCCGCCCACCCACTCTCTCCCCGCCTCACTGCTTTTCCCTCCTACCATCCTAACACGAGACGTGGCATAACAGAGAGGAGCGCACTGCCCGAAACTAGTCTCTGTCTGCTCTGTGCTGCTGCTAAGGTATGTAAACTGAATCTCCCCAGCGCTGATTTCCCCCCCCCCCCTGGCCGGAGCATGAGATCCTCTGTTTCTCTGACTCCCTGTGTCCTTATCTATCGTGTGTCCTTATCTATCGTGTGTCCTTATCTATCGTGCGTCCTTATCTATCGTGTGTGCCTGCCCTGCAGCATTGAGAATCACACAGTGTTTGCTTCTCAATGCTGCAGGCACACCACGGTAGATCAGGACATTGGGGAGAGGACAGTGTACTTACCACTTGTGTCCTCTCCTGCAGGTGCACAGCACTGGCCGGTAATATGCACAGATAGAAGCATTGGCAATGCTTCTATCAGCTACTGACCACTGATCCCCTGCCTAGCAGAGCTGCTGTCACACATCAGTGCATGATCTCCTGCCTGGCAGAGCTGCTGTCACACATCAGTGCATGATCTCCTGCCTGGCAGAGCTGCTGTCGCACATCAGTGCATGATCTCCTGCCTGGCAGAGCTGCTGTCACACATCAGTGCATGATCTCCTGCCTGGCAGAGCTGCTGTCACACATCAGTGCATGATCTCCTGCCTGGCAGAGCTGCTGTCACACATCAGTGCATGATCTCCTGCCTGGCAGAGCTGCTGTCACACATCGGTGCATGATCTCCTGCCTGGCAGAGCTGCTGTCACACATCTGTGCATGATCTCCTGCCTGGCAGAGCTGCTGTCACACATCAGTGCATGATCTCCTGCCTGGCAGAGCTGCTGTCACACATCAGTGCATGATCTCCTGCCTGGCAGAGCTGCTGTCACACATCAGTGCATGATCTCCTGCCTGGCAGAGCTGCTGTCACACATCAGTGCATGATCTCCTGCCTGGCAGAGCTGCTGTCACACATCAGTGCATGATCTCCTGCCTGGCAGAGCTGCTGTCACACATCAGTGCATGATCTCCTGCCTGCCAGAGCTGCTGTCACACACCAGTGCATGATCTCCTGCCTGGCAGAGCTGCTGTTCACACATCAGTTTTTTCCCAATCAGGCACAATCTGCTTTGTGCCTGATGCAACGGATCCGTCTCAGATTGTAAAAAAACTGATGCGACGGATCTGGTTTTTTTTATGCTGAGAGAGACCCCACACGCACACACGCAGGCACTACCTAGCACGCATCATCACTGCACACGCAGGCACTACCCAGCACACATCATCACCACACACGCAGGCACTACCCAGCACGCATCATCACCGCACACCCCTGCACTACCGCACGCATCATCACCGCACACGCCGGCACTACCCAGCACACATCATCACCGCACACGCAGGCACTACCCAGCACGCATCATCACCGCACACGCAGGCACTACCCAGCACGCATCATCACCACACACGCAGGCACTACCCAGCACGCATCATCACCGCACACACAGGCACTACCCAGCACGCATCATCACCGCTCACCCCTGCACTACCACACGCATCATCACTGCACACACCGGCACTACCCAGCACGCATCATCACCGCACACGCCGGCACTACCCAGCACGCATCATCACCGCACACGCAGGCACTACCCAGCATGCATCATCACCGCACACAACCCGGAATTACCTCAGTGACGTCACCGCTGACAGCGCGACTCTCTTCAGTTGCTGTATGGAGCTGATAGAGAGAGGTGGTGTTCTACTGCCTTTGCTGTCAGCTTCATGTAGCAGAGATGAAATCGTCGTGGGACCTCTGTGGATTACGTCGGACCTGGAGGGGTATTTGGGGATTTTAATAAAATGGTGAAAGAGGGTGTTTTTTTGCCTTTTATTCCAAATAAAGGATTTTTTTGGGTGTATGTGTTTATTTACTTTCACTTACAGGTTAATCAATGGGGGTGTCTCATAGACGCCTGCCATGATTAACCCCTTATTACCCCGATTGCCACCGCACCAGGGCAATTCAGGAAGAGCCGGGTAGAGTCCCTGGACTGTCGCATCTAATGGATGCAGCAATTCCGGGCGGCTGCTGGCTGATATTTTTAGGCTGGGGGGCTCCCCATAACGTAGAGCTCCCGATCCTGAGAATACCAGCCTTCAGCCATGTGGCTTTATCTTAGCTGGTATCAAAATTGGGGGGGAACCGCACGCCGTTTTTCTTTTAATTATTTATTTATTTTACTGCACAATATAGACCCGCCCACCGGCTGCTGTGATTGGTTACAGTGAGGCAGCTGTCACTCAGCGTGGGGGCGTGTCTGCCTGCAACTAATCATAGGCGCCGGTGTGTGGGGAAAGCAGGGAATACGAGATTGAATAATGAGCGGCCAGCATTTTCAAATCAGGAGAAGCTGCCGGAGCAGTGTGACAGCCGTGCAGCACCGCACCGGTGATTGGTGAGTGAATGAGTCAGTGAGTCAGTCAGTGAGTGAGAGAGTTTGAGAGTGAGTGATTGATTGATTTTCTGACAAGCAATGAATTTATATCACTTCTGGGCATGCTCAGAAGTAAAAACCGGATACGGTACATGCTTCCGGCGTTTGAAGCATGACACCGAATCCCGCTCGCATAGACTTTCATTATGCACCATGCCGCACCCGGAGCTATGCATTTTTTTGCCGCTGGGAAAAAAACGTTCCTCTCTGCGCCCTGTGCGGCCGCTGGAGTGACGTTTTTTGCCGCATCAGGCAAAAACCGGATCAAACGCAAGTACATGCGGCACAATCCGGCGCTAATAAAAGTCTGAGGAAAAACCACACCCGGCGGCAAAAAAAAAACCAGATGCGTTTTTCCCGCAAGGCGTCAGATTGTGCCGCACAGCAAAAACCTGATGTGTGAACATACCCTTAGCTGCCCACCCTGTTCAGCTCTCCTAGGTCCTAGCTGCCTGCACACCCTGTTCAGCCCTCCTCCTGGGTCCTAGCTGCCTGCACACCCTGTTCAGCTCTCCTCCTGGGTCCTAGCTGCCTGCACACCCTGTTCAGCTCTCCTCCTGGGTCCTAGCTGCCTGCACACCCTGTTCACTCTACTCCTGGGTCCTAGCCGCCTGCACACCCTGTGGTTAACTCCCTGCCTGTTCTGCACATTGCTGATCTGTGGCGGCTCAGAGCGATCACGGACAGCTTCTGCAGTTTCAGTTTGCTGGATGGGTGTAGACGGAGAGTGGATATGGGTGTGGCCGTTTGTAAAATGGGTGTGGCTAGGAGTGTGGCCTAAATAATTGCCACAACCCGCGTTGCGCGCCGCAAACTTTGTCCCTCTTTCCCTTCTTTAAAAGTTGGGAGGTATGGTGTTTCATAAAAAACCTCTAGATTTGTGAGGTTTTGGAGTAACTGGCAGTAGCATTTACTAAAGACTGTGCACTGAGCAATGGCAGAATTTATACTAACCTGTGGACTGTACATATACCTAATTTACTTAAAGGGAATCTGTCACCAGGTTTTTTTCCTACCTCATCTGAGAGCAGCATAATGTAGAGAAAGAAACCTGATTCCAGTGACATGTCACTAACTGAGCTGTTTGCTGTCATTTTGATAAATCAATGTTCTCTTTGCTGCAGATCTAGCAGTAAGGCCCAGTGCCCACACTGTATAATTTTGACGCGTATTTTCAGAAATCTGCAGCAAAATCTGCGTGTCCATTGTGAAGCCAGCAATGTCTATAAGAATTCAGAAGTGCTGTGCCCATATTGTTTATTTTTCCCTTGCGTATTTGGTGCAGATTTAGTTCAGAAAAAAAGAAATCTGCACCAAATACGCAAGGGAAAAATACTCAATGTGAGCACAGCACTTCTGAATTTTCATAGACTTTGCTGGCTTCACAATGGACATGCAGATTTTGCTGCAGATTTCTGAAAATCTGAGTCAAAATCTGCGTCAAAATACGCAGCGTGAGCACAGTGCCTTATACAGAGCTATTGAATATGATGCTATCTGGCAGCACGCCAAGTAGTCCTCTAATGATAATCCACTGCTGATTAATCTGTGATTTTTTCAAAGCTACTCTATACAGCCCAGTAAGTGACACACCTCTGGAATCAAGATCTCTGCCCCTACATTATGCTGCTCTCTGATTTGGTAGCAGAAACCAGGTGACAGATTCTCTTTATTACAACACATATTTTTTTATTATGTTACGAATACTGCTTGCACCCACAGGAGTGACTACTGCTGTTGCCAGCACAAGCCTTGTATGCTATAGCCAATAGCGCATTAAATAGAAGATTAGTGAGGGTAATTAATCCCTTCACACCAGGGACATTTTCCATTTTTGTGCTTTTGTATATTTGTCCCCTTCTTCCAAGAGCTATAACTTTTTTGTTTTTCTCGTATAGCCAAATTAAGGATTGTTTCTTGTAAGAAGAGTTGTACTTTTGAATGACACTATTCATTCTATCACACGATATGCTGGAAACCATGGAAAAATTCCCAGTGCGCTGAAATTGCAAAAAAAGTTCAATTCCATAATTGGGGCTTTTTATTTACCATGTTCACTATATGGTAAACCTGACCTGACAATATAATTCCACAGGTGGGTACAAGTTCATATATAGTTTTTTCATTTAAGTGGTGAAAAAAAAATTCCAAAATTTGTAAAATAAAAATTACACTTTTGGTGGTATTTTCTAAAACCTGTAACATTCTAATTTTTCAGAATCTGTGGCTATATGAGTGCTTATTTTTTTGGACCCTAAGCTGACATTTTTACTAATACCACTTTGGTGTAGATAAAATGTTTTGATCGCTACTTATTGCATTTTATTGCAATGTTGTGGAAACAAAGAAATGTAATTATGGCGTTTTGATTTTTTTATTATGCCTTTTACCGATCATATTCATTTATTTTAAATTTTGAAAGATTGGCATCTCTGAGCTCCCCGATACCAAATATGTCATTTCGTTAATTAATTTATTTTCAATTGGTCAAAAAGGGGGTTATTTAAGCCCATCATGACCTTGGATGTATATATATATATATATATATATATATATGTAAAAAAATATGTATACAGTACAGAACAAAAGTTTGGACACACCTCATTCAAAGAGTTTTCTTTATTTTCATGACTCTGAAAATTGTAGATTCACATTGAAGGCAACAAAACTATGAATTAACACATATGGAATGAAATACTTACCAAAAAGGTGTGAAACAACTGAAAATATGTCTTATATTCTAGGTTCTTCAAAGTATCCACCTTTTGCTTTGATTACTGCTTTGCACACTCTTGGCATTCTCTTCATGAGCATCAAGAGGTAGTCTTTGGAAGTTTGGTTAGCCAGATACAGTACATTCAAACCTTTAACTCCTTCATGATCAGTGACATACTGGTATTTCATTGGTCATGTCGCAATAATTACCGACGGCTGTTGTTGTGAGCCCGCGTATGTCTGCTGCTTTATTAACCTAAAAATACCCCTACAGGTCCGACATAATCCACATGAGGTCCCATGATGATTCAACTCTGCTTTTATTTCAAATAAAGGATTTTTTGGGTGTTTGTGTTTATTTACTTTCACTTACAGATTAGTAATGGGGGGGTCTCATAGACACTTCCCATTACTAATCTAGGCTCAGTGGCAGCTATGGGCTTCCATTACCTCTTTATTACCCTGATTGCCACTGCACCAGGGCAATCAGGAAGAGCCTGGTAAAGTGCCGGGACTTATCTTGGCTGGGTATCAAGATTGTGGGGACTACACACTGTTTTAAAAAAAAATTATTTCAATCATTAAAAAAAAAAAAGAGCTGCCTGCAGTTCCTCCTGTTTTGATACCAGCCACGATCAGCACATGGCTGGGGGCTGCAGCCTGTAGCCGTGGCTTTATCTGTGATGAGTATAATAATATGGGGGGGACTCTACGCCAATTTTTTATATTTATTTATTTTACTGTACTATATGCACCGACCCACCGGCATCTCTGATTGGAAGCGTCATACACACTGTCACTCAGCATGGTGACAGGTGTTACTGCAACCAATCACATACACCGGTGGGCGCAGTGCATATTTAGTGAAGGTAATAACTAAGTGGCCTGGGAAGTAAATGAGGAGCCGCGGGAGCAGTGTGACAGCCGCCCCGGTGAATCGGTAAGTAAGAAGTGCTTGCTCCTTTGCGCCAGATTCTGGTCCCCATAGACTTTATATGAGGATGGGCAATTAGTGTCTCAAGAAGTAGAGGATTATGAGCTGACTGTACAGAATGACCCGGGAGGGCAGCGCTTGCTATATTCCCTCCATAAAGTGTAGGCTTTCAATTTAAATTGTGGATTTGGATTTTTAACCTCAATATGTTAAATCAACAAGTCAGGAGGACCAGCGTGCGGAAGTGGAAGACGAAGTAGTGGATGATAAAGTCATTGATCCAACCTGGAAATGTGACATGCAAAGTCAGAACGGCAGAGCAGAGGGGGAGGGAACCACAGCACTGCAGCAGGCAGGGATAGTCAGTCATGCATACAAAGGGAGAATGTAGTATACTATTCCCTACAGCACTTAAATACAACAAGTTCCTAAGCCAAGGTTTAGGTGTACCCCAGTCTAAAGGCCCAGTCACACACAACGACTTACCAGCGATCCCGTAAACGATGCGACCTGATAGGGATCGCAGGTAAGTCGCTGGGAGATCGCAGGTGAGATGTCACACAGTCAGATCTTACCAGTGATCAGGAACAATACAGGTCGCAGTAGCGACCTGTATAACGATCTCAGCAGTCACTGTGACCCTGTCACACAGTGTCAAACACAGCGATGTGTCCTGCCCAGCAGGACATCGCCTTTGAAGAAAATGGCCTGGACCATTCTGCAACAACTAGCGATCTCACAGCAGGGGCCTGATCGCTGGTAGGTGTCACACATAACGAGATCGCTAATGGGATCGCTACTGCGTCATGGAAACCGTGACTCAACTGCGATCTTGCTAGCGATCTCGTTATGTGTGACGGTACCTTAACACTTTTTCAATAAATTGCGGTCATTTGCAACCTGTGCTATACTAAGATCAGCAGCGATCTGACCACTACCAGCCTAAACACCATCAGCATGCTAAGACACATGTCATCAAAGTACCCGACTAGGTGGGACAATCGCGTGAGTCCACAATCAGTGCCTTGGGTGACACCACTACTTCTTCCCTTGTGCTACGTGCTTGCCAGCCCCTGTCCAGGACAGAGGCATGGAAGCCTTCAACGCTGCACCTGTTATTGTACATTTGCAAGCAACCAGGTCTGATTCTTTGTCCTAGCGCAGAGTTGGAATGCAAAAGGAAATACCCAGCCACCCATAGGCCTAAATTGGCAAATTACCAGACTGCTTGCCCTAGAAATGTTGCCATTTAGGCTTGCGGACACTGGAGCTTTCTGCACTGTCTTGTTGCAACAAACCCTCAGTACTCTGTCCCAAGCTGCCACTATTTTTCCTTGTGTGCCTTCCCTGCCATACATTATTTCATAACATAACACATACCCTGACCAACGCAGTTACTGGGAAAGTCCACATTACTTTTAACGCATTCCCTTCTTTAAAAATGAAACATGCGGTGTCTGACTATGTTACACACACCACATACCCAGATAAGGTAGTAAAATATTAAAATTCTTTTTACCAGTAACTACGAATGGGTGTAGTTTTATTTTCCCCACTAATATGTCATCTACTTTAGTGATAGGTGACAGACAAATATGCTGACAGATGGCCCGGCTATTAACGTGTGGAGGAGGCATTTTGTTTTTTTCTCTTTTTACTTTCACCTTATATAGTCCTTATACAGGAAAGAATATTTCCTTACAATTTTCCATGTAAAATCTATATTATTTTCAGTTTTGTATGTTGTATTGTCAGTTCGTAAAAGTGGAGTGTTTTGTGCATCAAATCTTCAAGTTACAAATACAGTAAGCAACGTGTGCAGGATTCTCATTGACTTTGCTGGCATCAAGATTCCATTCATATTTTGTGACAAATCTGCACTCAGAATTGAATGTAAAAACGCAATATGTTCACACAGCCTAATACTTTTACAACAGTGTTACCAGCATTGAAATGGGAGTCAGAGATGCATCCAGACGCCTTCCCCATACTGTTCCCATTCAATATGAGCACTGTTTACATCCATTTCAGTGATTTTCCTACACCCCCATCCCTCCTGGAGGGGTCTTCCTGAAAAGTGCTCTCATTTCCCATACTCAAATTAAGCCTGTCCGAGCATTCAACCTGTTCAATCCGAGTACCGAGCACTTGAGCATTGTAGTGCTCACTCATCTCTATTTCTCAATGGATTTTTATATGTCATGAGTGACATTGAAGGTGGAAAAGTTCTGGAATCATTTTTTGTATGATTTATTTTAAATTACCAAAAAATTGCATATTATCTGGGGCGTGTAGACTTTTTACATCCACTGTATATGTTTTCACAGTTTGAACCATGATCAAATATTAGGTTGCTGAAATTTGTGCTAACAAATATTTTATATAGGGTTGTGGAAACATGAAGATCAGTGGTGCTCTTGTCTGCTGGCCTGGCTGTGGCTTATCTCACTTAACATCCGTATTCCTTCCCCTTAGGCAGAACACTACTCAGAAAACACAGGTTGAGAGTATTAAACTCTGGTAACACTTCATTGGGTCACCAACAGTAAAAAGCATATAGTACATTCCCAGCAACACACAAGATAGAGAAAGTGACAGAGTCTCACGCTCACGCTTTAAGGGATTAAAACTTCCAGAATTTTAGTGCCTCAAGGGCCAACTACCCAGCCACCAACACCCTTCTTTTGGCAGGCACTCACTGAAAGGAGATAGCAGCAAGCTTAGAATCCTGACCAAGCACAAGTACAGCAATGTATGTGTCCAGTTGACTGCATTGTTACAACCTGGGTTCTCCAATTTTTTGTCTCAGTGTTGGGCAGTGGAGCAGTTGTATAATCCAACAGCTAATATCATGGCCCCAAAGCTGAAATCCTTTAGAATTACCAGTGGTAGGAGCAGCCCCTTTTTATACCATTCAGCTCCATTTTCAGGGCATCATGTCCCACAGGATTGGGGGAAGATAATCATGGCTGTTCCCTTATTGTTCTGTAGTTCAATTGTTCCCCAGATGAAGTAGACTAGTACAGTGCAATTTTTGTATGCTAACTTGTGGAATAGTCCAAGTTCCTTGACTTACCGAACAAAGGAACAAAGAATTGTTCACCCCCACACAAGTGGCCAGATTTTCCTTATTGACGCAAATAATCAGTAATCACAAGGGTGTCCTTACTATATTTCTTTACTGTAATTCTGTGTCATTGTAAGCTGTAAATTATTCTGCAGAACTGGAGAAAATGTTACCACTTAATAGTAATAATGATAATATTTTTATTGGTTCTTAATATTTTTTAAGGAATATTGAAAATAATAAGAAACCCAAGTAATACCTACATATACATAGAAAGTGGTTGTAAGGTGCACACTTCTCAGCACATTATGTGCAGTGCGACAAGGGTTAATTTTAGTGATGAGCGAGTACTAAAAAGCTCGGGTGCTCGAGGCTCGGGCCGAGCATCCCAAGATACTCGGGTACTCGGCCCGAGCACCGAGCCCAATGTTATCCTATGGGAGACCCGAGTAATTTTATGAAATGACCCCCGGCAGCATGTAGAAACCCTAAAAATGTCACAAAAGTCTCAGAAGAGTGCTCAAATGACATGGCAACAGCATGGGGAAGACCCCTTGAAGCATTTATCACTCAAAAGTCACAGCTGTGAACAATTTTGTCCGCGTTTTACGCCATTTTTACAGACTCACCAGAAAACCTTCCAAAATGACAACAAAATGAATTTTCATGGCGGAAATGTTAAGGGCACATACCCAATAGTGAGATAGAGCTGGTGTATGTTACTTTTTGAGATTAATACATGAAAGATTTTACGTAAAACATTGTGTGGCACTCCGATGTCCAAAACGCACGTTTTGTGCTTTTTACTAGCGATGTCGGTCATTTTTTTTTTCATTCTATCTCCCGTCGGTCGGTCTCGCTCTGTCGGTCTCTCTCTGTCTTGTCTGTCCCCCTCTCACAGTCTGTCGGTCATTCTCCCCCCTCTCTCTTACTTACCGTTCCCCGATCACTGCCGCGGCGCTGCACGGCTGTTCACTAAACTCCGGCGGCTTTTCCTCTTTTGAAAAAGCCGGCCGCTCATTAAACAATCTCGTATTCCCTACTAGAGATGAGCGAACCGGTCCCGGTTCGGCTCGAGGCCGGTTCGCCGAACGGAGGTCCCGTTCGAGTTCGGCTCGTCGAACGTTCGACGAACCGAACTCGAACTGCATAGGAAACAATGGCAGGCAATCACAAACACAGAAAAACACCTAGAAAACACCCTCAAAGGTGTCCAAAAGGTGACAAACAACTCAAACACATGGGAAAGTGACAAGGACATATACTCATGCGAAAACAAAACAGCTGGACAAGGAAAAAGAGGAGGACACACAGATATAGGCATGGCACGCCCTTCTAAAGTCATGTAAAACACCGCAAGGTGACTCCAAGCGGAGTCTCCCTTTTTTCCAAAAATTGGGCCACACACACACCCACCCCATCAGTGGCAGCACTTGGGCCCTAGTTGCAAACAGGATGTTTTGATTTGCATCAAGCACATTCAAAAATACGCCATAATTAACCGTCCCCAGCATGACACCGGGGTAGGTAGATAAAGTCTTTGCTGACCCATGACTTGTTCATCTTGGCTTCTTTTAAAAACAATGTAAGCAAGGGTTACTCCAAGCGGAGTCTCCCTTTTTTCCAAAAATTGGGCCCCACACACACCCACCCCTTCAGTGGCAGCAGTTGTGCCCCAGTTGTACACTTCACAGCTACATTTGCATCAAGCACATTCAAAAATACGCCATTCTTATCCGTCCCCAGGATGACACCGGGGTAGGTAGCAAAGTCTTTCCTGATCCCAGCTCTGTTCATCTTGGCTTCTTTTAAAAACACAGCAAGCAAGGGTTACTCCAAGCGGAGTCTCCCTTTTTTCCAAAAATTGGGCCACACACACACCCACCCCTTCAGTGGCAGCAGTTGTGCCCCAGTTGTACACTTCACAGCTAGATTTGCATCAAGCACATTCAAAAATACGCCATTCTTATCCGTCCCCAGGATGACACCGGGGTAGGTAGCAAAGTCTTTCCTGATCCCAGCTCTGTTCATCTTGGCTTCTTTTAAAAACACAGCAAGCAAGGGTTACTCCAAGCGGAGTCTCCCTTTTTTCCAAAAATTGGGCCACACTGACACCCACCCCTTCAGTGGCAGCAGTTGTGCCCCAGTTGTAGACTTCACAGCTACATTTGCATCAAGCACATTCAAAAATACGCCATTCTTATCCGTCCCCAGGATGACACCGGGGTAGGTAGCAAAGTCTTTGCTGATCCCAGCTCTGTTCATCTTGGCTTCTTTTAAAAACACAGCAAGCAAGGGTTACTCCAAGCGGAGTCTCCCTTTTTTCCAAAAATTGGGCCACACAGACACCCACCCCATCAGTGGCAGCACTTGGGCCCTAGTTGCAAACAGGATGTTTTGATTTGCATCAAGCACATTCAAAAATACGCCATAATTAACCGTCCCCAGCATGACACCGGGGTAGGTAGATAAAGTCTTTGCTGACCCATGACTTGTTCATCTTGGCTTCTTTTAAAAACAATGTAAGCAAGGGTTACTCCAAGCGGAGTCTCCCTTTTTTCCAAAAATTGGGCCCCACACACACCCACCCCTTCAGTGGCAGCAGTTGTGCCCCAGTTGTACACTTCACAGCTACATTTGCATCAAGCACATTCAAAAATACGCCATTCTTATCCGTCCCCAGGATGACACCGGGGTAGGTAGCAAAGTCTTTCCTGATCCCAGCTCTGTTCATCTTGGCTTCTTTTAAAAACACAGCAAGCAAGGGTTACTCCAAGCGGAGTCTCCCTTTTTTCCAAAAATTGGGCCACACACACACCCACCCCTTCAGTGGCAGCAGTTGTGCCCCAGTTGTACACTTCACAGCTAGATTTGCATCAAGCACATTTAAAAATACGCTATTCTTATCCGTCCCCAGGATGACACCGGGGTAGGTAGCAAAGTCTTTCCTGATCCCAGCTCTGTTCATCTTGGCTTCTTTTAAAAACACAGCAAGCAAGGGTTACTCCAAGCGGAGTCTCCCTTTTTTCCAAAAATTGGGCCACACACACACCCACCGCTTCAGTGGCAGCAGTTGTGCCCCAGTTGTACACTTCACAGCTAGATTTGCATCAAGCACATTCAAAAATACGCCATTCTTATCCGTCCCCAGGATGACACCGGGGTAGGTAGCAAAGTCTTTCCTGATCCCAGCTCTGTTCATCTTGGCTTCTTTTAAAAACACAGCAAGCAAGGGTTACTCCAAGCGGAGTCTCCCTTTTTTCCAAAAATTGGGCCACACTGACACCCACCCCTTCAGTGGCAGCAGTTGTGCCCCAGTTGTAGACTTCACAGCTACATTTGCATCAAGCACATTCAAAAATACGCCATTCTTATCCGTCCCCAGGATGACACCGGGGTAGGTAGCAAAGTCTTTCCTGATCCCAGCTCTGTTCATCTTGGCTTCTTTTAAAAACACAGCAAGCAAGGGTTACTCCAAGCGGAGTCTCCCTTTTTTCCAAAAATTGGGCCACACAGACACCCACCCCATCAGTGGCAGCACTTGGGCCCTAGTTGCAAACAGGATGTTTTGATTTGCATCAAGCACATTCAAAAATACGCCATAATTAACCGTCCCCAGCATGACACCGGGGTAGGTAGATAAAGTCTTTGCTGACCCATGACTTGTTCATCTTGGCTTCTTTTAAAAACAATGTAATCAAGGGTTACTCCAAGCAGAGTCTCCCTTTTTTCCAAAAATTGGGCCCCACACACACCCACCCCTTCAGTGGCAGCAGTTGTGCCCCAGTTGTACACTTCACAGCTACATTTGCATCAAGCACATTCAAAAATACGCCATTCTTATCCGTCTTCAGGATGACACCGGGGTAGGTAGCAAAGTCTTTCCTGATCCCAGCTCTGTTCATCTTGGCTTCTTTTAAAAACACAGCAAGCAAGGGTTACTCCAAGCGGAGTCTCCCTTTTTTCCAAAAATTGGGCCACACAGACACCCCATCAGTGGCAGCACTTGTGCCCTAGTTGCAAACAGGATGTTTTGATTTGCATCAAGCACATTCCAAATCCACAAGCATTTACTCTCCCCAGGATGACACAGGGGTAGTAAATTCCTTGTGGATCCATGACTTGTTCATTTTGATGAACGTCAGTCTGTCCACATTGTCACTGGACAGACGCGTGCGCTTATCTGTGAGCACACACCCAGCAGCACTGAAGACACGTTCAGAGACAACGCTGGCAGCTGGACACGACAAAATCTCCAAGGCGTAACTGGAGAGCTCTGGCCATTTTTCTAGGTTTGAAGCCCAAAATGAGCAAGGCTCCAGTTGCACAGTCATGGCATCGATGTTCATTTGTAGATACTCCTGTATCATCCTCTCCAGCCGTTGACTATGTGTCAGACTTGTTGTCTCTGGTGGCCTTGCAAAAGAGGGTCTAAAAAAATTATGAAAAGATTCCATAAAATTGCTGTTACCAGCACCAGATACGGTCCTACTGGTACGGGTAGACTGTTAAAGATGACGAGACCGTCCCATGTTTGTCAAGTTACAACTGGGAGATTCCCTCCCTGCACCTGCACGGTTGTTTGGTGGAAAAGCCGAGCTAAGATCGAGTAACAGCTTCTGCTGATACTCCTGCATACGTGCGTCCCTTTCTATGGCTGGAATTATGTCACAAAATTTGGACTTGTACCGGGGATCTAATAGTGTGGCAATCCAGTAGTCATCATCACTTCTAATTTTGACAATACGACTGTCATGTTGGAGGTAGTGCAACAAAAAGGCACTCATGTGTCTTGCGCAGCCATGCGGACCAAGTCCACGCTGTGTTTGTGGCATAGAGGTGCTAACCGTTCTTTTTCCTCTGACATCTCCCCCCAACCTCTTTCAACTGAAATTTGACCAAGGTCTCCCTCATCCGCTGAGTCTTCCATGTCCATGGACAGTTCGTCCTCCATTTCTTCATGTTCTCCTGCACCTTGCTCAACATTTCGCCTGCTACTATGCGCCCTTGTCGATCCCTGTCCCCCATGGTCCCATGCCTGCTGCGTTGGTGATGATGAACGTCTGGACCTTGGTGATGTTGTTGTCCCTTGCGCATATGAATCCTCCTGTAGTTCCTCCCCTTCATGTTGTCCCACCCCCTGACTCCGAATAGTGTTTAGCGTGTGCTCCAGCATGTAAATGACTGGAATCGTCATGCTGATAATGGCATTGTCAGAGCTAAACATATTCGTCGCCATGTCGAAACTGTGCAGAAGGGTGCATAGGTCCTTGATCTGAGACCACTCCATCAGGGTGATCTGCCCCACCTCTGCATCTCGTTGGCCCAGGCTATACGTCATGACGTATTGCACCAGGGCACGGCGGTGCTGCCACAGTCACTGTAACATGTGGAGAGTTGAATTCCAGCGTGTCGCCACATCGCATTTCAGGCGATGAACCGGCAGGCCAAAAGACTTCTGTAGCGATGCAAGTCGCTCAGCTGCGGCGCTTGAACGGCGGAAGTGAGCAGACAGTTTTCGTGCCCTGTTCAGAAGGCCATCTAGGCCGGGATAGTGTGTTAAAAATTGCTGCACGACAAGGTTCAACACGTGAGCCATACAAGGTACGGGTGTCACCTTGCCCAGGCGAAGGGCCGCACCCAGGTTTGCAGCATTGTCGCACACGGCCTTACCAGGCTGCAGGTTGAGTGGAGACAACCATTTATTAAACTCGGACCGCAGAGCTGACCACAACTCCTCAGCTGTGTGACTCTTATTCCCAAGACATGTCAAGCTAAAGACCGCCTGATGCCGTTGCGCTCTGCTGCCAGCATAGTAATGAGGGGTGCGTGATTCCTTCTGCGCAGTGAGAACGCTGGTGGCCTGACCAGGCAGGCTTGGGGCGGAGGTGGAGGACCCAGATGAGGTGGAGGATGCAGAAGCAGTGGCGGAACTTGGACAGACAGAGGATTGACACACAAGTCGTGGGGACGGCAAGACTTGTGCAGCAGACCCTTCACCATCTATCACCATAGTTACCCAGTGCCCAGTCAGCGACATGTAACGTCCCTGTCCATGCTTACTGGTCCAAGTATCGGTGGTGAAATGCTCTCGTTCACACACAGAGTTTCTCAAGGAAGCGGTGATGTTGTGTGCGACATGCTGGTGTAGCGCGGGCACACCTTTCTTAGAGAAGTAGTGGCGACTAGGCATCTGGTACTGGGGCACAGCGACAGACATAAGGTCTCTAAAATCCTGTGTGTCCACTAGGCGGAAAGGCAGCATTTCGGTAGCCAACAGCTTACAGAGGGATAGAGTCAACCTCTTAGCTTTGTCATGGGTCGCAGGAAGTGGCCTTTTATTTGTCCACATCTGAGGGACAGAGATCTGGCTGCTGTGTGTAGACGGTGTTGAGTAGGGTGTCCCTGGAAAAATGCAGGTTTGTGAGGAAAGTGCAGGCGGAGACATGATGTTGCCTTCATCCAACGTTGGTGCTATCGATGTCTGAGAGAGCTGTACACACTCACTTGTTTCCCCTTCCAAACCAACTGACGACCTACCAAGCAAACTGCCTGTTGCGGTTACAGTGGTGGAAGTTGTGCGTGGAAAAACAGGTGTGACAGCTGTCCCCACAGTCCTAGAAGATGAAGAGCGCGCGGATGCACTGGAAGGGGCAGGCGGTGGATGGTTCGCTCCGCTAGGCCGCATTGCAGCACGGTGAGCTTCCCACCGGGACCTATGATATTTATTCATGTGACGATTCATGGAAGAAGTTGTCAAACTGCTGAGGTTTTGACCTCTACTAAGAGAATCATGACAAAGTTTACAGATCACATAATTTGGGCGATCTTTTTCTATGTCAAAAAAGGACCAGGCTAGGCAAGGCTTAGAGGCCATGCGACCTGTTGATCCACCCCGAATAATGCTCATAGGCAGAGTGGTGGCTGAGGATGCAGTTGTAGACATGCTACCAGTGCTCCGACTCTGTCCAGGAAGGCGCAAGGTAACTTCGTCGTCGGTTGCATCCTCCTCCACCGCCTCTGTTGACCTCCTCGAGTGCCTGACTGGGGGTTGACAGTAGGTGGGATCTAGAACTTCATCATCAATTGTTGTGTTTGCACTCCCCTCCCCCTCAGACCGAGCCTCTTCTTGCCCTGACTGAATATTTAAGTTGTCATCCCAATCGGGTATCTGCGTCTCATCTTCATCAGTATGTTCCTCATTGTCTATAACCACAGGTGTTACAGTTTGTGACAAAGGGTCAACATTATGCTCCGAAACTTGGTCCTCACGGCCTGAATCAGACTCACAAAGGTTCTGGGCATCACTGCAGACCATTTCCTGTTCTGTACTCACTGTAGCTTGGGAGCAGACCTCTGATTCCCAGGCTATAGTGTGACTGAACAGCTCTGCAGACTCAGCCATCTCAGTTCCACCATACTGTGCAGGGCTGATGGAGACTTCAGAGCTGGGAGAAATCAAGTGTGATTGGCATGACAACTCAGAGGACTGGTGTTTTTTGGATGCGGTACTTGAAGTGGCTGAGAGAGCACTTGTTGGACCACTTGAGATCCATTCAAGCATTTTCCTTTTTTGCCCATCATCTACCTTTCTTCCTGTTGTTCGTGTCCGTAAAAAAGGGAGCACATCGGATTGTCCACGGTAAGTAGTAGACATCTTACTTTTGCTGGTAGATGGTCTATCTTCAGCAGATGATAATGGAGCTTTGCCACCTTCCCCACAGACAAAACCTTTTTTGCCTTTTCCACCACGCCTCTTCCCCTTTCCCCCAGCATCTGTCATTTTGCCACTCATGTTGATTGCGACAAGATTGTGGACTGAAAATGTGGTAGTAAAAATTGAGAGGTGGTGAAGATTGCAGTGGTGGTCTAGCTTTATTAACAGCAGAATAATAAAGAATAAATATCCCTGACAATGCAACTACGGCCCTTAAACTGGCAGCAAAAATTGCTAGTATAATGGCTTAGTTATAATGAGTTGGAGTGTGCAATACAGGCAGACGCGCTCTGCAAATGTCTTTGCACTAGTTGGACTATAGCAAAGTCCAATAGCCACAGATAGGATGCCACTAGGTACACTGAGTGTTTGCTAGTATAATGGCTTAGTTATAATGAGTTGGAGTGTGCAATGCAGGCAGACGCGCTCTGCAAATGTCTTTGCACTAGTGGGACTATAGCAAAGTCCAATAGCCACGTATAGGATGCCACTAGGTACACTGAGTGTTTGCTAGTATAATGGCTTAGTTATAATGAGTTGGAGTGTGCAATGCAGGCAGACGCGCTCTGCAAATGTCTTTGCACTAGTGGGACTATAGCAAAGTCCAATAGCCACAGATAGGATGCCACTAGGTACACTGAGTGTTTGCTAGTATAATGGCTTAGTTATAATGAGTTGGAGTGTGCAATGCAGGCAGACGCGCTCTGCAAATGTCTTTGCACTAGTGGGACTATAGCAAAGTCCAATAGCCACAGATAGGATGCCACTAGGTACACTGAGTGTTTGCTAGTATAATGGCTTAGTTATAATGAGTAGGAGTGTGCAATGCAGGCAGACGCGCTCTGCAAATGTCTTTGCACTAGTGGGACTATAGCAAAGCCCAATAGCCACAGATAGGATGCCACTAGGTACACTGAGTGTTTGCTAGTATAATGGCTTAGTTATAATGAGTTGGAGTGTGCAATGCAGGCAGACGCGCTCTGCAAATGTCTTTGCACTAGTGGGACTATAGCAAAGTCCAATAGCCACAGATAGGATGCCACTAGGTACACTGAGTGTTTGCTAGTATAATGGCTTAGTTATCATGAGTTGGAGTGTGCAATGCAGGCAGACGCGCTCTGCAAATGTCTTTGCACTAGTGGGACTATAGCAAAGTCCAATAGCCACGTATAGGATGCCACTAGGTACACTGAGTGTTTGCTAGTATAATGGCTTAGTTATAATGAGTTGGAGTGTGCAATGCAGGCAGACGCGCTCTGCAAATGTCTTTGCACTAGTGGGACTATAGCAAAGTCCAATAGCCACGTATAGGATGCCACTAGGTACACTGAGTGTTTACTAGTATAATGGCTTAGTTATCATGAGTTGGAGTGTGCAATGCAGGCAGACGCGCTCTGCAAATGTCTTTGCACTAGTGGGACTATAGCAAAGTCCAATAGCCACGTATAGGATGCCACTAGGTACACTGAGTGTTTGGTAGTATAATGGCTTAGTTATAATGAGTTGGAGTGTGCAATGCAGGCAGACGCGCTCTGCAAATGTCTTTGCACTAGTGGGACTATAGCAAAGTCCAATAGCCACGTATAGGATGCCACTAGGTACACTGAGTGTTTGCTAGTATAATGGCTTAGTTATAATGAGTTGGAGTGTGCAATGCAGGCAGACGCGCTCTGCAAATGTCTTTGCACTAGTGGGACTATAGCAAAGTCCAATAGCCACAGATAGGATGCCACTAGGTACACTGAGTGTTTGCTAGTATAATGGCTTAGTTATAATGAGTTGGAGTGTGCAATGCAGGCAGACGCGCTCTGCAAATGTCTTTGCACTAGTGGGACTATAGCAAAGTCCAATAGCCACAGATAGGATGCCACTAGGTACACTGAGTGTTTGCTAGTATAATGGCTTAGTTATAATGAGTTGGAGTGTGCAATGCAGGCAGACGCGCTCTGCAAATGTCTTTGCACTAGTGGGACTATAGCAAAGCCCAATAGCCACAGATAGGATGCCACTAGGTACACTGAGTGTTTGCTAGTATAATGGCTTAGTTATAATGAGTTGGAGTGTGCAATGCAGGCAGACGCGCTCTGCAAATGTCTTTGCACTAGTGGGACTATAGCAAAGTCCAATAGCCACAGATAGGATGCCACTAGGTACACTGAGTGTTTGCTAGTATAATGGCTTAGTTATCATGAGTTGGAGTGTGCAATGCAGGCAGACGCGCTCTGCAAATGTCTTTGCACTAGTGGGACTATAGCAAAGTCCAATAGCCACGTATAGGATGCCACTAGGTACACTGAGTGTTTGCTAGTATAATGGCTTAGTTATAATGAGTTGGAGTGTGCAATGCAGGCAGACGCGCTCTGCAAATGTCTTTGCACTAGTGGGACTATAGCAAAGTCCAATAGCCACGTATAGGATGCCACTAGGTACACTGAGTGTTTACTAGTATAATGGCTTAGTTATCATGAGTTGGAGTGTGCAATGCAGGCAGACGCGCTCTGCAAATGTCTTTGCACTAGTGGGACTATAGCAAAGTCCAATAGCCACGTATAGGATGCCACTAGGTACACTGAGTGTTTGGTAGTATAATGGCTTAGTTATAATGAGTTGGAGTGTGCAATGCAGGCAGACGCGCTCTGCAAATGTCTTTGCACTAGTGGGACTATAGCAAAGTCCAATAGCCACGTATAGGATGCCACTAGGTACACTGAGTGTTTGCTAGTATAATGGCTTAGTTATCATGAGTTGGAGTGTGCAATGCAGGCAGACGAGCTGCAAATGTCTTTGCACTAGTGGGACTATAGCAAAGTCCAATAGCCACGTTTAGGATGCCACTAGGTACACTGAGTGTTTGCTAGTATAATGGCTTAGTTATAATTAGTTGGAGTGTGCAATGCAGGCAGACGCGCTCTGCAAATGTCTTTGCACTAGTGGGACTATAGCAAAGTCCAATAGCCACAGATAGGATGCCACTAGGTACACTGAGTGTTTGCTAGTATAATGGCTTAGTTATAATGAGTTGGAGTGTGCAATGCAGGCAGACGCGCTCTGCAAATGTCTTTGCACTAGTGGGACTATAGCAAAGTCCAATAGCCACGTATAGGATGCCACTAGGTACACTGAGTGTTTGCTAGTATAATGGCTTAGTTATAATGAGTTGGAGTGTGCAATGCAGGCAGACGCGCTCTGCAAATGTCTTTGCACTAGTGGGACTATAGCAAAGTCCAATAGCCACGTATAGGATGCCACTAGGTACACTGAGTGTTTGCTAGTATAATGGCTTAGTTATAATGAGTTGGAGTGTGCAATGCAGGCAGACGCGCTCTGCAAATGTCTTTGCACTAGTGGGACTATAGCAAAGTCCGATAGCCACGTATAGGATGCCACTAGGTACACTGAGTGTTTGCTAGTATAATGGCTTAGTTATAATGAATTGGAGTGTGCAATGCAGGCAGACGCGCTCTGCAAATGTCTTTGCACTAGTGGGACTATAGCAAAGTCCAATAGCCACGTATAGGATGCCACTAGGTACACTGAGTGTTTGCTAGTATAATGGCTTAGTTATAATGAGTTGGAGTATGCAGAGGACACGAGGGTGCAGTGCCAGGATTTTGGGGCTCTGGGTAGAGGAATGGAAGCCTGCCTTTCTATCCCTCCTAATAGGGAAATGCAGGGAGGAAATCCCTGACCTTGGCTACACAGACGCTGGCGCTGTTTTCAGGACCTGTCACCTTAACTCTGACCCTGCCGGTTTGAGCCCTTAAAAGGACTGCTAGAAAGTGCTATCCCTATGCTGTCCAGCGCTGTGTATGGAGCGCATACAGCTGTATCGGCGATAGGACTCAGGAGGACGGAGCTGCGACAGTGATGTCTGACACCAAAGACGCAGAAGAGATAATGGCGTCCTGGAGGAAAATGTCCGTTTTTATAATGCAGGGACATGTGACATGGACATCCTATCACACATGCCGTTGCTTCTCTGGCTAAAAGTCCACTTAGCTGTGTTTGTGTCTGGGATTGGCTGACATGCTGGCCCGCCCCACAAGACGCGCGCGCTTAGGGAAGGAAGACAAGAAAAAAAAAAAAAAATTGGCGATCGCCATTATACAAACAGCAGTGATCTGAATGCGCTGTTCCCGCACAGTATACACTGAAATGTCATAATAGTGTGATTCACAGAGTGACTTACACTATTACAGCAGAAACCAAGCTAGGATTTAGCTGGGTTTTTGCTGCTAGAACCGTTCTCGAACGTTTCTAGAACTAACGAGCTTTTGCAAAAAAGCTCGAGTTCTAGTTCGATCTAGAACATGCCCCAAAATCACTCGAGCCTAGAACTGGAGAACCATGAACCATGAACCACGAACCGCGCTCAACTCTATTCCCTACTTTCCTGCTTTTCGGCGCCTATGATTGGTTGCAGTGAGACACGCCCCCACGCTGAGTGACAGGTGTCTCACTGCACCCAAACACAGCAGCCGGTGTGTGTGTGTATACTGTGCAGTGAAATAAATAATTAAATAATTAAAAAAACGGCGTGCGGTCCCCCCAATTTTAATACCAGCCAGATAAAGCCATATGGCTGAAGGCTGGTATTCTCAGGATGGGGAGCTCCACGTTATGGGGAGCCCCCCAGCCTAACAATATCAGTCAGCAGCCGCCCAGAATTGCCGCATACATTAGATGCGACAGTTCTGGGACTGTACCCGACTCTTCCCGATTTGCCCTGGTGCGTTGGCAAATCGGGGTAATAAGGAGTTATTGGCAGCCCATAGCTGCCACTAAATCCTAGATTAATCATGTCAGGCGTCTCCCCGAGATTCCTTCCATGATTAATCTGTAAATTACAGTTAAAAAACACACACACCCGAAAAATCCTTTATTAGAAATAAAAAACACTAACAAACTCCCTCATCACCAATTTATTAACCCTGACAAACCCTCCATGTCCGGCGTAATCCACGGACCTCCAGCGTCGCGTTCAGCTGTGCTGCATGAAGGTGACAGGAGCTGCAGAATACACCGCCACTCCGGTCAGCTTCACACAGCAACTGAGGTGAGTATAGCGATCAGCTGAGCTGTCACTGAGGTTACCTGGATGCAGCGGTGGCCGCGGGTAACCTCAGTGACAGCTCAGCTGATCGCGCTACTCACCGCCGCTCTGGTCAGCTCCATGCAGCAACTGAGGTGAGTATAGCGATCAGCTGCTGTCACTGAGGTTACCCGCGGCCACCACTGGATCCAGCGGTGGCCGTGAGTTACCTGACTGACAGCAGCTGATCGCGCGGCTGTCTTCATTTGCTGCGTGGAGGTGACCGGAGCGGCGGTGTATTCTGCAGCTCCTGTCACCTGAATGTAGCAGAGCTGGACGCGACGCTGGAGGACTGTGGATTACGCCGGACATGGAGGGTTTGTCGGGGTTAATAAGTTGGTGATGAGGGACTTTGTTATTGTTTTTTGTTTCTAATAAAGGATTTTTTCAGGTGTGTGTGTTTTTTAACTGTAATTTACAGATTAATCATGGAAGGTTTCTCGGGGAGACGCCTGACATGATTAATCTAGGATTTAGTGGCAGCTATGGGCTGCCATTAACTCCTTATTACCCCGATTTGCCAACGCACTAGGGTAAATCGGGAAGAGCCGGGTAGAGTCCCAGAACTGTCGCATCTAATGTATGCGGCAATTCTGGGCGGCTGCTGCTGACTGATATTGTTAGGCTGGGGGGCTCCCCATAACGTGGAGCTCCCCATCCTGAGAATACCAGCCTTCAGCAATATGGCTTTATCTGGCTGGTATTAAAATAGGGGGGGACCGCACGCCGTTTTTTTTAATTATTTATTTATTTATTTTACTGCACAGTATAGACACGCCCACCGGCTGCTGTGATTGGGTGCAGTGAGACACCTGTCACTCAGCGTGGGGGCGTGTCTCACTGCAACCAATCATAGGCACCTGTGGGCGTGGAAAGCAGGGAATATGAGATGGCTGTGTACAGAGCACAGCGCGCCCGCCGGTATAAAGGCTCGGTCACGCTGTGCAGGCCGGCCAATCACTGCAATTCTACAACTAACAGGGCTGTGGCATTGCAGTGGTCTGCCAGCCAATCCCTGCATGAGGGCTGGCTCTCAAAAGAGCACCAACATGCAGGGATGAAGACCACGAGTACAGCACGAGTATCGCGAGATTACTCGGTCCCCGCCGAGTAGCCCGAGTACAGTGATACTCATGCGAGTACCGAGTAGTAACAAGCATACTCGCTCATCACTAGTTAATTTATCTCCTCTCTCTCAATATTGCACTCTACCTCTGTTATGGGCTACAAAAGGAACATAAATCCAACCCCAATACAGACCACCACTCTGGGTGATGAATCCCCGAAATATACAGTACATTACTGACCGATATAAAGACCAAACTTATTAAAATTTTAATCTTCAACATAAAAATACAGTCTTTACAAGAAAGGGTTTAAAAAGAGAAGAATAAAGTAGTACACAAATAAACAAAACCGTTCTAAAATAAAAATGAATAAAACAGGAATTCCTAAAAGTTCCCATCTAAAGTTGTTCTTCTATTTTGAAGAGGGTAGGAGAAAAGGTTTATGAATTGCATTTAGCGTAGGTCAACCCCCACATGCAAACACTTCTTTTGAGTAACCCATCTTGTATATGCCTGGTCCTGTGCTCAAGTTTCCAGGATAGCCTAGATTGTATTATTGTGATCATAGGTCAGTCACTGGACTGTGAGGTCATTAGGGATAAGCACAAAGCATATTAAATATTTTATTTAATCAAACCACCCTTCCTTTAGTTAATAGGAGAACTCCAGCCTGGAACATCTGCTAAGAGAAGCTCAGGCTCTCCAGGCCGAGGTGTCAGGAATGACACTATGTATTCTCAGTTGTTCTGCTTCCTGTAATTTAAAATGTTAAACAAATGTATCTTTAAAATTAGGAAGATTTACAAAATTAAATTAATATTAGTCCTTTACTATATTGACTCTGTTGTTGGATAGGCTTCTTTTTATTTTCTAGAGTCCTTATAATAATAAAATAATAATAAATGTATTACTAAACTTGTACTGTTCTCTTTAGCTTTGTACAATAATTTACAGTGTAAATGACAGAATTACAGTATTTTGATGAAGTAATGACAACCTTTGTAAGATGTTTTACCAAATATGGGCACCTTAATATTTACTCATCCTCCAAACAGTAAAAATAAATATAGTTATGATATAACTGAACAAGAATAATGACAAATCGAGATAGCAAAACTGAAAAATAGGCAATCTACTTCTGTAGAGAAATCTAACTGGGCTGAAACCTGATATACTTATTCTTGGTAACATTGTTTAAGCGTATGCTCACATGAGAGTATATGTTCTCAAGCAAGATAATGTGATAGATTATACAAATGACACTCGCTTCAAACTGTACTCCAAGTTTGAGCAGAATGTCGTTTTACTGTGATCTGATTCTCTCGCATGCAAGATTTGGAGCACAGGTGCTAAGATGGAGAATTTTATTTCTCCATCTTTTCCATTGTCCGTCGCTATATAGCAGACTGCACTCGGATGACAACCGAGTGGCGTCCAATGTTTTGCACGCACCCATTGACTTGAGTGTGTGTGTGCCATCTGATGCATTTCTGATGCATCTGATGATTTTTTCCCAAGGAACGGGCATGAGAAAATAAGTGCTAGTCAGCACTGCCCTATAGTCTAAAATTAGGCCACGTTTTTTCCGATAAACCATTGGATTGTGCTTGGCCATGTTGTATGCCAATGTGAGCAAGCCCTATTAGTGTATTGAGTCAATGCAGAAAATAAGGTTCTCTAACTTCACTTTCCATCTTTCCAACCACAGTAAAAAAACAAAAAAAGCTTTACTAGATATGTAATTATGTGTTGTGTAAATGCTTAGAAATAAATCTATCCACAATACATATCCACATCTTAACAATATGTAACGCCCTAATGCACTCTGAGGCTTTTCTTAAATTGGAATTTAAATAGTTATTAGCAAAACATTCTGGGAAAACAAATATACATACAAATGTGAATGTATTTTCTTGTACTACAATTACTGTATAATTAAGGTTTGGTTACAATGCCACATTCGTTATGTTGAATAAGCTGAAGTATGGCCAAGCTTCCTGTAAGGTAAAGCCCTAGGCATCTCAATAGCTACATTTCTGATAATACACCACTGAATTATGTAGTAAAAAAAGCGTGCTCTATTCAAATGCATTCAGTCATTTCAAGTACAATAGTAGTATAGAAAAAGTACAAACACACCCTTATAATGAGCTTACCTTATTAGTAAACGTTCTGCTCTATGGCTGGATGCACGTGCAACAGTACATATAACTAAGATGACTTTGCAACATTTTTAAGTGGCTGGGCACTTCTTGTAATAGCTAACACAATCATATAAGGCTGCTTTCACACTACGTTTTTTTAACATGCGTCCTAAACGTTTTTTTAATGCAAAAACAGATCCAGTGCAAATGCGTTTTCATTTCAATGCATTTGCAATGGACTCACGTCAACATGCGTTCACATGCATTTGCGTGCGTTATAGTGAGGATCCAGCGACTTGCAGGTTTTTAACTTTTTTCAAAAACGCTACTTGTAGCGTTTTTGAGCTGCGTCCAAATACTGTTTTTCACTGGATCTTGACTATACTGCACGCAAACGCATGTGAACGCTGGCATGCTGATATACAGGATCCTGCCTGCTCTACTGAGCATGCCCAGAAACCAGCCAGGTGTGATCAGTCTCTCCCCCTCCCTCCCTCCCTCTCTCTCCCCCCGCCTGAGAGCGGCGGACGCTCGTAACCAAGGTAAATATCGGGTAACCAAGCAAAGTGCTTCTCTTAGTTACCCGATGTTTGCGTTGGTTACGTGTGCAGGGAGCAGGCAGCCCGGCTCCTAGCAGCTGCGGATGCTCGTAACCAAGATAAAAATCGGGTATCCAAGCAAGTTTCTCGATGTTTACCTTGGTTACGAGCCTCCGCAGCTGTCAGATGCCGACTCCCAGTCTATCACGTTTAATTCCACTGACTCCCGATCACATGACTCTAATGCCCACCCATAAACTTAAAGTAACAGGATCCTGCAAAATAGCACATGCGTTTGCATGCGTCTTTTTGCTGTAAAAGCAGGATCCGCTTTTACAGCACAAAAACGTTCATGACGCATGTTAAAAAAACGTAGTGTGAAAGCAGCCTTAAAGGCATGTTAAAATAGGGAAAAAAAACAAACAACAGGCAGCAGATGTAAGAACAACTAGACATAAAATGTGGCCTATCTTTGTTATTAATAATGTTTAACACTAGAACTACTGGACTCGTGACAGCTATATAGAAATATATAGTGCAAAGTAGTCAAAATGACTACCTCAGTAGCTCTAGTGTTAATCAGTGGTTGTGAAACTGTCGTCATGCACCTGTCTGTTTTCCTCTGTGAACATCTACATTGATTTATTAGATAAATATTATAATGGCCCCCATGTAGCCCTCAAAATAGAATACTGGCCTCTACAATCCCTCTATATATTAGAATGACTCACACATACCCTTCTCAATTTTATAATGGCCTTATATAGCTTTCCATATAGTATAATGGACCCCACATAGTCATCTATATAGTATAATGCAGTCATTGTTCTCCATATAGCAAAATGTTCCAGCCATGGTCCATCATATAATGCCCCCATATTCCCCTATATAGTATAATGCACACACGATAGTCCTCCATATAGTATAATGCACACCCCATAGTACTCAATATAGTATAATAAAGCTCATAGTTCTCCATATATTAGAATACATCCCATAGTCCTCCATATATTATAATGCACCCTCTATAGTCCTCCATATCATATAATGCCCCCCATATAGTCCTTCATGGAAGAAGGTAAGATTCCTCCATCCATTAATCCTTGTTCTAGAAAGTTCCAATCTCTTGTGTCCTGTCATAATGTTGACCTGTTTGTCCAAAGAATCAGCAAGGAATTTAGCCAAATTTCTTCCAGGATCATACATGAAAATTTGCATAAAGAAAAATGTGTTTGGTTAAACATTCTTAAAAAATTAAATGATATATTATTGAAATCTGCCGACTCAGGTTGTGACAGAAAGAGAGTTATTAAAAAACTTACACACAATGCCTTATCTGCATTCTCTTTACAATACAAACAGATGCTGGAACGTGCTGTTGATAATGAGATGATTTCCAAGGAACTCCAAATGACATTACAAATGTGTAAACCTACTATTTCTAAATTATTCCTCCTACCCAAGGTCCATAAAAACATCAATATACTGGGTAGACTGATTATTTGTGACACGGAAATGTTCTCTAACTTTGCCGACTGTCATGGCAGCATCAGGTCCTGTTCAGATTGCTGATTCTGACACTCTGCCTGAGAGATTTTTTTGGTGTCTGGAAGCAACACAGGCAGACTCCGGCATCGACCTGCTGTGTGCTGATTCATGGGCAGGCTAGCAAGAGATAATCTCTGTTAGTTTGCTTTTCAGCTCTCTTTGATTACCTGTTATGAAGGAACCTATCACATTTGCTACCCGCATGTATATACTGGCTGGGCCATTCCTCCTATGCCAGCTATAGCTTGTCTTAGCTGGTCTGATGTGGAGTCCCAGACTTTCTGAATTATGTAGTTCCTGTTGTTTTATGCGGTTGTGGAGTTTACCTCAGTTGTCTTTTTCAGTTTCCTTCCTGCTCTTGTTTTCCTCCTAAATCTCTTATTGCCCTATCCTGTGTGCGTGTGCGTGTGTGTGTGTGTGTATGTGTTTGTGTGTGCAGTATGCCAGAGTTTTGATTTTCCCTTGTCTGTCTTCATCTGTGTTCAACATCACACTCCTGCCCCATCCTTCCCTGGTGAGTGGGGGGAAATCAAACTAGGCCCTGTCAGGAGCAGCGACAGGAACAGGACATAGGCATCTCCATAATTAGGAGCATCAAAGGGCACTTAGCATGAGGGACAGTATAGGGGTCATTATCACTTGTTCTCCAACAAAGCACATTGTGGCATTATTTCTGGTAGATGTAATTGTCTTGAAAATACCAACAAATTTATAGATGCTGAGTTACAACCGTTAGTCGAACGTCTACCTTCATTCATTAAGGACATTGGGGATTTCTTTAAGGGGAATCTGTCACCAGGTTTTTGCCATCTAATCAGAGAGCAGCATAACGTAGGGGCAGAGATCTTGATTCCAGTTGTATGTTACTTACTGGGCTGTCTGGTGTAGTTTGATAAAAACACTGTTTAATCAGCAGTAGATTGTCATTAGAGGACTACTTGTCACGCTGCCAGATAGTCCAGTATATCCATGAGCTCTGTATAAGTACTAGATCTGCAGCAGAGAAAACATTGATTTTATCAAAATGACAGCTAACAGCTCAGTAAGTAACACATCGCTGGAATCAGGGTCTCTTTCTCTACATAATGCTGCTCTCAGATGTGGTAGCAAAAACCTGGTGACAGATGCCTTTTAACATAAATAGATTATGTATTGACAAAGACTCAATTTTAGTCACCTCTGACATTGAGTCATTGTACACTATTATTAAACATGCTGATGGCTTGGGGCAGTTAAATACTTTCTCCAGGCATCAAATATGTAATCAAAAATAGTTGGTTTTACCACTCAAGTATGGGAATTTTCTGTAACCCTTCATAATTTCTTAATTTTTAAAGAGTCCTTCTACCTGCAGCTGCAGTGGACAGCCATGGGTGCATCCTTTCCTCCCTCATATGCCAAAATGTAACAGGGATTCTGAGAGAGGGAGCTCCTCCAGTTAAATTGGATGCAATCAATGACCATGTCATTTTTTTGGACGCGGTACATTGATGACATATTTTTGATCTGTCAACATTCAGTGGAGGCTCTAAATGATTTTATGTCTAACCTTAACCCCTTCAGCACTTTCTGTTTTTGCGTTTTTGTTTTTTGCTCCCCTTCTTCCGAGAGCTGTAACTTTTTTATTTTTTCGTCAATCTTGCCATATGAGGGCTTGTTTTTTGCGGGACAAGTTGTACTTTTAAACGAAACCATAAGTTTTACCATATGGTGTACTGGAAAACAGCAAAAAAAATCCAAGTGTGGAAAAACTGCAAAAAAAGTGTGATGGCACAATAGTTTTTGGGATGTTTTATTCACGGTGTTCACTATATGGTAAAACTGATGTGTGGGTATGATGCCTGAGGTCGGTGCGAGTTTGCAGACACCAAACATGTATAGGTATACTTGTATCTAAGGGGTTAAAAAAATTCACAAACTTGTCCAATAAAAGTGGCGCACGTTTTGTGCCATTTTCCGAAACACATAGCATTGTCATTTTTCTGGATCTATGGCTCATTGGTGGCTTATTTTTTGCGTCTTGAGCTGTAATTTCTAATGGTACAATTTTTGCGCAGATGCTATGTTTTGATTGCCTGTTATTGCATTTTGCGTAAAACTTGCAGCGAACAAAAAACGTAATTTTGGCGTTTAGAATTTTTTTGCCACTACGCCGTTTACCAATCAAATTAATTGATTTTTTATTTTGATAGATTGGGCATTTCTGAACGCGGCCATATACCAAATATGTGTATATTTATTTATTTTTTAACCCTTTAATTTTCAATGGGGGAAAGGTGGGTGATTTGAACTTTAAGGGTTTTTTTTTTTATTTTTTAAAACTTTTTTTTTTTATTTTTTTATTTTACTAGTCCCCCTAGGGGGGGCTATAGCGATCAGCAATCCGATCGCTCTTATCTATCTGCTGATCACAGCTATACAGCTGTAAACAGCAGATTCAGTCACTTCCTGTTTCTCTCTGCTCTCGGCCGAGGGAAAACGAAAGTGAAACTTCATAGCTGCAGGAGTCATCACATGACTCTGTGCTACAATGGCAACCACCGAAAGTCACGTGATCACGTGGGAAGTAAAAATCATGGCCGCGCGCATATAGATCTCGCTGCCAGACTTTGGCAGCTAGATTTAAGGGGTTAAATGTTGCGAGTGGAAGCGATTCCACTCGCAACATGCAGGCACACATGTCAGCTGTTGATAACAGCTGATATGTGTGCCGACCGCTGCCGCCTGCCCGCGGAAGGGGGAGGGGCTTAACGGGACACGCTCCATGGACGGATATATCCGTCCATGGTCGTGAAGGGGTTAAAGGGAAGGTGCCGCAATTTTTTTCACATTAATTGATTATATAATCAATAGTGATGAGTGAATATATGGCACTATTCATTAATCGCACGAATATTAAGGTGTTTGCGATATCCTTTACTCGACGAGCATTTTGGTGTTTACCCCTTGAGTTTTGAGTCTCCTCACCAGCATGTTTGGTGCCTGATTTTCAGCCACTAAACATGCTGGGATTGCCTGCCAATCACAGTAATGCTGTAGCCACCTTTGCTATTGGCATTACTGTGATTGAGAAGTGCAGTGACAAAAAAATGATGTGCAGTCATTAAAACAGAGGAATTATACTCACTGAGTTTCCTGATTACTGGTCCGCTCAGGGGCCCTTATGAATATGCACTGCTTTCCCTGCCCACCCTCTGTGCCAGCATCTGTGATTGGTTCCAATCTTACTTCCCCCGCCCATCCGCTGTGCTGGCATCTGTGATTGGTTGCCCTCACACTAGCTGTCTGGGTCCCAGAGGTGGCGTGTAAAAATAAATAAACAATTGGAAAAAAAACTTAAGGTCCCCGTATTTTGATAACAGTGCAGAAAAAGCAGACAGCTACAGGCTACAACCCCCAGCTTTGTGCGTTATGTTGGCTTTGTGTCAAGATACAAGTGACCCTATGAGGCTTTTTTAAATTATTTAAATAAATAATTTTAAAAAACAGAGTATAGTCCAGCCAATTGTCTTACTCAGCCAAGATAAAGGAGACAGCTGAGGGCCGGTATTCTCAATCTAGGGAGAGCCATGGTTATTGGGCCCTTCCCAGACTAAAACGAACAGCACGCGGCAACCCTGACATTGTTGCATCCATTAGATGTGACAATTCCGGTGCTTTACATAACTCATCCCCATTGCCCTGATGTGCTGGCAATTGGGGCTAATAACAGCTGTGATTTGTCAAAAAAAAGCCATGAGTTTTTGATGAATAGGGGTCTATGAGACCTTCCCATTACCAATGCTATAGGTAAAAAGAAAAATAGTAGATAGGGAAAGAGAGGGGTGCTGGAGATTGCACAGGCATCTACATTGGAAAATACATATACTGATATCTAGTAAATGTGTAATATACACAATATCACCTGATAGAGCAAAAAAATTGCAAACTATTAGTCAAAAATCATGTGCAAGAGAACAATAAAAACATTTAAAAAGAGAATTGTACCACATAACAATGGACAAAGCCCTTGTACATTCCAACCCCTTACAATAAAGTGGCATTCCACCATACACAATAGTATACAGATCTGATATAAGTAAAGCACATAAGAAAAATTTTAGTTAACAGTGAGCCAATTGGCAAAATAAATAATTATACCAGAACATCATAATAGTGTACATTTGGTTAAGATGGAATAAGAGGAGGAAAGAAAGGTGGTGGAGCACCAAGCGTTACCCCACCATTGTGGCTTTCTCAGGGATGGCTGCCCAAGCACAGAATGTCAGAGTATTTAAACCTTAAACAATTATGCATATTGGTCACAGGTGATAAAAACATCCGAATAGTGGTACCCGGTAGGTGATGGGCATGTTTTCCCTCAAGCAGTGCTTAAGTTCTGGTTCTAAGTACTGGCACATAACATAAAACATGTGCCCAAACCCGGAGTGCGTTCCATCATGGAGTGCACAGCCAGAAACAATCCAGAAGGTCCTGTAGCCGGCGCATGAGTGAATCCATGTGTAAGCACAAGAGAATAGAATGCAATTAGAACAGGACCTGCGCTCTACGCAGGAGTGCATGCGTCAGAGGAGGTACTTTACCATGGCACGAGAACTAAGTGTGTGGATGTGTTGTAAATTAAAAACCCAAAAAACAATCGTGTATTTCCACTTTGTTTGATATTTCACTGCATTTAGATTTTTTTCCTGTTTTCCAGTACATTATGGGGCGCAATGAATGGAGGCATAATGAATGGTGTTACTCAAAAGTACAATTGGTCCCGCAAACAACAAGCTCTCATATTACTATATTGACAGAAAAATAAAAAAAATATATGGCTCTTGGAAGAAAGGGAGGAAAAAATGAAAAATTTGCTGGATAATAAAGAGATTAAAATAGGTGTGGCATTGAAATGGCCTTGTTTTTTAAATGGGCATGGATTACTAACACAAACAGGGAACCTGTTAAATATTTTACTCCCACTCCTAATTCTATGCATTATCCTATGATGCTCATTGGCATTAATAATTCTTTAAACGTTATGTGCATATTTATCTTTATGCATCATTTTCTGATTACTTGTCTTTTATATGCGTGCCAGCAGTTTATGAATTTATTGTTTATGCTGCTGCGTGCATATGTTCTTCATATATGTACCGATTATTATCTCAATATGTTTATCCATTCACAAGAGTCACAATGTATAATTTTGTATTCTTTTTAATCTACATAATTTAAATTATTTTTTCTGTATAAAATATTACAATAGCTATTTTCTAGTGATGAAAAATATATAACCCATCTACCAACATGTATATTTCTTTCTAGTATCTATGTACTGTATATTGCATATTATTTTACTTAGTATTAATTTTATACATGCATCCAGTTTGCATTGCAGACATTCATTCACGGTTTTCACTTCCCAGGCACATGTAGCACTCATAATCCCTTTCCAACACATACATTTCTTTTCACTTTAGTTTTCTTTTCCTATTTCTTCTTTATTACTGTTCACACTATACATACATTTTACTTGGTCTCTTATGTATTCAATTGCATCAGTCAATTTTACTCCCCATTGCCATCTTGTGGATTTTTATCAAATTGTAGGCCAGTTATATTCTACATTGTCTTATTCTTAGTTATATGCCTTAATACAGTGAAGCAAATCATTATTTGATCCCTTGATGATTTTGTAAGTTTGCCCACTGACAAAGATATGAACAGTCTATAATTTTAAGGGTAGGTTAATTTTAACAGTGAGAAATAGAATATCCAAAATAAATTCCAGAAAATAACATTGTATAAATTTATTTGCCTTTTGCAGAGAGAAATAAGTATTTGATCCCCTACCAACCATTAAGAGTTCTGGCTCCTACAGACCACTTAGACACTCCTAATCCACTCCTCACCTGCATTAAAGACAGCTGTCTTAATTTGTAACCTGTATAAAAGACTCCTGTCCACAGACTCAATTAATCAGTCAGACTCTAACATCTATAACATGGGCAAGACCATAGAGCTTTTTAAGGGTGTCCTGTGTCAAGATCATAGACCTGCACAAGGCTGGAATGGACTACAGAACCATAAGTAAGACGCTGGGTGAGAAGGAGACAACTGTTGGTGCAATAGTAAGAAAATAGAAAAAATACAAAATGAATGTCAATCGACATCGATCTGGGGCACCATGCAAAATCTCACCTCGTGAGGTATCCAGGATCATGACGAAGGTGAGATATCAGCCTAAAACTACACGGGGTAACGCCATAAATGGCTTAAAATCTTGCAGTACCCACAAAGTCCCACTGCTCAAGAAGATACGTGCAGACCCATCTGAAGTTTGCCAATGAACACCTGGATGACTCTAAGGGGCACTTTGCACACTGCGACATCGCAGGTGCGATGTCGGTGGGGTCAAATTGAAAATGACGCACTTCCGGCATCGCATGCGACATCGCAGTGTGTAAAGGCTGGATGATACGATTAACGAGCGCAAAAGCGTCGTAATCGTATCATCGGTGCAGCGTCGGCGTAATCCATGATTACGCTGACGCGACGGTCCGATGTTGTTCCTCGCTCCTGCGGCAGCGCACATCGCTGTGTGTGAAGTCGCAGGAGCGAGGAACGTCTCCTACCGGCCTCACTGCGGCTTCCGTAGGATATGCGGAAGGAAGGAGGTGGGCAGGATGTTTACATCCTGCTCATCTCCGCCCCTCCGCTCTGATTGGCCGCCTGCCGTGTGACGTCGCAGTGACGCCGCACGACCCGCCCCCTTAACAAGGAGGCGGGTCGCCGGCCACAGGGACGTCGCACGGCAGGTGAGTGTGTGTGTGAAGCTGGCGTAGCGATAACTTTCGCTACGCCAGCTATCACCACATATCGCTGCTGCGACGGGGGCGGGCACTATCGCACTCGGCATCGCAGCATCAGCCTGCGATGTCGTAGTGTGCAAAGCCCGCCTAAGAGTGATTGGGAGAAGGTACTGTGGTCAGATGAGACAAAAATTGAGCTCTTTGGCCTTAACTCAACTCGCCGTGATTGGAGGAAGAGAAATGCTGCCTATGACCCAAAGAACACCATCTGCACTGTCAAGTATGGAGATGGAAACATTATGTTTTGTGGGTGTTTCTCTGCTAAGGGTACAGGACTACTTTACCGCATCAATGGGAAAATGGATGGAGCCATGTATCATAAAATTCTGAGTGGCAATCTCCTTCCCTCAATCAAGACATTAAAAATAGGTCGTGGCTGGGTCTTCCAGCACAACAATTAAGGAATAATGTTTGGAACTCCATTCTATGTCTGAACTGGGTGCAAAAACCTAAAAACATCACTATATGGAGATAAGGTATGCACACCAGTGACTATGTAAGGGGAATACATGTAATAGCAGAAACTGCTGTGTGAATACTGACATGAAAAATTCAATAGCTATATGTAAGAATGAAATGTGAAAAATGGAACCTGCATTACTGCCATGAATATATGAATAAAGAGAAATTTAGCTACTGAATTGATCAATGCAATAGAGCCCCAACACTACGCCAAAGTATTTCTCTACGTTGGGGTCCCTAGCTTGTGTGTGTCCTCTCATGCAGTTAAAATGGAGTTCCAAACGTTATTCCTTATTTGTTAGTAGTTTTTCGTTTGTGAACCCTCCCCATACACACCTATTGCCAATCCACATCGTATATATAGCCTGGGTCTCAGCTTCCCATACACGGTAAGTTTTTTAACTGCATGAGAGGACACACACAAGCTAGGAACCCCAGCGTAGAGCAATACTTTGGCGTAGTGTTGGGGCTCTATTGCATTGATCAATTCAGTAGCTAAATTTCTCTTTATTCATATATTCATGGCAGTAATGCAGGTTCCATTTTTCACATTTCATTCTTACATATAGCTATTGAATTTTTCATGTCAGTATTCACACAGCAGTTTCTGCTGTTCCAGCACAACAATGACCCAAAACATACAAACAAGGCAACAAAGGCGTGGCTCAAAAAGAAGCACATTAAGGTCATGGCGTGGCCTAGCCAGTCTCCAGACCTTAATCCTATAAAAAAAAACTTATTGAGGGAGCTGAAACTTCGAGTTGCCCAGCGACAGCCTCAAAATCTTAATGATTTAGAGATGATCTGCAAAGAGGAGTGGACCAATATTCTTTCTGACATGTGTGCAAACCTCATCATCAACTACAAAAAATGTCTGACTGCTGTGCTTGCCAACAAGGGTTTTGAAACCAAGTATTAAGTCTTGTTTTCCAGAGGGATCAAATACTTATCTCTCTCTCTACAAAATGCAAATAAATTTATATAATTTATTCAATGTGATTTTCTGGATTTTATTTTGAATATTCTATCTTTTACTGTTAAAATTAACCTACCCTTAAAATTATAGACTGTTCATGTCTTTGTCAGGGGGCAACTTAAAAAATCAGCAAGGGATCAAATAATTATTCCTTCACTCTATGCTGGCATCGTGTGGACTTAGTTAACTAGACAACTTCATTGATACTTTGGCATATCCATCCACATGAGTGCCCATTATTATGCTTGCGATGGCTGTGTTCTTCTGGTCCTTGTCTCTCTGTGTCTTCCTATGACTCCCCGTGTCATGAAAGCCTTGCAATGCAGTGTGTCATGTGATGTGGACAGCCGCATTTCCCCAGAAGCAGCGGCCTGCTCATGTGTCACTACATGCCACTCCTTCATTCTGTTGGTCATTTTTTTCTTTTTATACCCTTTATCTTTTTATGACATCACCCCCAGACAAAGGCTCACCGAAACACATATCAGTGTTGGGTGCCGCACATTAGTAGTCCTCACAGGGTTCAGATATTACTTATGATTAGAGATGAGCGAACCGGTCGTGGTTCGGCTCGAGTTCGGTTCGTCGAACGGAGGTCCCGTTCGAGTTCAGTTCGTCGAACGTTCGACGAACCGAACTCGAACCGCATAGGAAACAATGGCAGGCATTCACAAACACATAAAAACACCTAGAAAACACCCTCAAAGGTGTCCAAAAGGTGACAAACAACTCACAACACAAACACATTGGAAAGTGAAAAGGACATATACTCATGCGAAAACAAAAGAGCTGGACAAGGAAAAAGAGGAGGAGACACAGATATAGGCATGGCACGCCCTTCTAAAATCATGTAAAACACCGCAAGGTGACTCCAAGCGGAGTCTCCCTTTTTTCCAAAAATTGGGCCACACACACACACCCACCCCTTCAGTGGCAGCACTTGTGACCCAGTTGTACACTTCACAGCTAGATTTGCATCAAGCACATTCAAAAATACGCCATACTTAACCGTCCCCAGGATGACCCCGGGGTAGGTAGCAAAATATTTCCTGATCCCAGCTCTGTTCATCTTGGATCATTTTTAAAAACAATGTAAGCAAGGGTTACTCCAAGTGGAGTCTCCCTTTTTTCCAAAAATTGGGCTCCACAGACACTAACCCCTTCAGTGGCAGCAGTTGTGCCCCAGTTGTACACTTCACAGCTAGATTTGCATCAAGCACATTCAAAAATACGCCATTCTTAACCGTCCACAGGATGACACCGGGGTAGGTAGCAAAGTCTTTCCTGATCCCAGCTCTGTTCATCTTGGCTCCTTTTTAAAAACACAGCAAGCAAGGGTTACTCCAAGCGGAGTCTCCCTTTTTTCCAAAAATTGGGCCCCACACATACCCACCCCTTCAGTGGCAGCAGTGGTGCCCCAGTTGTACACTTCACAGCTAGATTTGCATCAAGCACATTCAAAAATACGCCATTCTTAACCGTCCCCAGGATGACACCGGGGTAGGTAGCAAAGTCTTTCCTGATCCCAGCTCTGTTCATCTTGGCTCCTTTTTAAAAACACAGCAAGCAAGGGTTACTCCAAGCGGAGTCTCCATTTTTTCCAAAAATTGGGCCCCACACATACCCACCCCTTAAGTGGCAGCAGTTGTGCCCCAGTTGTACACATCACAGCTAGATTTGCATCAACCACATTCAAAAATACGCCATTCTTAACCGTCCCCAGGATGACACCGGGATAGGTAGCAAAGTCTTTGCTGAACCCAGCTCTGTTCATCTTGGCTCCTTTTTAAAAACACTGTAAGCAAGGGTTACTCCAAGCAGAGTCTCCCTTTTTTCCAAAAATTGGGCCCCACACATACCCACCCCTTCATTGGCAGCAGTTGTGCCCCAGTTGTACACTTCACAGCTAGATTTGCATCAAGCACATTCAAAAATACGCCATTCTTAACCGTCCCCAGGATGACACCGGGGTAGGTAGCAAAGTCTTTCCTGATCCCAGCTCTGTTCATCTTGGCTCCTTTTTAAAAACACTGTAAGCAAGGGTTACTCCAAGCAGAGTCTCCCTTTTTTCCAAAAATTGGGCCCCACACATACCCACTCCTTCAATGGCAGCAGTTGTGCCCCAGTTGTACACTTCACAGCTAGATTTGCATCAAGCACATTCAAAAATATGCCATTCTTAACTGTCCCCAGGATGACACCGGGGTGGGATGCAAAGTCTTTCCTGATCCCAATTCTGTTCATCTTGGCTCCTTTTTAAAAACACAGCAAGCAAGGGTTACTCCAAGCGGAGTCTCCCTTTTTTCCAAAAATTGGGCCCCACACATACCCACCCCTTCAGTGGCAGCAGTTGTGCCCCAGTTGTACACTTCACAGCTAGATTTGCATCAAGCACATTCAAAAATACGCCATTCTTAACCGTCCCCAGGATGACACCGGGGTAGGTAGCAAAGTCTTTCCTGATCCCAGCTCTGTTCATCTTGGCTCCTTTTTAAAAACACAGCAAGCAAGGGTTACTCCAAGCGGAGTCTCCCTTTTTTCCAAAAATTGGGCCCCACACATACCCACCCCTTAAGTGGCAGCAGTTGTGCCCCAGTTGTACACTTCACAGCTAGATTTGCATCAACCACATTCAAAAATACGCCATTCTTAACCGTCCCCAGGATGACACCGGGATAGGTAGCAAAGTCTTTGCTGAACAATGACTTGTTCATCTTGGCTCCTTTTAAAAAACACAGCAAGCAAGGGTTACTCCAAGCGGAGTCTCCCTTTTTTCCAAAAATTTGGCCCCACACATACCCACCCCTTCAGTGGCAGCAGTTGTGCCCCAGTTGTACACTTCACAGCTAGATTTGCATCAAGCACATTCAAAAATACGCCATTCTTAACCGTCCCCAGGATGACACCGGGGTAGGTAGCAAAGTCTTTCCTGATCCCAGCTCTGTTCATCTTGGCTCCTTTTTAAAAACACTGTAAGCAAGGGTTACTCCAAGCAGAGTCTCCCTTTTTTCCAAAAATTGGGCCCCACACATACCCACCCCTTCAGTGGCAGCAGTTGTGCCCCAGTTGTACACTTCACAGCTAGATTTGCATCAAGCACATTCAAAAATATGCCATTCTTAACTGTCCCCAGGATGACACCGGGGTAGGTAGCAAAGTCTTTCCTGATCCCAGCTCTGTTCATCTTGGCTCCTTTTTAAAAACACAGCAAGCAAGGGTTACTCCAAGCGGAGTCTCCCTTTTTTCCAAAAATTGGGCCCCACACATACCCACCCCTTAAGTGGCAGCAGTTGTGCCCCAGTTGTACACTTCACAGCTAGATTTGCATCAAGCACATTCAAAAATACGCCATTCTTAACCGTCCCCAGGATGACACCGGGATAGGTAGCAAAGTCTTTGCTGAACCATGACTTGTTCATCTTGGCTCCTTTTAAAAAACACAGCAAGCAAGGGTTACTCCAAGCGGAGTCTCCCTTTTTTCCAAAAATTTGGCCCCACACATACCCACCCCTTCAGTGGCAGCAGTTGTGCCCCAGTTGTACACTTCACAGCTAGATTTGCATCAAGCACATTCAAAAATACGCCATTCTTAACCGTCCCCAGGATGACACCGGGGTAGGTAGCAAAGTCTTTCCTGATCCCAGCTCTGTTCATCTTGGCTCCTTTTTAAAAACACTGTAAGCAAGGGTTACTCCAAGCAGAGTCTCCCTTTTTTCCAAAAATTGGGCCCCACACATACCCACCCCTTCAGTGGCAGCAGTTGTGCCCCAGTTGTACACTTCACAGCTAGATTTGCATCAAGCACATTCAAAAATACGCCATTCTTAACCGTCCCCAGGATGACACCGGGGTAGGTAGCAAAGTCTTTGCTGAACCATGACTTGTTCATCTTGGCTCCTTTTAAAAAACACAGCAAGCAAGGGTTACTCCAAGCGGAGTCTCCCTTTTTTCCAAAAATTTGGCCCCACACATACCCACCCCTTCAGTGGCAGCAGTTGTGCCCCAGTTGTACACTTCACAGCTAGATTTGCATCAAGCACATTCAAAAATACGCCATTCTTAACCGTCCCCAGGATGACACCGTGGTAGGTAGCAAAGTCTTTCCTGATCCCAGCTCTGTTTATCTTGGCTACTTTTTAAAAACACTGTAAGCAAGGGTTACTCCAAGCAGAGTCTCCCTTTTTTCCAAAAATTGGGCCCCACACATACCCACCCCTTCAGTGGCAGCAGTTGTGCCCCAGTTGTACACTTCACAGCTAGATTTGCATCAAGCACATTCAAAAATACGCCATTCTTAACCGTCCCCAGGATGACACCGGGGTAGGTAGCAAAGTCTTTGCTGAACCATGACTCGTTCATCTTGGCTCCTTTTAAAAAACACAGCAAGCAAGGGTTACTCCAAGCGGAGTCTCCCTTTTTTTCCAAAAATTGGACCCCACACATACCCACCCCTTCAGTGGCAGCAGTTGTGCCCCAGTTGTACACTTCACAGCTAGATTTGCATCAAGCACATTCAAAAATACGCCATTCTTAACTGTCCCCAGGATGACACCGGGGTAGGTAGCAAAGTGTTTCCTGATCCCAGCTCTGTTCATCTTGGATCATTTTTAAAAACAATGTAAGCAAGGGTTACTCCAAGCGGAGTCTCCCTTTTTTTCCAAAAATTGGGCCACACAGACACCCCATCAGTGGCAGCACTTGTGCCCTAGTTGCAAACAGGATGTTTTGATTTGCATCAAGCACATTCAAAAATACACCATAATTAACCGTCCCCAGCATGACACCGGGGTAGGTAGCTAAGTCTTTCCTGATCCCAGCGCTGTGCATCTTGGATCATTTTTAAAAACAATGTAAGCAAGGGTTACTCCAAGCGGAGTCTCCCTTTTTTTCCAAAAATTGGGCCACACAGACACCCCATCAGTGGCAGCACTTGTGCCCTAGTTGCAAACAGGATGTTTTGATTTGCATCAAGCACATTCCAAATCCACAAGCATTTACACTCCCCAGGATGACACAGGGGTAGTAAATTCCTTGTGAATCCATGACTTGTTCATTTTGATGAACATTAGTCTGTCCACATTGTCACTGGACAGACGCGTGCGCTTATCTGTCAGCACACACCCAGCAGCACTGAAGACATGTTCAGAGACAACGCTGACAGCTGGACACGACAAAATCTCCAAGGCGTAAGTTGAGAGCTCTGGCCATTTTTCAAGATTTGAAGCCCACAATGAGCATGGCTCCATTTGCAAAGTCATGGCATCAATGTTCATTTGGAGATACTCCTGTATCATCCTCTCCAGCCATTGACTATGTGTCAGACTTGTTGTCTCTGGTGGCCTTGCAAAGGACGGTCTAAAAAAATTATGAAAAGATTCCATAAAATTGCTGTTACCAGCACCAGATACGGTGCTACTGGTACGGATAGACTGTTGAAGATGACGAGACCGTCCCATGTTTGTCAAGTTACAACTGGGAGATTCACTCCCTGCACCTGCACGGTTGTTTGGTGGAAAAGCCGAGCTAAGATCGAGTAACAGCTTCTGCTGATACTCCTGCATACGTGCGTCCCTTTCTATGGCTGGAATTATGTCACAAAATTTGGACTTGTACGGGGGATCTAATAGTGTGGCAAGCCAGTAGTCATCATCACTTCTAATTTTGACAATACGAGGGTCATGTTGGAGGTAGTGCAGCAAGAAGGCGCTCATGTGTCTTGCGCAGCCATGCGGACCAAGTCCACGCTGTGTTTGTGGCATAGAGGTGCTAACCATTCTTTCTTCCTCTGACATCTCCCCCCAACCTCTTTCAACTGAAATTTGACCAAGGTCTCCCTCATCCGCTGAGTCTTCCATGTCCATGGACAGTTCATCCTCCATTTCTTCATGTTCTCCTGCACCTTCCTCAACATTTCGCCTGCTACCATGCGCCCTTGTTGATTCCTGTCCCCCACCGTCCCATGCCTGCCGCGTTGGTGATGATGAACGTCTGGACCTTGGTGATGTTGTTGTGTCTTGCACATATGAATCCTCCTGTAGTTCCTCCCCTTCCTGTTGTCCCACCCCCTGACTCCGAATAGTGTTTAGCATGTGCTCCAGCATGTAAATGACTGGAATTGTCATGCTGATAATGGCATTGTCAGCGCTAAACATATTCGTCGCCATGTCGAAACTGTGCAGAAGGGTGCAGCATAGGTCCTTGATCTGAGACCACTCCATCAGGGTGATCTACCCCACCTCTGCATCTCGATGGCCCAAGCTATACGTCATGATATATTGCACCAGGGCTCGGTGGTGCTGCCACAGTCGCTGTAACATGTGGAGAGTCATATTCCAGCGTGTCGGCACATCGCATTTCAGGCCTGGCATTTCATCGCATGCCTGGCTGTGGGTTGACAGTAGGTGGGATCTAGAACTTCCTCATCAATTGTTGCGTTTGCACTCCCCTCACCCTTAGACAGCAGACAGAGCCTCTTCTTGCCCTGACCGAATATTTAAGTTGTCATCCCAATCTGGTATCTGAGTCTCATCGTCATCAGTATGTTCCTCATTGTCTATAACAACAGGTGTTACAGTTTGTGAAAAAGGGTCAACATTATGCTCAGAAACTTGGTCCTCACGGCCTTAATCAGAGTCACAAAGGTTCTGGGCATCACTGCAGACCATTTCCTGGTCTGTACTCACTGTAGCTTGGGAGCAGACCTCTGATTCCCAGGCTATAGTGTGACTGAACAGCTCTGCAGACTCAGCCATCTCAGTTTTACCATACTGTGCAGGGCGGATGGAGACTTCAGAGCTGGGAGAAAGCCAGTTTGATTGGGATGACAACTCAGAGGACTGGTGTTTTTTGGATGCGGTAGTTGAGGTGGCGGAGAGGGCACTTGTTGGACCACTTGAGATCCATTCAAGCATTTTCCTTTTTTGGCCATCATCTACCTTTGTTCCAGTTGTTCGTGTCCGTAAAAAAGGGAGCACATCGGATTGTCCACGGTAAGTAGTACACATCTTACTTTTGCTGGAAGATGGTCTATCTTCAGCAGATGTTAATGGAGCTTTGCCACCTTCCCCACGGACAAACCCTTTTTTTCCTTTTCCAACACGTCTCTTCCCCTTTCCACCAGCATCTGTCATTTTGCCACTCATTTTGATTGCGAAAAGATTGTGCACTTAAAATGTGGTAGTAAAAATTGAGAGATGGTGTAGATTGCAGCCGTGGTCTATCTTTATTAACAGCAGAATAAACAACAATAATTATCACTGACAATGCAACTACGGCCCTTAAACTGGCAGCAGTGTTTGCTAGTATAATGGCTTAGTAACAATGAGTTTGAGTGTGCAATGCAGGCAGACGTGCTGCAAATATCTTTGCACTAGTGGGACAATACAGAAGTCCAACAGCCACGTTTAGGATGCCACTAAGTTCACTCAGTGTTTGCTAGTATAATGGCTTAGTAACAATGAGTTTGAGTGTGCAATGCAGGCAGACGTGCCGCAAATATCTTTGCACTAGTGGGACAATGCAGAAGTCCAACAGCCACATTTAGGATGCCACTAAGTTCACTCAGTGTTTGCTAGTATAATGGCTTAGTAACAATGAGTTTGAGTGTGCAATGCAGGCAGACGTGCTGCAAATATCTTTGCACTAGTGAGACAATACAGAAGTTCAACAGCCACGTTTAGGATGCCACTAAGTTTACTCAGTGTTTGCTAGTATAAAGGCTTAGTAACAATGAGTTTGAGTGTGCAATGCAGGCAGACGTGCTGAAAATCTCTTTGCACTAGTGGGACAATACAGAAGTCCAACAGCCACGTTTAGGATGCCACTAAGTTCACTCAGTGTTTGCTAGTATAATGGCTTAGTAACAATGAGTTTGAGTGTGCAATGCAGGCAGACGTGCTGCAAATATCTTTGCACTAGTGGGACAATACAGAAGTCCAACAGCCACTTTTAGGATGCCACTAAGTTCACTCAGTGTTTGCTAGTATAATGGCTTAGTAACAATGAGTTTGAGTGTGCAATGCAGGCAGACGTGCTGCAAATATCTTTGCACTAGTGGGACAATACAGAAGTCCAACAGCCACTTTTAGGATGCCACTAAGTTCACTCAGTGTTTGCTAGTATAATGGCTTAGTAACAATGAGTTTGAGTGTGCAATGCAGGCAGACGTGCTGCAAATATCTTTGCACTAGTGGGACAATACAGAAGTCCAACAGCCACTTTTAGGATGTCACTAAGTTCACTCAGTGTTTGCTAGTATAATGGCTTAGTAACAATGAGTTTGAGTGTGCAAAGGGCAGGAGGGTACAGTGGCAGGGTTGTGGGTCTCTGGGTAGAGGAAAGGAAGCCTGCCTTTCTATCCCTCCTAATGGGGAAATGCAGCGAGGAAATCCCTGACCTTAGCTACATAGACACTGTCATCTTGTGTAGCTGTTAAACTCTGTTTTCACGGATCTGTCACCTATGGCTCTGACCCTGCCGGTATTAGCCCTTAAAAGGACTGATAGAAACTTCTATCCCTATTCTGTACAGCGCTGTGTATGGAGCGTACACAGCAGTATCGGAGATAGGAGCTGCGCCAGTGATGTCTGACACCAAGGACACAGAAGGCAGATAATGGCGTGCTGGAGGAAAATGTCCGGTTTTATAATGCAGGGACATGTGACATGGACATCCTATCACACATGCCGTTGCTTCTCTGGCTAAAAGTCCACTTAGCTGTGTGTGTGTCTGGGATTGGCTGACATGCTGCCCCGCCCCACTACACGCGCGAGCTTAGGGAAGGAAGACAAGGAAAAAAAAAAAAAATGGCGATCGTCATTATCCATACAGCAGTGATCTGAATGCGCTGTTCCCGCACGCTATACGCTGAAATTTCATAATAGTGTGAGTCACAGAGTGACTTACACTATTACAGCGGAAAGCCAGCTAGTAATTAGCTGGTCTTTTTGCTGCTAGAACCGTTCTCGAACGTATCTAGAACTATAGAGCTTTAGCAAAAAGCTCGAGTTCTAGTTCTATCTAGAACAGCCCCCAAAATCACTCGAGCCGCGAACTGGAGAACCTCGAACCGCTAACCGCGCTCAACTCTACTTATGATATATTTATGTGACATATAACTTGTTTCCTGCTGCACTGTCCCTCTTACAGTACATTTTTACTCTCCGCCACTGTGATTTATACAGTGGCATGCAAACGTTTGTGCATCCTGGTCAAAAATGCTATTATTGTGAACAGTTAAGCAATTTAAACATGAAATAATATCTAAAAGGCATAAAGTTAAAGTTGACATATTTCCTTTGTTGTTTAGGCAAAAAAAAATATTTTTATCTTTTACATTTTAACATTAACAAAAAGGGAAAATGGGTCAATGCAAAAGTTTGGGCAACCTTGGAGATTTGCAAGCTCAAATAATGTTGAACAAGGTTTAAGAGCATAGTTAGCTTTTTAGGATGGTTCATTATGATCATTAGGAAAGGCCAGGTGATGCAAATCTTCAGAGCTTTGTAAAAACCCAGACTCCTCTAACTTTGTGTCAAAAAACAGCAGTTTATCTAAGCAGCTGCTAGCATGCCAGTGTATATCACCTATGACCAGCATTTACATTACCAGCTATTTAATGGGGAACACAATTTTTTAGGAGTTAGGTCAGACAACTGTTCTTAATTAATTTTTGGCTGCTGAATCCAGAAATGATCTCAGTTTTTCTCTATCACGTCAAGTTTTTGAACTACTGGATTTTTGTCTTCTCAAAAATATGTAAACTACTGTACCTAAAAAGTGTTTGTTTTTTTAAATAGTAAAAATATGAACAAAAAATGAAATATATAAGAAATAGGCATGACAAATATGTTTTTTAACACTATCATGTTTTTTCCAAAGATATATATATATATATAAATATATATATATATATATGCAAGTATTTAAGGTAAAAATGTACATTTATAGCTTTTTCTGGAGTGTTTAACTTGAGGACAATCACGTTTGATGCTCCAGCAATAGTCAGCCATCATATGTCCATCCCATCTACCCTGGTAACGGTCTTCCATAACCTTCAAATCTTGGTGAAATCGTTCACCTTGCTCATCGCTAACAGCACCAAGATTTTCCGGAAAGTTGGCAAGATGGCAATGCAGAAAATGTAGTTTAATACTCATGTTGCAGCCAAGCGCTTTGTAGCTCTCCAATAGTTTCTGAACAATTTCGTTGTAATTACTTGCACATGTATTTCCAAGAAAGTTCTTGACGACGTCTTTGAATGATGATAACCAAGCGTTCTTCTCAAGATCTGACAGAGTCCCGGTGAAATGTTCATCTTTGATGAGCTGTCGAATTTGTGGACCATCAAACACACCAGCCTTGATTTTTTCAATGGACAGTTCAGGAAGTGCCAACATGATGTACTTAAAACAGTCGCCGTCAGTTGGCAATGCTTTTACAAATTGCTTCATGAGACGTAGTTTTATGTGCAGAGGTGGGAATAGTATATTTTTCCTGTCAACAAGTGGCTGATGTAGAAGGTTAGGATCTCCAGGTTTAAGACCAGATCTTGGAGGCCAATTCGACTCAACTCAATGCTTTTCTCTAGCTCTGCTATCCCACATACAGAGAAAGCAGGGATACTTTGTGTACCCACATTGCTGACCAAGAAGGAAGGAAACCATTTTAAGGTCAACACAGATGATCCAATTGTGTGTGTCATATTTCAATAACTCAATAACTCTCTTTACATCTCCATGTTCTTCACGAAGAGAGACAGAATGCAAAATAGGGACTGCACCAAATAAATTGCCATTGTGGAGAAGGACACACTTAAGACTCCGCTTTGAGCTATCAATAAACAGTCGCCATTCATTTGGATTGTACATTGAAAGCCCTAATTCTTGTAGTAAACCAGGAATATTATGGCAAAACACAAAACCGCTGTCACACCGAAAGTACTGCAAAAAATGTACTTTCTCTAGTACGAAAGTATGATACCTTCGCTCCTTGTTCAAGTAACTGTTTCTCATTCAGCCTTGATGCTAGTAATTCTGAAGCTTTTTTTGATAAGCCCAATTCACGTGCTAAATCATTTAACTCGTGCTGATCAAATCCCTTACGAACTGAATCCTTGTGAATTTCAAATTCTGCATCATTGCTGTCACTGTGTTTGTCAACATCACTCAGAACTTCTAGAGATGGTAGCTGTTCGAAAACTGGCACTGGAATTTCAGCTGAATGAGGCATTGGTCTGATAGCTGACGGTAGATTTGGATATTCTATTTTACTTTTATTTTTCCTGTTAAATCCTGATGTTTTCACTAAACAGAAGTAACAGTCTGTGGAATGACTTTTTTGCTCTCTCCACACCATGGGGCTACCAAATGCCAACTTTTCACGTGTTCTTTTGGTCCACATCCGTAAACTCTCGACACACTGCTTGCACACTATGTGAGGGGTCCATGGCTTATCTTGATCACCGAGTTTTAATTTAAAATTTGCAAAATATGCTTGTTTGACAAATGCACTGATGTTTACCTTTGAACTGGAATGGTGAAAACACCACAAATATAGCAGGAGTCAGGGTTGTTTAGGCATTTACGACGAGAGGAAGAAGGAGCAGACATGATCTGAAACAAAGGAAATATGTACATAAGTAAATAAAACACTGAGATGGAAAGTTACAAGCTTTGAAAACTAACAAAGAAAAAAATCATAAAAGATATATAAATTACAACTAAGCGCCCAATGTAAAGAGAAAAGCTATCACAAATCCTATTTATTCCTACTATGATACATTTTTTGTGTAAAGATATTGATAATTATGACGTATTGGGAGCTGCACACACCTCTCACCACACTGTCTCAGTTATGACTACTCTTACAAGTTGCCACGTAGCTCTATATGAGTCGAATTGTACTCAGATAACAAGTCTTATTACAGAAATCAGTGCAATTGTGCTTCTATGGCAGGTAAGTTGTGGAAGAAAAACTTGACGTGATAGAAAAAAACTGACTACATTTTTGGAATCAGCATGCCAATTTTAGTATAAATCAGCTCAAAAACCTAACTCAACAGAATTTTTTTTCAAATTGTTCCCCAGTGTTATCTTTCTAACTATGTAATGCTGATCCAAATATCCTATTACTATTACAGTGTATACATGATACTAGGGACCTTTTCCACATGTAGCACTTCATTATACTAACTGTTCATCAGACTATAATATCACTTTGCTAGCGAACTGTGTTTTAGTTCAATGATTTTCATGTTAATATATATTATCTAGTGATGAGTGAGCACTAAAATGCTGGACTGCTTGTGTCACAGTTGTCTCTCTGATATAAAAGTTTAGTGACATGCTTTAGGTCTGAGTCTCACTTTCCCCTGTGAGACTCTGGCAGTATTCCTTACCTGCAAGCAGGCCAATTGCCAGCTCAGGTGTTTCAAATTTGGGACCACTCCCAGTCCATTTATATACCCTCTGCTACCAGCAGAGGCTGCCAGTTATTCTTGATTCATTTGGATGCTGGTCTTGGAAGTGGAAGGAGCTGCTGAAACCCTTTGCTGAGTTGCTGTGTAGGCTGCAGTCTTATTTCTGACTGTAGTAATATGTTGTAGTATTTCCCTAATCTCTCTTCCTTCCCTGGTGTGTTGTTGCAGTGCAGCGGTGGGGCTAGCATCCTTCACCTGCCCACTCCCTAGCCAGCGACTGTTGTAGTGTCATCTTAGGGCTTCAGGTTCCTGCTCGGCGACAGGTGAGGAATCTGTTTAGGGACTGGCTAGTAGTATAGAGAACAGTGGCTGGTAAGTGGAGGATGTGCCCATCTTCCCTTTCACTAATGCTAGGCCCCACCATTCTTAAAGTGTCTCTCGTGTATACATTATTTGTTGTGTTACCCTTGTTTAGTTGTGTATTTGGCCTCATGCCAGACCTTCCCAAGTCTGCATCGTGACAGCTTGGTACTCAAGTACAGGATATAATGGAAGTCAATGTAAAACAGTAATCAAATGGAATGTGAACAACATGGGGAAGATACCTGGAAGCATCTCTGACTCCAAGGTCACTGCTGGGAGAAATGTCAGAGCATTACTTCCCTTTTACAGACTGACAATGACTGACAAAACCGAAAATAACATGGATTATAACATGGATTTTAAAGGAAAAAAAATAGAATTTTTTTTCCTGTATAATGATTTGTATTTAAGACAAAATGAAAAAGAGAATAAATCTGTATCCTCCACCCCTTTGTAGTCGTGCCCTTTTTCACCGTATTTCCCTGTCACCTAATATTATAGTACATGACATAGTAGAGGGGGAAATAAAACTACGCCCATCAATAGTCACTGGTATAAGTAATTTTAACATTTCAGTACCTTATCTGGGCATGTGCTGTGTATGACATGATCAGACACATTGTGTTTAATTTATGAAACATATGTGGACACTGCAGGAGCTGCCAATAATCAGGAAGAGGGAATTCAACACACCCTGTATTAGATGTAAAGGAAAGCCTCATACACCTTCTGTTAAAACTGTTAGGTAGTGGGAGTTCTAAACTCATGAAGCCTTTTAATAATTATGAGTAAGAGCTGCCTGATGGACCTTTAAAAATTAGAGAGAGCCTCTTTATGGCCCTCCAAAACCTATGGCTGAGGGATGCCTGATGGCCCTCCAATAAATGAGTAAGAACTGCCTCATGGCCCTCTAAATATTTGGAGCGAGGGCCGTATGATGACCCTGTTTATATGGTGGAGCTGGAGGAGGACAAGAAAAAACCCCATAAACTTTATACACTTTTTTGTGGGAAGCGTTGCATGGGAATACACCATAAAAAAGAAACACCTAATTTTTGGCCTGGGAACTTTTCTTGGTTGGGTGCTCTGTGGAACAGTTTTCCACCTTTTACCTCTGGCCACCCTACTGCCTTCTCCTTCCAGTTGCAGTGCTGCTGATCCCGCCACTTCTGCACTGCTGCCCTCACTCTGCATAGCATGTTGCTATTTTGGGTGAGTGACTTCATCGCTCGTTATTTCATCTTCTGCACTCTGGTCCTTCTCCTTTGGGAGAGAAGTGACCCAGTTATCTCTAATGTCCTGGAATTCCCGGAGGTCTTCCGGAAGGTTTATAATCAACTGGCCTGTGTCATTTCTGCATCCTCTCTTTTACAACTGTGGCAAGGAGTTCAGTCTCTGGGTCAGTATGAGGTTCAATTCTGCTCCTTCTCCTTAGAACTGGGATGGAATAATTTTGGCACTGGTAGTCATTTTGTGGGAAGATCTATCCAGGAGGTTTAATGCTGAACTGGCAGGCAGTGATATTCCCTCTCTATTGAATGATCTTATTTCCATGGCTACCCAGGTCGAACCCAGATTCTTGGAACACATAATTAACACCCCATAGTCCTTTGGACACCAGTGTACTCACTAATTTAAAAAAAAATAAATACTGTAAATACCCACCTCTCTTCAGTCCCCCACTGCTCTACTCTCTGTGCTAGCTTTCTGTAGTTCTGCACATTTCGGCACAGCGGGCATGGAGTAGCGCCGCCATGGCTCCCATATCAGTTCTCACACACAATATAGCACTCCCTCTTACATCATTGCTTTCAACTGTATTGGAATCAAAGTTGAAATTGCTGTGACGGTACCGAGCCCCCTTAACTTATGAGCCCCAAAGTGGCCACTTGGTCTGCCGCAATTGGTGGTATTCCATTGACTCACATATGGAGCGCCGGCATCCCTGTACTGCCTTGCTCCTCCCTAGCAGGAATACTGACTCACTCACTGCCAGAGTCGGAGTGCATCTTGCCATTCCTCAACGTGTTTGCGTGTTTGTCTCCTGCCTTCTGCTCGTGGGTCCTGTGCATGCTGCACATGTCCCCCTGGGAGTGGCACCTGGTGTTTACCTGACAGGCACTTAGTACGGTTACGCCCGAGTCCCCCCTGTAGTCCAGTGGGTGCCCTCCTGCCTGCCTCTTCATCACAAGCGTGTGTTACAGCTTTCCTAAGGCCTGGACTCCGTTGACTCTGATGCTCTCCCTCTGTCCAAACTATACAGTGAGATGTCAAACATGCGGGAACAACAAGGTCAAATCATGGCCCAACTCGTTTGTCTGATCCACCACATGTTGAAATCGACCCAAAACAATTCCTGGGATTCATCATCCAGTGCACCCTGCATTTTGAACTGTTGGCTCACCAGTTTTCTTCAAACCTGGCTAAAGTGGTACTTATGACGTTGCATCTTGGTAGGTAGGATCTTGCCTGAGTCAACCCCCTGTGGGAGAAAAGTGACCTAGTTATCTCTGATGTCCTGGAATTCTGGGAGGCCTTCCGAAAAGTTTTTGATGAGTCGGGCTATATCACTTTTGCTGCATCCTCTCTTCTACAGCTGAATCAGCATCAACAGTTTGCTTCTACTGCGTCCACTCTTCTGCAGCTGTATCAATGAGTTCAGACTGTGGATCAGTATGTGGTTCCATTCTGCACCCTCTCCTTAGAACTGGGATGGAATAATTAGGCAATGCTGGTCGCTTTTTGGGAACGTCTATCCAGGAGGATTAAGGGTGAGCTGGCAGGCAATGATATTCCATCTACGTTGGATAATCTGATTTCTTTGGCTGCCTAGATTGATCACATGTTTATTGAATATTCCATGGAGGTGTCATGTGAAATGAAACCTTTGCACGTGGCCCCATCCTTTCAGAGGCCACGTGTTTCCCAGTTTCCATTTCCTTCTCCAGCTCCTGAATCTATGCAGGTTGATTATATCAAGACGTCCAGGCAACAAGAAGAAGATCACTGAGACATGGTTGCAGCAAAAAGAAAAAAAATATCCAGCAACAATGTCTTCATAAGAAAGGATTTTTTCTTTAACATTCCATATTAATTGAAACTAATTAAAATTCATAGTGCAGCAAGTTATAAGCACGCGGTTGACACGTTTCAGAAGTTAGACTTCCTTACTCATAACCATGGTTATGATTAAGGAAGTCTAACTTCTGAAACGCGTCAACTGTGTGCTTATAAATTGTGCCCCACACACACCCACCCATTCAGTGGCAGCACTTGTGCCCTAGTTGTACACTTCACAGCTAGATTTGCATCAAGCACATTCCAAAATACGCCATTCTTATCCGTCCCCAGGATGACACCGGGGTAGGTAGCAAAGTCTTTCCTGATCCCAGCTCTGTTCATCTTGGCTTCTTTTAAAAACACATCAAGCAAGGGTTACTCCAAGCGGAGCCTCCCTTTTTTCCAAAAATTGTGCCCCACACACACCCACCCATTCAGTGGCAGCACTTGTGCCCTAGTTGTACACTTCACAGCTAGATTTGCATCAAGCACATTCCATAATACGCCATTCTTATCCGTCCCCAGGATGACACCGGGGTAGGTAGCAAAGTCTTTCCTGATCCCAGCTCTGTTCATCTTGGCTTCTTTTAAAAACACATCAAGCAAGGGTTACTCCAAGCGGAGCCTCCCTTTTTTCCAAAAATTGTGCCCCACACACACCCACCCATTCAGTGGCAGCACTTGTGCCCTAGTTGTACACTTCACAGCTAGATTTGCATCAAGCACATTCCAAAATACGCCATTCTTATCCGTCCCCAGGATGACACCGGGGTAGGTAGCAAAGTCTTTCCTGATCCCAGCTCTGTTCATCTTGGCTTCTTTTAAAAACACATCAAGCAAGGGTTACTCCAAGCGGAGCCTCCCTTTTTTCCAAAAATTGTGCCCCACACACACCCACCCATTCAGTGGCAGCACTTGTGCCCTAGTTGTACACGTCACAGCTAGATTTGCAACAAGCACATTCCAAAATACGCCATTCTTATCCGTCCCCAGGATGACACCGGGGTAGGTAGCAAAGTCTTTCCTGATCCCAGCTCTGTTCATCTTGGCTTCTTTTAAAAACACAGCAAGCAAGGGTTACTCCAAGCGGAGTCTCCCTTTTTTACAAAAATTGGGCCCCACACACACCCACCCCTTCAGTGGCAGCACTTGTGCCCTAGTTGTACACTTCACAGCTAGATTTGCATCAAGCACATTCAAAAATACGCCATAATTAACAGTCCCCAGCATGACACCGGGGTAGGTAGATAAAGTCTTTGCTGAACCATGACTTGTTCATCTTGGCTTCTTTTAAAAACAATGTAAGCAAGGGTTACTCCAAGCGAAGTCTCCCTTTTTTCCAAAAATTGTGCCCCACACACACCCACCCATTCAGTGGCAGCACTTGTGCCCTAGTTGGACACTTCACAGCTAGATTTGCATCAAGCACATTCAAAAATACGCTATTCTTAACCGTCCCCAGGATGACACCGGGGTAGGTAGCAAAGTCTTTGCTGAACCATGACTTGTTCATCTTGGCTTCTTTTAAAAACAATGTAAGCAAGGGTTACTCCAAGCGGAGTCTCCCTTTTTTCAAAAAATTGGGCCACACAGACACCCCATCAGTTGCAGCACTTGTGCCCTAGTTGCAAACAGGATGTTTTGATTTGCATCAAGCACATTCAAAAATACGCCATAATTAACCGTCCCCAGCATGACACCGGGGTAGGTAGATAAAGTCTTTGCTGAACCATGACTTGTTCATCTTGGCTCCTTTTAAAAACAATGTAAGCAAGGGTTACTCCAAGCGGAGCCTCCCTTTTTTCCAAAAATTGTGCCCCACACACACCCACCCATTCAGTGGCAGCACTTGTGCCCTAGTTGTACACTTGACAGCTAGATTTGCATCAAGCACATTCCAAATCCACAAGCATTTACTCTCCCCAGGATGACACAGGGGTTGTAAATTCCTTCTGGATCCATGACTTGTTCATTTTGATGAACGTCAGTCTGTCCACATTGTCACTGCACAGACGCGTGCGCTTATCTGTCAGCACACACCCAGCAGCACTGAAGACACATTCGAGACAACGCTGGCAGCTGGACACGACAAAATCTCCAAGGCGTAACTGGATAGCTCTGGCCATTTTTCTAGATTTGAAGCCCAAAATGAGCAAGGCTCCATTTGCAAAGTCATGGCATCGATTTCATTTGTAGATACTCCTGTATCATCCTCTCCAGCCGTTGACTATGTGTCAGGCTTGTTGTCTCTGGTGGCCTTGCAAAGGAGGATCTAAAAAAATTATGAAAAAATTCCATAAAATTGCTGTTACCAGCACCAGATACGGTCCTACTGGTACGTGTAGACTGTTGAAGATGACGAGACCGTCCCATGTTTGTCAAGTTACAACTGGGAGATTCACTCCCTGCACCTGCACAGTTGTTTGGTGGAAAAGCGGATCTAAGATCGAGTAACAGCTTCTGCTGATACTCCTGCATACGTGCGTCCCTTTCTATGGCTGGAATTATGTCACAAAATTTGGACTTGTACCGGGGATCTAATAGTGTGGCAAGCCAGTAGTCATCATCACTTCTAATTTTGACAATACGAGGGTCATGTTGGAGGTAGTGCAACAAGAAGGCACTCATGTGTCTTGCGCAGCCATGCGGACCAAGTCCACGCTGTGTTTGTGGCATAGAGGTGCTAACCGTTCTTTCTTCCTCTGACATCTCCCCCCAACCTCTTTCAACTGAAATTTGACCAAGGTCTCCCTCATCTGCTGAGTCTTCCATGTCCATGGACAGTTCGTCCTCCATTTCTTCATGTCCTTCTGCACCTTCCTCAACATCTCGCCTGCTACCATGCGCCCTTGTTGATCCCTGTCCCCCATGCTCCCATGCCTGGCGCCTTGGTGATGATGAACGTCTGGACCTTGGTGATGTTGTTGTGTCTTGCGCATATGAATCCTCCTGTAGTTCATCCCCTTCCTGTTGTCCCACCCCCTGACTCCGAATAGTGTTTAGCGTGTGCTCCAGCATGTAAATGACTGGAATCGTCATGCTGATAATGGCATTGTCAGCGCTAAACATATTCGTCGCCATGTCGAAACTGTGCAGAAGGGTGCATAGGTCCTTGATCTGAGACCACTCCATCAGGGTGATCTGCCCCACCTCTGCATCTCGTTGGCCCAGGCTATACGTCATGACGTATTGCACCAGGGCACGGCGGTGCTGCCACAGTCGCTGTAACATGTGGAGAGTTGAATTCCAGCGTGTCGCCGCATCACATTTCAGGCGATGAACCGGCAGGCCGAAAGACTTCTGGAGCGATGCAAGTCGCTCAGCTGCGGCGCTTGAACGGCGGAAGTGAGCAGACAGTTTTCGTGCCCTGTTCAGAAGGCCATCTAGGCCGGGATAGTGTGTTAAAAATTGCTGCACGACAAGGTTCAACACGTGAGCCATACAAGGTACGTGTGTCACATTGCCCAGGCGAAGGGCCGCACCCAGGTTTGCAGCATTGTCGCACACGGCCTTACCAGGCTGCAGGTTGAGTGGAGACAACCATTTATTAAACTCGGACCGCAGAGCTGACCACAACTCCTCAGCTGTGTGACTCTTATTCCCAAGACATGTCAAGCTAAAGACCGCCTGATGCCGTTGCGCTCTGCTGCCAGTATAGTAATGAGGGGTGCGTGATTCCTTCTGCGCAGTGAGAACGCTGGTGGCCTGACCAGGCAGGCTTGGGGCGGAGGTGGAGGACCCAGATGAGGTGGAGGATGCAGAAGCAGTGGCGGAACTTGGACAGACAGAGGATTGACAAACAAGTCGTGGGGAAGGCAAGACTTGTGCAGCAGACCCTTCACCATCTATCACCATAGTTACCCAGTGCCCAGTGAGCGACATGTAACGTCCCTGTCCATGCTTACTGGTCCAAGTATCGGTGGGGAAATGCACCCGTTCACACACAGAGTTTCTCAAGGAAGCGGTGATGTTGTGTGCGACATGCTGGTGTAGCGCGGGCACACCTTTCTTAGAGAAGTAGTGGCGACTAGGCATCTGGTACTGGGGCACAGCGACAGACATAAGGTCTCTAAAATCCTGTGTGTCCACTAGGCGGAAAGGCAGCATTTCTGTAGCCAACAGCTTACAGAGGGATAGAGTCAACCTCTTAGCTTTGTCATGGGTCGCAGGAAGTGGCCTTTTATTTGACCACATCTGAGGGACAGAGATCTGGCTGCTGTGTGTAGACGGTGTTGAGTAGGGTGTCCCTGGAAAAATGCAGTTTTGTGAGTAAAGTGCAGGTGGAGACATGATGTTGCCTTCATCCAACGTTGGTGCTATCAATGTCTGAGAGAGCTGTACACACTCACTTGTTTCCCCTTCCAAACCAACTGACGACCTACCAAGCAAACTGCCTGTTGCGGTTACAGTGGTGGAAGTTGTGGGTGGAAAAACAGGTGTGACAGCTGTCCCCACAGTCCTAGAAGATGACGAGCGCGCAGATGCACTGGAAGGGGCAGGCGGTGGATGGTTCGCTCCGCTAGGCCGCATTGCAGCACGGTGAGCTTCCCACCGGGCCATATGATATTTATTCATGTGACGATTCATGGAAGAAGTTGTCAAACTGCTGAGGTTTTGACCTCTACTAAGAGAACCATGACAAATTTTACAGATCACATAATTTGGGCGATCTTTTTCTATGTCAAAAAAGGACCAGGCTAGGCAAGGCTTAGAGGCCATGCGACCTGTTGATCCACCCCGAATAATGCTCAGAGGCAGAGTGGTGGCTGAGGATGCAGTTGTAGACGTGCTACCAGTACTCCGACTCTGTCCAGGAAGGCGCAAGGTAACTTTGTCATCAGTTGCATCCTCCTCTACCACCTCTGTTGACCTCCTCGAGTGCCTGACTGTGGGTTGACAGTAGGTGGGATCTAGAACTTCATCATCAATTGTTGTGTTTGCACTCCCCTCCCCCTCAGACCGAGCCTCTTTTTGCCCTGACCGAATATTTAAGTTGTCATCCCAATCGGGTATCTGAGTCTCATCTTCATCAGTATGTTCCTCATTGTCTATAACCACAGGTGTTACAGTTTGTGACAAAGGGTCAACATTATGCTCTGAAACTTGGTCCTCACGGCCTGAATCAGAGTCACAAAGGTTCTGGGCATCACTGCAGACCATTTCCTGTTCTGTACTCACTGTAGCTTGGGAGCAGACCTCTGATTCCCAGGCTATAGTGTGACTGAACAGCTCTGCAGACTCAGCCATCTCAGTTCCACCATACTGTGCAGGGCTGATGGAGACTTCAGAGCTGGGAGAAAGCAAGTTTGATTGGAATGACAACTCAGAGGACTGGTGTTTTTTGGATGCGGTACTTGAAGTGGCTGAGAGGGCACTTGTTGGACCACTTGAGATCCATTCAAGCATTTTCCTTTTTTGGCCATCATCTACCTTTGTTCCTGTTGTTCGTGTCCGTAAAAAAGGGAGCACATCGGATTGTCCACGGTAAGTAGTAGACATCTTACTTTTGCTGGTAGATGGTCTATCTTCAGCAGATGATAATGGAGCTTTGCCACCTTCCCCACGGACAAAACCTTTTTTGCCTTTTCCACCACGCCTCTTCCCCTTTCCACCAGCATCTGTCATTTTGCCACTCATGTTGATTGCGACAAGATTGTGGACTGAAAATGTGGTAGTAAAAATTGAGAGGTGGTGTAGATTGCAGTGGTGGTCTAGCTTTATTAACAGCAGAATAATAAAGAATAAATATCCCTGACAATGCAACTACGGCCCTTAAACTGGCAGCAAAAATTGTTAGTATAATGGCTTAGTTATAATGAGTTGTAGTGTGCAATGCAGGCAGAGGTGCTGCAAATGTCTTTGCACTAGTAGGACTATAGCAAAGTCCAATAGCCACGTTTAGAATGCCACTAGGTACACTGAGTGTTTGCTAGTATAATGGCTTAGTTATAATGAGTTGTAGTGTGCAATGCAGGTAGAGGTGCTGCAAATGTCTTTGCACCAGTGGGACTATAGCAAAGTCCAATAGCCACGTTTAGGATGCCACTAGGTACACTGAGTGTTTGCTAGTATAATGGCTTAGTTATAATGAGTTGTAGTGTGCAATGCAGGCAGAGGTGCTGCAAATGTCTTTGCACTAGTGGGACTATAGCAAAGTCCAATAGCCACGTTTAGGATGCCACTAGGTACACTGAGTATTTGCTAGTATAATGGCTTAGATATAATGAGTTGGAGTGTGCAATGCAGGCAGAGGTGCTGCAAATGTCTTTGCACTAGTGGGACTATAGCAAAGTCCAATAGCCACGTTTAGGATGCCACTAGGTACACTGAGTGTTTGCTAGTATAATGGCTTAGTTATAATGAGTTGTAGTGTGCAATGCAGGAAGAGGTGCTGCAAATGTCTTTTCACTAGTGGGACTATAGCAAAGTCCAATAGCCACGTTTAGGATGCCACTAGGTACACTGAGTGTTTGCTAGTATAATGGCTTAGTTTTAATGAGTTGGAATGTGCAATGCAGGCAGAGGTGCTGCAAATGTCTTTGCACTAGTGGGACTATAGCAAAGTCCAATAGCCACGTTTAGGATGCCACTAGGTACACTGAGTGTTTGCTAGTATAATGGCTTAGTTATAATGAGTTGGAGTGTGCAATGCAGGCAGAGGTGCTGCAAATGTCTTTGCACTAGTGGGACTATAGCAAAGTCCAATAGCCACGTTTAGGATGCCACAAGGTACACTGAGTGTTTGCTAGTATAATGGCTTAGTTATAATGAGTTGTAGTGTGCAATGCAGGCAGAGGTGCTGCAAATGTCTTTGCACTAGTGGGACTATAGCAAAGTCCAATAGCCACGTTTAGTATGCCACTAGGTACACTGAGTGTTTGCTAGTATAATGGCTTAGTTATAATGAGTTGGAGTGTGCAATGCAGGCAGAGGTGCTGCAAATGTCTTTGCACTAGTGGGACTATAGCAAAGTCCAATAGCCACGTTTAGGATGCCACTAGGTGCACTGAGTGTTTGCTAGTATAATGGTTTAGTTATAATGAGTTGGAGTGTGCAATGCAGGCAGAGGTGCTGCAAATGTCTTTGCACTAGTGGGACTATAGCAAAGTCCAATAGCCACGTTTAGGATGCCACTAGGTACCCTGAGTGTTTGCTAGTATAATGGCTTAGTTATAATGAGTTGTAGTGTGCAATGCAGGCAGAGGTGCTGCAAATGTCTTTGCACTAGTGGGACTATAGCAAAGTCCAATAGCCACGTTTAGGATGCCACTAGGTACACTGAGTGTTTGCTAGTATAATGGCTTAGTTATAATGAGTTGTAGTGTGCAATGCCGGCAGAGGTGCTGCAAATGTCTTTGCACTCGTGGGACTATAGCAAAGTCCAATAGCCACGTTTAGGATGCCACTAGGTACACTGAGTGTTTGCTAGTATAATGGCTTAGTTATAATGAGTTGTAGTGTGCAATGCAGGCAGAGGTGCTGCAAATGTCTTTGCACTAGTGGGACTATAGCAAAGTCCAATAGCCACGTTTAGGATGCCACTAGGTACACTGAGTGTTTGCTAGTATAATGGCTTAGTTATAATGAGTTGTAGTGTGCAATGCAGGCAGAGGTGCTGCAAATGTCTTTGCACTAGTGGGACTATAGCAAAGTCCAATAGCCACGTTTAGGATGCCACTAGGTACACTGAGTGTTTGCTAGTATAATGGCTTAGTTATAATGAGTTGTAGTGTGCAATGCAGGCAGAGGTGCTGCAAATGTCTTTGCACTAGTGGGACTATAGCAAAGTCCAATAGCCACGTTTAGGATGCCACTAGGTACACTGAGTGTTTGCTAGTATAATGGCTTAGTTATAATGAGTTGTAGTGTGCAATGCAGGCAGAGGTGCTGCAAATGTCTTTGCACTAGTGGGACTATAGCAAAGTCCAATAGCCACGTTTAGGATGCCACTAGGTACACTGAGTGTTTGCTAGTATAATGGCTTAGTTATAATGAGTAGAGTTGAGCGCGGTTCGTGGTTCGTGGTTCTCCAGTTCTAGGCTCGAGTGATTTTTGGGCTGTTCGAGATCGAACTAGAACTCGAGCTTTTTGCTAAAAGCTCGATAGTTCTAGATACGTTCGAGAACGGTTCTAGCAGCAAAAAGCAGGGCTTTTTACAGCTACAGTGAGCAGGAGCCATCGCTGGCAGCCTGCCACAAGCTGGTAACCAAGATAAACATCGGGTATCCAAGCAAAGCGCTTTGGTTAGTAACCCGATGTTTATCTTAGTTACGTGCAGGAAGCCCACACTTTCCCGTTCAGCTCGCTCCACCCCCTCCTGCCCGCGGCATGTACACATACATACACATACACAAACACACACACACACACACACATCCCCCCCCCCCCGCCCGCCCGCCCGCTCGCTCGCTCGGCTTACCTGCGGTGATGAAGTCCCGCCATCCCGACCTCAGCGCTGTCACTGTCCTCCATGGCCGCCGCTTGTCACATCACCTATCGCTTCCGACCCGAGACTGACACTGGCGGTGACGTCACGGACCTCTCGCGATACTTGATGTGAAGGCGCCGGTCATTGACCTCAGTGACAGGGGCTGTCAGTGTGCTGGAGATCAGCGCAGGTAATGTACCTCACTGACAGCAGCACTTGTCACCCCCCTGCAGTGACCTGGGCTGACCCATTGATGTTAGCTCAGGTCACTGCACTGCTCTCCCAGCCAATGGGGAACATCCTGCTCTTCATTGACTGGGACAGTGTGCATCGTCATGGCAACCCCTTGGATTACACCAGACCTGGATTTGTTTTTCAATCTAATAAATTGGTTAAAGAGGGAATGTTTTGGGGAGTGTTTTTTCAAATAAAAATGTGTTTGTCGTGTATTTTTTTTTTTATTACTGACTGGGTTGGTGATGTCGGGTATCTGATAGACGCCTGACCTCACCAACCCCAGGGCTTGATGCCAGGTGACATTACACATCTGGTATTAACCCCAAATATTACCCCGTTTGCCACCGCACCAGGGCGCGGGATGAGCTGGGGCGAAGCACCAGGATTGGCGCATCTAATGGATGCGCCACTTCTGGGGCGGCTGCGGCCTGCTATTTTTAGGCTGGGGAGATTCCAATAACCATGGACCTCCCTAGTCTGAGAATATCAGGCCCCAGCTGTCTGCTTTACCTTCGCTGGTGATCCAATTTTGGGGGACCCCTACGTGTTTTTTTTTTTAATTATTTATTTAATTTAAAATAACAGCGTGGGGTGCCCTCAGTTTTGGATTACCAGCCAAGGTGAGGTTGCCAGCTGTGGTCTGCAGGCTGCAGCCGTCTGCTTTACCCTAGCTGGCTACAAAACTAGGGGGAACCCTATGTCATTTTTTTTTCATTTTTTTGGCTAAATACAAAGCTAAGCACCCCTTAGTGCCACATGAAAGGTACCAAAGGGTGTTCCACTTTTTCTCCATTTTTTTCTCCACTTTCTCTCCACTTTTTCTCCACTTTTTCTCCATTTTTTTCTCCACTTATTCTCCACTTTTTCTCCACTTTTTCTCCATTTTTTTCTCCACTTTCTCCACTTTTTCTCCACTTTTTTCTCCACTTTTTCTCCTCTTATGCTCCACTTTTTCTCCTCTTAATCTCCACTTTTTCTCCTCTTATTCTCCACTTTTTCTCCACTTTTTCTCCATTTTTTTCTCCACTTTCTCCACTTTTTCTCCACTTTTTTCTCCACTTTTTCTCCTCTTATGCTCCACTTTTTCTCCTCTTAATCTCCACTTTTTCTCCACTTTTTCTCCACTTTTTCTCCACTTTTTTCTCCACTTTTTCTCCTCTTATGCTCCACTTTTTCTCCACTTTTTCTCCACTTTTTCTCCACTTTTTCTCCACTTTTTCTCCTCTTAATCTCCACTTTTTCTCCTCTTATGCTCCACTTTTTCTCCACTTTTTCTCCACTTTTTCTCCACGTTTTCTCCACTTTTTTCTCCACTTTTTCTCCTCTTATGCTCCACTTTTTCTCCACTTTTTCTCCACTTTTTCTCCACTTTTTCTCCACGTTTTCTCCACGTTTTCTCCACTTTTTTCTCCACTTTTTCTCCTCTTATGCTCCACTTTTTCTCCTCTTTTTCTCCACTTTTTCTCCTCTTAATCTCCACTTTTTCTCCACTTTTTCTCCACTTTTTCTCCACTTTTTCTCCACTTTTTCTCCACTTTTTTCTCCACTTTTTCTCCACTTTTTCTCCTCTTATGCTCCACTTTTTCTCCACTTTTTCTCCACTTTTTCTCCACTTTTTCTCCTCTTATGCTCCACTTTTTCTCAACTTTTTCTCCACTTTTTCTCCTCTTATGCTCCACTTTTTTCTCCACTTTTTCTCCTCTTATGCTCCACTTTTTCTCCACTTTTTCTCCACTTTTTCTCCACTTTTTCTCCTCTTATGCTCCACTTTTTCTCCACTTTTTCTCCACTTTTTCTCCATTTTTTTCTCCACTTATTCTCCACTTTTTCTCCTCTTATTCTCCACTTTTTCTCCACTTTTTCTCCACTTTTTCTCCTCTTATTCTCCACTTTTTCTCCACTTTTTCTCCACTTTTTCTCCATTTTTTTCTCCACTTTCTCCACTTTTTTCTCCACTTTTTCTCCTCTTATGCTCCACTTTTTCTCCTCTTAATCTCCACTTTTTCTCCACTTTTTCTCCACTTTTTCTCCACTTTTTTCTCCACTTTTTCTCCTCTTATGCTCCACTTTTTCTCCACTTTTTCTCCACTTTTTCTCCACTTTTTCTCCTCTTAATCTCCACTTTTTCTCCTCTTATGCTCCACTTTTTCTCCACTTTTTCTCCACTTTTTCTCCACGTTTTCTCCACTTTTTTCTCCACTTTTTCTCCTCTTATGCTCCACTTTTTCTCCACTTTTTCTCCACTTTTTCTCCACTTTTTCTCCACGTTTTCTCCACGTTTTCTCCACTTTTTTCTCCACTTTTTCTCCTCTTATGCTCCACTTTTTCTCCACTTTTTCTCCACTTTTTCTCCTCTTAATCTCCACTTTTTCTCCACTTTTTCTCCACTTTTTCTCCACTTTTTCTTCAGTTTTTCTCCACTTTTTTCTCCACTTTTTCTCCACTTTTTCTCCTCTTATGCTCCACTTTCTCCACTTTTTCTCCACTTTTTCTCCACGTTTTCTCCACGTTTTCTCCACTTTTTTCTCCACTTTTTCTCCTCTTATGCTCCACTTTTTCTCCACTTTTTCTCCACTTTTTCTCCTCTTAATCTCCACTTTTTCTCCACTTTTTCTCCACTTTTTCTCCACTTTTTCTCCTCTTATTCTCCACTTTTTCTCCACTTTTTCTCCATTTTTTTCTCCACTTTCTCCACTTTTTCTCCACTTTTTTCTCCACTTTTTCTCCTCTTGTGCTCCACTTTTTCTCCTCTTAATCTCCACTTTTTCTCCACTTTTTCTCCACTTTTTCTCCACTTTTTTCTCCACTTTTTCTCCTCTTATGCTCCACTTTTTCTCCACTTTTTCTCCACGTTTTCTCCACTTTTTTCTCCACTTTTTCTCCTCTTATGCTCCACTTTTTCTCCACTTTTTCTCCACTTTTTCTCCACTTTTTCTCCACGTTTTCTCCACGTTTTCTCCATTTTTTTCTCCACTTTTTCTCCTCTTATGCTCCACTTTTTCTCCACTTTTTCTCCACTTTTTCTCCTCTTAATCTCCACTTTTTCTCCACTTTTTCTCCACTTTTTCTCCACTTTTTCTCCACTTTTTCTCCATTTTTTTCTCCACTTATTCTCCACTTTTTCTCCTCTTATTCTCCACTTTTTCTCCACTTTTTCTCCTCTTATTCTCCACTTTTTCTCCACTTTTTCTCCATTTTTTTCTCCACTTTCTCCACTTTTTCTCCACTTTTTTCTCCACTTTTTCTCCTCTTATGCTCCACTTTTTCTCCTCTTAATCTCCACTTTTTCTCCACTTTTTCTCCACTTTTTCTCCACTTTTTTCTCCACTTTTTCTCCTCTTATGCTCCACTTTTTCTCCACTTTTTCTCCACTTTTTCTCCACTTTTTCTCCTCTTAATCTCCACTTTTTCTCCTCTTATGCTCCACTTTTTCTCCACTTTTTCTCCACTTTTTCTCCACTTTTTCTCCACTTTTTCTCCTCTTATGCTCCACTTTTTCTCCACTTTTTCTCCTCTTAATCTCCACTTTTTCTCCTCTTATGCTCCACTTTTTCTCCACTTTTTCTCCACTTTTTCTCCTCTTATGCTCCACTTTTTCTCCACTTTTTCTCCACTTTTTCTCCTCTTATGCTCCACTTTTTCTCCACTTTTTCTCCACTTTTTTCTCCACTTTTTCTCCTCTTATGCTCCACTTTTTCTCCACTTTTTCTCCACTTTTTCTCCTCTTATCCTCCACTTTTTCTCCACTTTTTCTCCACTTTTTTCTCCACTTTTTCTCCTCTTAATCTCCACTTTTTCTCCACTTTTTCTCCACTTTTTCTCCACTTTTTCTCCACTTTTTTCTCCACTTTTTCTCCACTTTTTCTCCTCTTATGTTCCACTTATTCTCCACTTTTTCTCCACTTTTTCTCTACTTTTTCTATGGTCGGTCTACCCATTAGCTCTGCCATGCATAGTGTAGCTCTACACCTACTGCACATGTTACTTTATGATTGACATCTCTTTCGTACCAGAGCTGTCTAAGTCTACTCTGACCCCATATTTGTCATTACTATATTGTCCTTGTACTGTATTATGACATTTGTATCATGTGTTTCATTTCTTGCTGTGTTGCAATTTTTTTGCTGCATCCCAATTGTACCTCTACATTGTTCGAGTTTATGTTATTGTTCTCTCACTCTTATGTGATACTGATTATTGTCATTTTTCATGATTACATGCAGATAAGTCCAATCTGACGAAGGCTCAGGCCGAAACGTCATTTGTAACTTGTTTTGGACAAAAACATATATGCTTATGAAAAAAAAAATTTCTTAATACGGACCAATAAAGAGTGATTTTGCATTACTATCCGTTGTGACTTACTGACTTAGTCTGGGAGATATAGAGTGCCGAGGTTACTCACTAATTTTATCTATTATTACCTCTGAGCACCTATATACCAGTGAGCAGAGCTTCCTCTACAGTAGTTCTCCTGATTAGGCATGCCCTTACCTCATGAGCAGGGCATTGCAGCTTTGGTAGCAACCATTACGACATGGACTCTGCTGCTGTGGACCCGGGGAGAGTGAGTGCAGATTCATTGCACCCACACTCCTCACATGAAGGGTCCGCACTCCTAGAAAATGGGGGATACGTTCCCTGAGTGTCTCCCCCCCATATTCTAGACGGTCCAGAGTCGTCGTGGGACCCCTTTATTTTTTTTCTTACAATAAATTGGTGAAAGAGGAAATGTTTTGGGGACTGTTTTTTCAAATAAAATTCTTTTGTCGATTTTTTGTTTTTGTTAGTACTGACAGTTTATGATGTTGGGTATCTAATAGACGCCATGACATCACAAACTGCTGGGCTTGATCTCAGGTGACTTTACAGCTAGTATCAACCCGATTTATTACCCCGTTTGCCACTGCACCAGGGCACGGGATGAGCTGGGGTGAAGCGCCAGGATTGGCGCATCTAGTGGATGCGCCACGTCTGGGGTGCCTGCGGCCTGCTATTTTTAGGCTGTGAAGGCCCAATAACTATGGACCTTCCCACCCTGAGAATACCAGACCACAGCTGTCCGCTTTACCTTGGCTGGTGATCCAATTTGGGGGGTCCCCTACTTTTATTGTGTAATTATTAATATTTATAAAATAATTATAAAAAAGAGCCTGAGGGGACCTCCACATTGGATCCCCAACCACGGTAAAGCTGCCAGCTGTGGTTTTCAGGCTACAGCCGTCTGCTTTACCCTAGCTGGCTATCAAAAATGGGGGGACCCAACGTAATTTTTTTTTTTTAACTATTTTTTAAATAGAAAAAATTAATGGGCTTCCCTGTATTTTGATTGCCAACCAAGGTAACGGCAGGCAGATGGGGGTGGCAACCCATAGCTGTCTGCTTTATCTGCGCTGAGAATCAAAAATACCGCGGAGCGCTACGTCATTTTTTTAAAGATTTATTTTTACAGCACTGTGATGTCCAGCAATCAAAATACAGGGAAGCCCATTTTATTTTTAGTTATTTAAATAAATAATTAAAAAAAATATATATGGGCTCCCGCTGCATTTTTTGTATTGCTAGCTAAGGGTAATCCAAGCAGCTACTGGCTGCTAACCCCCACTGCTTGGTGTTACCTTCACTGGCAATGGAAAATCCAGGGAAGCATTTTTTTTTTTTTGCCAAAAAGCTACAAAAAAAGGACGTGAGCTTCGCCATATTTTTGTATGCTAGCCAGGTATAGCAGGCAGGTGCTGGAAGAGTTGGATACAGCGCCAGAAGATGGCGCTTCTATGAAAATGCCATTTTCTGAGGTGGCTGCAGACTGCAATTCGCAGCAGTGGGGCCCAGAAAGCTCAGGCCAACCGGTGGTGCGGATTCCAATCCCAGCTGCCTAGTTGTACCTGGCTGGACACAAAAATGGGGCAAAGCCTACGTCATTTGTTTTCTAATTATTTCATGAAATTCATGAAATAATAAAAAAAGGGCTTCCCTTTATTTTTGGTTCCCAGCCGGGTACAAATAGGCAACTGGGGGTTGGGGGCAGCCGTACCTGCCTGCTGTACCTGGCTAGCATACAAAAATATGGCGAAGCCACATAATTTTTTCAGGGGGCAAAAAACTTCTGCATACAGTCCTGGATGGAGTATGCTGAGCCTTGTAGTTCTGCAGCTGCTGTCTGTCTGTATGGAGAAGAGCAGACAGCAGCTGCAGAACTACAAGGCTCAGCATACTCCATCCAGGACTGTATGCAGAAGTTTTTTGCCCACCAAAAAAATGACGTGGGCTTCGCCATATTTTTGTATGCTAGCCAGGTACAGCTGGCAGCCACGGGCTGCCTCCAACCCCCAGTTGCCTATTTGTACCCGGCTGGGAACCAAAAATATAGGGAAGCCCGTTTTTTTTAATTATTTCACTTATTTCATGAAATAATTAAAAAACAAATGACGTGGGCTTCGCCCTATTTTTGTGTCCAGCCGGGTACAACTAGGCAGCTGGAGATTGGAATCCGCAGCACAGGTTAGCCCGAGGTTTGTGGGCGCCTCTGCTGCGGATTTCAGTCCGCAGCCGTCCCAGAAAATGGCGCTCTCATAGAAGCGCCATCATCTGGCGCTGTATCCAACTCTTCCAACAGCCCTGGAGCCGGGTGGCTTGTTGGGTAATCATGAGTTAATACTGGCTTTGTTTTACCAGCCAGTATTAAGCCAGAGATTCTTAATGTCAGGCACGTTTGACCCGGCCATTAAGAATCTCCAATAAAGGGTTAAAAAAAGACACCACACAGAGAAAAAATACTTTAATAGAAATAAATACACAGACACATTAGAGACTCCATCTTTATTACCCCTGTCAGCCCTCCACGATCCTGCTCTTCTGTCTTCTTTCTTTCTAGTGTAGTAGTAGTGACGATTGTAGTGAGGGGCATCACTTGGGGCTGGGGAACCTCCATCCTAACTACAATGCTCACTACAATCGGGAAGCAGCGTGCAGCCTTCACTCCGTGAGTGATCACTGCTGGCTGCTAGCGGTAACGCTGACAGACGCGTTACCATAGCAACGGTGCTCCCGGAGCCGCGGTTAGCGGTGACGTCACCGCTAACTGCGTTGCTATGGCAACGGTGATCTCCGTTAATGACCGGCTGTGTCAGCCGGTCCCTAACGGAACGGGGAGTCGACCGTGTGCTAGAGCATGTCGCCGGTACACGGCGATACACATATGTGCACCGTGTACCGGAGAGATGCACTCGCAGGTCCTACATGACGTGTCATAGTCATGTGACCAGTCTGTAGCCAATGAGATAATAGCCACGTGACTGGTCACATGGCTATTTTGACGTCACGATAGGTCCTGCTTCTCTGCTGGCAGTGCAGGTCACCGGGAGGATTCAGCGATCATCGGATGGAATAGCGGCAGGAGACAGAGTGCAGAAGGGATCGCGAGGACCGGTAAGTGTTATGGCAATGTTTATTAACTGTTTGTGTACATTTATAATGCATTTTTATGTGTTTGTGATTGCCTCCCATTATAGCCTATACGTTCGAGTTCGGTTCGTCGAACGTTCGACGAACCGAACTCGAACGGGACCCCCGTTCGGCGAACCGGCCTCGAGCCGAACCGGGACCGGTTCGCTCATCTCTAATAATGAGTTGTAGTGTGCAATGCAGGCAGAGGTGCTGCAAATGTCTTTGCACTAGTGGGACTATAGCAAAGTCCAATAGCCACGTTTAGGATGCCAATAGGTACACTCAGTGTTTGCTAGTATAATGGCTTAGTTATAATGAGTTGTAGTGTGCAATGCAGGCAGAGGTGCTGCAAATGTCTTTGCACTAGTGGGACTATAGCAAAGTCCAATAGCCACGTTTAGGATGCCACTAGGTACACTGAGTGTTTGCTAGTATAATGGCTTAGTTATAATGAGTTGTAGTGTGCAATGCAGGCAGAGGTGCTGCAAATGTCTTTGCACTAGTGGGACTATAGCAAAGTCCAATAGCCACGTTTAGGATGCCACTAGGTACACTGAGTGTTTGCTAGTATAATGGCTTAGTTATAATGAGTTGGAGTGTGCAATGCAGGCAGAGGTGCTGCAAATGTCTTTGCACTAGTGGGACTACAGCAAAGTCCAATAGCCACATTTAGGATGCCACTAGGTACACTGAGTGTTTGCTAGTATAATGGCTTAGTTATAATGAGTTGTAGTGTGCAATGCAGGCAGAGGTGCTGCAAATGTCTTTGCACTAGTGGGACTATAGCAAAGTCCAATAGCCACGTTTAGGATGCCACTAGGTACACTGAGTGTTTGCTAGTATAATGGCTTAGTTATAATGAGTTGTAGTGTGCAATGCAGGCAGAGGTGCTGCAAATGTCTTTGCACTAGTGGGACTATAGCAAAGTCCAATAGCCACGTTTAGGATGCCACTAGGTACACTGAGTGTTTGCTAGTATAATGGCTTAGTTATAATGAGTTGTAGTGTGCAATGCAGGCAGAGGTGCTGCAAATGTCTTTGCACTAGTGGGACTATAGCAAAGTCCAATAGCCACGTTTAGGATGCCACTAGGTACACTGAGTGTTTGCTAGTATAATGGCTTAGTTATAATGAGTTGTAGTGTGCAATGCAGGCAGAGGTGCTGCAAATGTCTTTGCACTAGTGGGACTATAGCAAAGTCCAATAGCCACGTTTAGGATGCCACTAGGTACACTGAGTGTTTGCTAGTATAATGGCTTAGTTATAATGAGTTGGAGTGTGCAATGCAGGCAGAGGTGCTGCAAATGTCTTTGTACTAGTGGGACTATAGCAAAGTCCAATAGCCACGTTTAGGTTGCCACTAGGTACACTGAGTGTTTGCTAGTATAATGGCTTAGTTATAATGAGTTGTAGTGTGCAATGCAGGCAGAGGTGCTGCAAATGTCTTTGCACTAGTGGGACTATAGCAAAGTCCAATAGCCACGTTTAGGATGCCACTAGGTACACTGAGTGTTTGCTAGTATAATGGCTTAGTTATAATGAGTTGTAGTGTGCAATGCAGGCAGAGGTGCTGTAAATGTCTTTGCACTAGTGGGACTATAGCAAAGTCCAATAGCCACGTTTAGGATGCCACTAGGTACACTGAGTGTTTGCTAGTATAATGGCTTAGTTATAATGAGTTGTAGTGTGCAATGCAGGCAGAGGTGCTGCAAATGTCATTGCACTAGTGGGACTATAGCAAAGTCCAATAGCCACGTTTAGGATGCCACTAGGTACACTGAGTGTTTGCTAGTATAATGGCTTAGTTATAATGAGTTGTAGTGTACAATGCAGGCAGAGGTGCTGCAAATGTCTTTGTACTAGTGGGACTATAGCAAAGTCCAATAGCCACGTTTAGGATGCCACTAGGTACACTGAGTGTTTGCTAGTATAATGGCTTAGTTATAATGAGTTGTAGTGTGCAATGCAGGCAGAGGTGCTGCAAATGTCTTTGCACTAATGGGACTATAGCAAAGTCCAATAGCCACGTTTAGGATGCCACTAGGTACACTGAGTGTTTGCTAGTATAATGGCTTAGTTATAATGAGTTGTAGTGTGCAATGCAGGCAGAGGTGCTGTAAATGTCTTTGCACTAGTGGGACTATAGCAAAGTCCAATAGCCACGTTTAGGATGCCACTAGGTACACTGAGTGTTTGCTAGTATAATGGCTTAGTTATAATGAGTTGTAGTGTGCAATGCAGGCAGAGGTGCTGCAAATGTCTTTGCACTAGTGGGACTATAGCAAAGTCCAATAGCCACGTTTAGGATGCCACTAGGTACACTGAGTGTTTGCTAGTATAATGGCTTAGTTATAATGAGTTGTAGTGTGCAATGCAGGCAGAGGTGCTGCAAATGTCTTTGCACTAGTGGGACTATAGCAAAGTCCAATAGCCACGTTTAGGATGCCACTAGGTACACTGAGTGTTTGCTAGTATAATGGCTTAGTTATAATGAGTTGTAGTGTGCAATGCAGGCAGAGGTGCTGCAAATGTCTTTGCACTAGTGGGACTATAGCAAAGTCCAATAGCCACATTTAGGATGCCACTAGGTACACTGAGTGTTTGCTAGTATAATGGCTTAGTTATAATGAGTTGTAGTGTGCAATGCAGGCAGAGGTGCTGCAAATGTCTTTGCACTAGTGGGACTATAGCAAAGTCCAATAGCCACGTTTAGGATGCCACTAGGTACACTGAGTGTTTGCTAGTATAATGGCTTAGTTATAATGAGTTGTAGTGTGCAATGCAGGCAGAGGTGCTGCAAATGTCTTTGCACTAGTGGGACTATAGCAAAGTGCAATAGCCACGTTTAGGATGCCACTAGGTACACTGAGTGTTTGCTAGTATAATGGCTTAGTTATAATGAGTTGTAGTGTGCAATGCAGGCAGAGGTGCTGCAAATGTCTTTGCACTAGTGGGACTATAGCAAAGTCCAATAGCCACGTTTAGGATGCCACTAGGTACACTGAGTGTTTGCTAGTATAATGGCTTAGTTATAATGAGTTGTAGTGTGCAATGCAGGCAGAGGTGCTGCAAATGTCTTTGCACTAGTGGGACTATAGCAAAGTCCAATAGCCACGTTTAGGATGCCACTAGGTACACTGAGTGTTTGCTAGTATAATGGCTTAGTTATAATGAGTTGTAGTGTGCAATGCAGGCAGAGGTCCTGCAAATGTCATTGCACTAGTGGGACTATAGCAAAGTCCAATAACCACGTTTAGGATGCCACTAGGTACACTGAGTGTTTGCTAGTATAATGGCTTAGTTATAATGAGTTGTAGTGTGCAATGCAGGCAGAGGTGCTGCAAATGTCTTTGCACTAGTGGGACTATAGCAAAGTCCAATAGCCACGTTTAGGATGCCACTAGGTACACTGAGTGTTTGCTAGTATAATGGCTTAGTTATAATGAGTTGTAGTTTGCAATGCAGGCAGAGGTGCTGCAAATGTCTTTGCACTAGTGGGACTATAGCAAAGTCCAATAGCCATGTTTAGGATGCCACTAGGTACACTGAGTGTTTGCTAGTATAATGGCTTAGTTATAATGAGTTGTAGTGTGCAATGCAGGCAGAGGTGCTGCAAATGTCTTTGCACTAGTGGGACTATAGCAAAGTCCAATAGCCACGTTTAGGATGCCACTAGGTACACTGAGTGTTTGCTAGTATAATGGCTTAGTTATAATGAGTTGTAGTGTGCAATGCAGGCAGAGGTGCTGCAAATGTCTTTGCACTAGTGGGACTATAGCAAAGTCCAATAGCCACGTTTAGGATGCCACTAGGTACACTGAGTGTTTGCTAGTATAATGGCTTAGTTATAATGAGTTGTAGTGTGCAATGCAGGCAGAGGTGCTGCAAATGTCTTTGCACTAGTGGGACTATAGCAAAGTCCAATAGCCACGTTTAGGATGCCACTAGGTACACTGAGTGTTTGCTAGTATAATGGCTTAGTTATAATGAGTTGTAGTGTGCAATGCAGGCAGAGGTGCTGCAAATGTCTTTGCACTAGTGGGACTATAGCAAAGTCCAATAGCCACGTTTAGGATGCCACTAGGTACACTGAGTGTTTGCTAGTATAATGGCTTAGTTATAATGAGTTGTAGTGTGCAATGCAGGCAGAGGTGCTGCAAATGTCTTTGCACTAGTGGGACTATAGCAAAGTCCAATAGCCACGTTTAGGATGCCACTAGGTACACTGAGTGTTTGCTAGTATAATGGCTTAGTTATAATGAGTTGTAGTGTGCAATGCAGGCAGAGGTGCTGCAAATGTCTTTGCACTAGTGGGACTATAGCAAAGTCCAATAGCCACGTTTAGGATGCCACTAGGTACACTGAGTGTTTGCTAGTATAATGGCTTAGTTATAATAAGTTGTAGTGTGCAATGCAGGCAGAGGTGCTGCAAATGTCTTTGCACTAGTGGGACTATAGCAAAGTCCAATAGCCACGTTTAGGATGCCACTAGGTACACTGAGTGTTTGCTAGTATAATGGCTTAGTTATAATGAGTTGTAGTGTGCAATGCAGGCAGAGGTGCTGCAAATGTCTTTGCACTAGTGGGACTATAGCAAAGTCCAATAGCCACGTTTAGGATGCCACTAGGTACACTGAGTGTTTGCTAGTATAATGGCTTAGTTATAATGAGTTGTAGTGTGCAATGCAGGCAGAGGTGCTGCAAATGTCTTTGCACTAGTGGGACTATAGCAAAGTCCAATAGCCACGTTTAGGATGCCACTAGGTACACTGAGTGTTTGCTAGTATAATGGCTTAGTTATAATGAGTTGTAGTGTGCAATGCAGGCAGAGGTGCTGCAAATGTCTTTGCACTAGTGGGACTATAGCAAAGTCCAATAGCCACGTTTAGGATGCCACTAGGTACACTGAGTGTTTGCTAGTATAATGGCTTAGTTATAATAAGTTGTAGTGTGCAATGCAGGCAGAGGTGCTGCAAATGTCTTTGCACTAGTGGGACTATAGCAAAGTCCAATAGCCACGTTTAGGATGCCACTAGGTACACTGAGTGTTTGCTAGTATAATGGCTTAGTTTTAATGAGTTGTAGTGTGCAATGCAGGCAGAGGTGCTGCAAATGTCTTTGCACTAGTGGGACTATAGCAAAGTCCAATAGCCACGTTTAGGATGCCACTAGGTACACTGAGTGTTTGCTAGTATAATGGCTTAGTTATAATGAGTTGTAGTGTGCAATGCAGGCAGAGGTGCTGCAAATGTCTTTGCACTAGTGGGACTACAGCAAAGTCCAATAGCCACGTTCAGGATACCACTAGGTACACTGAGTGTTTTCTAGTATAATGGCTTAGTTATAATGAGTTGTAGTGTGCAATGCAGGCAGAGGTGCTGCAAATGTCTTTGCACTAGTGGGACTACAGCAAAGTCCAATAGCCACGTTTAGGATGCCACTAGGTACACTGAGTGTTTGCTAGTATAATGGCTTAGTTATAATGAGTTGTAGTGTGCAATGCAGGCAGAGGTGCTGCAAATGTCTTTGCACTAGTGGGACTATAGCAAAGTCCAATAGCCACGTTTAGGATGCCACTAGGTACACTGAGTGTTTGCTAGTATAATGGCTTAGTTATAATGAGTTGGAGTGTGCAATGCAAGCAGAGGTGCTGCAAATGTCTTTGCACTAGTGGGACTATAGCAAAGTCCAATAGCCACGTTTAGGATGCCACTAGGTACACTGAGTGTTTGCTAGTATAATGGCTTAGTTATAATGAGTTGGAGTGTGCAGAGGACAGGAGGGTACAGTGCCAGGATTGTGGGGCTCTGGGTAGAGGAAAGGAAGCCTGCCTTTCTATTCCCTCCTAATAGGGAAATGCAGGGAGGAAATCCCTGACCTTTGCTACACAGACACTGTCGCTGTTTTCAGGACCTGTCACCTATGGCTCTGACCCTACCGGTTTGAGCCCTTAAAAGGACTGATAGAAAGTGCTATCCCTATGCTGTCCAGCGCTGTGTATGGAGCGCATACAGCTGTATCGGCGATAGGACTCAGGACGGAGCTGCGACAGTGATGTCTGACACCAAAGACGCAGAAGAGATAATGGCGTCCTGGAGGAAAATGTCCGGTTTTATAATGCAGGGACATGTGACATGGACATCCTATCACACATGCCGTTGCTTCTCTGGCTAAAAGTCCACTTAGCTGTGTGTGTGTGTCTGGGATTGGCTGACATGCTGGCCCGCCCCACAAGACGCGCGCGCTTAGGGAAGGAAGACAAGGAAAAAAAAAAAAAATGGCGATCGCCATTATAGAAACAGCAGTGATCTGAAGGCGCTGTTTCCGCACACTATACACTGAAATGTCATAATAGTGTGATTCACAGAGTGACTTACACTATTACAGCGGAAACCAAGCTAGGAATTAGCTGTTTTTTTGCTGCTAGAACCGTTCTCGAACGTTTCTAGAACTATCGAGCTTTTGCAAAAAGCTCGAGTTCTAGTTCGATCTAGAACAGGCCCCAAAATCACTCGAGCCTAGAACTGGAGAACCTCGAACCGCGAACCGCGCTCAACTCTAGTCCAGTACCCCACCGTGCTCGGTACCATTCCGGTTACTAGATTTTTCGGTGCCGACCATTCTCCAAAACTAAGTCTGGGCACCTTTCTCCAGTACCCTGTGACCAGGTCTCAGACTTCTACGGTCCCAGACTAGCATCTGCCACCTAGCCAAAGTCTCCCAGGGAGCTACAAGTCCCCAAGCTCCTCACTCTCTGAGGGCTACTACTCCACTCGCTATGCTCCTCCCACCAGTCTGTCTGACCCCGAGGTGGGTGGCCATTTTCCAGCTAGACCCCCCCACTGGTGTGCCTGACAGGGTGTGGTGTGAGGTGGGACTAGGATTTGAATGCTGATGGAGCAATACCAATAGTTAGGATCCCAGAACCGTGGAGGGTGAGTTCTGCACCATATGGAAAAAGGGGTGCAGTTCCCTGTGACACCCTGATAAGATCAGGGGCATCACATTTCTAATGTGGAGGAGCAAAACATTTCATTCATGCTTGTCCTGTGAGGCCGGAACCCTCTTGCCTTGGGCCGGTAGAAGGGGCCACCCTCAGAGAAAACAAGCTCTCTTCTTCATTGACCTTGTCTGTATTGTATGGAGAAATTCAGTTCTCTGAGAAGGCCCACCTTGGTTCTGGTTCTGCTGGGAACTTCATTCAACAGGCTGTGGTGGATCAGTACCATATTTCCATCCGATGCCTCCAGAATCCCTTGTCAGTATCATTTGTCAATGGAGTACTCTTGTATGAACCTGTGCCGCCCCCACACCTGTAGCAGCCGGGCTGCTCGGATCCGGACCCGCTGTGTGGCTCGAGTAGAGATGAGCCACCCCCCCTAGAGTTTGAGTTCGGTTCGGTTCGTAGAACGGTGCCCCGTTCGACGAGCCGTTCGTCGAACCGTTCGTCGAACTCTCAAACCCATAGGAAACAATGGGAGGCAATCACAAACACATAAAAACACCTGGAAAACACCCTCAAAGTTGTCCAAAAGGTGCCAAACAACTCTCAAGACAACACAAACACATGGGAAAGTGACAAGGACAAATACTCATGTGAAAATTAAACAGGAAACGAGGAAAAAGAGGAGGAGACAGCTAGACCCCCCCACTGGTGTGCCTGACAGGGTGTGGTGTGAGGTGGGACTAGGATTTGAATGCTGATGGAGCAATACCAATAGTTAGGATCCCAGAACCGTGGAGGGTGAGTTCTGCACCATATGGAAAAAGGGGTGCAGTTCCCTGTGACACCCTGATAAGATCAGGGGCATCACATTTCTAATGTGGAGGAGCAAAACATTTCATTCATGCTTGTCCTGTGAGGCCGGAACCCTCTTGCCTTGGGCCGGTAGAAGGGGCCACCCTCAGAGAAAACAAGCTCTCTTCTTCATTGACCTTGTCTGTATTGTATGGAGAAATTCAGTTCTCTGAGAAGGCCCACCTTGGTTCTGGTTCTGCTGGGAACTTCATTCAACAGGCTGTGGTGGATCAGTACCATATTTCCATCCGATGCCTCCAGAATCCCTTGTCAGTATCATTTGTCAATGGAGTACTCTTGTATGAACCTGTGCCGCCCCCACACCTGTAGCAGCCGGGCTGCTCGGATCCGGACCCGCTGTGTGGCTCGAGTAGAGATGAGCCACCCCCCCTAGAGTTCGAGTTCGGTTCGGTTCGTAGAACGGTGCCCCGTTCGACGAGCCGTTCGGCGAACCGTTCGGCGAACTCTCAAACCCATAGGAAACAATGGGAGGCAATCACAAACACATAAAAACACCTGGAAAACACCCTCAAAGTTGTCCAAAAGGTGCCAAACAACTCTCAAGACAACACAAACACATGGGAAAGTGACAAGGACAAATACTCATGTGAAAATTAAACAGGAAACGAGGAAAAAGAGGAGGAGACACAGATATAGGCATAGTATGCCCTTCTAAAATCATGTAAAACACAGCAAGGGGACTCCAAGCAGACTCTCCCTTTTTTCCAAAAATTGGGCCCCACAGACACCACTTCATTGGCAGCACTTGTGCCCCAGTTGCAAACAGGATGTTTTGATTTGCATCAAGCACATTCCAAAATACGCCAGCCTTAGCTGTCGCCCGGAAGACAGCGGGGAAGGTATAGCAAAGTCTTTGCTGATCCCAGATCTGTTCATCTTGGATCATTTTTAAAAACAACGCAAGGGTTACTCCAAGCGGAGTCTCCCTTTTTTTCCAAAAATTGGGCCACACAGACACCCCTTCAGTGGCAGCACTTTTGCCCCAGTTGCAAACTTGACAGGTAGATTTGCATCAAGCAAATTCAAAAATACGCAAGCCTTAACTGTCCCTAGGATGACACCGAGGTAGGTAGCAAATTCCTTGCTGAACCATGACTTGTTCATCTTGGCTCATTCTTAAAAAAACAGCAAGGGTTACTCCAAGCGGAGTCTCCATTTTTTCCAAAAATTGGCCCCCACAGACACCACTTCAGTGGCAGCACTTGTGCCCCAGTTGCAAACTGGACAGGTACATTTGCATCAAGCACATTCCAAATACACAAGCATTTACTCTCCCCAGGATGACACAGGGGTAGTAAAGTCCTTGCGGATCCATGACTTGTTCATTTTGATGAACGTTAGTCTGTCCACATTGTCACTGGACAGACGCGTGCGCTTATCTGTCAGCACACACCCAGCAGCACAGAAGACACGTTCAGAGACAACGCTGATAGCTGGACACGACAAGATCTCCAAGGCGTAAGTGGCGAGCTCAGGCCATTTTTCAAGATTTGATGCCCAAAATGAGCAAGGCTCCAGTTGCAAAGTCATGGCATCGATGTTCATTTGGAGATACTCCTGTATCATCCCCTGCAGCCGTTGACTATGTGTCAGACTTCTTGTCTCTGTTGACCTTACAAATGATGGTCTAAAAAAATTAGAAAACAATTCAATAAAATTGCTGTTACTGTGGGGCCCCGAGGTTCGGTGTCGGTGCAGCGGTGCATTACCTTCAGGGACTCCACGCGGCTGGATCTTGTCACAGGTAGGAAATCCTCTATTTTGATTGTCGTGACGCCACTCTCAGAATTGCGGTCAGTGGGGACCGCCACTGCAGGTTAGGGGTGCCTGGGGCTGATAGTAGGTGCAGTCAGTTGTAATAGCCTCCTGAGAGTGAGGCATGCCCCAGGGTCCCGTGTAGGTGTGTAGAACTACAAGTCACAGAATGACTCACACGCACAAGCAGGATGTCTTTCAGGGATTTTACTCACTGATGGTGGCAGGGTGAGTAACCCGGGCGTAGCTGGGATGAACCAGGCTGGAACCAGGTGTCCTTCAGGCTGACTTATGAGGGTGGCTACCAACTCGCCTTCCTTAGCCCGTTGTGTTTTGGGGTAACCCCTGCTTGAAGCCCTGCTGGGGTCGCCCAGGGAAGTTGCTGGTGCCTCTCTCCCCTTCTTTTTGGCCCGTTTGCTTGTAGCCTGGACCAGGTCACTCCGGCTGCTTGCCTCCTGTGAGCTATGGGCCCTCACTTTGCTACGTGGCTGCGGACTCTGTGGTGTTGTCTTGGGGGTGTAAAGTGCCCCCTCATGCAGGTTTGGCAAAGGACAGGTGGATCTATCCCTGCACTGGGACCTGTTACCCGTTTGGGCCTGGTATCTCCCTGACAGTCTCCTTACTTTCCACTCCGTTGCTCTCTCTTTAGCCGTGTGTGGATTTTGGGCAGCACTACCAGGTGACCGTTCTCCCCCATCGGTAGTCACTGCGCGTACGTTGACAGAATTGTGTAGAGCTACAGGGTCTGCTTCTGCCCTCCCTGAACTTCACCACTCAACTGTCTTCGGCTCACTCTTCCCTCCTCTCCTGTTCTTGCCTACGTCACCTAGCAACCAGGCTCTCTACCACACCCCTCGAGTGGAGATGGAGGCTTCGCCCCCTCCTGGGATCCCCAGGGGTCCTCTCAAAGGTAAATGTGTGAGACCTGATCACTATGCGCCTGTGTAGTCACACCTCGGTCAGCCTTCTGGATCACCTGTTTTGTACTGTCCCCAGCATGGGTGCAGTACTCAGTGGTGCCTGACCAGGTCAGGGGCGCCACATTCCCCCTTAGTTATCACCAGCACGTCCTCGGTCTGCAAGACAACATTTTACAATGCGTAAAACAGTAAAACATGGTAAAACGTTTTAAAACCATCAGGTACCATACATCACCACCCTCCACCCACAAGTCCGTTAACCCACCCTAAACCCTCTCAGGCGGCAGGTCACCGGTTTCTTTTGGTAACCAGGTCTGGGCCATCAGCTTCCCCAGACCTTTCTTCCCATCTGCCTCTCCCGTTGGCCGCGCCTTCAGCCACTTCTGGCAGGATGTAAAGGCAGCTTTCATGGTCTGGTGGTTTCAGGGTATACCTGGCCTGGTGGAGCCGCGCCTTCAGCCTCTTCTGGCAGGATGCAGAGGCGGCCTCCACAGTTGGTGCTGACCAGGTACCCTCTTTGTGGTGGAGAGCCAGGCCCCATAAACAGGCGTGCTACCTGGTAGTGGTTGTACCTCTGGGGTAACTATAAACACTGCGAGAGTTTGTGGCTATAGCCAGTTCATAGCCTTAAGGTTCATGGGTTAAAGTGCAAAAGGGTTTCTCACACAAGTTCATGTGGGCACGTGCTTAAACTTGAACGTTGCAAAACTTTTCAAACTGCTGTAGTTTTCTTTACTTTTCTCTACTCCATTCCACCAGGGCTTTTGCCTATTGGGCTTTGGCACCTGACATTTTCTATGTTTCTGTCGTCTGTTTCTTTTTCTGTATCCTCATCTTCTGTTGTTGAGATAGCTGGTTTACTGTAGGGATGTCTGGGGCAGGGTGTGACATCTAGTGCGTACCATCCGCGTTCTCCTTGGTGCTTTGTGAATTCTACTGAGTCTCCTATCTGTAGGTTTCTTCCTGGATGTCCTCTAGGTAAATGTGCTCTAACATCCCTTCTGTTCACAAAGATGCCCTCTTTTACACCAGGTGCTACTATAAAGCCATATCCAGACCTTAGACTGAAGTCTTCTACAACTCCTCGACAAAGTGGGCCTCTGACCTGCGATTTGGCTCTTCTCAAGGACCGCTTTTCCTCTAAGTCTCTGGCCGTGACCTCGTCCTTCTCCTCGGGAGACTGCTGTGCAGGTGGATCCCTTGTCCTGTTGCGGCGCCGTGTCCTGCGGGCTGGGTCCTGCCTGGCTGCCACCTCACCGCTTGCAGGCTCCCAGGTGAGGTATCTGGACAAATCTTCCTCAGCGGAGGATGTCGGGCCCTCTTCATCCCAGCGGGAGTACGGCAGCATCTCTGGCTCTTGGACTGGTGCTGCATCCACTGCTGATGGCTCTGGGGTCAGCTTCTCAGCTTCCTGGCCTCCCCTCCCCCTTAGTTCTTCTGGGCACTCCTCTTGTGGCAGCGCTAGGGATGGATTTTCATCAGCAGGCCAGGGCGGGGGACCCTTTGGCATGAATGTTGCAAGAGTCTTCCTGTGAGTATGCGGAGGGAGCAGATACCGGTCCACCATCTCCTTTGGGAAGTGGGCCTCTAGCTCAGCCTTCAGCCTCCAGTATTCGGGGTCCTCCCCCAGCAGGGACTTCCTAGCAGGGACTTCCTTGGGCTGGGGAGCGGTGTCTGCTCTGACCTGGCAGGCCGGGGTAAATAATTGTACAGTCTTGTCTTGGCGGGCCGAGCCTGGCGTGGCAGCGGCCTGGTCTTGGCGGGCCGAGCAGGGCATCGCTGCGGCGGCCTGGATTGGCGTCGCAGCTGCGATGGGATCTGTGCGGGCCGGGCTGGGCGCATCTGCGGCCTGGATTGGCGTCGCAGCTGCAGCCGGTCCTTGGCGGGCCGAGCAGGGCATCGCTGCGGCGGCCTGGATTGGCGTCGCAGCTGCGATGGGATCTGTGCGGGCCGGGCTGGGCGCTTCTGCGGCCTGGATTGGCGTCGCAGCTGCGATGGGATCTGTGCGGGCCGGGCTGGGCGCTTCTGCGGCCTGGATTGGCGTCGCAGCTGCAGCCGGTCCTTGGCGGGCCGCACCTGCGGCGTGGAGGAGGGTCGCGGTGGCAGCCGGATCTTTGCGGGCCGGGCTGGGCATCGTTGCGGCGGCCTGGGCTCGACGGGCCGCACCTGGCGTGGCTGCGGCCTGATTCAGCGTCGCCGCGCCGGGCATCTCTCCAGGGACCGCGGGCATGGCTGCAGGGGTCGGGGCACTCGCGCTGACAGGGGCAACACAGGACTCACCCATCGGTAACATCATCGGGGTCTGAGTCGTCGCCGCTCGGTCTGGCACTCGTCGTGCGGTTCCCCTCTCATAGGCCTGAACCGCTGCAGCCATCTCCAGAAGCTCCGTACGTCCCTCGCTGATCTGCCATACGACCCTGGCCTCCAGTTGGTCGCAAAACTGGGCAAGTTCCCGATACCACCAGGCAGCGGAGCCTGGTTCTGGGTCTCTGCGTTCAGACGCCATTTCCTCTGCGTCTCCTTCTTCTAGTAGCAGGCTTCTGGCTCCCTTTCTTTCCCGACGTCTCTGAACGCCTCCCCTCTATTCACTCGCGAGACCAGGACCCTTCAGGGGATCTCTGGGTAGCCACACCTCTTCGTGGGCGGTAACTTCTCCCAGCGCGGGCTGCTGTTGTTTTTCAGCGCGCTTTTCATGGTGGCAATATGGCGGCGCTTCCAATTTTCCAAGCGGACCGCCCAGGCACATGGTCACCTGTCTGAACAGGTCTAGTCCTTATCCTGTTCGTGACGCCAGATGTGTGGGGCCCCGAGGTTCGGTGTCGGTGCAGCGGTGCATTACCTTCAGGGACTCCACGCGGCTGGATCTTGTCACAGGTAGGAAATCCTCTATTTTGATTGTCGTGACGCCACTCTCAGAATTGCGGTCAGTGGGGACCGCCACTGCAGGTTAGGGGTGCCTGGGGCTGATAGTAGGTGCAGTCAGTTGTAATAGCCTCCTGAGAGTGAGGCATGCCCCAGGGTCCCGTGTAGGTGTGTAGAACTACAAGTCGCAGAATGACTCACACGCACAAGCAGGATGTCTTTCAGGGATTTTACTCACTGATGGTGGCAGGGTGAGTAACCCGGGCGTAGCTGGGATGAACCAGGCTGGAACCAGGTGTCCTTCAGGCTGACTTATGAGGGTGGCTACCAACTCGCCTTCCTTAGCCCGTTGTGTTTTGGGGTAACCCCTGCTTGAAGCCCTGCTAGGGTCGCCCAGGGAAGTTGCTGGTGCCTCTCTCCCCTTCTTTTTGGCCCGTTTGCTTGTAGCCTGGACCAGGTCACTCCGGCTGCTTGCCTCCTGTGAGCTATGGGCCCTCACTTTGCTACGTGGCTGCGGACTCTGTGGTGTTGTCTTGGGGGTGTAAAGTGCCCCCTCATGCAGGTTTGGCAAAGGACAGGTGGATCTATCCCTGCACTGGGACCTGTTACACGTTTGGGCCTGGTATCTCCCTGACAGTCTCCTTACTTTCCACTCCGTTGCTCTCTCTTTAGCCGTGTGTGGATTTTGGGCAGCACTACCAGGTGACCGTTCTCCCCCGTCGGTAGTCACTGCGCGTACGTTGACAGAATTGTGTAGAGCTACAGGGTCTGCTTCTGCCCTCCCTGAACTTCACCACTCAACTGTCTTCGGCTCACTCTTCCCTCCTCTCCTGTTCTTGCCTACGTCACCTAGTAACCAGGCTCTCTACCACACCCCTCGAGTGGAGATGGAGGCTTCGCCCCCTCCTGGGATCCCCAGGGGTCCTCTCAAAGGTAAATGTATGAGACCTGATCACTATGCGCCTGTGTAGTCACACCTCGGTCAGCCTTCTGGATCACCTGTTTTGTACTGTCCCCAGCAAGGGTGCAGTACTCAGTGGTGCCTGACCAGGTCAGGGGCGCCACATTACCAGCACCAGATATGGTGCTGCTGGTACGGTTAGACTGTTGATGACGAGACCGTCCCATGTTTGTCAAGTTACAACTGGGAGATTCACTCCGTGCACCACTGGTGTTTGGTGGAAAAGCCAAGCTAAGATTGAGTAACAGCTTCTGCTGATACTCCTGCATACGTGCGTCACTTTCTATGGCTAGAATTATTTCACAAAATTTGGACTTGTACCGGGGATCTAATAGTGTGGCAACCCAGTACTCATCATCACTTCTAATTTTGACAATCCGAGGGTCATGTTGTAGGTAGTGCAGCAAGAAGGCGCTCATGTGTCTTGCGTATCCATACAGACCAAGTCCTTGCTGTGTTTGTGGCAAAGAGGTGCTAACCGTTCTTTCTTTTTCTGACATCTCCCCCCAACCTCTTTCAGCTGAAATGTGACCAAGGTCTCCCTCATCTGCTGAGTCTTCCATGTCCATGGACAGTTCGTCCTCCATTTCTTCATGTTCTCCTGCACCTTCCTCAACATTTTGCCTGCTACCATGCGCCCTTGTTAATCCCTCTTCCCCACCGTCCCATGCCTGCCGCCTTGGTGATAATGAACGTCTGGACCTTGGTGATGTTGTTATCCTTTGCGCATATGAATCCTCATGTACTTCCTCCCCTTACTGTTGAACGACCCACTGACTCCGAATAGTGTTTAGCGTGCGCTCTAGCATGAAAATGACTGGAATTGTCATGCTGATAATGGCATTGTCAGCCCTGAACATATTCGTCGCCATGTCGAAACTGTGCAGAAGGGTGCATAGGTCCTTGATCTGAGACCACTCCATCAGGGTGATCTGCCCCACCTCTGCATCTCGTTGGCCAAGGCTATACGTCATGACGTATTGCACCAGTGCTCGGCGGTGCTGCCATAGTCGCTGTAACATGTGGAGAGTCGAATTCCAGCGTGTCGCCACATCGCATTTCAGGCAATGAACCGGCAGGCCGAAAGACTTTTGGAGCGATGCAAGTCACTCAGCTGCGGCGGTTGAATGGCGGAAGTGAGCAGACAGTTTTCGTGCCCTGTTCAGAAGGCCATCTAGGCCGGGATAGTGTGTTAAAAATTGCTGGACAACAAGATTCAACACATGAGCCATACAAGGCAAGTTTGTCACCTTGCCCAGGCGAAGGGCCACACTCAGGTTTGCAGCATTGTCGCACACGGCCTTACTTTGCTGCAGGTTGAGTGGAGACAACCATTTATGAAACTCGGACAGCAGAGCTGCCCACAACTCAGCCGCTTTGTGACTCTTATTTCCAAGACATTTCAAGCTAAAGACCCCCTGATGCCATTGCGCTCTGCTGCCAGCATAGTAAGGAGGTGTGCGGGATTCCTTGTGCACAGTTACAACGCTGGTGGCCTGACCAGGCAGGCTTAGGGCGGAGGTGGAGGACCAAGACGAGGTTGAGGAGGCAGAAGCGTTGAAGGAACTTATACATACAGAGGATTGACGCACAAGTCATGGGGATGGCAATACTTGTTCAGCAGACCCTTCTCCATCTATCACCATAGTTACCCAGTGCCCAGTCAGCGACATGTAACACCCTTGTCCATGCTTACTGGTCCAAGTATCGGTGGTGAAATGCACCCGTTCACACACAGAGTTTCTAAAGGAAGCGGTGATGTTGTATGCTACATGCTGGTGTAGCGCAGGCACACCTTTCATGGAGAAGTAGTGTCGACTGGGCATCTGGTACTGGGGCACTGCGACGGACATAAGGTCTCGAAAATCCACTATGTCCACCAGGCGGAAAGGCAGCATTTCTGTAGCCAAGAGCTTAAAGAGGGATAAAGTCAACATCTTAGCTTTGTCATGGGTTGGAGGAAATGGCCTTTTATTTGTCCACATCTGAGGGACAGAGATCTGGCTGCTGTGTGTAGACGGTGGTGAGTAGGGTGTCCCTGGAAAAATGCAGGTTTGTGAGGAAAGTGCAGGCGTAGACATGATGTTGCCTTCATCCAACGTTGATGCTATCAATGTCTGAGAGAGCTGTACACAGCACTTGTTTCCCCTTCCAAACCAACTGACGACCTAACAAGCAAACTGCATATTGCGGTTACAGTGGTGGAAGGTGTGCGTGGAAAACCAGGTGTGACAGCTGTCCCCCCAGTAATAGAAGATGAAGAGCGCCTGGTTGCACTGGAAGGGGCAGGCGGTGGATGGGCCGCTACGCTAGGCCGCATTGCAGCACAGTGAGCTTCCCACTGGGATTTATGCTTGGTATTCATGTGACGATTCATGGAAGAAGTTGTCAAACAGGTGAGCTTTTTGCCTCTACTTATAGATTCACGACAAATTTTACAGATCACATGATTTGGGAGATCCTTTGCAAGGTCAAAAAAGGACCAGGCTAGGCAAGGCTTAGAGGCCATGCGACCTGCAGAGCCACCCCGACTTGTGCTCAGAGTCAGAGTGGTGGCTGAGAATGCAGTTGTAGACATGCTACCAGTACTCCGACTCTGTCCAGGAAAGCGCAAGGTAACTACGTCGTCAGTTGCATCCTCCTCCACCGCCTCTGTTGACCTCCTCAAGTGCCTGACTGTGGATTGACAGTAAGTGGGATCTAGAACTTCATCATCAAGCGTTGTGTTTGCACTTCCCTTGCCCTCAGACCTAGCCTCTTCCTGTCCTGACTGAATATTTAAGTTGTCATCCCAATCTGGTATCTGCGTCTCATCGTCATCAGTATGTTCCTCATTGTCTCCACCAACAGGTGTTGCAGTTTTGGAATGAGGGTCTACATTATGCTCAGAAAGTTGGTCATCAGGGCCTGAATCTGAGTCACAAAGGTTCTGGGCATCACTGCAGACCATTTCCTGGTCTGTACTCACTGTAGCTTGGGAGCAGACCTCTGATTCCCAGGCTATAGTGTGACTGAACAGCTCTGCAGACTCAGCCATCTCTGGTACACCGTACTGTGTAGGGCGGGTGGAGACTTGAGAGCTGGGAGAAAGCAATTGTGATTGGGATGACAACTCAGAGGACTGTTTTTTTTATGTGGTAGTTGAGGTGGAGGAGAGGCACTTGTTGGAGACCTTGAGATCCATTCAAGCATGTTCTTTTTTTGTGCATCATCTACCTTTCTTACAGTTCTGTTCAGGTCCGTAAAAAAGGGAGCACATCGGATTGTCCACATGAAGTAGTAGATATCTTACTTTTGCTGGAAGATGGCTTATCTTCAGCAGATGTTAATGTAGCTTTCCCACCTTCCCCACGGACACAAACTTTTTTTCCTTTTCCAACACGCCTGTTCCCCTTTCCACCAGAATCTGTCCTTTTGCCACTCATTTTGTTAGCGACAAGATTAGTCACTTAAAATGTGGTAGCAAAATTTGAGAGGTGGTGTAGATTTCAGAGGTGGTCTAGCTTTATTGACAGCTGAAGAACCAACACTGACTATCCCTGACAATGCAACTATGGCTCTAAAACTGGTAGCACTGTTTGCTATAAAAATGTGCATCAGGGTTTAATGCAGAGGTGCAAATGATTCCAAAACATGTATTTTATATAAATGCATATAACCAATTTGCGTTCATTTTATACATTAAATATGAATATACAAATCTAATTACCGTATTTTTCGGACCATAAGACGCACTTTTTTTCCCCCAAATGTTGGGGGAAAGTTGGGGGTGCGTCTTATGGTCTGACTATAGGGCTGCGGCTGGGAATGAGGGCGCTGCAGGTCATCGGGGGCACGAGCAGGCAGCAGCAGCGCCTGTTCGTGACCACGTGGGCCCGCTCATTACATATGCACGCCCATCCTCCCGCCCATCTCTCAGCGCTGAAGCCGGCACTGACAGGTGGGCGGGAGGACGAGCGGGGACGCGCGCATAGCAAAGAGCCAGCCGCATGATCACCCCTGGCAATTACAGCCTGGAGTGATCATGTGCGGCTGTAATCACTGCCCCCCGCACGTCATTACCAGCGCGGGGTGCAGTGAATCAGTACACTCACCCGTCCCCGTGTGTGGAGCCGTCCCCCTGCTGCACGCGATGTCTTCCTGTCTGTGCCGGTCAGCTGATCTGTGCTGAGCTGGTCAGCTGATCGGCACAGACAGGAAGACATCGCGATGCAGCAGGGGAACGGCTCCACACACACAGATCAGCGTGCCAGAGAGGAAGATGATCGGTGCTGCAGGGAGTGAGGAAAAGGTGAGTATAAACGTTTATTTTTTTCTCTGTGCTATAGGATACAGGCCATATACCAGGATGGTATATGAGCACGATGGGGGCATATAGCAGGATGGGAGTATATGAGCAGGAGGGATGGGGGGGTATGTGAACAGGCTGGATGGGGGGAGGGTATGTGAACAGGCTGGATGCGGGGGGGGGTATGTGAACAGGCTGGATGGGGGGGGGTATGTGAACAGGCTGGATGGGGGGGGTATGTGAACAGGCTGGATGGGGGGGTATGTGAACAGGCTGGATGGGGGGTATGTGAACAGGCTGGATGGGGGGGTATGTGAACAGGCTGGATGGGGGGGTATGTGAACAGGCTGGATGGGGGGGTATGTGAACAGGCTGGATGGGGGGGTATGTGAACAGGCTGGATGGGGGGGTATGTGAAGAGGCTGGATGGGGGGGTATGTGAACAGGCTGGATGGGGGGGTATGTGAACAGGCTGGATGGGGGGGTATGTGAACAGGCTGGATGGGGGGGTATGTGAACAGGCTGGATGGGGGGGTATGTGAACAGGCTGGATGGGGGGGTATGTGAACAGGCTGGATGGGGGGTATGTGAACAGGCTGGATGGGGGGGTATGTGAACAGGCTGGATGGGGGGGGTATGTGAACAGGCTGGATGGGGGGGGTATGTGAACAGGCTGGATGGGGGGGTATGTGAACAGGCTTAATGGGGGGGTATGTGAACAGGCTGGATGGGGGGGTATGTGAACAGGCTGGATGGGGGGGTATGTGAACAGGCTGGATGGGGGGGTATGTGAACAGGCTGGATGGGGGGGTATGTGAACAGGCTGGATGGGGGGGTATGTGAACAGGCTGGATGGGGGGGTATGTGAACAGGCTGGATGGGGGGGTATGTGAACAGGCTGGATGGGGGGGGTATGTGAACAGGCTGGATGGGGGGGGTATGTGAACAGGCTGGATGGGGGGGGGTATGTGAACAGGCTGGATGGGGGGGTATGTGAACAGGCTGGATGGGGGTTTATAGCAGGATCATATACAAGGCAGGAGGATCATTACCAGGATGGGGTACCTTAGTAGAGAATTTGGGGACATTACCCCCATAACAGTGTCAGCAGCAGATCCTCGCCCCATAACAGTGTGTCATGACCACATTTTTTGCTTAAAGTTTTATTTTCCCATTTTCCTCCTCTAAAACCAGGGTGCGTCCTATAGTCCGGTGCGTCTTATAGTCCGAAAAATACGGTAATTACCAACAATCCATAAAAATTCAAATATACTATGTATCAATGAGTTTGTGTTACAAAACATAATTGTAAGATTTACATACAAATTTAAATAGTACGGGTATTTTATCAAAAAACATCCATATATGTATTAATGTATACTAGTAACATAATTTACACCTGAAAGATGAATAGCAAATAACAGAGAAAGTTTCATGGATTGGATATGCAGTTCAGATTAATTCTCTATGATCTATAAAAATTCAAAAATACTTCGCAAAAAAGTTTGTATTATGATGGGTAGTTGTAAAATATATGTAGCTAACTAAATAATATGATTTTTTTCTGAGAAAAATATATATGTATGTTCAAAGTATACATATTACACAATTTCCACCCAAAAGAGGAATACCAAACAGGGAGAGTTTAATGAGTTACAATTGAACTCTATCAGCATAGAAAGGAAGAGGGAGAGAGAGGGAGAGAAAGAGAGAGAAAAAAAAATAAAACATTTTTTGATCTCGTGTCTCCCTCTCTATCCATCTGCTTACATATCATTTTTACCTCAAAGACCAAGATAATCAGTTATATTGTAAAATCAGATCTTTACGTATGTTAAGCCCATTAGGCTGCCTTGTCCACAATTTAAAGATCCAAAAGGATTCTGTATTCAAAATCTTATGCCTGTAGCATCCTCCCCTAATAGCTTTAAGGACCTTCTCTATGCCAGAAAAGCTAAAACCACTATTATCGCCCCCGTGTACTTCCGAAAAATGTTTTAATACCATTGATATGTCTATTTTATTGGCTCCAAGAGCATCGGATAGATGACGTCTTATCCATTTCTTAAGGGGGCCCGTTGTACATCCAACGTATTTTATTCTACATAGGGTACAAGTTATTAGTAGAGATGAGCGAACCGGTCGCGGTTCGGCTCGAGGTCGGTTCGCTGAACGGGGGTCCCGTTCAAGTTCGGTTCGTCGAACGTTCGACGAACCGAACTTGAACTAATAGGCTATAATGGGAGGCAATCATAAACACATAAAAATGCATGATAAATGTACACAAACAGTTAATAAATATTGCCATAACACTTACCGGTCCCCGCTATCCCTCCTGCACTCTGTGTCCTGCCACTATTCCATCCGATGATCGCTGAATCCTCCCGGTGACCGGCACTGCCAGCAGAGAAGCAGGACCTATCGTGACGTCAAAATAGCCATGTGACCAGTCACGTGGCTATTATCTCATTGGCTACAGACTGGTCACATGACTATGACACGTCATGTAGGACCTGCGAGTGCATCTCTCCGGTACACGGTGCACATTTGTGTATCGCCGTGTACCGGCGATATGCTCTAGCACACGGTCGACTCCCCGTTCCGTTAGGGACCGGCTGACACAGCCGGTCATTAACGGAGATCACCGTTGCCATAGCAACGCAGTTAGCGGTGACGTCACCGCTAACTGCGGCTCCGGGAGCACCGTTGCTATGGTAACGCGTCTGTCAGCGTTACCGCTGTTACCGCTAGCAGCACTGATCACTCACGGAGTGAAGGCTGCACGCTGCTTCCCGATTGTAGTGAGTATTGTAGTGAGGATGAGGTGCCCCAGCCCATGATGGGCTGGTGCACCTCATCCTCACTACAATCGTCACTACTACTACACTAGTGAGGATTGTAGTAAGGATGAGGTGCCCCAGCCCATCAAGTAATGGGCTGGGGCACCTCATCCTCACTACAATCCTCACTACAATCCTGAAGAGCAGTTTCTTCAAATTCATTTAAAGGCACTTGGAACGCTGAAATTGCTGCTTATAATTTAAGCCTCTATTACAAACCTCTTATCAGCGCTGGTTTATTGGGGATTTATTGGGCTGACAGGGGGTAATAAAGATGGAGTCTCTAATGTGTCTGTGTATTTATTTCTATTAAAGTATTTTTTCTCTGTGTGGTGTCTTTTTTTTAACCCTTTATTGGAGATTCTTAATGGCCGGGTCAAACGTGCCTGACATTAAGAATCTCTGGCTTAATACTGGCTAGTAAAACAAAGCCAGTATTAACTCATGATTACCCAACAAGCCACCCGGCTCCAGGGCTGTTGGAAGAGTTGGATACAGCGCCAGATGATGGTGATTCTATGAGAGCGCCATTTTCTGGGATGGCTGCGGACTGAAATTCGCAGCAGAGGCGCCTAGAAACCTCGGGCTAACCTGTGCTGCGGATTCCAATCCCCAGCTGCCTAGTTGTACCCGGCTGGACACAAAAATGGGGTGAAGCCCATGTCATTTGTTTTTTAATTATTTCATGAAATAAGTGAAATAATTAAAAAAAACGGGCTTCCCTATATTTTTGGTTCCCAGCCGGGTACAAATAGGCAACTGGGGGTTGGAGGCAGCCCGTGGCTGCATGCTGTACCTGGCTAGCATACAAAAATATGGCGAACCCCACGTCATTTTTTTGGTGGGCAACAAACTTCTGCATACAGTCCTGGATGGAATATGCGGAGCCTTGTAGTTCTGCAGCTGCTGTCTGCTCTTCTCCATACAGACACACAGCAGCTGCAGAACTACAAGGCTCAGCATACTCCACCCAGGACTGTATGCAGAAGTTTTTTGCTGAAAAAATTATGTGGGCTTCGCCATATTTTTGTATGCTAGCCAGGTACAGCAGGCAGGTACGGCTGCCCCCAACCCCCAGTTGCCTATTTGTACCCGGCTGCGAACCAAAAATAAAGGGAAGCCCTTTTTTTATTATTTCATGAATTTCATGAAATAATTAGAAAACAAATGACGTAGGCTTCGCTCCATTTTTGTGTCCAGCCAGGTACATCTAGGCAGCTGGGGATTGGAATACGCAGCACAGGTTGGCCTGAGCTTTCTGGGCCCCACTGCTGTGAATTGCAGTCTGCAGCCGCCTCAGAAAATGGCACTTTCGTAGAAGCGCCATCTTCTGGCGCTGTATCCAACTCTTCCAGCACCTGCCTGCTATACCTGGCTAGCATACAAAAATATGGCGAAGCTCACGTCCTTTTTTTGTAGTTTTTTGGCCAAAAAATTTAAAAATGCTTCCCTGGATTTTCCATTGCCAGTGAAGGTAACACCAAGCAGTGGGGATTAGCAGCCAGTAGCTGCTTGGATTACCCTTAGCTAGCAATACAAAAAATGCAGCGGGAGCCCATATATATTTTTTTTAATTATTTATTTAAATAGCTAAAAACAAAATGGGCTTCCCTGTATTTTGATTGCTGGACATCACAGTGCTGTAAAAAGAAATCTTTAAAAAAAATGACATAGCGCTCCGCGGTATTTTTGATTCTCAGCGCAGATAAAGCAGACAGCTATGGGTTGCCACCCCCATCTGCCTGTCGTTACCTTGGTTGGCAATCAAAATACAGGGAAGCGCATTAATTTTTTCTATTTAAAAAATAGTTAAAAAAAAAATGACGTTGGGTGCCCCCATTTTTGATAGCCAGCTAGGGTAAAGCAGACGTCTGTAGCCTGAAAACCACAGCTGGCAGCTTTACCGTGGTTGGGGATCCAATGTGGAGGTCCCCCCAAACTCTTTTTTTATAATTATTTTATAAATATTAATAATTACACAAAAAAAGTAGGGTCCCCCCCAAATTGGATCACCAGCCAAGGTAAAGCGGACAGCTGTGGTCTGGTATTCTCAGGGTGGGAAGGTCCATAGTTTTTGGGCCTTCACAGCCTAAAAATAGCAGGCCGCAGGCACCCCAGACGTGGCGCATCCACTAGATGCGCCAATCCTGGCGCTTCACCCCAGCTCATCCCGTGCCCTGGTGCAGTGGCAAACGGGGTAATAAATCGGGTTGATACTAGCTGTAAAGTCACCTGAGATCAATCCCAGCAGTTTGTGATGTCATGACGTCTATTAGATACCCAACATCATAAACTGTCAGTACTAACAAAAACAAAAAATCGACAAAAGAAATTTATTTGAAAAAACTGTCCCCAAAATATTTCCTCTTTCACCAATTTATTGTAAGAAAAAAAATAAAGGGGTCCCACGACGACTCTGGACCATCTAGAATATGGGGGGGAGACACTCAGGGAACGTATCCCCCATTTCCTAGGAGTGCGGACCCTTCATGTGAGGAGTGTGGGTGCAATGAATCTGCACTCACTCTCCCCGGGTCCACAGCAGCAGAGTCCATGTCATAATGGTTGCTACCAAAGCTGCAATGCCCTGCTCATGAGGCAAGGGCATGCCTAATCAGGAGAACTACTGTAGAGGAAGCTCTGCTCACTGGTATATAGGTGCTCAGAGGTAATAATAGATAAAATTAGTGAGTAACCTCGGCACTCTAAATCTCCCAGACTAAGTCAGTAAGTCACATCAGATAGTAATGCAAAATCACTCTTTATTGGTCCGTATTAAGAAAAAAACATTTTTCATAAGCATATATGTTTTTGTCCAAAACAAGTTACAAATGACTTTTTGGCCTGAGCCTTCGTCAGATTGGACTTATCTGCATGTAATCATGAAAAATGACAATAATCAGTATCACATAAGAGTGAGAGAACAATAACATAAACTCGAACAATGTAGAGATACAATTGGGATGCAGCAAAAAAATTGCAACACAGCAAGAAATGAAACACATGATACAAATGTCATAATACAGTACAAGGACAATATAGTAATGACAAATATGGGGTCAGAGTAGGCTTAGACAGCTCTGGTACGAAAGAGATGTCAATCATAAAGTAACATGTGCAGTAGGTGTAGAGCTACACTATGCATGGCAGAGCTAATGGGTAGACCGACCATAGAAAAAGAACGGAGAAAAAGAACAGAGAATAAGTGGAGAAAAAGTGGAGAAAAAGTGGAGAAAAAATGGAGAAAAAGTGGAGAAAAAGTGGAGAAAAAGTGGAGAAAAAGTGGAGAAAAAATGGAGAAAAAGTGGAGAAAAAGTGGAGAAAAAGTGGAGAAAAAGTGGAGAAAAAGTGGAGAAAAAGTGGAGAAAAAATGTAGAAAAAGTGGAGAAAAAGTGGAGAAAAAGTGGAGAAAAAGTGGAGAAAAAGTGGAGAAGAAGTGGAGAAGTGGAGAAAAAATGGAGAAAAAGTGGAGAAGAAGTGGAGAAGAAGTGGAGAAGTGTTTGTTCATGCCAGATGGGAGATAAATAATTTTTTACCGGCGCTGTCATTTACTGTAACGTGATCATCGGTGTACGGTGTATACCTGTGATCACATGAGCGGGGACCGGAAAAACCATCCTGAATCATGATCTCCAGGGTCTCAGCTAGCCCTGAAACCCCGGAGATTTTCTGACGCTGGGGGGCGCTATTCAGTTATTTCTGCCTGCTGTTTATAAACGGCAGATCAGAATAAGGCTACATTAACACGACCGATCCATTTTTGTGGTCTGCAAAAAACAGTCCGTTTTTTTTCACGGGTGCATCCGTGTGGCATCCGTTTCCGTTCCGTAGACGGTCCGTATGTCATCTGTTTGTCATCCGTGTGCCTTCCGTTTTTTTTGTGTACTGCAAAAAAACTGAAGGAGGGTAAATGCATAAATTTACTCAGGATCCATAGCTTCATCCTACATGAGGCGGTCACATGTTCAGTCCAGTACCATTTTCTACTGCTTTTCACAGCGTAGAGCACTCTGGTGATTTTCTTGTGCTTGTGCACTTCATATCAGTCTTTTCTGTCATTATAATGGCAGAAAGACACATAATGTCCCACTCTCCTGCATTTTGTAATTTTGCACCCTTTGGTGTCTTTCATGTGGCACTAAGGGGTGCTTAGCTTTGTATTTAGCCAAAAAAAATGAAAAAAAAAATTGACGTAGGGTTCCTTCTATTTTTGTAGCCAGCTAGGGTAAAGCAGACGGCTGCAGCCTGCAGACCACAGCTGGCAACCTCACCTTGGCTGGTAATCCAAAACTGAGGGCACCACACGCTGTTATTTTAAATTAAATAAATAATTAAAAAAAAAAAACACGTAGGGGTCCCCCCAAAATTGGATCACCAGCCAAGGTAAAGCAGACAGCTGGGGTCTGATATTCTCAGACTAAGGAGGTCCATGGTTATTGGACTCTCCCCAGCCTAAAAATAGCAGGCCGCAGCCGCCCCAGAAGTGGCGCATCCATTAGATGCGCCAATCCTGGTGCTTCGCCCCAGCTCATCCCGCGCCCTGGTGCGGTGGCAAACGGGGTAATATATGGGGTTAATACCAGATGTGTAATGTCACCTGGCATCAAGCCCTGGGGTTGGTGAGGTCAGGCATCTATCAGATACCCGACATCACCAACCCAGTCAGTAATAAAAAAAAATAGACGACAAATACATTTTTATTTGAAAAAACACTCCCCAAACCATTCCCTCTTTAACCAATTTATTAGAAAGAAAAACAAATCCAGGTCTGGTGTAATCCAAGGGGTTGCCATGACGATCCACACTGTCCCAGTCAATGAAGAGCAGGATGTTCCCCATTGGCTGGGAGAGCAATGCAGTGACCTGAGCTAACATCAATGGGTCAGTCCAGGTCACTGCAGGGCATGACAAGTGCTGCTGTCAGCGAGGTACATTACCTGCGCTGATCTCCAGCACTGCTGACAGCACCTGTCACTGAGTTCAATGACCTTCACAGCCAAGTATCGCGAGAGGCCCGTGACGTCACCTCTAGTCAGTCTCGGGTCGGAAGCGAGAGAAGGTGATGTGACAAGCGGCGGCCATGGAGGACAGTGACAGCGCTGAGGTCGGGATGGCGGGACTTCATCACCGCAGGTAAGCCGAGCGGGACCATGTGTGTGTGTGTGTGTGTGTGTGTGTGTGTATGTATGTGTACATGCCGCGGGCAGGAGGGGGCAGAGCGAGCTGAGCGGGGAAGTGTGGGCTTCCTGCACGTAACTAGGATAAACATCGGGTTACTAACCAAAGCGCTTTGGTTGGATACCTGATGTTTATCTTGGTTACCAGCTTCTGGCAGGCTGCCAGCGATGGCTCCTGCACACTGTAGCTGTAAAAAGCCCTGCTTTTTGCTGCTAGAACCGTTCTCGAACGTATCTAGAACTATCGAGCTTTTGCAAAAAGCTCGAGTTCTAGTTCGATCTCGAACAGCCCCCAAAATCACTCGAGCCTAGAACTGGAGAACCTCGAACCGCGAACCGCGCTCAACTCTAGTTATTAGATAGATTACTCCACTAGTATTACAGTTAATAAACCCATTGATGTTATAGGTACAACCGTTGGCTTCAGAAGTGAATGTCTTAGCTTAACTGGCATAGGAACAAGAAATACAGATATTATGATGGCACTTAAAAAAAACCTTTAATTCCAGCCAAGTTGGGCTCCTCTTTAGGGGGGCTGTAGGAAACTTGGGGATACTATATTTCCAATCGTGGGAGCTCTTTTTGAGATAAATCTAACATCATTTTTATATAACACTTCCCTTGTTGTCGGATCACTATTCAGGATGGGAATGCATTTTCTCACAATATCATTAAAATCCTCGCTATAAGTTGTGAAAAAATTTAAATAATTGTCTTTACTTGAAGATTTTATTCTATCACCCAATAGTAATTCACGTTTCATTTTCCTAACCTCATTACAAGACCAGGCCACTAAGTCGCTCGGATATCCTCTATCTGTTATTTCCTTACATTTATTTCTAAGTTCTCTTTCAAGATGCCTCTCATCACAACAATTTCGTTTGGTTCATATCAATTCTCCTTTGGGAATATTGGAAGTCACATGCCTGGGATGACATAAACCAAATATTAAAATGATGTTTTCCCTTATATCCTTGTGAAATGGTATGGTTGACACACCCGACGCTCCGACGCCAGCCTGCAGGGTGATGTCCAGGAAGTAAATTTGGTTTTGATGGTAATTAGATGTAAAACATAAGTTAAAATCATTGGAGTTAATATATTCCATAAAATATCCGATTTCTTCCTGACCACCACCCCACACCAGCAAGAGGTCGTCAATGTATCTTCCATATCTTTTTACCCGATGTTGCCACGGATTATTATCGTTCATCAACAAATTCTCTTCCCAGAAACCCATAGAGAGGTTAGCAAGGGAGGGAGAATATTTCCCTCCCATGCTAACACCCTGTTTCTGGATATAGAATACACCATTAAAAAGGAAATATTTACTGTTGAGAAGATGTTTGGGTTTTTTTTCTTTTTTTTTTTTCTCTCTCTTTTTCTCTCCCTCTCTCTCCCTTTTCCTTTCTATGCTGATAAAGTTCAATTTTAACTCATTAAACTCTCCCTGTTGTTTGGTATTCCTCTTTTGGGTGGAAATTGTGTAATATGTATACTTTGAACATACATATATATTTTTCTCAGAAAAAAATCATATTATTTAGTTAGCTACATATATTTTACAACTACCCATCATAATACAAACTTTTTTGCGAAGTATTTTTGAATTTTTATAGATCATAGAGAATTAATCTGAACTGCATATCCAATCCATTAAACTTTCTCTGTTATTTGCTATTTATCTTTGAGGTGTAAATTATGTTACTAGTATACATTTATACATATATGGATGTTTTTTTATAAAATACCCGTAGTATTAAAATTTTTATGTATATCTGACAATTATGTTTTGTAACACAAACCTATTGATACGTAGTATATTTGAATTTTTATGGATTGTTGGTAATTAATTAGATTTGTATATTCATATTTAATGTATAAAATGAATGCAAATTGGTAATATGGATTTATATAAAATACATGTTTTGCAATCATTTAGATTTTTACATGCATCACAGCAATCTACTAATGCTATACTGTTGGTGAGATGTATTATTGAGATTCTATTTAGATCGCTGTGATGTATTTGTAAATGTAGATGCATATTTATTGTATTCACAAATTAGAATGTTAATGGGGAATATGCATGTATGTGAAATATATTCTTGATAATCCAAATCATTTCTTTTTGATGATTACTTCTGTAATATGAATATGCTGTGAATTTTCTGAATTTTTTTAGATCGGTGAAAATTGATTTCAACTACATACGCATATACAACTTTTTTCTTTCCAAACAAGCTGAACTTTAGAAGCCCTTTGGATTGTTATGGATTAATTTGGAGTAATTCAGCAGAGATCTGCACCTGTCCATTTCAAAGACTTTCATGCATGGATTTATAAAAGGACTCACATCACTAAGGAAAGCCACTTGACAAAGGCTACACTCCAGTAGCCGAAACGCGTCGCCATACGTCATTCTTCCACTGGGGGTTATGGCTTTGTATGCTCATATGCTTATATGACCATTTTTAACTGGAACTAAGCTGCAATAAATTACCTGGAAATTTACTGACAGTGTATCTTCCTCCTTGCACTGGGCAACACCTTTTTCTATTTCTAAATTGTACCCTTTCCTGGCTGACTCCTGCACTTGCTTTTCCCTCCTGCATTGTGGTTTTGCTCACTGAATCCTGTATCAGTGCCCGTGAACCCTGTGGGGTGGCATGAAGCTCTATCCCTTTGGTCCTTGAGGGTCACCTTCCAGTGAATTTGTGGCGCTGGTAGCTTCAGTGCATGGAAACACCTCAGCCGCTGGTTTTGCTAGCGAAGCCCATAGGTTATACTATCCTAGCCTAGGGACCAATCCCTGTATTGCAGCCAAGTCCTTCCACGAGTAGATTATATGTGGAACAAGGTCACAAGAGGTTAGCTCCCGTGGTCTCTAGGACCTCTGCAGGGGATGATGAGGTCCTAGACCCCACATGGAGTCAATGCCATCCTAGTGATGTGACTGGTTTGGAGTAAGAGGTAGCAGTCACGCTGGCCCAGCTGCACAACAAAAGAAGGATCAGAGTGCAAAAGCACAGTGGTCAGCCCCTAGACAGTACGTCGGCTGCTACTGCCCACGATACTGACAGAATGCCACACCAAAGGCACTTCAAAAGAGCTCCCTGATGACAAGACATGAGTGGTTTGCATGCTGTGCTGTCAGAGACTGAAGCATAAAAGTTCTTAACCTGAGCACCACCTGCATGATGAGGTATCTGAATGCAAATCACAATCTGCAGTTGAATACACATCAGAAATAAACAGGAAAGATCTGAGGCTCCTCCTGCTACCTCTTCTTTTGCGGTCTCGGCCTTATCCTCCCCCTACCGAGCAACAAGACCACCTGGCTCCACGCAATAAGAGGATGTGACAGCACCATCAGTATCACCGAGCATCTCCACACTGTCCCATGGAAGTGTTCAGCTGTCCATTCTGCAAACACTGGAGAGAAATAGAATGTAGCCCCTACCTACCCACAAGCCCTGAATGGCAGCTGTCATGAATGTTATAAATATTACAAGGTCAGCTCTGTTTCATCACCCGTTCCCCTTTCCCATCAGATCCCAAGTGTGAATCCAATTTCCCCCAGCATTCTACTACCTTTGAAGTTATCCCTACATACTAACTGCAGTATCTTGGCTGAACCTGCACTCTATAAAAAACAAAGCAAAACTAAAATATTACAGTTATAGGTGAACCATTCACTGCACATGTATGGGATTGACACTTCTGGAATCAGGATGCACCAACAAATTTAAAGGTACCATTTCCATGTCTGTGGCAGATGAAGAAAGGCCCCAAACAGATGTTTCCTTTATCTCGGGATGCAGGTCCAGCTTGTTTGGTGTCAATTCAAACCATAATTTGTGAGATGGAATATGGCATGCATTTTTCAGATGCAAGGTGTTCCCTTGTTGAAATATTCCTGAAATACCAAAACTGGAACTTATGCTGAAGGTGTGATCTCACCTTAAATCACACTTTGTGAGCTCACACGTGGGTGGGCTCGACCCTGGTCTATATAGGAAATCTGACCCCCATCTCCCACGTTTGTTAGTAGTAGCTGTTGTTATGCGGCATTCACATCGGTATCTTGACGCAAAACAGGATCGTCACAAATGCGTTTCAGATCACTTCATTTCCAATGGGATTGCGGCAAGATGTGGTCACATGCGGTTGGGTGTGTCATACACAACCACGTGACTGCATCTTGCTGCGATCTCATTGGAAATTAATTGAAATGAAATGCATTTGTGATGGATCCAATTTTGCGGCAAAATACCGCTGATGTGAGCACTGCCTTAGCTAGGGTTTTTACTGCAGACTTATGGATTTAGAGTGGACAACCCCTTTAACTGAAAATGTCCTAAAATGTCCTAGTCCTGTTCTAGCTAAATTATCTGTATGTGCAATCTTTCATATGAACACTAGGTGGTAGGCAAAGTCACATAATATCTTTTGAATACCCTTAGGAAATGAAATCTTAAAACTACACTTTACAAATAAGAAAATATACATTTAACAAGCATTGCTTATTTAAAGTATACATTTATTGAAACAACTTGAGCCAATTTAAATAAAGTACTTGGCGTCAAAGGCATTTTTTGAAACAGTACACAAATAAAGCACAGTAAGATTATTATTTTGTTGGAAGGTAGTTCAAAACTATACTTTTTAATGGTGATGTCAAACTTGGGAGTTTTAAATTTACTTGAATGTAAAGAATAAATTATTATAAATAAATCGTACGTTTTTTTGTTTTGCGAACATGTTGTTCTATAGTAACACCAACAAGTGGAAAAAAAGTAAGATGATTAGACGTTTTCAAATTCGAATGCACCAAAATCACCAGGTTTTCAACAAAATTTGCTTTGCAGCAAATAAATTTGTACAACTCTCAATACTATAAGGCTTTTAACTGCTTAGAAAATTCACCTGGGCAAAAGGAGAGAAAGATGACCCTACAATCAATAAGAGGTAACACTCACACTTCAGGAGAGAGACTCTTACCCAGTGACACTGGAGATGGAAAATTACTCTGCCTAAGGGGTACTTCTCACACAGCGAGATCGCTAGCGAGATCCCTGCTGAGTCACAGGTTTTGTGACGCACCAGTGACCTCATCAGCGATCTCGCTGTGTGTGACACTGAGCAGCGACCTGGCCCCTGCTGTGAAATCGCTGATCGTTACACACAGTTCTGGTTCATTTTTTGCTTGTTGCTCTCCCACTGTGAAGCACACATCGCTGTGTTTGACAGCGAGAGAGCAATGATCTGAATGTGCAGGGAGCAGGGAGCCGGCTTCTGCAGATGCTTGTAACCAAGGTACATATCGGGTAACCAAGCAAAGTGCTTTGCTTGGTTACCTGATATTTTCCTTGGTTACTAGCGTATGCCGCTCTCAGGCTGCCAGTGCCGGCTCCCTGCTCCCTGCACACGTAGCCAGAGTACACATCAGGTAACTAAGCGAAGCGCTTTGTTAGGTAACCCGATGTGTACCCTGGCTACGAGTGCAGGGAGCCAGTGCTAAGCGGTGTGCGCTGGTAACCAGTGTAAATATCGGGTAGCCAAGCAAAGCATTTTGCTTAGTTACCCGATATTTACCTTGGTTACCAAGCGCAGCATCGTTTCCACGAGTCGCTGCTGACTGGTGGCTGGTCACTGGTCGCTGAGCCCTCGCGGGCAGGGACCTCTCTCCTCCTGTACCTGTCTGTGTCTTGTACTGTTTATGATTATTGTACTTGTCCCTATTATGTACACCCCTTTCACATGTAAAGCGCCATGGAATTGATGGCGCTATAATAATAAATAATAATAATAAATAATAATAATAATCTTCCTGATTGACAGCTCACCAGCGACCATGTAGCGACACACCATCGATCCTGACCAGGTCATATCGTGGTCGGAATCGCTGGTATGTCGTTTAGTGAGACGGTACCCTTAGGCCCCTTTCACACGTCCATTTTTTGCTATCAGTCACAATCCATTGAAATGTGAAAAAAATGGATCCAGGGATGGATCATTTTTTTCTCATTGACTTGTATTAGCGACGGATTGCGACGGATGGCCTCACGTTACATCCGTCATACAATGGATCTGAAGACAACTGTGACGGACACAATGTCCATATGAACGTTTATTGTGTGCATCGAAAAAACGGACAGCATCAGATCCGTCGCCATCTATTGTTAGTTGTAATGGAAGCCTATGGGCGCAGGATCTGTCATTATCCGTCAAATGACGGATCCGTTGACGGGTTCCGTTTTTCATATCTCAGCATGGCTAGAAGTGTTGTAAATTCACTTCTTTCACTTCTAGTCATGAAATCTCTGTCTCTCTCTGTTTTTTTACAGGATCCGTTGCATCAGTCAAAAAACAGATTGCGACTGATCCAGAAAACTGATGTATGAAAGAGGCCTAAGGGGCACTTTGCAAACTACGACATCGCAGGTGCGATGTCGGTGGGGTCAAATTGAAAGAGACGCACATCCGGCATCGCAGGCGATATCGTAGTGTGTAATTCCTAGATGATACGATTAACAAGCGCAAAAGCGTCGTAATCGTATCATCGGTGTAGTGTCGGCGTAATCCATAATTACGCTGACGCGACGGTCCGATGTTGTTCCTCGCTCCTGCGGCAGCACACATCGCTGTGTGTGAAGTCACAGGAGCGAGGAACATCTCCTACCGGCGTCACCGCGGCTTCCGTAGGATATGCGGAAGGAAGGAGGTGGGCAGAATATTTACATCCCGCTCATCTCCGCCCCTCCGCTCCTATTGGCTGCCTGCCGTGTTACTTCGCAGTGAAGCCGCACGACCCGCTCCCTTGATAAGGAGGCGGGTCGCCGGCCAGAGCGACATCGGACGGCAGGTGAGTACATGTGAAGCTGCCATAGTGATAATGTTTGCTACGGCAGCTATCAAAATGATATTGCAGCTGCGACGGGGGCGGGGACTATCGCACTTGGCATCGCAGCATCGGCTTGCGATGTCGCAGCGTGCAAAGTACCCCTTAGAAACTGTGCTCTGCTTGGAACCCCTCATCCGTCAAACCCCAAGTACTGACTATTCCCCCCATACAAAGTATGATAATCCATAAGATGTCATAGTTGCAGAGCATTATAGTGAAGCCTGAGTGACAACAAAATGAAATGTGGGTAATTGTGCTGGACAAGTTTTGTTTTTGTTTTTTTGAAAATTGAATCATTCTCAAAGTATTTGTATACTTTATTACATTTTAAGGGGTTTACAATAACAGGGGAGGGGGTAATTGAAGTATTTAAAATGCATTCTTAAAAATGTTGTTGAAAGAACAAAGAAGGGGAAGAGGAAGTGAAGAAAGGGTAGGCTAAAATTGGATGGGGGAAGGGGTATTGGAGGGGAGGTGAGAATAGAAGGGGTTAGGGAATATCAAGGGGGAGGAGAAAGGGAAGGGGTATTGGAGGGGAGGTGAGAATAGAAGGGGTTAGGGAATATCAAGGGGGAGGAGAAAGGGAAGGAGGAAGACGTTGAGGCAAATCGTTAAGTGTCAAAGTCAAGCAAGATTATAAACTCTTATATTCATTTAGCACAGTATATAAACACATTCGGAAATAACATATAACATTTATATTATTTAGAGAATGTCAAGGAACTAAGTCAAAACAAGGTTTGGTATATACATCTGGGAAAAAGGAGACCATCTTGTTTTATATTTTTATAGCTTTTTTCTTTTAACGCAATATCGTACTCATAAATTAGCTGAAACCCTGTCTGTAACTTCTGAAATAGATGGGATTCTTTCTTCTCTCCAGTTGGCTGCTAATAAATTCTTAATAACTAAGAAAATGTGACAGACAATGTATCTATATTTTTTCTCGTATTTTTCTAACCCTATGGAAAGAATGACCAATTCTGGAGTAAGATTTATATCTTTTGTAGTTAATTGCTTTAAGAGGTCATTCTCAAAGTATTTGAATTTGCATGAAACTGAGTTTCCAAAAATTTGACTCAAGCTCAAAGTCTAAACTGTAATCTAATGAAGATTCCAAGACTGCTGCAATTAAAAAATACAAGTTTTTCTGATAGCCTGGTAAAAAAAAATACCCACACCATATTCTCTATTGATTCGTTTTAACCCCTTAGAGACCACATTTTGAAAATCACTTTATAATATAATAACTCTGGAACGCTTCAGCAGATCCCAGTGATTCTGAGATTATTTGTAAAAGTGTCTGAATTTTGGTGAAAATTTTAATTTTTTTTTAATTTTCCAACTTTAAATTTTTATATGCTTAACCCCTTCACGACCTTGGATGTATATAGACATCATAGGTCGTATCCCCTTGGTAACCGCAGGCTCTGACAGCGAGTCCACGATAATCCCCGAACATAACTGCTGATCAGCAGACATGTGTGGCTAACAGGCATGGGTGGATCAGATAGGCATTATATGGACACGTTAGTTTTACTATATAGTGAACTGGCGTGGGTAGATCAGAGAGACATCATACTGACACGTTAGTTTTACTATATAGTGAACTGGTGCTGGTGGATCAGAGAGGCATCATACTGACATGTTATTTTTCCAATATAGTGAAGAGGGTGAATAAAAGAGCCCCAAAACAATTGTGCAATTAGTATATACCGCCCCCGTGCCAGCGGCCCAGCCACTCGGATCTGGAGCCGCGGTGGCTCGAGGGGTCTCCGGACCCGGGGGTTCGCGCGGACACTCGAATTAAAAGAATCAGAAGCGGAAAGTCTATATACAGGGGGATGTGAAAGTTCGTGACGCCACCGATGGTGAGTGGCAATGTGGGAGACCACCGCTCCTGTTGGGGAGTCCGGTGGCGATGGTGGAGCAGCAGGATGTTTAACCCCTCCGTGGTTAGGGGGTTTGTGCCCCGGGGCCCGTTGGATTGTTGGTGCTTGGGGGTGCTGTTGGGGGTAGGAAAAGGGGCCTTTCAGTGTACTCACTTAGTACAGGAATAACCCCACCGACAGCTTGCAAACCAGAATTCTGAGCACCACTGCAGCTTGGAGGGAGCACGCTTGGGTCCGTGCCCTTGGTGTTGCTATTAGCCTGCGGCCCTTTCCTTGACACCTGTTTTCCTCTAGTTGGACCCTCAAGTATGAAACTCTTCAGGTCCCGCTCACCCGTATAGCCAATGGAGTGAGCTTGCTCTCAGGGTTTACGCATAGGATTTCTTTGGACAGTATTGGGAAAGTCCTATCCCATCCGTGCGCTAGTACCCCAATTTTGGAGCGGGTTGGGGATGAATCTTGAAGTCTTCACCCCCATCGGGTAAATTACTGGGACGTCTGAAGCTACTTTCAGGCCTAAGGTCCACGTACCCGGTCGCGCCCTGCCCAGAGATGGCTCAAGGTCACCGGCTGCCCTCTGTGCCCCTTGACACGATGCCCTGTGACCGGGGTTCCAGCTCCTACCAGGCCCAGACCAACGTCTGCCACCTAGTACTCAAGGAGCCCTGCTCCTCAACTGTGACCTCTCACTTCAAGAGTTACCACCCAACTCCTCGTGACCTCTCTCCTTGAGAGTCACTACTCGACTCCCCTTTTTCACTTTGTCATTTTCCCCTACCAACCGCTCATCTGGGCAGCCCTATTTCCTTCAGGCCCCCCAATGGTGTGTCTGGTGTAAGTGTTCCTAGGATTTTGATTGGCTAAGCTGTTAGCAACACCAAAGGACCAAGACCTGTAACTAAGGAGGACCATCAAGGAATTCATCTAGGGATGTGTTCAGCATGTTTAAACTGTATATGCTTCACAGAACTTTTTAAAAATGTGGATGTGAAAACGAAATGTCTTTTATTTAGTTTAAAATGTTGTTTTAGCAGCAAATTTGTAATTTTCACAATGGATACTAGGAGAAAACAGACCCAAAGCAATTTCTCCAGAATAAGATAATGCACCATATGTGGTTAAAAACTGCTGATTTAGCACATAGAATGGCCTGGAAAGGAAACGACACAATTTTATTTTTGCAGCCTAAATTTGTCTGGAATGTCATGTCACATTCTCAGAGCTCCTGACTTGCCAAAAAAGCAGAAACTCCCACAAGTGACTCCTTTTTGAAAACTAGTCCCCAAAGGAATTCACGTAATGGTATACTGAGAATTTTTAACCTACAGATGATTTATAAACTTTAAAACATTTAGATGTGGGGAAAAAAATTCCCACTAAAATACTGTTTTAGCACTAAATGTGTATTTACACAAAAAATTACAGAGCACAATTTGTTATGCCCCATATGTGGTTGTACATTACTGTTTGAGCACACAGCATGGATGGAATGGGAGAAGTGTTATGTTATGTGCGCACTTACCGGATTTTGCCGCGGATTTTCCGCGGATTTGCTGCATGTTTCGCTGCAGAAAATGTTCATAACATCTCTGCAGTGAATCACCAGCAAATCCTATGGAGAAAAAAAATCCTGTGCGCACTGGGCGGAATTTGACAGCTGCATGTTTTGCTGCGGGAATCCCGCAGCAAAAACAAGTGCATGTCACTTCTTTTCCGCACATCGCTGCGGGATTTCACTCCATTGACTCCAATGTTAATCATGAAATCCCGCAGGGAATAACGCAGGCAGCAAATTCTGTGTGGTTCACTGCGTTTTCCTGCGTTATTCCCTGCGGTATTTCGCGGTTTACCTCCGGTAATGTACATCGCTGTTTGCGGTTTTGCAGGGAAGTGATGTCATTACAGGAAGAGGAAGCCGTGCAGAGTAAACACACAAAGATCACACACACACATCACAGACATCACAGACACATAGAACACAGACACAGACACATAGAACACACATAGAAAGAAAACGGAAATATAGAAAACAAAGAACGTGGGCTCCGCTGTATATTTACCATCCAGCCGAGGTAAGCACACAGCGGCGGCCCGGTATTCTCAGGCTAGGGAGGGAGAGGGGCAGGGATAATGTCCCCTGCCTCACTCCCCCTCCCGCAGCTGAGAATATCAGCCGCAGCTGCCCCGGGACTGTCGCATGCATTATGCGGCAATACCGGCGTGTCCTCGGCTCTTCTTGCCACCGTGTAGCAGTGGCAGCAAGGTAATACAAGGGGTTAATGATGGTGGGGGACCACCGCCATTAACTCCAGGCTTGATCATGGCAGCGTCTATGTGACAGCTGACATGATCAACCTGTAAGTAAAGTGAATAAAACACAGACACAGAAAAATCCTTTATTTTAAATAAAACAAACAAGCCTCGTTCACCATTTTATTAACCCCTCCCGCACCAAAGCTCCGGCGTAATCCACCGCTCCGGCGTAATCCACAGGTCCTGCACTGCTTCCATCCAGCCGCGACTGTCACAGACACAGCGCTGAATGAAAGCAGCAGACAGCAGAGGTAATTACCGGTCATTTCCCACGGCCGGTAATGTGAACTCACTGCCGACCGTGGGAAATGCAGCGATCTGTCATCTATCTATCTATCTATCCCTCTATCTGTCTGTCTATCTATCCCTCTATCTATTCTTCTGTCTATCTACTATCTCATAATTAAATGACTTTTTTTTTTCAATGTGCTTTATTGCATTGAATGCAATAAAGCACATCCCAACCCGCACGCGGCAAAACCGCGGCAATACCGTGAATAATACCGCGGTAAAACCGCAGCAAACCGCGGCAAACCGCATGCGGTTTTCAGGTGCGGTTTCCCGCGGTTTTTTACCGCGGGTGCGGTAATCTTTGAGAGCATGCGGAATTTTCACAAGAAAATTCCATTTCCCAGTGCGCACAAGGCCTTACTTGGCTTTTAGAATTCAGATTCCATTTGAATAGATTGTTGCTTTCATTAGCCAAGTCTCTAAGGTGGCAGAAAAACAAAAACAGGAATTCATCTAGGGGTGTAGTGAGCACTTTTATACCACAAGAGCCTCACAGAATTTTCTAACTGGAATGTGGAACAGCAAAAATAACCCCAAAAACTAAGTGACCATATTGTAGAAATTGCACGACTCAATGAATTAAACTTTCTGGAGAATTGCAAATATGTCAGCCTAGTGTCCATACATTGTGCCCAGCTTGTGCTTCTAGACACATGCATCAAGTAAATTACTCTCCCCTATAGAATAATGCCAAATGTGACCACTTACTGTTGTTTAGGCACAGAGGGGCTCAGAAGGAGGGGCATTTGGATTTGGGAGTGCAGCTGTTACTGGATTTTATTTGAGGGGGTACGAGCGGTCACTTTTCCAGAGTCTTTGCTCTGCCAGTAATGTGGGAACTCCTATTATTCAAATAACAGATGACGGACCTGAGTGGAGGCTGATTTTATGCAGGATACGTTAGAGTTTTAATGGTAAAACTTTGGGGTACAGAAATTTTTTTTATCACTTCCAGTATAAGGTTGGGATCCCATTCCTGTGTTTTACGCTGAGCACTTACGTAAGAGTTGCCATGGAAATTCCTCAAAAATGTGATTTAAGCGAAGCCCCCAATAGAAACACTCACTTTAATGAGGCAGATTGAGCCACTTTGGACTCCATTTTACTTTGGTTCTGGTGGAATCCATCCTTTTAAACGTGCACAGAATTGTTGTTGACCATTCTCGTGCACTAAAAAGACATCTATTATCATGGGACACTGCTGAAACAGAGACCAGATTGAGCCCAAAGTGTCTCCATCTGCCTAGTATTGAGTATTTTCATCAGATGTTTTGACTGATGCATAGTTTTGCAGATTTTCACAGAAATCGCGATGTGAGCACTCAGTGGAGAGCACAGAATAAATGGGACCGAGTCTTATTTCAATTTTTGGAAGGTAGAATGAACAAATAGCAGTACAAGAATAGTTATTATTTTTACACTTTCACTGTGGTAGATAGGATTACAGCGAAACCAAATTAATATACATGTAAAGCATCCAAGCTCTGAACCCGAGTCCTGTTTTTTTTTTTAAATTGGTGTTCGGCCCGAAAACAGAACCTCAGGTTCGCTCATCTTTATGCATCACACCACAATAATCATGTCATACCAGTCCAGATAATCAAAAGAAGATCCAAGGATGAGTAAAGCCAGGAAATAGGCTGCACTCCTTCGTCCATCTAGCGGGCACAGAACACTGTCCTGATGGATGGAATGAGTCTAGCAATTTTATTTTGAAGGCATCCCATCTTTGCTGCATTATATAGACAAGTCAAGATTAAAAAATGGCATATTTGTTGCAAATATTTCTATGACTTTTCAATTGACTTCACAAATCTGTTACTTGTGAACAGGGATTAGAACACATTTTGAATGTAGATAAACAGGTGTTTACATTCAGCTAACTGAAGAACATTAACCTTTACATTTACCTTTTTCACCTTGAAAGGTAATTGCACATCTGGAAGTTCTTGAGTAACCATGGAATTCCTTGGAGCAGTAAATCTTTCAAACAACTATTTTTACTAAATCACATGTTACGACAAGGTCCTTATTTCACGAGAAAAGTTCAGGTCTGGTGCACAAGTCTTTAATATCAACTATAAGGAATTACATTTTGATCATTTTCATCAACACTTCAATATATGGAGCATACATTTTCTAGAAGTTCTTTAAAATCTTCCTTATTGCCAGGATGTAGCTAATAGAAATGAGTGAACCAATTCTTAACAGTACAAATTTGTTATAAATTTTTCAACGTTGCAGATTACACAAATCCAACATTTTGTAGATTCGATTTGCACTGATTCATCAAAATGGTAGCCAGCTGGATTTTTTAGGAATGAGAAAGGGATAGAATAATTTACTAGTGGACATTATACTCACCTGTTTTGGGTCCTCATCTGTCATCTGTCTAAAGGCTACTTCACACACTGCCATATCGGTCCCGATATCGCTACTGTGGGTACCCGCCCCCATCTGTTGCGCGACACAGGCAAATCGCTGCCCGTGCCGCACAACATCGCCCAGAGCCGTTACACATACTTACCTGTCCGGCGACATCGCTGTGACCGGCGAACCGCCTCCTTTCTAAGGGGGCGGTCCGTGCGGCGTCACAGCGACGTCACTGAAGCGTCACTGAACCGCCACCCAATAGCAGCGGAGGGGCAGAGATGAGCGGGACGTAACATCCCGCCCACCTCCTTCCTTCTGCTTAGCAGCCGGGAGGCAGGTAAGGAGAGCTTCCTCGTTCCTGCGGCGTCACACGCAGTGATGTGTGCTGCCGCAGGAACGAGGAACAACTTCGTTACTGCTGCAGTAACGATTTTTAAGAATGGACCCCCATGTCGCCGATTAGCGATTTTGCACGTTTTTGCAACCATGCAAAATCGCTTATCGGTGTCACACGCAACGGCATCGCTAATGCGGCCGGATGTGCGTCACAAATTCCGTGACCCCAACGACTCCGCATTAGCGATGTCGCAGCGTGTAAAGCCCCCTTTAGGGTTCGTTTATATCTACGTCCAATCTTCATCTAGAAAAGGTGGATGAGTTTGGTGTTTCCTATGTCATGCGAGTGCTATGCGAGAGTGCAATTTTTTTCTCATTTAGCATCCATATGGCATCTGCATGCAATGCTTTGTTTTTTCTCAGCAGCTATTAATCAACATTCAATGCAGGTCCATTTACAGTGTTCTATGCAACAGACTGGTAATGTTTCCTTAGAAATTGAACACCATCCAAATGCTTCATGAGATGTTTCATATTTTTTCTCTCACCAATTGACTTGCACTAGCGAGTCTCAACCGTTTTATCAACCATACACAGCATTCTGCCCTCAGTGGGTCCCTGTGCCATATATAGTGCGGGGCTCTGTACAGGGCTGTGAGGCCTTCTGTTTCTTAGGGCCGGCATTATGTGCAGGCAAATTGGGCTGGGCCCCCATGATCTGAGGGCTCCCATGCTCTGAGGGCCCCCCAGCCTTTCAATCACAAACTGCAGCGATAGCACAACTTCTGTACTATCGCTGCAGTTTTCAGCGGTTGTAGAAGGACATGTGATGACATCACAGTCATGTGATTCACCAAAGGTCCTGCACTGCGGAAATCCCAGGCCTGTACATATCCGGTGTACAGGTCCTAGAGACCATGCCGCTATTCAAATGTATGACATCTTTCAGACGCGCGTACATTTGAACAGTGCGACTAGCGACTGGACTGAGGCAAAGAGCTCCTCAGCCCGCACCGACATGCAGCGGCCGTCATCACACTACTGCCGGAGCAGCAGAGAAGAAGAGGATGCGCAGGGGTGCAGAGAAGAGGTAAGCGCTGAGGAGGAGCCGAAGGAAAAAAATATATATGCTCACCTCTCCTGTTTCTTCCCCCTGGTGTCTCTACTTGCTTTTTGCAGACCGCAAGACACATAGACCAACAAGATCACGGAGGGGTCTATGAACCTGCGGACTGGTAAGGTACGGACACCTCAGGAACGGAAGACAGGTGAGAATAACTTTTATGTGTGTGTGTGTGTGTAAACAACGGCATAATAGGGGACAAGAAGTGGACTGGAATGAGGACATTACTAAAGGATGGGACCCGTTGTTACACTGCACAAAGATGGGGGGCCCGTTGCTACACTGCACAAGGATGGGGGGCCCGTTGCTACACTGCACAAGGATGAGGGGCCCATTTCTGCATGGCACAAGGATGGGGGGTCCGTTGCTGCACGGCACAAGTATGGTGGGCCTGTTGCTGCACGGCACAAGGAAGGGGGCATTACATTTTATTGGGGTCTATTTTTATTTTTGAAATTTTCCAGTAGCTGCTGCATTTCCCACCCCAGGCTTATACTCAAGCCAATACGTTTTCAGTTTTTTTGTGGTTAAATTAAGGGCCTTCAGTTTATACTCGGGTTGGCTTATACTCAGGTCGACTTATACTCAAGTATATACGGTAACTTGAGATGAGGGTGCATTGGTGGGGGAGGAGCGGTATTACTTTACAAGTGACATTATGGGGCAGTGGGGGACTTTATGGGGAAATGATCATTATGAGGCAATTAGGAAGGGAATTGTGAAAAGCAGCATAGTATAATGAGGAGCGGGGAGGGGGAATTTATGCAGAGAGATATTATAGACAGGGCAATTTTTGGGGGTACATTATGGAAAAGGGCACTTTGTGGCCCTATTTTGGAGAGGAGCACTATGTGGGAGGATATTTTGTGCAGTAAGTAATTAGCAACCCCTTCTGATTCCATTTGAAGGGGTGCTGGGCTAGTAGTATTACAATGGCTATTATAATATTCCAAATACCTCCAGTTATATTTTTTAGGTAGAATTTATTTTGGTTTTTCACAGTGTGCGACTGTTTCCCTTTTTTGTCTTATATTTACACATCAGAAAGCCATGGACCCCATAGGGGGGAGGGGCGACATGACCAGAGGGAAGGGAGGGAGTGAGGGGTTAATAAAGTTATAATGAGGGGCATTATGGGAAGATATAGAAGATTGGTGGAAAAAGGGTCCCTGTAGGGGAGGGGGGGGAGTATATAAGTGATGAGGGAGGGTCTTACCTCCCTTTTGGACTCTGGACGGCAACAGATTCTGAACAGGACCTAGGACCAAGACCAGGACCGACTAGCCATCTCCAGGATTCATGGCGGACCTCCAGGAACTGGATCGGATGATCCGAGCGGCGATGGCGGTCCACGGGGCCCAGGCAGTGCAGTCTCACTTCAGGGCTGCCTGGGTTTCCCCATCGGCACCTGCCCCTTGCTCCCCCCTCGCCGTGGACGGCGTTCCAGGCCCCCTGTCAGGTACTCTCCGGGCGCGGGGGGAGCGAGGAGGCCCAGTGAGAGCCCCCCTTGGGACCCTTTGCGGCGGGTCTGGCAGTGGCAGCTCCCTGCGTCCGCTCCGGCTGCCGGGAGGAATCTCCGGCGAGGCTGCGATGGCCGAGAAGGGGGCGTGGCCAGCCCGGGGCCTTTTTCCGGTCTCAGGCCTCGGGCTGGAGTACGGAGCCCAGCGGCGTCTCCCGGCCGGGAGCGAGCCCGGCGACGGACGGAGGCCAGCGGCGGCCTGGATAGCGGTGGGCCCGGCCTGGGGCTTACTTCCGGTCCCAGGCCGCGGGCTCAAGTTTGCAGGCCGGCAGCAGCCCGGGAACTGGGCCGTGCCCAGCGAGAACCGGAGGCACAGAGAGGGGGCGTGTCCAGCCTGGGGCCTGCTCTGGACGCCGGGCCCCCAGCGGTGGGGCACGTCCCGGCGGCTGCTTCTGTACAGGAGCGTGCCCGGCTGACGATGGAGGCCAGCAGTACCCCCCGAGGACGGTGGAGGGGCCGGGCGCAGGCAGCCAGCAGGGGGAACGGTGTGGGCAGGCGCCACCCGGATACCTGTAAGGCTGCGGAGAGCAGGAGGGACAGCGGGAGCCCTGCAGGGACCACCAGGTCCCTCAGGTCATCAGCACTGCGCCCGACGGCCGCGGTCTCCCTCGGGTGGGGGAGGACCCAGCGGGAGGTCTCGGTCGGAGGCCCTGGAGAGCAGGAACCAGCGGTGGGGAGCCCCCTGAGCTCGGGGAGAGGCTCCTCCAGGAAGAGGACTCGGTCGGCGGCGGCCCAGGGGACAGGACGGTCTTGTGGGCTGTCGCCGCACAGAAAGCAGAGGACGCCCACCGCCAGTGCCCACGCGGCTGCCCAGGAGGGTGGCTGTGGTGGAGGGGACGCATCGGCTGCGTCTTCTGGAGCTGGGACGGTGGAGGACGGCTACAGTGAGGAAGAAGAAGGAGCCCTCAGGTCGGGGATGAATCAGAGGAGCCGATGGCGGACGATGTCGCAGTATCGAATTCCATCTCCGCGTCACGGTTGGGTGAGCTAGCCGTGGATTCGGCATTGCTTGCGGTGCGGGGTGCTGGTCCTGGGGAGGTGGCTGCGGGCACGGCAGCGCCAGAGGGGTCAGCTTTGCTTAGCCAGTTGCTGGGGCTTTTGCAGGGTTTAGCGCGAGCGCCGGCGGCGGCCTGGACGGGGTCGGCGGTGGATGGCGCAGCGGCGGCTAGCGGCGAGAAGGCGCCGGTGGGAGTGGGTGTAGGTAGCGGAGTAGTGGAGCCTGCAGGCGATAAAGCGGGAGAAAAGGAGAAGGAAAAGGAGGATGAGGTGGTGCGGCTGGATGATAGGGCTAAGAGCGAGGTGTATGTGTGCTTTGAGGGACCGCTAGGGGCGCACCTCAAAAAAGAGGTGAGGGAAAAAATTTGGAAAGGGGAGTATGTGGAGATATTTTCCTTACTACCCCTGGAAAAATTTAACCTAGACAAGGTGAAGCCGAGCGATTCCAAGAAGGAAAAGGAGGAGGAAGAAAAACGCCGCTATAGGCTCATTCCTCGTTCCTTTTCCAATTGGTTGCAGGCATTCGCAATTTTGGCTAGCGTGGTAGGGGAAAAGGAGCCAGAGCACTGCTCGGCTCTATTCGGCTATATGGATGCAATCGGGGAGGCGTATCGCACGTACGGGGGCTTGGCATGGCTGCGGTATGATGAGCAGTTTAGGCAGCGGAAGGCGTTGCGGCCCGGCATGCGGTGGGATCATAAGGACATTTCCTTATGGATGCGCTTAATGGTGGCTCCGAGCCAGCCCTTTCGTGGCGGTGCCGGGGGAACGGGAGCCGGGCCCTCGGGGATCCAGAAAAAGGGTTTGTGCTGGCAATTTAACGAAGGCCAGTGCAAATTTGGTGCAGCATGTAGGTTCAAGCATGAGTTCTCCGGCTGCGGAGGGGGACATAGTTTGCCTAAATGTTTTAAGAAAGGGAGAGGCAAGGCCGGGGATGGGTCTGGTAAAAGGGAGGACGCCAGTGAAAGTAGGGGCGATGGCGCCATTTTTAAATAGGTATCCGGATGGGGCAGCGGCATCGCTTTTGCGGTTTGTTTTTTTGTACGGGTTTCAGATTCCGTCGACGGTTGAGGCATTGCCTCCGGTTTGTCATAATTTACGGTCGGCAAAGGATTACCCTATGGTTGTGGGTGAGAAGTTGGGTAAAGAGGTTGAGCTGGGCAGGATGGGGGGCCCATTTGAGAGCCCTCCGTGCAGTAATTTGGTGGTGTCCCCGCTGGGGGTGGTGCCAAAGAAGGAGCCGAATAAATTTCGGCTCATTCATCATCTTTCATTTCCGGAAGGGTCGTCTGTGAATGACGGCATTGCGCCGGAAATGTCGGCAGTGTACTACGTCTCGTTTGACAAAGCACTGGACTTGGTACGGGCGGCAGGACGCGGTGCATTGATGGCAAAGGCGGATGTAGAATCGGCGTTTCGTTTGTTGCCGGTGCATCCGGAGAGTCAGCACCTTCTGGGTTGCTGGTGGAATGGGAAGTTTTATGTTGATCGTTGTTTGCCCATGGGCTGTTCGATTTCTTGTTCATATTTTGAGGCTTTTAGTTCCTTTGTTGAGTGGGTGGTGCGGGACGTGTCCAGCTTGTCATCCATTATTCATTATTTGGATGATTTTCTGTGTGTTGGTCCGGCGGGTTCCATGGTTTGCGCTGGTTTGTTGTTCGCCTTGCAGAGTGTGGCGGATCGTTTCGGGATCCCTTTGGCGCAGGAAAAAACGGAGGGGCCGGCACCGGTTATGCGGTTCCTGGGGATTGAAATCGACTCGCTGGCCATGGAATGTAGGTTGCCGGAGGACAAGATTGTGGATTTGCGGAGCGCGGTTGCAGCAATGCTGGCAGCAAAAAAAGTGCAGCTTAAGGTGGTACAGTCTTTGCTTGGAAAGCTGAATTTTGCATGCAGGATTATGCCGATGGGGTGTGTTTTCGCCAGGAGGTTGGCGACAGCTACGGCAGGCGTGCGGTCCTCGGCGCATTTTGTGCGGGTCACGCGGGAGATCAAGGAAGATTTGTTGGTTTGGGACGTCTTCTTGCGGCATTTTCACGGCCGCACTTTGTGGTTGAAGAAGGTGGTGCCCAATGATGCGCTAGAACTGTATACGGATGCGGCCGGGTCGGCGGGTTTCGGCACCATTTTTCAGGGTCATTGGTGTGTGGGGAGGTGGCCCGAGGATTGGCGACAGGGTGGCCTGGTAAAAAATCTGGCCCTGCTCAAGTTGTTTCCAATCGTGGTGGCAGTGGAGTTGTGGGGGTCGCAATTTTCGGGACGTAAAGTGTGCTTTCATTGCGATAATCAGGCGGTTGTGCATGCAATAAACAGCTTGTCAGTGAAATCTGGACCGGTAGTGGCATATTTGCGGCATTTGGTGCTCAAGTGTTTGCTGTGGAATATTCATGTGGTTGCGAAACATGTGCCAGGGGTTGATAACGGGGTGGCTGACGCTTTATCTCGTTTTCAGTTCCACAGGTTTCGGGAGTTACTGCCGGGGGCAGACGAGATCGGAGCGGTGTGCCCAGAGGAGTTGTGGAGCCTAGTGAGGCAGTGATTGCGGGTTTGATTAGGAATTCGGTGACCAAGGTGACTTGGTGCCGTTATGCTAAAGTGTGGGTTGAGTGGCAGGCAGTGCTGGGTGAGATGTTTGGTAACGGGCAAGTGGATTATTTATTGGTGCTCTTGGCATTGGTGAGTGAGGATTTTAGGGCTGGGAGGTCAGCATCGGCTGTGGCGCTTAGGGTGGCGGCCGTGGCGTTTTGGTTAAAGGTTAGGGGTGAGCAGGATGTTTCACGGGATTTCCGGGTAAGGCAGGCATTGAAAGGTTTCCAGAAAGGGGTGAAGGTGCGGGACACTAGGCGGCCCATTTCGTTGGACTTGTTACGGCGTTTGGTGGATGGTTTGCAGGGGATTTGTGTCTCAGCGTATGAGACGGTGTTGTTTGAAACTGCTTTTGTGTTAGCTTTTTTAGGGGCTTTTCAGATAGGGGAATTGGTGAGCCCGTCGAGGGTTAGTGGGGGTGGTTTGTTATTAGAGGATGTGTCGGTAGTGGGACAGAGAGTGGAGTGTCGGCTTCGGCGGTCCAAGACGGACCAGATGGGTCGAGGCAGGTTAGTAGTGTTGTATGCGGTGCAAGGGGATGGCTTGTGCCCGATGCAGGTGGTGAGTAAGTTTTGTGGTCTGCGGGGCGGTCTTCCGGGCCCGCTGCTACGTCACGAGGACGGGCCTTGGTTGTCTCGTTACCAGTTTGTGGCAGTGCTGAGGAGTTGCATGCACTGGGCGGGTGAGCGCCCAGAGGATTACGGGTCCCATTCTTTCAGGATTAGGGCGGCTACCGAGGCTTCTCGTTGGGGCCTTGGAGATGACATGGTAAGATGGATTGGTCGGTGGGAGTCCTCTCGTTTTCGTGGTTATGTGCGCCCACAGTTATTATCTCGTTGAGGGCTCTGGTTAGAGTTTGTTTGTTCTGCCGTTGGGTTTGTTGTTCTTAGTTGCAATTTGGAATGGTGGTGTTGTTTGTTAAACTTGTTTCCTTTATTGTAGGAGTGTGTCTGATCTGGATCCTGGGGCACTCGTTCGTTTTCTGGGGGGCCCATCGGGCCGACGCTCGCCCGAGTGGTCGGCAGTTGGGTGTGGACAGATCGCTGGCCAAGTGGATTGGAGCGCGTGGCATGGAATGGAGCAGGGTCGTGCCGGAATTTGAATATTATTGCAGGATGGACAGACCTCCGAACGTGTTGGTTTTATACGTGGGGGGGAATGACCTGGGTTCACGGGCATCTCGCGATCTGATTAGGGACATTAAGATCGACCTATTGCGTTTATGGGCAAGGTATCCGGGCTTGATAGTGGTGTGGTCGGATATTGCGGCCAGATTATGGTGGAGGGGGGCTCGGTCGGTTGAGAAGATTAATCGCGCCCGGGCACAAGTGAACAGGGTGGTTGCGCGTTTCGTGCGGAGAAACGGCGGTGTGGTGGTGAGGCATGTGGACCTGGAATCGCCGAAGTGGCAGTTTAGGAGGAGTGATGGGGTTCATCTTAATGACATTGGTTCCGATTTATGGGCCCTGGGTTTGCGTGATGGTGTGGAGCAAGCCTTTGGTGTGTGGCCAGTCCAGGTCACGTAAGGTGTCACGTGTCCTGTCCTGTGGCGGGGGTAGGTCTGGTCCAGAAGCGGTTGTAAGGGATTGGTAGCTGGACCGAGAGGCACTGTCTTGGTATGGTGTCTCTGGGTTCCAGGAAATTTCAGGCACGGGGTTCTGCAAAGTTTGGGGGGTATTAATCCGTGGGGTGATTAATACCTCATCTCTGGGTCGGAGTGTTGCGGCCAGGGATATTGGTGTAGGAAAGGGTTTCTGGACCGGGCCTACATAGGGTTTCATGTACTGTTTATTATTATTATGTGTTACCTATTATTGTGTGTTTGGGGTCGCCCGTTGGACGGCACCCCCTTGTGTTAGTATGTTAATAATAGTTAATAAAGGCTGCTGTGGCCAATTTGTTTAACCAAGTCGCATGCAGTCGGTGTGTTATTTTTAGGTTAAGTTTGGGGGTAGAGTAACCATCACGACCGGAGAATCCTTCCTCAGTGGTCAAGAAAGCCATGGACCCCATAGGGGGGAGGGGCGACATGACCAGAGGGAAGGGAGGGAGTGAGGGGTTAATAAAGTTATGAGAGGCATTATGGGAAGATATAGGGGATTGGTAGAAAAAGGGTCCCTGTAGGGGAGGGGGGGAGTATATAAGTGATGAGGGAGAGTCTTACCTCCCTTTTGGACTCTGGATGGTGACAGATTTCCGCCCACCCTCCCTTTTTGTGTTTGTGAGTTTGTTTTAACTATGTTCAAAAAAAAAAAAAAAAAAGAGAAATTTATCGTGAAAGGGATGTATGTTTTGTCGCAGCAGCGGGGGTAGGTCTGGTCCAGAAGCGATTGTAAGGGATTGGTAGCTGGACCGAGAGGCACTGTCTTGGTATGGTGTCTCTGGGTTTCGGGAAATTGCAGGCACGGGGTTCTGCAAAGTTTGGGGGGTATTAATCCGTGGGGTGATTAATACCTCATCTCTGGGTCGGAGTGTTGCAGCCAGTGATATTGGTGTAGGAAAGGGTTTCTGGACCGGACTTACATAGGGTTTCATGTACCGTTTATTATTATTATGTGTTACCTATTATTGTGTGTTTGGGGTCGCCCGTTGGACGGCGCCCCCTTGTGTTAGTATGTTAATAATAGGTAATAAAGGCTGCTGTGGCCAATTTGTTTAACCAAGTCGCATGCAGTCGGTGTGTTATTTTTAGGTAAAGTTTGGGGGGTAGAGTAACCATCACGACCGGAGAATCCTTCCTCAGTGGTCAAGCCAGATACGCACCTGTCCACAATTGTAAAAGTGCTGCCAGTCCGGTTTGTAGTTAGGTTAGTACCAGCGTGGGAAACTAGCAAGGGAACCCCTGTTTCATTCTGTTTTTGTCCTATTAGATAGATAGATAGATACATACATACATACATAAATACATAAAAAGACATGCCTACTGTATTTCAAAAAACAGTGGGCAAATGACAGGTTCAGTAACGGAAATAACAGTCTACTGATAAATCAGAAAAAAACAGAATAAAGATTAAACTATTAGCAATATAATTGTCTCCATATTAAATTTTCATATTCACAGTAAAAAAAGTGTATTTTTGATAATACAGCTGAAAAAGGTAAAAAGTAAAAGAAAGGCAAGGTGGGGTTTTGAACACTAGAATTCTGTGTGACACTGGGTCATATAATAAGACAATTGTCCTAGGCTATGTGACAATTCACGATTAGAGCAATTTTCAGTACAGGCACCATAGATTTTTGATTTTCTTTTGTCCTGATGAAGGAGACTGAGTTTCTCAGAAACACGTAGAACTGAATAAAAAAAGATATTTGATATAATCAACATATTGACATTTTGGTGACAGTGCAGCATTAACCCTGTTCTCCTCTCCAGTATTGATAGTTCCATTTTATGACTTGTATCCTGCATTTTCATGTTTTCCCCTTTTCAGGCATTAATTCTTAATTTGAAACTGATTGAGCTGGTGGACAGAGATTATCAGTTGTAATTTTTTGTTATACACAAAAAGATAAATTACTGAGCTACATTCCTGTTATAGCTCACAAACCCAAGCCGCCGAAGTATTGAGGAAATTTTGCATCAGTACTGAGCAGTGCAGATGTAAGGCTAGATATTGTTTTTTTCACTATTTCACTAGTTCGTTCAGAACTACAAGTCTTCCCACATAATACAAGTCCTTGTATGGCTATGTTGACATGAAAATAAAAAGTACATAGTAGTGCTACACTGATGATCAACTTTTATGTTTTTGGTTGTGGTAAACATCTTAGAAAGCTCAGCACAATATTTCTGGGTATCTCTCTTCCTGTTTCTTTACTCTTATCTTCATTCTTCCTCACCACTCCCTTCTTCATATAATAATGCTACGACTGAGCTCTAAGGCTATGTGCGCACAGTGCGTTTTTCGCGGCGTTTTTGCGTGTTTTTCGGGTGCGTTTTTGGCCTCAAAACTGCAGGACTTTGCTTCCCCAGCAAAGTCTATGAGTTTTCATTTTTGCTGTCCGCACACATCTGTTTTTTTACCTGCGTTTTTGGGTAAAAAAAAAAAAAATGGACATGTCAGTTCTTTCCTGCGTTTTTCTGCGTTTTACCCCCATGCAATGCATTGGAAAAACGCAGCAAAATACAGAGATCAAAAACGCAGCAAAACGCAGCCAACAACACACCAAATCGCGGCAAAAACGCATGCGTTTTTTGATGCGTTTTTTCGACGCAGGTGCGCTTTTGTGCGTTTTTAGCGGCCAAAAACGCAGCGTCAAAAAGACGCAGTGTGCGAACCTAGCCTAACACTCTCACGGGGATGGATAAACCAGGGGAGATGTAAAACCAGAAATCCACAGATCCCAAAACAGGATTGGTCCCTGCCTGACAACAAAGATTGTCACCCTAAGATTATGTAATGGCACCCTAATCCTTGATGGCTGACCCTGAATGTTCTTAAAGGGAACCTGTCAGGTCAAAAAAGCGTTCTGACCTACAAGCAGCAGCCTGTGTGAGCTATTAACCCCTTCCTACTCATGCCTGTGTTGTTTTATTGTGTAATGTGAAAGTAATAAAATAACGTTTTATTACTTTCATATTCTCTATGTAAGTGATAGTATCTCTAGCCCCATGGGTGCCTCATCGCCCTGTGGGCATCTACATGCCCACTGGGGCTTGATACCATGGATTTACATTAGCGACGTGACTGTCGCTTCTTTAGAATCTTGCATGCGTGCGCACTTGTCACGGGTGGGGAGGACGCAACTGCGCTGCGCTCGCTAACGCTCGTGTCCGGCGCTGCTGCGATGGCTGCTTGGTGGCTCGAGCGGTGGGCCGGATCCGGGGACTCGAGCGGCGCTCCTCGCCCGTGAGTGAAAGGGGTGGTTGGTTTGGGGGATTTAGTCCGTGACGCCACCCACGGGTTGTGGTGAGGTTGGGCACCACCGCTGCTGGTGACGGGGATCCCGGGAGCGATGGTAGGGAGCAGCTGGGATGTTGTTTTCCCCCTCCATGGGTAGGGGTTGGTGGTCCCGAGGCCCGGTGAGGTGACGGGGAGGCAGGGTTGGAAAGGTGCAGGGTCGCCTGGACTGCGCAGCGCGGTGCCGGATGGCACGGTTGTACTCACTTAGCCACAAATGTACACAAAGCCGGCTGCTGTGGTTTCTCCTGGACGGTTGGTGGTGGCTGCCTTTCCCTGCACCTTTGTGTATGTTCGGTTCCGATGGCTTCCCAACGGTAACCCACTCCCCAGCGTGTATATTTGCCGGAGGAGCCCTTTTGCCTGCAGGCTCTGGCCCTTGGAACTCTAGCTGTGGTGGTAGCTGTATTTCCTTCTACTGGTCGGACGGTTGCCTTCTATCGGGTCTTGGCTGTTAGAAAACCGCTGGGGTTCTGGTCACTGACGGATTTGACCTCTTAACGGTGACTCCAAGCCTGGTCGGGGTCCGCAGGCCCTGCCGGTGTGTGCTGGCTTCACTTCGCTCCCCGGTTCGGTACCGGCGGGCCACTGCCTGACCCCGGTCCTATGGTTCCGCGTTGATTTGCCTCTCCTGCAGACGGCAACCACCGTCTGCCAACCTTGCTCTTAGTGCCCGGGCCACACACCCGGACATGGTCAGTTTACTCCTTTTCACTCCTTCACTCCTCTCTCTTGCACTTCCCTAACTCAACTCTCTCCTCCTTTTCCCGCCTCCAGGACTGTGAACTCCTCAGTGGGTAGGGCCAACCGCCTGGCTCCACCCCACCTGGTGTGGACATCAGCCCCTGGAAGGAGGCAACAAGGATTTTGTGTCTGGCTGATGTGCCGGTCTCGAGGTGGGGTGTGTGTGTTGCAGTACCTGTGACGACCTGGCTAGTCCAGGGCGCCACATTCCCCCTCGGTTAAATGCAGACCGTCCGCGAACTGCCCGTCCATCACCGGTTTTATTTTTCTTTTTAACTGTAAAGATATAAAAACAGCACAGTATGGATTTCAAATCTTCCCTTACGGGAGGCATGTCACTTAAACATTGCAAAACACATATATATAAATTTTTAATAATAACGGACGGATGGCTTCCACTCTCCCACCCAAGCAACCTAGCCCTGATGCTGCCCCTAAGAAGTGGGCAGCACCCCTTGTCCCCAGTCCTGATCCAGGCTGCCCGAGCGGGAACGGGTACGGTGCCTCGCACCCGGCTGTCACTTCAGGGTACCCCACGTCCATGGGGGACCCCTGACCCCTGGAGGATCGCCACCGGTTGCGGTAGTGGCGGGCCTTGGCCATCACTTCCCTCCAGGCCCATCCTCCAAATCTGCCTCTCCGGAGGCGGCAACGGAAAACATGCCCCAAACTTATTTACAATCCCACCAGTTCGTGGGTGCCCTGCAAGTTCTCAGGCATGTCCATGAAGAGTTCCTCATGCCAAGGGTAACAAAGGGTCCCTCCAGGGACAACTTGCCGGCAACGGCCGGGTCAATCACGGTGTCAATCAGGTTATTTACTTGGTCTGATTCATTCATTTACTTATTTACACACTCAACGTATAACACCCCTAAATGGTAGTTTCCCTGTACCTAAGCGGGGGTCGGCCTCGGTTGGGGCGTGTGGACTAGAGATGAGCGAACCGGTCATGGTTCAGCTCAAGTTCGGTTCGTCGAACGGAGGTCCCGTTCGAGTTCGGTTCGTCGAACGTTCGACGAACCAAACTCGAACCTATAGGATATAATGGGAGGCAATCAGAAACACATAAAAATGCATGATAAATGTACACAAACAGTTAATAAACATTGCCATAACACTTACTGGTCCCCGCGATCCCTCCTGCACTCTGTCTCCTGCCGCTATTCCATCCGATGATCGCTGAATCCTCCCGGTGACCAGCACTGCCAGCAGTCATGCAGGACCTATCGTGACATCAAAATAGCCATGTGACCAGTCACGTGGCTATTATCTCATTGGCTGCAGACTGGTCACATGACTATGACGCGTCATGTAGGACCTGCGAGTGCATCTCTCCGGTACACGGTAGACATTTGTGTATCGCCGTGTACCGGCGACATGCTCTAGCACACGGTCGACTCCCCGTTCCGTTAGGGACCGGCTGACACAGCCGGTCATTAACGGAGATCACCGTTGCCATAGCAACGCAGTTAGCGGTGACGTCACCGCTAACCGCGGCTCCGGGAGCACCGTTGCTATGGTAACGCGTCTGTCAGCGTTACCGCTGACAGCCAGCAGCACTGATCACTCACGGAGTGAAGGCTGCATGGGGAGCAGCAGCGTCTTCCCCCATGCAGCAGTGATGGAGCAGAGCTGCATTTGTTGAACGAGAAAGACAGAAGACCATGGATCGTGGAGGGCTGACAGGGGGTAATAAAGATGGAGTCTCTAATGTGTCTGTGTATTTATTTCTATTAAAGTATTTTTTCTCTGTGTGGTGTTTTTTTTAACCCTTTATTGGAGATTCTTAATGGCCGGGTCAAATGTGCCTGACATTAAGAATCTCTGGCTTAATACTGGCTAGTAAAACAAAGCCAGTATTAACTCATGATTACCAAACAAGCCACCCGGCTCCAGGGCTGTTGGAAGAGTTGGATACAGCGCCAGATGATGGCGCTTCTATGAGAGCGCCATTTTCTGGGGCGGCTGCGGACTGCAATTCGCAGCAGAGGCGCCCAGAAACCTTGGGCTAACCTGTGCTGCGGATTCCAATCCCCAGCTGCCTAGTTGTACCTGGCTGGACACAAAAATGGGGCGAAGCCCACGTCATTTGTTTTTTAATTATTTCATGAAATAAGTGAAATAATTAAAAAAAACGGGCTTCCCTATATTTTTGGTTCCCAGCCGGGTACAAATAGGCAACTGGGGGTTGGAGGCAGCCCATGGCTGCTTGCTGTACCTGGCTAGCATACAAAAATATGGCGAAGCCCACGTCATTTTTTTGGTGGGGAAAAAACTTCTGCATACAATCCTGGATGGATATACCAAGTAGTCTACAGACAATTGTTAGCGCTTGACCCCAATAACCATTAAATCTGCAGCTAGGTTTGTAGGCAAAAAATCTCCTTTAATTTGCCTGGAATCAGAAATGAATTTTAAACCAGCGCTGATAAGAGGTTTTTTTATTAATATTTTATACCTTTTATTGCTATCCTTGTTTTAGACACAAATTTATTCAAAACAATTCACACAATAGAACAAGGAAAACGAAAGAAGAATAAACCACATATGGTAGAAATAAAAATAAAAGTAAAAATAAAGAATAAGTAATTGATAGTGCAGCAAACAGATACCAGGTGTCTGGTTGCAGTACCCTGGCCGGTAGTAGAACAATTATGAAATCTAGTATAGTATATTAAGTGATGCTTCAAGGCATATGATATTTAATGCCAATTGAAACTATCACTGCAATATGATTTTTCAGATACCTGGAGAGTTTTTTTCAATCCATAAGCAAAAAGGTTTTTAATAGAGGCTTAAATTATAAGCAGCAATTTCAGCGTTCCAAGTGCATTTAAATGAATTTGAAGAAACTGCACTTCAGGATTGTAGTGAGGATGAGGTGCCCCAGCTCATCAAGTGTTCCAGTAGGAGTTTACCTCATCCTCACTACAATCCTGAAGTGCAGTTTCTTCAAATTCATTTAAAGGCACTTGGAACGCTGAAATTGCTGCCTGAACTTGACTGCAGGTAAACTCCTATTGGAACACTTGATGAGATGGGGCACCTCATCCTCACTACAATCCTGAAGTGCAGTTTCTTCAAATTCATTTAAAGGCACTTGGAACGCTGAAATTGCTGCCTGAACTTGAATATTTGTACCCGGCTGGGAACCAAATATAAAGGGAAGCCCTTTTTTTATTATTTCATGAATTTCATGAAATAATTAGAAAACAAATGACGTAGGCTTCGCCCCATTTTTGTGTCCAGCCAGGTACAACTAGGCAGCTGGGGATTGGAATCCTCAGCACAGGTTGGCCTGAGCTTTCTGGGCCCCACTGCTGCGATTTGCAGTCTGCAGCCGCCTCGGAAAATGGCACTTTCATAGAAGCGCCATCTTCTGGCGCTGTATCCAACTCTTCCAGCACCTGTTTGCTATACCTGGCTGGCATACAAAAATATGACGAAGCTCACGTCCTTTTTTTGTAGTTTTTTGGCAAAAAAAATTAAAAATGCTTCCCTGGATTTTACATTGCCAGTGAAGGTAACACCAAGCAGTGGGGGTTAGCAGCCAGTAGCTGCTTGGATTACCCTTAGCTAGCAATACAAAAAATGCAGCGGGAGCCCATATATATTTTTTTTAATTATTTATTTAAATAACTAAAAACAAAATGGGCTTCCCTGTATTTTGATTGCTGGACATCACAGTGCTGTAAAAATAAATCTTTAAAAAAAATGACGTAGCGCTCCGCGGTATTTTTGATTCTCAGCGCAGATAAAGCAGAGAGCTATGGGTTGCCACCCCCATCTGCCTGCCGTTACCTTGGTTGGCAATCAAAATACAGAGAAGCCCATTAATTTTTTCTATTTAAAAAATAGTTAAAAAAAATTACGTTGGGTCCCCCCATTTTTGATAGCCAGCTAGGGTAAAGCAGACGGCTGTAGCCTGAAAACCACAGCTGGCAGCTTTACCGTGGTTGGGGATCCAATGTGGAGGTCCCCTCAGGCTCTTTTTTATAATTATTTTATAAATATTAATAATTACACAAAAAAAGTAGGGTCCCCCCCAAATTGGATCACCAGCCAAGGTAAAGCGGACAGCTGTGGTCTGGTATTCTCAGGGTGGGAAGGTCCATAGTTATTGGGCCTTCACAGCCTAAAAATAGCAGGCCGCAGGCACCCCAGACGTGGCGCATCCACTAGATGTGCCAATCCTGGCGCTTCACCCCAGCTCATCCCATGCCCTGGTGCAGTGGCAAATGGGGTAATAAATCGGGTTGATACTAGCTGTAAGGTCACCTGACATCAAGCCCAGCAGTTTGTGATGTCATGGCGTCTATTAGATACCCAACATCATAAACTGTCAGTACTAACAAAAAAAAATCAACAAAAGAAATTTATTTGAAAAAACAGTCCCCAAAACCTTTCCTCTTTCACCAATTTCTTGTAAGAAAAAAAATAAAGGGGTCCCACGACGACTCTGGACCGTCTAGAATATGGGGGGGAGACACTCGGGGAACGTATCCCCCATTTTCTAGGAGTGCAGACCCTTCATGTGAGGACTGTGGGTGCAATGAATCTGCACTCACTCTCCCCGGGTCCACAGCAGCAGAGTCCATGTCGTAATGGTTGCTACCAAAGCTGCAATGCCCTGCTCATGAGGTAAGGGCATGCCTAATCAGGAGAACTATTCTACATTTCCAAATATTGGTATTTGCTGATATTATTGCTATTCCACCTACTATATATTGGGGATAGGATCTTGGAGATGGAATACCCCTTTAAGTCCAGTTATCCAGCTGAGTGAATACTTAACAACAGAGCTTGCTATTTAGATGTGTTTTCTTGTGGCGTATAACGGACTCTCATGTTTGGTAGTCGTTCAGCAGGGAAACTATAAAAGCAAATATCTCCATTTGGAAATGTAGTATATAGCTCTCCTGATCAATTATGTTCCTTACCTCAGGAGCAGGGCATTGCAGTAATAATAATAATTTATTCATTTATATAGCGTTATTAATTCCATAGCGCTGTATGTCTTTGGAGTGTAGGAGGAAACCAGAGTACCAGGAGGAAACCCACGCAAACACAGGGAGAACATACAAACTCCTTGCAGATGGTGTCCTTGGTGAGAATTGAACCCAGGACCTCAGCGCTGCAAGACTGCAGTGCTAACCACTGAGCCACCGTGCCACCCGTTTAGCTGACAGATGCATAACCACCACTCACTGTGTCTGAACACAGGAAGCTGAACTGACAGCCGCTCTGTGCATGCGGCAGCGTCTATTGTGAAGAAGAGGGCCGTGGGGGGATAAACGCTGCACAGGTACCGTGGGACACCGGGGAACACCGGTGGGGTTATAGGGGGTGACCTGGCAGGGCCTGGGGAGGAGTTTTCTGTCGCATGTGTCATGGCACATGTGACAGAAATCAGAGGAGTAGGGTGAATGCGGCCGGCGCGCTGCTGCGCGCACGGCCATCTTGGATTTCTGGGAGGGCATCAGGGGGGGCACTTTGGCGACACCGGGGGACTGGAGGGGACCGGAGGGGACCGGGGAGGAGATTTATCATGTTTGTTCATGCCAGATGGGAGATAAATAATTTTTTACCGGCGCTGTCATTTACTGTAACGTGATCATCGGTGTGCGGTGTATACCTGTGATCACGTGAGCGGGGACCGGAAAAACCGTCCTGAATCATGATCTCCAGTGTCTCAGCTAGCCCTGAAACTCCGGAGATTTTCTGACGCTGGGGGGCGTTATTCAGTTATTTCTGCCTGCTGTTTATAAACGGCAGATCAGAATAAGACTACATTAACACGACCGATCCATTTTTGCGGTCTGCAAAAAACAGTCCGTTTTTTTTCACGGGTGCATCCGTGTGGCATCCGTTTCCGTTCCGTAGACGGTCCGTATGTCATCTGTTTGTCATCCGTGTGCCTTCTGGTTTTTTTGTGTACTGCAAAAAAACTGAAGGAGGGTAAATGCATAAATTTACCCAGGATCCATAGCTTCATCCTACATGAGGCGGTCACATGTTCACTCCAGTACCATTTTCTACTGCTTTTCACAGTGTAGAGCGCTCTGGTGATTTTCTTGTGCTTGTGCACTTCATATCAGTCTTTTCTGTCATTATAATGGCAGAAAGACACATAATGTCCCACTCTCCTGCATTTTGTAATTTTGCACCCTTTGGTGCCTTTCATGTGGCACTAAGGGGTGCTTAGCTTTGTATTTAGCCAAAAAAAAAAAAATGACGTAGGGTTCGCCCTATTTTTGTAGCCAGCTAGGGTAAAGCAGACAGCTGCAGCCTGCAGACCACAGCTGGCAATTTCACCTTGGCTGGTAATCCAAAACTGAGGGCACCCCACGCTGTTATTTTAAATTAAATAAATAATCTTAAAAAAAAAACACTTAGGGGTCCCCCCAAAATTGGATCACCAGCCAAGGTAAAGCAGACAGCTGGGGTCTGATATTCTCAGACTAGGGAGGTCCATGGTTATTGGACTCTCCCCAGCCTAAAAATAGCAGGCTGCAGCCGCCCCAGAAGTGGCGCATCCATTAGATGTGCCAATCCTGGTGCTTCGCCCCAGCTCATCCCGCGCCTTGGTGCGGTGGCAAACGGGGTAATATATGGGGTTAATACCAGATGTGTAATGTCACCTGGCATCAAGCCCTGGGGTTGGTGAGGTCAGGCGTCTATCAGATACCCGACATCACCAACCCAGTCAGTAATAAAAAAAAATAGACGACAAACACATTTTTATTTGAAAATTACTCCCCAATACATTCCCTCTTTAACCAATTTATTAGAAAGAAAAACAAATCCAGGTCTGGTGTAATCCAAGGGGTTGCCATGACGATCCACACTGTCCCAGTCAATGAAGAGCAGGATGTTCCCCATTGGCTGGGAGAGCAGTGCAGTGACCTGAGCTAACATCAATGGGTCAGCCGAGGTCACTGCAGGGGATGACAAGTGCTGCTGTCAGCGAGGTACATTACCTGCGCTGATCTCCTGCACTGCTGACAGCACCTGTAACTGAGTTCAATGACCTTCACAGCCAAGTATCGCGAGAGGCCCGTGACGTCACCGCTAGTCAGTCTCAGGTCGGAAGCAAGAGAAGGTGATGTGACAAGCGGCGGCCATGGAGGACAGTGACAGCGCTGAGGTCGGGACTTCATCACCGCAGGTAAGCCGAGCGGTACCATGTGTGCAGAGTGCCAGGAGGACGTCAGTGTCGTGGACTGCATGGCTGGGAACGTGTGTGTGTGTGTGTGTATGTATGTGTACATGCCGCGTGCAGTAGGGGGCAGAGCGAGCTGAGCGGGGAAGTGTGGGCTTCCTGCACGTAACTAGGATAAACATCGGGTTACTAACCAAAGCGCTTTGCTTGGATACCCAATGTTTATCTTGGTTACCAGCTTCTGGCAGGCTGCCAGCGATGGCTCCTGCACACTGTAGCTGTAAAAAGCCCTGCTTTTTGCTGCTAGAACCGTTCTCGAACGTATGTAGAACTATCGAGCGTTAGCAAAAAGCTCGAGTTCTAGTTCTATCTAGAACAGCCCCCAAAATCACTCGAGCCGCGAACTGGAGAACCTCGAACCGCGAACCGCGCTCAACTCTAGTGTGGACCTTCGGGGCCTAATGTTAGTGGTGACAGGCAGTGGGGCTGAGGAAACAACTGGTTCCCCTTCCCGTCTATCGTGTGGTGCAGGTGGAGACACAGGGGGGCTGGGTACAGGTGCATCCCTGGGCACTGGTTCATTGGCGGCTACTTCCATCTCTTTTTCCTCCACAGGTTGTGGGAACAGTATCACGGGAAGAATCACTGCGCCGTTCTGCATAGGCCTATCTGCCGGGAAATCGCCCATCATGGTGTGGATTACCTCTTTTTCTTTCACCCCAGCCGGTCGGGGGGCCGGAACTTCAGTTGCCACCCTCAACGGTGGTGGGCACCTCTTCAGGTGGTCCCTGGAAACCGTGGCCGAAGTCTTCCCCTGGTCACGACTGATCTGGTAGGCCTTCCCATTCTCCCATTCAGTGGGTTGTATAACATACGGGGTCTTCTCCCATTGGTCATCCAGCTTATGGGTCCTTCCCTTTCGCTTCAGTACTACATCCCCAGGCTGAAAGGGACCTGCAAGAGCCTTCCTGTTGAAGCACTGCTCCTGCTGTCCCCGACTCCGGCACAAGTTCTTTTCTACGTATTCTTGGACCTGTCTGTACTGCGCCCTCCGCCGAGTGTCCCATCCAGCAGTCGAAGGGAGGGCTTCTGGGGCTTCCAAACCCATTTCTAAGTCTACTGGCAGCCAGCCTGGCCAAGCTCTCATCAGGTACACTGGTGTACATTTGGTAGAGCTGGAGGGGATGTTATTGTACATATCGACCAGATCAGGCAGCTTTTCTGGCCACAGGTTCCGCTCTTCTAGTGGTAACGTCTTGAGTAGAGATGAGCGAACTGGTCCCGGTTCGGCTCGAGGCCGGTTCGCCAAACGGGGGTCCCGTTCGAGTTCGGTTCGTCGAGCGTTCGACGAACCGAACTCGAACGTATAGGCTATAATGGGAGGCAATCACAAACACATAAAAATGCATGATAAATGTACACAAACAGTTAATAAACATTTCCATAACACTTACCGGTCCTCGCGATCCCTTCTGCACTCTGTCTCCTGCCGCTATTCCATCCGATGATCGCTGAATCCTCCCAGTGACCTGCACTGCCAGCAGAGATGCAGGACCTATCGTGACGTCAAAATAGCCATGTGACCAGTCACGTGGCTATTATCTCATTGGCTACAGACTGGTCACATGACTATGACACGTCATGTAGGACCTGCGAGTGCATCTCTCCGGTACACGGTGCACATATGTGTATCGCCGTGTACCGGCGACATGCTCTAGCACACGGTCGACTCCCCGTTCCGTTAGGGACCGGCTGACACAGCCGGTCATTAACGGAGATCACCGTTGCCATAGCAACGCAGTTAGCGGTGACGTCACCGCTAACCGCGGCTCCGAGAGCACCGTTGCTATGGTAACGCGTCTGTCAGCGTTACCGATAGCAGCCAGCAGTGATCACTCACGGAGTGAAGGCTGCACGCTGCTTCCCGATTGTAGTGATGATTGTAGTGAGGATGGAGGTTCCCCAGCCCCAAGTGATGAGCTGGTGAATCTCATCCTTCCTCACTACAATCGTCACTACTACTACACTAGTGATGATTGTAGTGAGGATGGAGGTTCCCCAGCCCCAAGTGATGAGCTGGTGAATCTCATCTTTCCTCACTACAATCGTCACTACTACTACACTAGTGATGATTGTAGTGAGGATGGAGGTTCCCCAGCCCCAAGTGATGAGCTGGTGAATCTCATCCTCACTACAATCGTCACTACTACTACACTAGAAAGAAAGAAGACAGAAGAGCAGGATCGTGGAGGGCTGACAGGGGGTAATAAAGATGGAGTCTCTAATGTGTCTGTGTATTTATTTCTATTAAAATATTTTTTCTCTGTGTGGTGTCTTTTTTTTAACCCTTTATTGGAGATTCTTAATGGCCGGGTCAAACGTGCCTGACATTAAGAATCTCTGGCTTAATACTGGCTGGTAAAACAAAGCCAGTATTAACTCATGATTACCCAACAAGCCACCCGGCTCCAGGGCTGTTGGAAGAGTTGGATACAGCGCCAGATGATGGCGCTTCTATGAGAGCGCCATTTTCTGGGACGGCTGCGGACTGAAATCCGCAGCAGAGGCGCCCACAAACCTCGGGCTAACCTGTGCTGCGGATTCCAATCCCCAGCTGCCTAGTTGTACCCGGCTGGACACAAAAATAGGGCGAAGCCCACGTCATTTGTTTTTTAATTATTTCATGAAATAAGTGAAATAATTAAAAAAAACGGGCTTCCCTATATTTTTGGTTCCCAGCCGGGTACAAATAGGCAACTGGGGGTTGGAGGCAGCCCGTGGCTGCCAGCTGTACCTGGCTAGCATACAAAAATATGGCGAAGCCCACGTCATTTTTTTGGTGGGCAAAAAAATTCTGCATACAGTCCTGGATGGAGTATGCTGAGCCTTGTAGTTCTGCAGCTGCTGTCTGCTCTTCTCCATACAGACAGACAGAAGCTGCAGAACTACAAGGCTCAGCATACTCCATCCAGGACTGTATGCAGAAGTTTTTTGCCCCCTGAAAACATTATGTGGGCTTCGCCATATTTTTGTATGCTAGCCAGGTACAGCAGGCAGGTACGGCTGCCCCCAACCCCCAGTTGCCTATTTGTACCCGGCTGGGAACCAAAAATAAAGGGAAGCCCTTTTTTTATTATTTCATGAATTTCATGAAATAATTAGAAAACAAATGACGTAGGCTTCGCCCCATTTTTGTGTCCAGCCAGGTACAACTAGGCAGCTGGGGATTGGAATCTGCAGCACAGGTTGGCCTGAGCTTTCTGGGCCCCACTGCTGCGAATTGCAGTCTGCAGCCGCCTCAGAAAATGGCATTTTCATAGAAGCGCCATATTCTGGCGCTGTATCCAACTCTTCCAGCATCTGCCTGCTATACCTGGCTAGCATACAAAAATATGGCGAAGCTCACGTCCTTTTTTTGTAGTTTTTTGGCAAAAAAAATAAAAAATGCTTCCCTGGATTTTCCATTGCCAGTGAAGGTAACACCAAGCAGTGGGGGTTAGCAGCCAGTAGCTGCTTGGATTACCCTTAGCTAGCAATACAAAAAATGCAGCGGGAGCCCATATTTATTTTTTTTAATTATTTATATAAATAACTAAAAATAAAATGGGCTTCCCTGTATTTTGATTGCTGGACATCACAGTGCTGTAAAAATAAATCTTTAAAAAAATGACGTAGCGCTCCGCGGTATTTTTGATTCTCAGCGCAGATAAAGCAGACAGCTATGGGTTGCCACCCCCATCTGCCTGCCGTTACCTTGGTTGGCAATCAAAATACAGGGAAGCCCATTCATTTTTTCTATTTAAAAAATAGTTAAAAAAAAAAAATGACGTTGGGTCCCCCCATTTTTGATAGCCAGCTAGGGTAAAGCAGACGGCTGTAGCCTGAAAACCACAGCTGGCAGCTTTACCGTGGTTGGGGATCCAATGTGGAGGTCCCCTCAGGCTCTTTTTTATAATTATTTTATAAATATTAATAATTACACAAAAAAAGTAGGGTCCCCTCCAAATTGGATCACCAGCCAAGGTAAAGCGGACAGCTGTGGTCTGGTATTCTCAGGGTGGGAAGGTCCATAGTTATTGGGCCTTCACAGCCTAAAAATAGCAGGCCGCAGGCACCCCAGACGTGGCGCATCCACTAGATGCGCCAATCCTGGCGCTTCACCCCAGCTCATCCCGTGCCCTGGTGCAGTGGCAAACGGGGTAATAAATCGGGTTGATACTAGCTGTAAAGTCACCTGAGATCAAGCCCAGCAGTTTGTGATGTCATGGCGTCTATTAGATACCCAACATCATAAACTGTCAGTACTAACAAAAACAAAAAATCGACAAAAGAAATTTATTTGAAAAAACAGTCCCCAAAACATTTCCTCTTTCACCAATTTATTGTAAGAAAAAAAATAAAGGGGTCCCACGACGACTCTGGACTGTCTAGAATATGGGGGGGAGACACTCAGGGAACGTATCCCCCATTTTCTAGGAGTGCGGACCCTTCATGTGAGGAGTGTGGGTGCAATGAATCTGCACTCACTCTCCCCGGGTCCACAGCAGCAGAGTCCATGTCGTAATGGTTGCTACCAAAGCTGCAATGCCCTGCTCATGAGGTAAGGGCATGCCTAATCAGGAGAACTACTGTAGAGGAAGCTCTGCTCACTGGTATATAGGTGCTCAGAGGTAATAATAGATAAAATTAGTGAGTAACCTCGGCACTCTAAATCTCCCAGACTAAGTCAGTAAGTCCCAATGGATAGTAATGCAAAATCACTCTTTATTGGTCCGTATTAAGAACATTTTTTTTCATAAGCATATATGTTTTTGTCCAAAACAAGTTACAATTGACGTTTCGGCCTGAGCCTTCGTCAGATTGGACTTATCTGCATGTAATCATGAAAAATGACAATAATCAGTATCACATAAGAGTGAGAGAACAATAACATAAACTCGAACAATGTAGAGGTACAATTGGCATGCAGCAAAAAAATTGCAACACAGCAAGAAATGAAACACATGATACAAATGTCATTATTATTATTATTATTATTGTTTATTTATAGAGCACCATTGATTCCATGGTGCTGTACATGAGGGGGTTACATACAGAATACATATACAAGTTACAATAGACAGACTGGTACAGAGGGAAGAGGGCCCTGCCCTTGCGGGCTTACATCCTAAAGGATTTTGGGGAGGAGACAGTAGGTGGGGTGTAGGTGGGGCGGCAGCTCCGCACGGTGGTGGGGCGGCAGCTCCGCACGGTGGTGGGGCGGCAGCTCCGCACGGTGGTGGGGCGGCAGCTCCGCACGGTGGTGGGGCGGCAGCTCCGCACGGTGGTGGGGCGGCAGCTCCGCACGGTGGTGGGGCAGTGGCGTCATTGTAGATTATAGGCATTTCTGAACAGATGAGTTTTCAGAGTCCGTTTGAAGTTTGCAAGTGTAGTAGATAGTCTGATGTGTTGAGGCAGTGAGTTCCAGGAGACTGAGGATGCTCGGGAGAAGTCTTGGAGTCGGTTGCATGAGGAGCGAATGAGAGAGGAGGAGAGAAGGAGATCTTGGGAGGACCGGAGGTTACGTTTTGGAGTGTAGCGAGAGATTAGTTAAGAGATATATGGAGGAGACAGATTATGGATAGCTTTGTAGGTCAGGGTTAGTAGTTTGAATTGGATACGATAGACGATTGGGAGCCAGTGGAGGGTCTTGCAGAGAGGAGAAGCGGGGTGGTATTGAGGAGAGAGGTGGGTCATTCGGGCAGCAGAGTTAAGGATGGACTGGAGAGGGGCGAGTGTGTTAGCAGGGAGACCACAGAGGAGGATGTTGCAGTAGTCGATGCAGGAGATTATGAGGGCATGCACTAGCATTTTTGTAGATTGGGGATTGAGGAAAGGGCGGATTCTGGAGATATTTTTGAGTTGAAAACGGCAGGAGGTGGTGAGGGATTGGATGTGCGGTATGAAGGACAGGGCAGAGTCAAAGGTCACTCCGAGGCACCGAACTTTGGGTGCTGGGGAGAGCGTGATGTTATTAATTGTAATGGATAGGTCAGGTGGAGAGTGTAGGGGAGATGGAGGAAAGATGATCAGTTCAGTTTTGGCCACGTTAAGCTTTAGAAAGCGAGAGGAAAAGAAGGAAGATATAGCAGATAGGCACTCTGGGATTCTGGACAGCAGAGATGTGACATCTGGACCAGAGAGGTAGATCTGAGTGTCATCGGCATATAGGTGGTACTGAAAGCCATGGGACTTTATGAGTTGTCCCAGGCCAAATGTATAGATAGAAAAAAGTAAGGGTCCCAGGACAGAGACTTGAGGGACACCAACAGAGAGAGAACGGGATGAAGAGGTTGTGTGGGAATGGGAGACACTAAAAGTGCGGTTGGAGAGGTATGAAGAGATCCAAGAGAGGGCGAGATCTCTGACACCAAGGGAAGAGAGGATCTGTAGTAGCAGGGAGTGGTCAACAGTGTCAAAGGCTGAGGATAGGTCATAATACAGTACAAGGACAATATAGTAATGACAAATATGGGGTCAGAGTAGACTTAGACAGCTCTGGTACGAAAGAGATGTCAATCATAAAGTAACATGTGCAGTAGGTGTAGAGCTACAGTATGCATGGCAGAGCTAATGGGTAGACCGACCATAGAAAAAGAACGGAGAAAAAGTGGAGAAAAAGTGGAGAAAAAGTGGAGAATAAGTGGAGAATAAGTGGAGAAAAAGTGGAGAAAAAGTGAAGAAAAAGTGGAGAAAAAAATGGAGAAAAAGTGGAGAAAAAGTGGAGAATAAATGGAGAAAACGTGGAGAAAAAAATGGAGAAAAAGTGGAGAAAAAGTGGAGAATAAGTGGAGAAAAAGTGGAGAAAAAGTGGAGAATAAGTGGAGAAAAAGTGGAGAATAAGTGGAGAAAAAGTGGAGAAAAAGTGGAGAAAAAGTGGAGAAAAAAATGGAGAAAAAGTGGAGAAAAAGTGGAGAATAAATGGAGAAAAAGTAGAGAATAAATGGAGAAAAAGTGGAGAAAAAGTGGAGAAAAAGTGGAGAAAAAGTGGAGAAAAAAATGAAGAAAAAGTGGAGAAAAAGTGGAGAATAAATGGAGAAAAAGTGGAGAAAAAAATGGAGAAAAAGTGGAGAAAAAGTGGAGAATAAATGGAGAAAAAGTGGAGAAAAAGTGGAGAAAAAGTGGAGAAAAAAATGGAGAAAAAGTGGAGAAAAAGTGGAGAATAAATGGAGAAAAAGTGGAGAAAAAAATGGAGAAAAAGTGGAGAAAAAGTGGAGAAAAAGTGGAGAATAAATGGAGAAAAAGTGGAGAAAAAAATGGAGAAAAAGTGGAGAAAAAGTGGAGAATAAGTGGAGAATAAATGGAGAAAAAGTGGAGAAAAAGTGGAGAAAAAGTGGAGAATAAATGGAGAAAAAGTGGAGAATAAGTGGAGAAAAAGTGGAGAAAAAGTGGAGAAAAAGTGGAGAAAAAGTGGAGAATAAATGGAGAATAAGTGGAGAATAAGTGGAGAAAAAGTGGAGAAAAAGTGGAGAAAAAGTGGAGAAAAAGTGGAGAAAAAGTGGAGAAAAAGTGGAGAATAAATGGAGAAAAAGTGGAGAAAAAGTGGAGAATAAGTGGAGAAAAAAGTGGAGAAAAAGTGGAGAATAAATGGAGAAAAAGTGGAGAATAAGTGGAGAAAAAGTGGAGAATAAGTGGAGAAAAAGTGGAGAAAAAGTGGAGAAAAAGTGGAGAATAAGTGGAGAAAAAGTGGAGAAAAAGTGGAGAAAAAGTGGAGAATAAATGGAGAAAAAGTGGAGAATAAGTGGAGAAAAAGTGGAGAAAAAGTGGAGAAAAAGTGGAGAAAAAGTGGAGAAAAAGTGGAGAAAAAGTGGAGAAAAAAATGGAGAAAAAGTGGAGAAAAAGTGGAGAAAAAGTGGAGAAAAAGTGGAGAAAAAGTGGAGAAAAAGTGGAGAAAAAGTGGAGAATAAATGGAGAAAAAGTGGAGAAAAAGTGGAGAAAAAGTGGAGAAAAAATGGAGAAAAAGTGGAGCACCCTTTGGTGCCTTTCATGTGTCAATAAGGGGTGCTTAGCTTTGTATTTAGCCAAAAAAATGAAAAAAAAAATGACGTAGGGTTCCCCCTAGTTTTGTAGCCAGCTAGGGTAAAGCAGACGGCTGCAGCCTGCAGACCACAGCTGGCAACCTCACCTTGGCTGGTAATCCAAAACTGAGGGCACCCCACGCTGTTATTTTAAATTAAATAAATAATTTAAAAAAAAAAACACGTAGGGGTCCCCCAAAATTTGATCACCAGCCAAGGTAAAGCAGACAGCTGGGGCCTGATATTCTCAGACTAGGGAGGTCCATGGTTATTGGACTCTCCCAAGCCTAAAAATAGCAGGCCGCAGCCGCCCCAGAAGTGGCGCATCCATTAGATGCGCCAATCCTGGTGCTTCGCCCCAGCTCATCCCGCGCCCTGGTGCGGTGGCAAACGGGGTAATATATGGGGTTAATACCAGATGTGTAATGTCACCTGGCATCAAGCCCTGGGGTTGGTGAGGTCAGGCGTCTATCAGATACCCGACATCACCAACCCAGTCAGTAATAAAAAAAAATAGACGACAAACACATTTTTATTTGAAAAAACACTCCCCAAAACATTCCCTCTTTAACCAATTTATTAGAAAGAAAAACAAATCCAGGTCTGCTGTAATCCAAGGGGTTGCCATGACGATCCACACTGTCCCAGTCAATGAAGAGCAGGATGTTCTCCATTGGCTGGGAGAGCAATGCAGTGACCTGAGCTAACATCAATGGGTCAGCCCAGGTCACTGCAGGGCATGACAAGTGCTGCTGTCAGCGAGGTACATTACCTGCGCTGATCTCCAGCACACTGACAGCCCCTGTCACTGAGGTCAATGACCGGCGCCTTCACATCAAGTATCGCGAGAGGTCCGTGACGTCACCGCCAGTGTCAGTCTCGGGTCGGAAGCGATAGGTGATGTGACAAGCGGCGGCCATGGAGGACAGTGACAGCGCTGAGGTCGGGATGGCGGGACTTCATCACCGCAGGTAAGCCGAGCAGGGGGGGTAAGGGTGGGGGGGGGGGTGCGTGTGTGAGAGTGTGTGTGTGTGTGTATATGTATGTATACATGCCGCGGGCAGGAGGGGGCGGAGTGAGCTGAGCGGGAAGTGTGGGCTTCCTGCACGTAACTAAGATAAACATCGGGTTACCAACCAAAGCGCTTTGCTTGGATACCCGATGTTTATCTTGGTTACCAGCTTGTGGCAGGCTGCCAGCGATGGCTCCTGCACACTGTAGCTGGGAGGGGGGGGGTGTGCGTGAGTGAGAGTGTGTGTGTGTGTGTATATGTATGCATACATGCCGCGGGCAGGAGGGGGCGGAGTGAGCTGAGCGGGGAAGTGTGGGCTTCCTGCACGTAACTAAGATAAACATCGGGTTACTAACCAAAGCGCTTTGGTTGGATACCCGATGTTTATCTTGGTTACCAGCTTGTGGCAGGCTGCCAGCGATGGCTCCTGCACACTGTAGCTGTAAAAAGCCCTGCTTTTTGCTGCTAGAACCGTTCTCGAACGTATCTACAACTATCGAGCTTTTGCAAAAAGCTCGAGTTCTAGTTCGATCTCGAACAGCCCCAAAAATCACTCGAGCTTAGAACTGGAGAACCTCGAACCGCGAACCGCGCTCAACTCTAGTCTTGAGGAGACCCAGGACAAGATGGTTCATCTTTTCACACATGCTATTGGTCTGGGCATGGTAAGGCGTGGTCCGAATTTTCTTGCAGCCGTACAACTGGCTTCAAATTCTTGAAACACCTCCCCTTCAAAAGCCGGGCCCCGGTCGGTAAGCACCCTCTCCGGGTACCCATGCGGTCGGCAGAAATAGGCCTGGAATGCTCTAGCGGCGGTACGGACGGTCAGGTCCTTGACTGGGACAACCACCATAAATCTTGAATAGTGGTCTACAATGGTCAGAGCGTAGGTCTACCCACTTCGGCTAGGGGTGAGCTTCACGTGGTCAAGGGCGACCAGCTCCAGCGGCTGATGCGTAATGATTGGGCGCAAAGGGGCCTTCTGGCTGGCCTCGTCCCTTCTTCTCAGTGCACAGGGACCACATTCTCGGCACCAGGCCTCCACAGACTCCCGCATCCCACTCCAATAGAATCGCTCCCTCAACAGCATCTCCAGCTTCTTCCACCCAAAGTGCCCGGCACCATCATGGTATGCCTGCAGAACAGTGGGCATGTTAGTCTGGGGAACCACCAGCTGGCGAACCTTCTCATGGGTCTTCGGGTTGATCAATTCCCGATACAGCTTCCCCTGGTGCAGGTACAGCCGGGCTCGTTCCCTCCACAGTCGTTGGGCCTCTGCGGGGGCGGCAGGGTCTATTCCGGCAGAGCCTTGTCCCACCAGGGTCTTGACCAAGCGGACAGCAGGTGCCTGGTCCTGGGCTTCTTGCCACCCTTGGCTGGGCAGCGGGTCTAAGTTCACTTGTTGTTGCTGGACATGCAACTGCTCGGCTGGCGGTCGGTGGAACACAGGCAACTCGATTTCTTCGAGGTCATCATCGTCCGGCCCCTCTCCCAACAGGTGGGGCATCCGGGAGAGTGCATCTGCGTTAGCATTTTTACGGCCGGCTCGGTACTTGATGGTGAAGTCATAGTTAGCCAACCTGGCCACCCACCGCTGCTCCAATGCACCCAGCTTAGCTGTATCCAGATGGGTTAGCGGGTTATTGTCCGTATAAGCGGTGAACTTGGCTGCCGCTAGGTAATGGTGGAATCGCTCGGTGATGGCCCACACCAGCGCTAAGAGCTCAAGCTTGAAAGAGCTGTAGTTCTCAGGGTTCCTTTCCGTAGGTCGGAGTTTCCGGCTAGCATAAGCGATCACCTTCTCCCTTCCGTCCTGGACCTGGGATAAGACTGCTCCCAAGCCTACATTACTGGCATCGGTGTAGAGAATGAATGGGAGACTGTAGTCGGGGTACGCCAGGATTTCTTCCCCGGTCAAGGCCGTCTTCAGCAGGCGGAAGGACTCTTCATGCTTTTCTTCCCACGCCAACGGGGTTCCAGGGGACCTGCCACCCTTGGTCTGTCCCACGAGGACGTCTTGCATGGGGGCGGCCATCTTCATGTATCCCTTAATGAAGCTGCGATAGTAGCCCACCAGGCCCAGGAACTGTCTCACCTCTCTCACCGTGGTCGGCATCGGCCAGTCCTGAATGGCAGTGATCTTTTCGGGATCTGGGCGACGCCTTCTGCGCCCACCACATGTCCGAGGTACTGCACCCTGGGCTTCAATAGATGGCACTTGGAGGGCTTCAATTTCATCCCGTACTTGGCAAGGGACGCGAACACCTCCACTAAGTGCTCCAGGTGGGCTTCATACGTCTGTGAGTATACAATTACATCGTCCAGGTACAGCAAGACGGTCTCAAAATTCAGATGTCCCAGACAGCATTCCATCAGCCGTTGGAAGGTTCCAGGGGCGTTGCACAGCCCGAACGGCATGCTGTTGAACTCACAGAGTCCCATGGGTGTAGCGAAGGCAGTCTTCTCACGATCTTCAGGCGCCACGGCCACCTGCCAGTACACACTGGTGAGGTCCAGGGTAGAGAAATAGTTAGCGGTTCTCAGTGCGGCCAGTGACTCTTCAATACAGGGCAGAGGATAGACATCTTTATGCGTTATCTGGTTAATCTTCCGGTAATCCACACACATCCTCATGGTGCCATCCTTTTTCTTTACCAGCACCAGCGGGGTGGCCCAGGGACTGCAGCTATCCTGAATAACCCCCGCCTCCTTCATGTTCCTCAACATGTCTTTGGTGCATTGGTAGTGTGCGGGTGGGATAGGTCTGTATCTCTCTTTAATGGGGGGATGCTCGCCGGTGGGGATGTGGTGTTGGACCCCTTTAATCCGCCCAAAATCTAGTGAATGTTTGCTGAAAACCTGCTCGTACTCCTGTACCACCCGGTATACCCCTTCTTTGTGATGTGTGGGGGTAACATCAGTGCCTACATGTAACTCTTGACACCACTCATCTAACCGCTCAGGGGGTGTGTAGTGACTGGCAGAAGGCGGTGAGGTCGGGGGAATGGCCTCCTGGATGGTGTGGGGATCTAGGGTAAGCAGCTTGGCAAGAGTAGCGTACCGGGGAAGCCTGACCTCCTTCTCCCCACAGTTTAACACCCTTATGGGCACTCTCCCCTTCTTAACGTCTACTACCCCTCGGGCGGCCATTACTGTGGGCCAGTGTTCGGAGGGCATGGGCTCTACCATGGCTGGGTAATCACGCCCCTGGGGACCTACCGCCGCCCTGCACCAAATCATCATTTTGCTCCTGGGAGGCACAATCAAAGGGGCCGCATCCATCACTCTCACCCCCCAATCTCCCCCCCTGTTGAGTTCACTTGCTGCCGATACATCAAGGCCCAGATCTCACGCTGCACAGCCCTCTGTCGGCCTCCTGCTGCAGTGGCAGCCAGCTGCTGCAGTAGGGTCAGCACCTCACTCATGCAGTGCTCCATCACATTAGTCCCTAGCACTACCTTCGGGTTATGGTCGCTGGGTTCATTCATTATCACAATCATTCCCTGGTGCTGCAGTTCAGCCCGTCCCATGGTCATGGCCACTCGTTTGTATCCCACTTGGGTCAAGGGGAGTCCATCAGCTGCGATCAGTGTCATGCTACCGTCTGGAGGGGCAAGTTCATCATCCCCCCAATACCGCTGATCCACTGTGTATGGTATCGTGGTTACCTGGGATCCAGTGTCCAGGAGTGCCATCAGCGGGATGCCGTCTACTGCCATAGGGATGATGTACCGGTCCCGCCAGTCTGGGGGGCCACTGGGGTCTACTCCTGAGGATTGGCCCTTGGCCCCAGGGGTTGCTCGTTTAACGGACACCGTCAGGAGTAGTGGCCGGGCTTGCTGCACCTGTAACAAATTGGAGGTCCATACCGTGAGTCATTGACCCTTCTTCGCTGCATCCAGGGGACGTCCTCCGGACTGTCGACGAGCTGCATTCTCCCCGGGGGCTTGGATCTCGTCGGAGGCTGGAGTGCGGCGAGGATCTTGGCGAGGTCTCCATCCATGCGACGGACCTGGGCAGCCAGCTCCTCCATCATTCTGCCAGGGGCTGCAGGGGCCAAGGGAGCTGGGAGTGGAGGGGCTACCAAGATGGGAGCCGTCTCAGCTGGCCATGGGGCCGCTTCAGGGACGTCGGACGCTGGGGGCTGCAGAGCTTTGATGGCCTGTTCTTTCAGCACGGCAAAGTCCATGTTAGGGTGTTCTAGGGCCCACAGCCGGAGCTGCTTGCGGTCCTCCGGGGATCCCAGTCCCTGCACGAACTGCTCGACTAACATTTTGTTGCTGTCCGCATCATTAATGGTATCCACTCGCTTCAGTGTACGCAGGGAAGTTTGCAGGCGCAAGGCATAGTCTCTAATACTATCTGCAGGCCGCTGTCAACATTGATAAAACTGCATCCGCAGCTCGGCTTCGGTGCGGGTCTCGAAGGCAATCTGAAGCTTTTCAAAGATGGTGGCCACGGAGGACCGGTCCCCCTTGGTCCAGGTCTCTGTCTCCTGCTCAGCTGCACCGGTTAGCTGCCCCAGTAATACCGCTGCACGTTGCTGATCGGTCAGAGGATACAGTTCAAGGACCGGGTTAAGCTTCTTCCGGAAGACCTGAAAAGCATCAGGTTTTCTGTCCTACTGCGGCAGCCAGGTAGCTCCGGGCACATAGGGCAAAGAGAACGGCATCACCTGAGCAAAGGCGGGGACCACGGCCTCCCCTGCTCGTGCGACCAGAGCACGGGCTGGCCCATTTCCATCCACGGGTGCCGCTGCGGCTGCGACTGCCACTCCTCCAGCAGCTCCGTCGGGCGCAGACATCTTGTTGCCGCCCCCCCCTTGGTCTTTTCTCGCCACCTCCTCTTCAGGGGCGGGGCTTCGGCTTTTGCGCCTCCGCTGCTCGAGAAGACGCTCGAGCGGGAAAATCTTCACGCCCAAGATGGCGGATTCTGAAATTTTTCAGCCGGACACCGCTGGCGGGGCACAAGGCGCACTTCTACCAGCCGGTAGAACGGTAAAATCATGTTCGTCATGCCAAGTTGTCGCGGGCGGAGAGGACTCAACTGCGCTGCGCTCGCTAACGCTCGGATCCGGCGCTGCTGCGATGGCTGCTCGGTGGCTCGAGTGGTGGGCCGGATCCGGGGACTCGAGCGGCGCTCCTCGCCCGTTAGTGAAAGGGTGGTTGGTTTGGGGGATTTAGTCCGTGACGCCACCCACGGGTTGTGGTAAGGTTGGGTACCACCGCTGCTGGTGACGGGGATCCCAGGAGCGATGGTAGGGAGCAGCTGGGATGTTGTTTTCCCCCTCCGTGGGTAGGGGTTGGTGGTCCCGGGGCCCGGTGAGGTGACGGGGAGGCAGGGTTGGCAAGGTGCAGGGTCGCCTGGACTGTGCAGCGCGGTGCCGGATGGCACGGTTGTACTCACTCAGCCACAAATGTACGCAAAGTCTCTGGTAAACCAAACGGCTGGATGGACGGGTCCCGCAGCCGGCTGCTGTGGTTTCTCCCGGACGGTTGGTGGTGGCTGCCTTTCCCTGCACCTTTGTGTATGTTCGGTCCTGATGGCTTCCCAACGGTAACCCGCTCCCCAGCGTATATATCTGCTGGAGGAGCCCTTTTGCCCGCAGGCTCTGACCCTTGGAACTCTAGCTGTGGTGGCAGCTGTATTTCCTTCTACTGGTCGGACGGTTGCCTTCTATCTGGTCTTGGCTATTAGGAAACCCCTGGGGTTCCGGTCACTGACGGATTTGACTTCTTAACGGCGACTCCAAGCCTGGTCGGGGTCCGCAGGCCCTGCCGGTGTGTGCTGGCTTCACTTCACTCCCCGGTTCAGCACCGGCGGGCCACCGCCCGCCCCGGTCCTACGGTTCCGTGTTGATTTGCCTCTCCTGCAGACGGCCCCCACCGTCTGCCAACCTTGCTCTTAGTACCCGGGCCACACACCCGGACACGGTCAGTTTACTCCTTTTCACTCCTTCCCTCCTCTCTCTTGCACTTCCCTAACTCAACTCTCTCCTCCTTTTCCCGCCTCCAGGACTGTGAACTCCTCAGTGGGTGGGGCCAACCACCTGGCTCCACCCCACCTGGTGTGGACATCAGCCCCTGGAGGGAGGCAACAAGGATTTTGTGTCTGGCTGATGTGCCTGTCTCAGGGTGGATGTGTGTGTGTTGCAGTACCTGTGACGACCCGGCTAGTCCAGGGCGCCACACACTTACCATTCTCGCCGCCTCATCTTGGCACTTGCTTCTTGGCTTCTGACACGCAGTGCGAATGACCGGAACCGCAGGCGTCTTCTGAGCATGCGCAGTGCGCGTCAGAAGCCGAGCAGCAAACACTAGGATGAGGCAGCGAGAATGGTAAGCGTGAGCAGGCGCGAGATTCTAAAGTAGCGACGGTCACGTCGCTGATGTAAATCCATGGTATGACGCCCACAGGGGTGTGATACCATGGGAAGCATGTAGACGCCCACAGGGCGATGAGACGCCCATGGGGCTAGAGACCCTATCATTTACATAGAGAATATGAAAGTATTAAAATGTTATTTTATTACTTTCATATTACACAATATAACAACACAGGGATGAGTAGGAAAGGGTTAATAGCTCACACAGGCTGCTGCTTGTAGGTCAGAACGATTTTTTTGACCTGACAGGTTCCCTTTAACTGAAACCTATGCATGTTCTTAACTGCAACCTAAATGTAACAGAAGAAACAACAATAAAAAAAAATAAAGTGCACAAAGGCAAAGGATGAGACACAGGGCTGGGAACATGCAAATACAGTCATACAGGAATGATGGAAATCAAGAAACTAAAAAGAATATTAGAATACATTTAAACCCTCCCACTCCCAAATGAAACAAAATAGGAGATAACTGGGAAATAATTTACACAAACAAACTGTAGGGAATAGTAATATCTCAGTAAGAAAACCTTAACCAAGGAGCTCGGACTCAAAATAACCATGCATCTAGAAATATATGCCAGCACTGTGATATGTGAGTAGTAAGAGCAGTAAGAATAAATAGCCCTTCCCAAAATGTGAAATGAGAAAGTGCACACACCTGAATAGAAGAAAAACAGGAAAGCAGATCATTAGAAAGAGTAGATCCTTCAGAAGTTTGACTAGCATATTAACTCTATAATCAGACACTATCTTCTATTAATTTTTGCCCTGAAAAATGCACTAGGGCTTATTTTCTGGGTAGAGCTTATTCTTGAGGAAACATGGTTGGGGTAAGTTTTCCCCCATAAAAAGCAGAGCAACCTTCCCAGGAGAATCAAACTTACCAGGCCCCCGATATCTACGTTGCTCCCAGGTCCTCCTGCGATCTTCGGTGGGTGCTCCCAGCTGGTATGGACCATGCAATATTCCTCTGGTCCTGGCCCACACTCACATACATCAGATCGCACACACACACACACAAACACACACACACACAAACATATCAGATCGCACATAAAATCACACATCTTATCGCACTCCACTCAGTGTCCTCCATGCGTTCCACCACAGGTCCTTGTGCTGCACTGCATTGCATCCCACATTCCCTTGCCAGTCAGAAGCAATCAGTATCACTGGATTTGGTGAGTACGTATGTGCGATCTGATGTGTGATTGTTTGTGTGATCTGATGTGTGTGGGTGTGCGATCTGATGTGTTTGCTTGTGCAATCTGATGTGTGTGGGTGTGCGATCTGATGTGTGCATGATCTGATGTGTATGGTTGTGCGATCTGATCTGTGCGGTTGTGTGTTCCACCACAGGTCCTTCATGCGTTCCACTGCAGGTCCTCCCATTCGGCATTTGGTAATTATGATTCGGGGTCTTCTGTCTTCTTTTTTCTCTCTTTTGGGGGTGTCTGCTTTCTATAATGAAATGCCCTGCAATATTCTTTAACTTTTTTAGCTGCATGGATACTTCGTTATTGAACCAAGACTAGGGCTTATTTTGGAGTAGGGCTATATAAATGCTGAAAATTCCTGCTAGAGCTTATTTTTGGGGTAGGGCTTATTTTTGGAGAATCACGGTAATACAAAACAGGCTGTGGTCCAACCAAACAGGAAACAAACCAATAACCAGAGATCATTGGTTCAAAACCCTGAGTGGAGCTATGGCAGTACCCCCTTCTATGAGGGGTCACTGGACCCTCTGAAATCCCCAATCTCTGACAACGTTGATGGAACTCTCTTATCATGCGATCAGCATGAAGGTCCTCCAAATTGACCTCAATAATGTCACAAGGACCAGATGTCTTCACAGATCTCTTCAGAAGGGACTGATGGGACGAGTTGTTAATTTTCCAAGTTACCAGAAGTTGAAGCTTAACAATTACTGGATTCAAAGCTTCAGTAATCCTGTAAGGACTTGAAAATTTCCTAGAGGCCAGTTTAAGCCGTAAACTATTAGAGGACAACCACATAAACTCCCCACCTTAAAGACAGGAGCCGTTGTATGTCTACGGTTTGCTCATTTTTTGGCCAGATCACTAGCAATTAAAAGACCCCTTTTGACCTCCTCTGGGACGGAGGCTGCAATGTAGAAAATTCACAAACACTGAGTAAGAACCCCCACAACAAAAAAAAGCAAGGTTCCAATGGCAATGGAAGTACGATTATTTAAAGGAAAGTTAGCAAGAGCAAAAAAAAATCACTCAGCCTTTGTGATTAAATGAAACCAAACATCTCAAAAATTGCTCAAACTGAGCAATGAAAAAAGCCCACTGTGCCTGTCTGGTATTTAGACACATAGCAGCATACAGTCAGGGCCAGAAATATTTGGACACAAGTTTTGTTATTTTAGCTGTTTACAAAAACATGTTCAGAAATACAATTATATATATAATATGGGCTGAAAGTGCACACTCCCAGCTGCAATATGAGAGTTTTCACATCCAAATCGGAGAAAGGGTTTAGGAATCATAGCTCTGTAATGCATAGCCTCCTCTTTTTCAAGGGACCAAAAGTAATTGGACAAGGTACTCTAAGGGCTGCAATTAACTCTGAAGGCGTCTCCCTCGTTAACCTGTAATCAATGAAGTAGTTAAAAGGTCTGGGGTTGATTACAGGTGTGTGGTTTTGCATTTGGAAGCTGTTGCTGTGACCAGACAACATGCGGTCTAAGGAACTCTCAATTGAGGTGAAGCAGAACATCCTGAGGCTGAAAAAAAAAGAAAAAATCCATCAGAGAGATAGCAGACATGCTTGGAGTATCAAAATCAACAGTCGGGTACATTCTGAGAAAAAGGGAATTGACTGGTGAGCTTGGGAACTCAAAAAGGCCTGGGCGTCCACGGATGACAACAGTGGTGGATGATCGCCGCATACTTTCTTTGGTGAAGAAGGACCCGTTCACAACATCAACTGAAGTCCAGAACACTCACAGTGAAGTAGGTGTATCTGTCTCTAAGTCAACAGTAAAGGGAAGACTCCATGAAAGTAAATACAAATGGTTCACATCTAGATGCAAACCATTCATCAATTCCAAAAATAGACAGGCCAGAGTTAAATTTGCTGAAAAACACCTCATGAAGCCAGCTCAGTTCTGGAAAAGTATTCTATGGACAGATGAGACAAAGATCAACCTGTACCAGAATGATGGGAAGAAAAAAGTTTGGAGAAGAAAGGGAACAGCACATGATCTAAGGCACACCACATCCTCTGTAAAACATGGTGGAGGCAACGTGATGGCATGGGCATGCATGGCTTTCAATGGCACTGGGTCACTTGTGTTTATTGATGACATAACAGCAGACAAGAGTAGCCGGATGAATTCTGAAGTGTACAGGGATATACTTTCAGCCCAGATTCAGCCAAATGCCGCAAAGTTGATCGGACGCCGCTTCATAGTACAGATGGACAATGACCCCAAGCATACAGCCAAAGCTACCCAGGAGTTCATGAGTGCAAAAAAGTGGAACATTCTGCAATGGCCAAGTCAATTACCAGATCTTAACCCAATTGAGCATGCATTTCACTTGCTCAAATCCAGACTTAAGACGGAAAGACCCACAAACAAGCAAGACCTGAAGGCTGCGGCTGTAAAGGCCTGGCAAAGCATTAAGAAGGAGGAAACCCAGAGTTTGGTGATGTCCATGGGTTCCAGACTTAAGGCAGTGATTGCCTCCAAAGGATTCGCAACAAAATATTGAAAATAAAAATATTTTGTTTGGGTTTGGTTTATTTGTCCAATTACTTTTGACCTCCTAAAATGTGGAGTGTTTGTAAAAAAATGTGTACAATTCCTACAATTTCTATCAGATATTTTTGTTCAAACCTTCAAATTAAACGTTATAATCTGCACTTGAATTCTGTTGTAGAAGTTTCATTTCAAATCCAATGTGGTGGCATGCAGAGCCCAACTAGCGAAAATTGTGTCACTGTCCAAATATTTCTGGACCTAACTGTAAATATATAGTAGATTTTTATGATTGTAAAGATGTTTACCTCATGCCTAGCCCCCTCCAACCTGTGTCTCTATTCCTCAAAGGCTTTCTTGACTACCAAAAGCTCAAGGTTACCATTATCATAGTTGGATTCAGCTTGAGAGAACTATTAAGAATAAAAAGTACATGGATGAAGGCAACTTTTTTTAATGTGAAAGAAAGACCCCCATCCTTACCGCAGAAGTGTCTACTTTGACTACAAAAGGCAGCTCATTATTGGGTTAACTGAGAATAGCATCTTTAGGAAAGGCTGTCTTGAAGGCAGAAAAGGCATTCTCTGCCACAGCTGACCATAAAGAAAATCAGTCCCTTCTTGGTATGTCATGTCTTAATGAACTTCCAGTAATAATTTGCAATGCCTAATAATCTCTGCAAAGTTTCAAGTTTAGTTAGTTGAACCCAATCAAGGACAGCCTGCACCTCAATGCAATGCATTTGACACCCTGAAGCAGAAACTAGATGACCTAGAAATTGGACTTCGTGCACATCAAAAACACAATTCTCCAGCTTAGCAAATAAATGATTGTCACAAAGAATCTGAAGGACCTCCTGGACATGTGCCTAGTCTTAATTCTGAGAACGTGAGTAAATCAAAATGTTATCAAAATTGAACCTCACAAATCTACCCACCACATAGCAAAATATGTAATTTATGGAATTCTGGAAACCACCAGAGCATTGGTCAAACCAAACGGCATCACCAAATTTTCAAAATGACTCTCCAGCATATTAAAAGCATTTTTTCATTCGTCATTCTGTCGAACACGTGTAAAGTTATATGTGCCCCTCAAGAAAGGTTTAGAAAACCATTTGGCTCCTGCTAACTGATCAAACAGGTCTGGTATAAAGGGTAAGAAATAAAGATTGCAGGCCATGATTATTTTAATCTCTTTAAAGTCCAATCATGGGCGCAACCCTCCATCTTTTTGTTTTTCAAAGAAAAACCCCACGCCAGCAAGAGAGGTGGACGGCCATACATGACCAGTGGCTAGACTCTTCTGAATATTCTCTTTCAAGGCCTCTTTCTCATGAAGAGAGGGATTAAATAAGAACATCTTAGGCAGTTTTGCTTCTGTAACAATTTGATAGCATAATGATATGTCCTATGCAGTGGGAGACCTTCACACTCAGATTCAGAAAATACATTATAAAAATCCTGAATGAAAACTGGAAGATGCATTTATAGAAATCAAGGGTGTGAATAGATAACTGAAAAAATAATAGTCGCCACAAGACTTAAGCGGGCTTTACACGCTACAACATATCTAACGATGTGCCGGCAGGGTCACGTCGTAAGTGACGCACATCCGGCATCGTTAGTGGTGTTGTAGCGTGTGACAGCTACGTGCGATTGTGATTGAACGTAAAACCGTTCATCGCATACACGTCGTTCATTTGCTAAAAATTGCACATCGGGTTGTTCAATGTTCCCGAGGCAGCACACATCACAGTGTGTGACACCCCGGGAATGATGAACAGATCTTACCTGCATCCCGCGGCTCCCACCGGCAATGCAGAAGGAAAGAGGTGGGCGGGATGTATACGTCCCGCTCATCTCCGCCCCTCCGCTTCAATTGGCCGGCCGCATTGTGACGTCGCTGTGACGCCAAAAGTCCCTCCCGCTCCAGGAAGTGGATGTTCGCCTCCCACATCGAGGTCGTATGGAAGGGTAAGTGCGTGTGATGGCAATTAATCGTTTGTGTGACACGGTCAGCAAATTGAACGTGTCGCACATACGATGGGGGCGTGTCACATCACATACGATATCGTATGCTTAATTGTAAGGTGTAAAGCAGGCTTTAAGCGAGCTTTACACGCTACAACATATCTAACGATGTGTCAGCGGGGTCACGTCGTAAGTGACGCACATCCGGCATTGTTAGTGGTGTTGTAGCGTGTGACAGCTACGTGTAATTGCGATTGAACGTAAAACCGTTCATCGCATACACGTCGTTCATTTGCTAAAAATTGCACGTCGGGTTGTTCAATGTTCCCGAGGCAGCACACATCGCAGTGTGTGACACCCCGGGAATGATGAACAGATCTTACCTGTGTCCCGCCGGCAATGCGGAAGGAAGGAGGTGGGCGGGATGTTTACGTCCCGCTCATCTCCGCCCCTCCACTTCAATTGGCCAGCCACATTATGACATCGCTGTGACGCCGAATGTCCCTCACACTCCAGGAAGTGGATGTTCGCCGCCCACATCGAGGTCATATGGAAGGGTAAGTACGTGTGACGGCAATTAATCATTTGTGCGACACGGTCAACAAATTGAACGTGTCGCACATACGATGGGGGCGGGTCACATCGCATACGATATCGTATGCTTAATTGTAAGATGTAAAGCAGGTTTAATCCTCCTGAGTCTTCAAATTGAAAGCAGGATTCTACTTAACTAGTCAAGGCAAACCGAACATCAATTTTGCAGGTAAAGAAGGAAACACCATAAATGAAATTTCTTCAGGGTGTAATATCAGTAACTTGAGAAATACATCCTCAACCTTTACGTTTACATGGCTTTGGGAAAGAGGAGAGTTATCAATCGCTGAAACTTGAATGGGATGTACATGGGAAGAGCTATTATGACCACAGTTAATAGCAAAGTCATAATCCATAGGATTCAGTGCAGAACATGAATCTACAAATGCAGGAGTAAATATAAACCCTGTTTTAGTCTCGAACGGCACCTATAAAAAGAATCATGATGTTTTTTACCAGAGATAATCTCAAGCTCTTTTAATCAGCATCCACATACTTCAGTTTGTTTTGGGGTTTTTTTCTTTTTGCTTTGCATTCATTAATGTACTGTGATAACACGCTCCGGGATCGCCTTTGCTGGGTTCAAAGGGCACGCATTCACCTCAGGCAGACAGCCGAATTCAAGGTGTAACTGACGCTTGGTCAGGTTTATTGCAGTGAAGCATAAACAAAAAGAAAAAAAACACCAACAAAATAAATCCTTGCCTGTCCGGCGCTAACTATACAGGATGATATCCTAACTACCAACTGGAGGGCTTCTCCCTTCCAGCTAAACCATACAAACATCAGGCACTGCTCCTCACAAGTGTCTCCTACACAGACAGGCTTACTGTGTTCCCAGATGGAGCCCCTCCCCCAACTTCCCAGATTCCTTTTACCTCCGTCCTTCACCTCCCATTAATCCATTAGTAGCCAGGTGATCCTGGCCAGGCTAGGTCACATAGGACCGATACCGGGGTGAGATATACCTGCCCTCATCCACTAATCCCACATGAGTCTCACATATCCCCCCCTCTGCTCAGACCACTGCAGCTGAGCAACAGCACCCACAAAACAGTGCACACGAGACAGGGCATCAGCATTCCCCATCCGCACCCCCGGGCGGTGCTCCACTGTAAAACGGTAGGCCTGAAGTGCAAGGAACCACCGGGTCACTCGGCCATTCCGTTCCCTATTCAAGTGCATCCACTTGAGAGGGGCATGGTCAGTGATCAGCCGGAACTTCCTTCCAATCAAGTAATATTTAAGGGACTCTAGAGCCCACTTAATGGCTAAGCATTCTTTTTCCACTATGGCATAGTTGCGTTCATGCTTATTAAGTTTCCGACTAAGATAAAGGACCGGATGTTCCTCTCCGTCCTTCAGTTGTGACAATACAGCCCCTATACCGGCATCAGAAGCGTCCGTTTGGACCACGAACTCGCTGCGGAAAGTCAGGAGTCATTAGCACAGGTTGAGAGCAAAGAGCTAGTTTTAAGTTATGGAAGGCTTCTTCGGCTGCCGTGGTCCATTTGATCATGACAGAGTCTTTCCCTTTGGTAAGGTCCATCAGGGGAACAGCGGTAGCCGCAAAACTGGGAATGAACCGTCGGTAGTAGCCGGCTATTCCCAAAAATGCTCTCACCTGCTTCTTGTTGACTGGTTGCGGCCATTTCTGAATGGCTTGTATCTTGTCAATCTGGGGTTTAACAATTCCCCTCCCAATTACGTATCCCAAATATCGGGCTTCTTCCAGCCCGATATGACATTTCTTGGGGTTTGCTGTTAGACCCGCCTCCCGCAGGTCCTCAATCACAGCCTCTAGTTTCTGGAGGTGCGTCTCCCAGTCCAGGCTGTAAATGACTATGTCATCCAAATTCGCAGAAGCATACTGCCTATGGGGCCTCAGGACTCGGTCCATCAACCTTTGAAAGGTTGCCGGTGCCCCGTGTAGTCCAAACAGTATATACACATACTGGTATAAACCTTCCGGTGTAGAAAACGCGGTTTTCTCTTTAGCGGCCTCTGTTAGCGGGATCTGCCAATAGCCCTTTGTTAAGTCTAGGGTCGTGATATACCGGGCTTTTCCAAGCCGATCTATTAATTCATCGACCCGTGGCATAGGGTATGCATCAAATTTGGAGACCGCATTTAATCTCCTGAAGTCATTGCAGAATCTAATGGAGCCGTCTGGTTTCGGTATTAACACAATCGGACTCGACCAGGCGCTATGCGATTCCTCGATTACACCTAACTCTAACATGGTCTTCACTTCTCGGGAGACAGCTTCCCGCCGAGCCTCCGGTATTCGGTAGGGCTTTACCTGAACTGTTACCCCAGGCTCTGTTATGATGTCATGTTTAATGAGAGTGGTCTGCCCGGGCTTTTCCGAGAAAAACTCGTGATTGTTGATTACAAACTGCTTGACGTCGGTCTTTTGCCGCTCCGACAGAGTCTCCGCCGTCCCGACATCCGGTATGGTCTGCTTGCAGACCGGAAGGGCCAGACCTGCTGACAGAGCTGGACGGTCCTTCCAGGGTTTTATCAGATTCACGTGATAAATCTGTTCAGGCTTCCTTTTACCAGCCTGGTACACTTTGTAGTTTACCTCACCCACCCGTTCCTTAATTTCAAAGGGGCCTTGCCACTTTGCCAGAAATTTGCTTTCTGCCGTGGGGACCAGGATCAACACCCTATCTCCGGGTGCAAAAGTACGGATCTTAGCCCCCTATCATAAATCCTTTTCTGTGCTCCTTGAGCCTGTATCATATGCTCTTTAACGATGGGCATCACCGCCGCAATACGGTCCTGCATTTGGGTTACATGGTCTATTACGCTTTTGAACGGGGTGACCTGTCCCTCCCAGGTTTCTTTAGCGACATCCAACAGTCCACGGGGACGTCGGGCGTACAGAAGCTCGAAAGGAGAGAACTCGGTGGAAGACTGGGGCACCTCCCGGATGGCAAAAAGCAAATACGGGAGTAAGTAGTCCCAGTTCTTCCCGTCCTTGTCTATCGCCTTACGGAGCATCTATTTCAAAGTTTTGTTAAACCGTTCGACCAGTCCGTCCGTTTGAGGGTGATACACGGAGGTGCGTAACTGTGCTATTTGTAACAGCCTGCAGAGTTCTTTCATTACTTTAGACATAAAGGGGGTTCCTTGGTCTGTGAGTATTTGTTTTGGGACACCAACCCGACTAAACACATGGACCAGCTCCTTGGCAATGGTCTTGGTGGCCGTGTTACGCAAAGGGATGGCCTCGGGGTAACGACTGGCATAATCCAAGATGACAAGGATGTGCTGGTGTCCTCGTGCAGACTTGTGGAGGGGTCCAACTAAATCCATCCCAATTCTCTCAAATGGGATCTCGATGATAGGCAGAGGTACTAAGGGGCTACAGAAACGGGGCCTAGGCGCAGAGATTTGGCAGTCGGGACAAGACTCGCAATAGGTGCGAATATCGTGATGCATGCCGGGCCAAACAAAACAGTGTAATATCCTTTCGGTAGTTTTCTGGACCCCCAGGTGTCCCCCCATCATGTGTCCGTGTGCCAGGTCCAGCACTCTCCGCCTGTAGGCTCTCGGCACAACCAATCGTTGTACTGTGTCATCCCCCTTCTTCTCTATCTGATAGAGAAAGTCATTCTCCAGTGCCATGTAGGGGTAAGACAGCCTAGTACCTGCATCCACCTGCACCCCGTTTATCATTTTAACATTTTTTATAGCCTGAGAAAGGGTAGGATCTCTCATTTGCTCACTTTGGAAGTCATCTTTCTGGACTTCCAAATTCAGCCAAGAGGAAGGGGGACAGCCACCCGTGTCCGCCTCTGCCCCGGGTTCATCGGAATCACCCGCCAGAACTGAAAAGGGGAACTGGGGGTTGTTTTCAGTGGATTCCTCCTCTGAACCCTCTTGTGGGGCATCCTCTAGTGGCTCCGGGCCCACACAAGGTGTGGGAGAAGGATCATCCGTGCGGCTACCCTGGGGTACTAATTGGTTCTCCCACAACTGCCAGAAGTGGGGAAAATCCCTGCCCAAAATGATATCATGCAATAGTGCTGGTACTAGTCCCACCTTATGATGCACAGACCCATAGGGCGTAGTAATGCAGGAGACCGTTGTGAGGTACGAGCAGGTGTCTCCATGCACACATGTCACAGAAAATTTATCTGACGGTCCCATCGGGACTGCTACCAGACTGGCCTTTACCAGAGTCACCACACTTCCCGAGTCTAATAGTGCAACAACAGTATTGCCATCAATGGACACTTCACACAGGTGTTTTTTCATATCGCCTTGACATGCAGCAACACACACTACCCGTGCAACCATAGCCCTGCGTTTTTCAAAGTCCGTGACATCACACTGCATCGGTTCTGCAGTTACTGGACAGCTTGCAGCAATGTGGCCCACCTCCTGGCAGCGGAAACACCTCACGGGCCCCTTGCTAAGACCATAGTTTGGCACCTTAGCCCTCACAGGGCCAGCAGTCCTGTTTTCCTCCTCCACTGCCTTAGGATATTTTCCTCCTCCCCATGACCCTGGAACAGTCTTACCAGATCCTCGTCGAGAAGGGGAAGAGCGAGGATGTGTAGCATCGTCCCTAAGTCCTTCTGCCAAGGAATAATGCTCCACTAGATCCACTAGCTGATCCACTGTCGTGGGGTTTCCATGGCTTACCCACCTCTTCAGAGATGGCGGTAGAGCTCTTAGGTATTTATCAAGAACGATTCTTTGTACCATCTCTGGCGCCGTCAAAACCTCAGGCTGTAGCCATTTCTTGGTCAAGTGAATGAGGTCAAACATCTGTGACCGCGGTGGTTTATCGGGCTGATAAGTCCATTGATGAACTCTCTGTGCTCGCACGGCCGTCGTCACTCCCAGCCGGGCAAGGATCTCGGCTTTTAGTTTATCAAAGTCATGCGCTGCTTCAGGCTCAAGATCAAAGTAGGCTTTTTGGGCCTCACCTGCCAGAAATGGTGCAAGCAAGTCGGCCCATCACTCCTTTGGCCACTTTTCCCGCTCCGCCGTCCGTTCAAACGTGGTCAGGTAAGCTTCCACATCGTCCTCTGTGGTTAATTTCTGCCAGCACCGACTCACATGAATCACCCTCTGGTCAGCCTCCGCATTACTCTCCGGTACAGTCGCCAGACGCTGCGCCACCTGCTGCAAAAGTTGGCGGTCTCTAACCGTTGATTCCACCAGTTCCTTCAACTGTGCCGACATCAAGCGATTAGCCTCCTGCTGCACAGCTGCGGATTGTACCAGCGCTTTAACCACGTCATCCATTATGATGCGCTGTAACGTGCTGCCCGCATTCTCCACCACAATGTGATAACACGCTCCAGGATCGCCTTTGCTGGTTTCAAAGGGCACGTATTCACCTCAGGCAGACAGCCGAATTCAAGGTGTAACTGACGCTTGGTCGGGTTTATTGCAGTGAAGCATAAACAAAAAGAAAAAAAACACCAACAAAATAAATCCTTGCCTGTCCGGCGCTAACTATACAGGATGATATCCTAACTACCAACTGGAGGGCTTCTCCCTTCCAGCTAAACCATACAAACATCAGGCACTGCTCCTCACAAGTGTCTCCTACACAGACAGGCTTACTGTGTTCCCAGATGGAGCCCCTCCCCCAACTTCCCAGATTCCTTTTACCTCCGTCCTTCACCTCCCATTAATCCATTAGTAGCCAGGTGATCCTGGCCAGGCTAAGTCACATAGGACCGATACCGGGGTGAGATATACCTGCCCTCATCCACTAATCCCACATGAGTCTCACAGTACCTAAAGCATTGAACCATAATGTAACCTGAGCAACCAAAATATAAACTAAAATGAGTTGGTACTCTGCAATCCATACTTTCTCTGGGATCCCTATTAGCACCAACTTGCTTATGTTCACCTGTCCCCACTGGTAGAGGAGATGCTACCAAAATACACATAAATTTGTCTTTATCTTTCAGACGTCTGTCTAGATTAATAGCAAGAGATATAAAATCCTCCAAAGACTGGGGACTGGAAGTCATCCTGTCCTTGATCTGATCAGATTGTCCCTGGTGTAATTGACGCTGAAGAGCAAGGTAATTCCAAGCATTCTCCACAGTCAATTGCCTAAACTCTGAGCAGTAGTCCAACACTCTGCAATCTCCCTGAACTAATCCACACATCTTGGACTTAACAATGCCAATATTATCAGGATCATCATAAAATGAAACCAAGAAGCCAAAAAAATGAATCTACAGAGGCCAACTCTGAAGAAAGCTATAAACCAAGTATAACATAAAACAACAATTAGCATAAATGAAGGAAATACAGGAATTTGGTGAGACACAGGGCTAGGAATGTCCAAACACACTCATACAGGAATGATGGAATACAGGAGAGCAAAAAGAATTACAGAATATTGGGATACCCTTCCAACTTAAATGAAACAACATAAGAGATAACTGGGAATGGATTCACACAAAAAAACTGCAGGGAATAGCAATAGCAATGTCTCAGCAATAAAACCTTAAGGGCAAGTTCACACAGTGCGTTTTTCACGGCGTTTTTGCGCAGTTTTCGGGTGCGTTTTTGCTCAGAAAACTGCATGACTTTGCTTCCCCAGCAAAGTCTATGAGTTTTCATTTTTGCTGTCTGCACACAGCGTTTTTTTTCAGCTGCGTTTTTGTGGTGCCACAAAAACGCAGCATGTCAATTATTCCCGCGTTTTTCACTGCGCTTTTCATCCATTGAGTGCAATAGGATGTTGAAATACGCAATGAGAAACGCAAATAGGTGCGTTTTGGTGCGTTTTAGTGCGTTTCTAAGACCAAAAAAACAGCTATAAACGAAGGAGGTGGGTAGTAAAGTGACATGTACAGGAAGAGGATTCCTTCTGTCAGTAAACACAGAAGCGTGAATCCTCCCGGTACCGTCACCGCTGCGTCCACCTCCAGTCCTGTGCATGTCTGCTGCCGTACGGCGCCATGTCTGGGCGGGAGGTGGAAGCAGCTGCGAAATCAAAAGTGAACAGTAGAAAAAAAAAAAGTCATACTCACCTGTCTGCAGGGTCCCGGTGCCATGCCTGCTCCCAGATCCTCCCGGTACCGCCTCTCCGGGTGTGTGCTCCCAGATCCTCCCGCTACCGCCGCTCCGGGTATGTATGCCTGCAGGATGCAGGACCTGGCGATGGATCACCTGACGCAGTCACCTGACGCATCAGCTGATCGTAAGTCTCGGGCTGACGCCAGCGCCCGGCCGGTTTAACCTATCAGCGGATGCGTCAGGAGACTTCATCCCTGATTACCGGCAGCTCCTGCAGCGATCGGACGGGATCAGACTCCGCTGCAGGAGCTGCCGGTAATCAGCACATAAGTGAGTTATTTTTTTTTTTTTATTTTCTTTTGTACCGATGCATCTGCTGATTGTATAAACGGCTTTTATACAATCAGCTGATGTGTGATGTGATTCAGGCACTTGATCCTGACATATCATCTGATCGCTTTGCCTTCCAGCAAACCGATCAGATGATATTGGATCCGGATTGGACGGCGCGGGACCCTTGACCCAGGATTACTGCGGAGGGGGGGTTCACTAATTGTGTTGTGTTTTATTTCTAATAAAAATATTTTTCTGTGTGTTGTGTTTTTTTTATCTTTACTAGAAATTCATGGTGGCCATGTCTAATATTGGCGTGACACCATGAATTTTGGGCTTAGGGCCAGCTGATAATATATAGCTAGCCCTAACCCCATTATTACCCAGTGAGCCACCCGGCATCAGAGCAGCTGGAAGAGTTGGATACAGCGCCAGAAGATGGCGCTTCTATGAAAGCGCCATTTTCTGGGGTGGCTGTGGACTGCAATTTGCAGCGGGGGTGCCCAGAAAGCTTGGGCACCCTGCACTGTGGATTCCAATCCCCAGCTGCCTAGTTGTACCCGGCTGGACACAAAAATTAGGCGAAGCTCACGTTATTTTTTTTTAATTATTTCATGAAATTCATGAAATTATTAAAAAAAAGGGCTTCTCTATATTTTTGGTTCCCAGCCGGGTACAAATAGGCAGCTGGGGGTTGGGGGCAGCCCGTACCTGCCTGCTGTACCCGGCTAGCATACAAAAATATGGCGAAGCCCACGTTATTTTTTTTGTTTGGGGGGGACAAAGAAATCCTGCATACAGTCCTGGAAGGAGGATGCTGAGCCTTGTAGTTCTGAAGCTGCTGTCTGCTCTCCTGCATACACTATTGGATGGAGGATGCTGAGCCTTGTAGTTCTGAAGCTGCTGTCTGCTCTCCTGCATACACTATTGGATGGAGTATGCTGAGCCTTGTAGTTCTGCACCTGTCTGCTCTCCTGCATACACTAGTGGAGAATGAAGAACATATTGAAGAAGGAAATGACATCAGACCTTTTTTTTTGTTCACTGATAAAAAACGCATAAAGACGCAGTGAGCAAAAACGCAGCAAAACGCAGCAAAAATCGCGGCAAAACGCGCACTTTTTTTGCCGCGGGTGCGTTTTTGTGCGTTTTTTGCCGCAAAAAACGCACAAAAACGCAGCGTCAAAAAAACGCAGTGTGTGAACCTAGCCTAACAGAGGACCTAGACAACCATTTATCAAAAAATATAGACAGTACTGAGACATGTGAGCTGTAAGTATAAATATCCCCTCCCAAAATGTGATTGGGCAAACCAACAGAGAAAGTGCTCACACCTGAATAAAAGTGAAACAGGAAGATGGAGCATTAGAAATAAAGGTAAGAGATCCTTCAGCAGTCAGACCAACACAAAACAGGCTGTGGTCCAACCAAGAGGGAAACCAATCACCAACCAGAGAACACTGCTTGAAACCATGGAGTAGAACCTTAACAAACACAATGGGCTGTGTGGCCTGTATTTCATCTTTTCTGAGAAAGTTGGAGTTGAGCTGGGGTTTTTTTCAGAGTGAATCCTGTTTTTTTACAAGCCAGAAAAATGGGCCAGACTACATATTTTTGAATTATTTATAGGTAGGACCTTAGGAAATTATAGATTAAAACATGATGTGAACTTTTGAACAAGGATTTAAACTACACTGCTCCCAACTACAAGCAGCATGTACTCAATGTATGTATGAAACAGTTTTTGATTAGAGTTCTAAACAATTTATCCTTTTTTAAGACAAGCACAAACGAGAAAGACCAACATTATTTTATATATCTTGAAATTGCTGTATATCTGCGCAAGAAAGTTTTATGAACATCTGTAAATTATACAGTAGCTTAGGGAATGAAATGCTGAAATTGGTATGCTTTTACTTAAAGCATCTTTTGTACAGTATGAAAGTTAAAGCATGTTGATTAATTCTTGATTCTTTTGAAGCACTGAATAACTTTATAGGCTAAACGTATCCACCACATGTGTGTAATATGTGTATCCGCTCAATTATTTCTAGTGTAATTAGTGAGAACTTTCTAAAGCTCAAAGTCAAAAGTCAGAAGGGGCTAGATAATTTTATTGTGTAATCTCAGTGATTCAATTATGGCCATGATAATTGATAAAATAGAAATAACACGAGGTTATTGATTTTCTGCATTTTCTTTTATAACATACCAAAGAAGATGAAAAAAAGCAAGTTAAACCCCTTAATATTGCAATTCTAAAAATTGTTTTAAAGGGATAGCCAGTGTAAATACTATATGGGGAAAATGGTAACTCTAACTTTTTAAATGGGTTTTCCAGGCACACATTATTTAAACATAAAAAAGTCTATGAGAAATGAGGAAACTTCATAATTCACTTGGTGTTAAAATTCTTTTTTTTTCCTGAGCTCTCACATGTGGTCATGTGACCTCCAGGTACTAAATTAATGCTACAGTATTCAAAGCACAGAGTACAGAGATTTCCAGTCTGTGCTTTGAACAAAACATAGCCTGTGTGTTGAGCTCATCCGTGCCTGCATTAGGCAGGACACTAAAGAGCAGGGCGCTCTGAATCATGATCTTATGGAGGATTTACTATTTGGGCCTTTTTTTTTTCATTTTTCTTTTAATCTTTGCAATCACTCATTAGTTTTTGCTGTCAATGTAGCTTTTTTCTTGTATTTATTCAAATCCTAATTTTTTTTGGGGGGATGACTTTTATTATTCAATAGCACATGCAGAGAACATATCACTGCTGCATTAATTTTTATAATTTATTTTTAGTAAGGCAATGGAAAAAAGCAGCAATTCAGCCATTAATCTTTGCATTTTTTCACCATTTGTCCCAAGGTAAAAATATTAGGGCAACTGTATTGTATGGGTCGGTGTGAATGTAGATGCATATGTATAGCTTTTTTATGTTTTAGCACTTTTGCACAAAAGAAGTTTTAAGAATTTTTGAAGTACTGCATCCCAAAGGCCATAGATTTTTTTTTTTAAAACACATAGTCATAAAAAGGCTTATTTTTGTATGAAAGGTTTTCATTTCTATTGATATTGTTAGGCCTAGGACACACGGCGAGAATAACAGTGCGAGTGGAATGCGATAAAAAAATCGCATTCCACTAGTTCAAATATTACTCTATGAGGCAGCTCCCATGAGTGAATATTTTATCAGCCCTAATCGGACCTAGAAAACAGTCGCAGCATGCTGTGAGTGAAATATGATCTTGTTCCACTCGCACCCATGCAAGTGCAACTCTCGCATCAGCCGACAACGGAGGAGATAGGGAGATAAATCCCTCCCTCTCCTGCGCAGCGTCGGCCCTCTCCTCTGCAGCACCGCCCCCACTCTGCAACTGTGGTAAGCACAATCGGACCACAGTCGCATGACACTCGGCTCCCGCTGTGCTGCGAGTGTGAGCCATGTCATGCGAGCACTCAAACAAATCCCCATGCCTCGGCCTTAAGGAACAAATATATCTTCTTGAATAATTTTTACAAATTTTAGCAGAAATGGACACAAAACATCAAATATGCCATAATTTTTATGTCCCTATATAGTCTAATTGGTGAAATTACCTTTGGTTTACATGTTGTTGTTACGTTTGTGATGGTTCATCATTTTTTTTTATCATTAAACAGTTTAAAAAAGACAATCTTTTAAAGAGAATTTGTCACCTAATCTGGGAGCTAAATAATATACTGATAGAGACCATGATTCCAGCAATGTATGGTTTACTTGGCTGCTTGCTATAGTTTTGATAAAAATCGTTGAATTATTTGCAAGAGATTATCACTGGAAGACTGGCAAATCTGGTGCGATGTAGTCCTCCATATTCATGAGCTCTGTATAACTCCACCTCCACCACTGATCAGCAGCTTTCTTCCTATGCAGTGTGCACAGAATGCTGCAACTTAGTGGTGTGGGTGAGGTTATACAGAGCTCTGCATTCAATGAACCTGTAGTTATGCAGTGGATAAATCAAAACAGTGATTATATCAAAACTACAGTAAGCAGCACAGTAAATGAAACATTGTTGGGGTCATGGTCTCAGAGTCAGCCCCTACATGTATTTCTCAGACATACACCTACTAATAATGAAGGAATCGGGCATACAAGAACCAGCAAACCATGCGGGAAACAGCATGCTTAAAAATTTAGACAAAATATCTACCGATGGTGATTTTCGTGAATGCTGATAAACATAAGCAAATGTTAATGCATGACACAATAGCATATTGAAGACACATCACTGTTAAAGAGGACAGTTCATCATTTTTACTTTGTTGCATATTTCATATCATGGAATAGGGACTGCAGAATTAAATGAAACATCATTTTTATTTTTTAATTTCACATCTTCAATTGCGAAGATATTAGTTTGGAAAGTCTATATCCTAATTTCCCCTTTAACCAAGGACTCGTTAGAAGACATTTATCACGGGGGGTGATTACTACTTTCATTACAGACTCCCAAACAGCTCTGTATCTGCAGCTCTCATCTCACAGCACTGTCAGCTTTGCTGTACTTCTGCTGTGCTCACACCTTCAGTGGCATGATATGAGAGCTGCCTGTAATGACAGAGGTATTTGGAACAACAGAAAGATATACTCCCCTCCCCTTCTTATAATATCAGGAGGTGCCAACAGTAAGATTAGTTAGGAGAGTAGAGCTGAGACTACATGTCTTTCCATAGCACGCATAAAAATTTGGTTCTGACTTCTGACATTCTTTGTGGCATTTTCTTTTTTCCCTTACATGATTCCTGACTATGATTGGTCAACGACATAGAGGGGAGAAAAAGAAAATGTCCCATAACTCTGCTAATACTCCTTTGGATGAAGGGAAAATTAGTATATAATATTTACTAGCTAACATCTTCTCAACAGAAATAGGAAATTAAAAAAAATAACTTGGCTTTGATCAGCTTAGGAGCAATTATTCCATAATTCTGTGATGCCCTGGACTAGTCAGGTCATCACAGGGTTCTGCACAATCTTTCTCTCCCCGTGCAGGGCTCAACCCCCCATGGTTCTGGGTCCCTATCGTGCAGTACTGCCTCCACCAGCATACACAAATCCTAGATACACCTTGCACCACACCCTGTCAGGCACACCAGTGGGCTGCTTAAGCTGGAATAGGGCCGCCCACCGAGGGGTCAGGCAGGGAGGTGGGAGGTGTCAAGTCAGTCGAGTGGGAACCCTCAAGCTGTGAGGAGCTCAGAGGAAGCTGGGAGTTGTAGCTCCCAGGGGAGAAGCAGACTAAGTCACAGACGGTGGTCTGGACCTAGAGGAGTCGGACCCCCGGTCGTAGGGATTGAGGCTAGGTGCCTGGGACCTGTCTTGGAGGACGGTCAGCAGCCTGAGCCTAATCATCGGTCTGGGACCAAAGGCACGTCGGGGTACATGGACCCTAGGTTGGGGAGAAGCTTCAGGCGGCCCGGCAATTAACCTGCGGAGGACAGGGCCTTTATGGACTGTTCCCACAAAGCTCAGAGATCGGGGGCACTAGCGCAACGAGGGGGATAGGGCTTTCTAAGCAAGCAGCCCACTGAAATCCCAAGCATGAGCTCCTGAGAGAAAGCTCTTCTACTTAGCCACAGTGGGGAGTGGGGCCCAGTAAGCTCCAAGGTTATGGGCCAGTTTAAACACTTAAAAATATGGTGCCAGGAGGCAGGCAGACCACCAGGCAGTTCTACAGGGGACGGGACCCGGAAGAGCTCCCCTCGGAAGACAGTGGCACCCAGAGACTTGGTTTACTACGTTGTCAGCGTCTGCTTTCTTGCTGAGTTAGTACCTGATTAACCCCTGTAACCAGCGAGCCTGCACTCCCCCTGCATTCCATTCCACCATTCAGGGTCCCGGGGCCTTTCCCTACCCATGGAGGGTAATGTCATCTAGCTGCCCCACTCCATCACCCCGGGTACTCCCAACGGCAGCGACGGTACTCCCTATTACCGCATACCACGGGTGTCGTCACGAACTATATCTCCCCTGTAAATACCCCCCTTCTTCATTCGGGTGTGACCCATAGCCCCCGGGTCCGGAGACCCTCAAGCCACAAGCAGTGACATCCGGATCCGAGCGGTTCGACCGCTGCTGGGGCATTACAATTCCATGATGTGGCAAGTTTAGCATTTTAGAACTGATGAAAGGGTTTTTTTAAAGCACCACTGCAACTATTTTTTTTATTTCATCCCTTGAGTGGTGCCCCCTTTCTTATTGTCACCTTATGGTGTCGTCATCTGTTTTCACGATGTTCCCGTAAATGTCTGGCAATTTGTGACCTGCCAGCTCCTCCAGTGTTCTATGTCGGAGGTCACAAATCAAAACAAGTCTATGAGAGCCTCGTTCTACTCTCATAGAGTTGCATTGAGTGTTTGTGATGTAACTTCTGAATTTTGGCCAGTCAGGTTGAGTATAAGATCGGGGCAGGGGACTTAAAATTAAAGTACTACTCCTGCACTCAAAAAAACCCCACTGCAGTGGTACTTTAAAAAAAAAGCAAGAAACAAAGTGTATATACAGTTCAATACATCAAAGAAACATATTCAGGAATATATAGGAACATATTCAGTTGTATATGGATGTATCCACATTAGTGTCTTTGTCTTCCATGAAAGGTACAAAGAGCAAATAATTTCTTTAATGTCTCCACAGTAATAGATTAACAAGCATAACAATGTATAAATAAATATTTATATATACATGCTACTATGTTTGGCAGATGAAAGTTTTCCTCCTGCAAAATTCTAGTCCAAACTGAATTGTTCCATGCTGTGGCATACAGACTGGGATCATGGAACTACTCTATGCCATGAAAGCCGACTATGTGATTGCTTTTATATTCACTAGAGTATTAAATCAAATGCAAGAAAAAGAGGATGAATATGTATGAATATCCTCACATTCCGTTTGTATCATTGCCCATAAATCCACAACTCAATAACAAATTCTAATTGTATAATTTTTAGCATCTCAGACTCCAATTAAGTTCTACGAGAATGCACGCATAAACACACAATAAAGCATATATGCTAATTCAAACCATTTTTATGAAGAACTAAGAGGAAACAGCACATACATAGTATGCCATTGTTACCAAGATTAATACAAACATAGCAACATGGCTTAGTGGAGAACAAAGCAATAAAAAGTATGGTACTGCTGGAAGAAATAGATATACAATTAATATAGAGCTACAGGGTATGTCCCTAATAGATCCGATGAGCCTCACAACACTATAGTGTCACTATAAAATATAATAAAGTAACATTTATTTACAGTAATACATGTACCAGTAGACTACTACACCTAAAGAGCAAAATAAAAAAATCATATATGGTATGCAACAATTATCATTCCTATTTTAGCACCATACCAAACCATTGCTAAGTATCAATAAATCACCAATTTCAATATGAATTGTTAATATAATATCCGTGGGTTAATAATAATTCCTTCCACATGCCAATATGTCAATCAAACTAGTTCCCTGGATGAACACATCATCACAAAATCTAGTACTCATAACTTCTAATATTATATTTTTCAACAAAGGCATCTAAGCCCCCCTTGAACTTTTGTAGTGAATCATCCATTATCACTTCATGTGGCAGAGAGTTGCAAAGTCTGACTGCTCTTACAGTAAAGAATCTGAGTCTCTGATTATGATTAACCCTTCTTCCTTCTAGACATAGAGGATGCCCCTGGTCACCGTCACAGGTTTAGGTGTAAAAAGGTCATCAGAAAGCTCTCTCTACTGTCTCTTCATATATTTGGACATCTTAGTAAGATCACCCCTAAGCCATTGTTTTTCCAAGGTGAATAACCCGAAGTTTAATAACTATAGGTAGGCAAACACATGAAATGGTCAGGTGCTTTTTCAAACTGGTCAGACGCTCTGAAAGTGTTCAACTTGAGTAACGGGTATAGTGGAAGTCAATGATTGGGCAGTTTGGCTCTCTGCCCACATACAGCTAGCCATAAACAGAGCATTTTCAGGAAGAGGGAGAAGGATTTTTTTTTCTTTTGACAATACAGTATGGGAGCTACTGTGTATCATATTGTATACTGTGTAAAAAGATGGTGTGGGGGCATCATACTGTTTAGAGAGTAGCTGTGGGGACATTGTACTGTGTATAGATAAGCTGTGGGGACATTATACTGTGTAGAGGAAAGCTGTGGGGACATCATACTTTGTAGAATGGAGTTCTGAGCCAACATACTGTGCATAGGTGAGCTGTGAGTACATCCTAATCTGTAGAGGGGAGCTTTGGGCCAATTGTAAAATGTATATGTAGCATTCCACGTTGCTGTGACTGGCCTGACCTGGCTCCATGGCCCTGTTGGCTTCATGTAAATAACAAACCAACCGATGATGACGATGTAGAAGGTGATGGAAGAAGGGCGAAGGGTCCCTGGGAAGCGTGTCACCGGTTGCAGCTGTTCCTTTCTGCGACTTTTCGTCTTCCAAGGGCAGTGTTGGATGGCAATGGGGGATGCTTTGCAGCGCCACCCGTGGTGTGCGGCCAGGAATTAGCTGTTGCTGCTAGATGTTGCTTTCTTCTGGGGCTGATGTTAACACATCACAGATAGTCCAGCTCCCCACAGGTGTAGCGAGCCCCAGGGAGGATGAGGCCAATGGGGACAGCTGATGGCGCTGAAGTGCAGGGCGGCGCTGGCAATGACAAGGACGACACAGGGGGCTGCGGTTAAAAGTTCCGTTTACTCACAGTTCTTAAGGTGCCCCGGAGGTGCCGCTCTCCGCTGCCATGGATGTACTCCAGCCGGTCCCGGGTGAATCACACGGTGTCTGTGGAAATGTGTGAGACCTTCCTCCTTGCGCTGACACACAGCTCCTTGTAGCCTGAAGTCCCCACTGTTGGTGTTAAGTATCCTGTTCCCTATGAAGGTGACTCAAGTCCTCGCCATGGGGTCCGACAGTAGCCCTGACCCCGGATCCTATATGTCACTGTGCTCGGGAAAGTGGGTAGTGGACAAAGGAACATGAAATCCCCATTCCCTGCAGATTTGTTGGAGTCCGTGAAGGTGTCCCCAACCGAGGGTCCTGCACCCCGACTGCGCTGGCACTGTGGAAATGGTTAGGCTCGGCCTCAGCTACTATCTCCTCTTGTCCCAACATCTCACTGGCTGCCTCTGTCTCTTGCCCTCTTTCAGTCTAATTCCTGCAGACCCAGTGCGGTGTTGTGGCCCCTGGCCCTGGGACTATCTCCACCTATCTCCCGTCCCAGGGCCAGCCTTTTAAACGCTACTCTCTCAAGGCTGTCTGCTCTGTTCTCTGTCCTGGGCTGTACTGACTCAGAAAATCAAATTGTTTGTCTTTCTACTCACTGAGAGCAGCTACCACCTCAGGAATGACTCAGACGTGCTGGTGGATTTCCCAGCCTGGTTTCCTGTGTGTGGGGATTGGCTCATTATCTGGGTGTTTATGTAAGTTATGAGCTCAGGATTTGTGCAAGGGAAACAAACCAGTGATTACTCTCTTCTCACCCAGGAGAGAACTACAACTTAAAACAGATGCAATACTCTGTGGCGACAGAAGCCTCAGGGGCGCCACATATAGAAAGCTTTTTGTTCATTACATTGTGTTTAGGGGAGCTGTGGGGACATCATAATATTTAGATGGAACCTGTGGAGACATCATAAGGTGTATATAGTAGCTGTGGAAACATAATACTACGTATAAGGAGGGGAGTTTTAAGCCCATCATAGTTTGTATAGGTGAGCTCTAAGGACATCCTACTGTGGATAAAGAAGCTGTGGACCCATCATATTGTGAATTGGTTATCTATACAGAGGGGAACTTATTGTTATAGAGTCACTCAGGGTAATGTGACTGTCAATAGAGCACACAGCGTGCATTATTACTTTCTAGGGGGCAAAATGTGGGCACTGTTTTCTAAGGTACTTGCACTGGTCATTAAAATATTTTAGAGGACTGATTCACCAATTAGAGGGATCAATGGAAGTTGTCATGTTGGTCTGGGCCAGATGAAAAAGACATGAAAAATGAAGGATGCCATCAGAAAGTGCATCCACTGTAAGTCACATAACTTTACTTTCATTTTTTAAAATCTTCTACAGCACTAGTATCTGCCACTACATGGCCACTATACAGGGGAAATATTGGTGTTTGTCACTGTAGAGCGGGGAGTCTAGGGTTCAAATCCCATCAAGGATATCCTCGGCAAGGAGTTGGTATGTTCTCCTCATGTTTGTGTGGCTTTCCTCCAGGTTCTCCGGTTTCTTCTTACACTCCAAAGACCTACTGATAGAGAATTTGGATTGTGAGCCCCAATGGGGATAGTGTTGCTGATGTTTATAAAGTGCTGCGGAATATGTTGGCGCTATATGAAAATAAAGATTATTATTAGTAGTAGTATAGAGATTTATTTTCAGCCTGGTTGTCTGCGGTGATAGTTCTATGGTTATAGTGTTAAGGGCGCTTTACATGCTGCAACATCGCTAGCCACATTGCTAGCGATTGCATCCGCCCCCATCGTTTGTGCGTCACGAGCAAATCGCTGCCCATGGCGGACAAAATCGGTAGTGCGTGTCACACAAACTTACCTGCCTAATGACATCGCTGTGGCCGGTGAACAACCTCTTCTTTAAGGGGGCGGATTGTGCGGTGTCACAGCGACGTCACACAGCAGGCCTCCAATAGAAGCGAAGGGGCAGAGAGCAACGTCATGAACGTCACTCCCACTTCATTGCCGGAGGACGCAGGAACGCTGTTGTTTGTTGTTCCTGGGGTATCACATGTAGCGATGTGTGCTGCCTCAGGAACGACGAAAAACCTGCGTACAGAACGAGCAATGATATTTTGAAAATGAACGACGTGTCAACAATCAACGATTTGGTGAGTATTTTGGATTGTTAGCGGTCGCTCGTATGTGTCACACGCAACGACATCACTAACAAGGCCAGATGTGCGTCACGAATTCCGTGACCTCAGTGATATCTCGTTAGCGATGTTGTTGCGTGTGACAGGGCCTTTAGACTTGACAAAGGCTACACTTAGTAACCGAAACGCGTCGCCATTTTGTCATATTTCTCTACATGGAGTTTTGTTTGACCTTGCTATAATGCCTTTTTTAATGGAAACCATGCAATAATAAGACTTGGAAACTTTACCTTGCTGAATAATCCTTATCCATAGTGCTGGACAAGCTTCTTTTTTTTCTCTTCAATGTTATCAGGTGGCTGCGCCTGAATGTCCGAGCAGCAGAAGGATTTTAGATTTTGGATACATCTTGCAGAGGGTGAGCTGAACTCTACATTTATTTTTCACCATGGTTAGACTGTGATACCGTAGTTGTGATCAGGGTTACCTGGTTAGGGACCCACTCAGAAGTTTCACCTCCCCCACACAGACTCTGAGCTGAACCCCTATTACTCCTCTGATTCTACTGCAAAGTAGACCAAACACACATTTACACGCTTTGAAATAATTATATTCAAAATATATGTTAATATTAAAATATTTTATTAAAATGGAAAAGATATAGATTACAAAAATACAAATATTAATATTACAAATATTAGAAGATTGTACATTTTTACATCATTTACATGAAAAAAAATCTTGCCCCAGAAATATCAACGAGTAAAAAAACTTTAATTCATCAGATAAGATTTATTAACTGTTCATGATACAAAAACAAAGAATTTTCAAAATGTTAACACTGCAAAATATTGGTACCATTGGTACGAACATATAACATCCACAGGAATATAATAATACATTTAGTCATTGCTGTCATTACTGATTTGTTTCTTAGACTTACTGTACAGATATGAAGAATGTGAGGGATGAGGTGATTTGAAATAAAATGTGGCTTTACAAGCAACCCACCCAAATAGACATATATGGAATTATATGTATACGATTTATCATTGGGGTCACGGTGTTTGTGCCGCACATCCGGCGTCATTAGTGACATCGCAGAGTGTGACACGTATGAGCGACCTTCTACGATCGCAAAAGTGGTAAAAATCGTTGGTGTTGGAGACCAACTATCGTTGTCTGGTGAGTAGCGATGTTGTTCGTCGTTCCTGCGGCACCACAATTCGCTATGTGTGACATTGCAGGAGCGACGAACATCTCCTAACCTCCGTCCACCGGCAATGCGGAAGGAAGAAGGTGGGCGGGATGTTACTTCCCGCTCATCTCCGCCACTCCGCTTCTATTGGCCGGCCTCTTAGTGACGCCGCAGTGACGTCACTATGATGCTGAATGCACCTCCCCCTTGAGGGAGGAATTGTTCGGCGGTAACAGCGACGTCACTGACAAGGTATGTGCGTTTGACGCTGCTGTAGCGATAATGTTCACAACGGCAGCGATCAACACATATCGCACATACGGCGGGGGCTATTGCTCCTGACATCGCTAGCAATAGCTAGCGATGTTGCAGCGTGTAAAGCATCCTTAAGGCTATGTTCACATGATCGGTTATTGGTGAGTTTTTGATGTTGCAGCATTTCTGCACCTAAGCTACAAATGCGGATTACCACAGTGGAAGCACACTAAAAACGAACATGTATTTTTCATTTTATAAGACACACCGGGTTACAAGATGCCAGCCAAATGTAAAGGAGGAAAATAGGAAAAAAATAATTTTTACTGTTAAAATGAGGGTCCGTCTTATAATCCTAGTGCCTCATATATTAGCTCACCAGTTGGGGGCGGTGGTGGTGGAGCGGCTCAGGAAGGTCACAGGAAGCAGGGTAGGCGATGCTGCAGGCTCAGAGGAGGGGGTGTCGCGGTTCAGGAGGGTCGGCAATGCTGCGGGCTCGGAAGAGGGGGTGTCACAGCTCAAGAGGGTCAGTGAGCCAAGGGTCGGCGATACTGCTGGCTCGTGGGGTATCGCGGCGGCAAGCACCAAGGATCTGCCGGCATACTTCGGGCTTCATTGAATCACCAGCAGTTGACGCGATGGACTTCAAGAAAATGGCCGCGTAGGCGGCTTATGCGCAGATTGGCCTCTGCGGCCATATTCTTGAAGTCCATGGCGTCAACCACCGGCGATTCAAAGCAGCCCACAGATCTATGGCGCCCGCCACTGCAACACCCCCAAGCCTGCAGTATTGTCGACCCTTCACTGCCACACAATGACCCTCCTCAGCTGCTACACTGCATCGATACCCACTCTGAGCCCTCTGTATCATCGACCCTGCGCCACCACTGCCACCCCGGTAAGCCATATGTGGTTTGTAAGATGCACCCCCATGTTTCCCCCGGTTTTGGGGGAAAAAAGTGGAAAATACGGTACTTTATTTTTCCTGCACATTATCTGCATCTAATGCAATTTTATGTGGAAAGTTTGACCTTAAAACTCAGCGTACCTGCCTGAAAAATTCACATGATGCGGCTTTGAAACACACTCCGCAGGTCAGTTTGAGCTGAAAACAGGAGATTTCTATAAATCCCATCTACATTGCTGGAATTGTAAGATGCTGCATTTTTGATGCAGTAAAAATACGCAATGTGAAAAAAAAACACCAACCACTCATTGTAGGAACACAGCCTAAAAGGATGGCTCCAAAACATCATGTACTATCCATAATGCTAAACAATAGGTGTAATTGTAGCCCTCCATATGCTATAATGGATATACTACAATCACCTCACAATATATTCTTTCAGCGCTTTTTTAAATAGTTTTCTTTTCTTTTTTTGTTTTCAAGAAAGAGTATATACAGTTTTACATATATTATCACTACACAGAATGATATTTTCTAACAGTAGACATTCTCTTGCATAGCAGGAGAAGTCGAATTAAATATTTAATGTTGTGGCTATATACATAATACTGCCAAGAAGTTAATTACTAAACTAAATTTAGTTTTACTATAAAATAGGCTAACAATATGTGGCATATGTTGTAACTACTTTAAGTGTAGCATACATGTAAACGGCATTTATTTGTAGGTCTCCACACTGAACTATGCAATGGGAATATGTTTTTAGCTGTGTTTTTCTGCTGTTTCCTTCTTTTTTTATCCATTTTTTTTTATGTATTTTTAGTGTAGGAACTCTGAGATTCTGCAGTGAAAAAAGCATGTATTTTTCTTTTTTTATGTTCCCATAGACTTTTATGGAAAAAACAAAAAAATGCACAACTCAACAGTGTCTTTAAACATAGTGAGCAGACTTTTTCAAGAAATCACATCTCCACATCCAGTTTGCTTGAACAGGTAAATGCAGATTTTCTGTACAGAATAACTCAGCAGAAAAAACTCAGACACTGATTCATCACAGTAATTTTGCAAGAATTCTAGCCTAAATTTCTTTGAATAGTCTCATGGTTGCACAAATTTATTGTGGCTTTTGGCATTCTCATGCCATTTTCTGCAAGCTGTGCCAAAATAGGTGAGGCTGGTGTGGGTGTGGGGAGTGACGGGGGCATAATGCCAAAATTTTGACTAATTACTTACTTTACATATCTTACTCCAGTCACTGACTGGAATAAGATTTGTGACGAGATGCAAGTCATTCGTTAGACAATCTTAATGAGTCAGGAGCCTCTAACTTGATGGATAGTGTCCCTAGTGTTTAGTTTATGTTAGATCAAGGACTTATAGTTTGCTCTGCTAATGGGCATACCATCTGATATTAATAAATGTTGACATTTCAAGCACATGAGTGCATACATTTTGTCATATATTAAAAACCAATGGTCTTAGCATTATGCTCTTGGGTAATATCATTTTTTTTACGTTTTAATGGTTTACTATTTTTATTTGCATGTTTTTTGTGGAAATGTGGAGAGTTTTAAGGTTCTTTTTTTCTTCTATGGGGTTGAGCATTTTGTAGGTAATTGCTAACTGCCTGGATCTCAAGCCGTGCACCATCTCCGCTGGCTTAGAGCGGTCACAGAGCAGTCGTGACAGCTCCTAGCATTGATTTTTCTCACTTTCATCAATGTCATGTCGTAAAAGCAATTCCTTTTCTTCCCCTCTGCTCTGTCATAGTGAAGTCACTGCCAGCATCATGTTGACTGAAAGGTGGATTCCTGCTGCCTAACTCAACGCAGGCGCACTAACTTAGTGCAATTTATAAGGCATGAGTGTTGTAATGAGATACAGTCATGGCTGAATGTGTTGGCACCCTTGAAAATTTTCCAGAAAATGAAATATTTCAGCCAGAAAATTAGCACAATTACACGTTTGTTTGAAAATTACCAAATAATTTTGTGTCACAATGTAATGTCCAGTGTCAGAAAGATGGGTTTGCGTCCTAGGTCATGGGTCTTCCAGCAGGACAATGACCACAAACATACTTCAAGAAGCACCCAGAAATGGATGGAAACAAAGCGCTGGAGAGTTCTGAAGTGGCAACAATAAGTCTGAATCTTAATCCCATTGATCACCTATGGAGAGATCTTAAAATTGCTGTTGGGAGAAGTCATCCTTTAAATATGAGAGACCTGGAGCAGTTTACAAAAGAAGAGTGGTCCAAAATTCCAGTTGAGAGGTGGAAGGACCTTGTTTGGTGGATATGGGAAGCAATTAATTGCAGTTATTTATTCCAATGGGTGTGCAACCAAATAATAAGTTGACGGTGTCAACAATTTTGTCAAACTCATTTTTGGAGTCTTGTGTGAAATTGTCCAATTTGTCTTTTTTTCCCCTCTATTTTTTATTTTATGTTGTTCCAATGCACACAAGAGAAATGAACATGTGCATGACAAGACGTGTAATTGCAATAATTTTCTGGGAGAAATACTGTATTTTCTGGAACAATTTCAAGGGTGCCAACACTTTCAGCCATGGCTGTGAATCTGATAGTGATAGAGTAAAGCGGGCTTTACACGCTACGACATCGCTAATGCGAAGTCGTTGGGGTCACGGAATTCGTGATGCACATCCGGCCGCATTAGCGATGCCGTTGCGTGTGACATCGATAAGCGATTTTGCATCGTTGCAAAAACGTGCAAGATCGCTAATCGGCGACACGGGGGTCCATTCTCAAATCTCGTTACTGCAGCAGTAACGAGGTTGTTCCTCGTTCCTGCGGCAGCACACATCGCTGCGTGTGACGCCGCAGGAACGAGGAAGCTCCCCTTACCTGCCTCCCGGCCGCTATGCGGAAGGAAGGAGGTGGGCGGCATGTTACGTCCCGCTCATCTCCGCCCCTCCGCTGCTATTGGGCGGCGGTTCAGTGACGTTTCAGTGACGTCGCTGTGACGCCGCACGGACCGCCCCCTTAGAAAGGAGGCGGTTTGCCGGTCACAGCGACGTCGCCGGACAGGTAAGTATGTGTGACGGCTGTGGGCGATGTTGTGCGGCACGGGCAGCGATATGCCCGTGTCGCGCAACAGATGGGGGCGGGTACCCACACTAGCGATATTGGGACCGATATCGCAGTGTGTAAAGTAGCCTTTACCCAGCATGGGTACTGGAAATCGGAGTCACTTGCAGTGTATGGTGTATACGGAATTAAAGGGAAATAAGAAAAGACCTATTGTTTATAAAAAGTTTTTCTGTTACATGGATTTTTAAATATTTTGTCATTTTTTTTTGCATATCACAATCTGTATTAGAAATAAAAAATAGAAATCTTGCAGTTTTCACACTAGCCACTTTTTTACTCTAATTTACTGATATTTCAGGAAATAACACATGTAAATAGGCACAATGGTTGGGTCACAATCTATTTTTTTTTGTATTGAAGTCTCTAATGAGTAATTGAAATGTCATTGAGAAGGTAGAGGGAGGGTGGCTGTGTCAGCTGTGAAATTGTTTATTTTGAATTTATCAAAGGGTTTCCATTACTATTTCTATTACTATTCTAGCAGGTACGATTACAAACAAAAACTTTTATATATATTTCTTAATATGCTGTATGTTTATAAGAGTGAGATCTCGGCGGCTTATTGATACAAATCTCACTGCATACACACAACTCTAAAATCTTATGTTGTGGCTGCCTGCAGCCACCACTAGAGGGAGCATAAGAGCTTACTGCACTTAATATTATTATTGAGTTCATTGTATAAACAGTAAATAGGCGGCAACCAATCATAAGCAAGGGGGAGTGTCTCAGACTTTCAAAGCACAGTGTGCATAGAGGAATATGACAGCCATTTTATATGTATGAAGAAAGGACTGGAGATAAGATGAACCTCATTAGAAAGAGTAAAATGACAACACTAGGCATTTTTAACTAACATTATGGATTTAGTGTCACTTTTTTTGAAAGGTGGAAGGTCACTGTTAATATTTTTTTTCCAGTTGCACCTTTTTAAAATCTATTTTATGTAGTCACCTTTATTTTTTAATATCATGCCTTTAGGGGATGTTTCTAGTTTCCAGATTTTTAACCCATTACTTGCCAAATTAGCAATTTTCATTTTTTTTTTTTATTAAATGACAGATTTTTAATGATTTGGGTCCTAATGAATCAGAAACATAATTTGCCAAATTATAATTAATAATAATTATTACATTAATAATTATAATTAATAAGTATTAATATTCAATACTTATTGATTATTAATAATTAATAAATAATAATTACAATTATTAACATAATAATTATTGGACCTAATTATAAAATCTCAGTTGCTAGAAGCAAAAGATTAGGCATCCCAAAAAAAGGAAATTGGTAGATAATAGGTTAACCTAATTCAATATTTGCTTACATTTGCCAGAAATTGTTACTCCAGCCCCCCTGCAGTGATTTTATATACACCAGAAATTGTGGTGCAATTTTTTTGTGTAATTTTCGTAATGAGAGATTTTATGCGCTAAAGGCTCACGAAAAAAGATTAAAAATGAAAATAAAGGCCATTTTTAACTTCATGAACGACATGCATAATTTTGAAATATTTGGCACAAAAATGGGAATGAATACCAAAGGACAAAAGTAACAAAGTGATGATGAATCAGGGCCAAAATGTGTTACTAACTACTGAGCACATTCACTGAAGCTGTGCCTTTCTTACCCCTAACAGTTAGCAGACAAGATCTTAAATAGGTGAAAACTCTTTAATCTTTTGAAAAGGCAAATTGGGATGAATTTAAGTTCTTACTGTGGGTTTTATAAATGATTTAAGCATTAATATATCTTCAAAAAACATCCTGAATTTTTGTGACATTTGTTTTTCATTTATCTCATATAACCTGTCACTTGTTTTATTGATCTCTAATTGTTTTGCTCTTAAAAGCATTTTCTATAGTGTGAGAGGGGTGAACTTTAAATCAAAAGGTGAAAGGTGATATAGCTTTCCTCCCTTTGGCGGGGTCATTTAAAAATTGTAATTTTAGCAAGTTAGAACTTTTATCTAATGTTAATTCCATCACAGTAACACATTATTTTCATATCCAATTTTCATACACGAGTTCTATCCGTGTTTTTCACTCTTAGAACTCATTCATAGTATAATAAATGAGGCTATTCACTCACGTGTCCCATTCTTTTGTCCGACACCGTGGAGACATGCCTCATATTGGTCCAAGTGTCTGATCAAGATGAGGGACACAAATATATGGGAATGTGAATAAGGAAGCATATTCCGAAACGCGTCCCTCGTCCAGGTTTTTAACATTTTTAACATGTATTAATAAAGAAGAACAAGTTTTATATTTTGGATGTCGTGCTTGACTTTTTCGTTTTTCCTAGTGTCATACAAATTTATGGGTATAAGAAGATCAGACAGCCCTCAGATGCCATTCGGGTGCTGTCTGTCCTTTTTTCACAGACTGCTAGACAGCAGCAGGTAGAGAAACATTTTTTTTTCTCATCTGAGAAAAATTTGAAATTCAGATGAAACTTGAATTAAATTGTGATGAAATCTGATAAATCTTTGAACAAAATCACTGATGAAACTAATACTACTTTTCTCATACCTGGAAAAAAAACCAGATATCTGAATGAGCCCTACAGGTGTCTGAATGAGCCCTTACCCTGCTTTAAAGCATCACTTTAGTATTTTTTTTAATTTCTACTCTGGAGTGGTTGTTTAAATGTAAGACCCTCTGGCCCTGGTCTTATACTCAGCTGCTGCCATCTTCATCTGTTCCAGTGTCCCTCCCATTGGACAAATCAATTATTTGTGACCTACTGGCTGCTCAATTACTTGCTGGAGTGCATCGGAAGGCACAACTCATTGTAACTCTTTGAGAACCTCGTCTGGCTCTCATAGACTTGCATTGAGAACCTGTGATGTAGCAGAAATTATGGGCACAAGATGGCACTGTGGGACAAAGTGGTGCCAAAATAAGATGAAGCCACCAGAGGGTGAGTATAAGAATGGAGGCAGGGGACTTACATCTCCATCACTGAAAAAACAAGTGGAGTGGAGCTTTAACTTGTACTCATCATTTAATGACCAAATAGCGCAGAACAAAATAGCTCAGTACATAAGGTTTAGCAGTGGGCAAAGATGTGTACCGTGTCACTGATAGCATAGTGCCTAGGCATTGAAAACTACCTAAGATGCCTCCAAATACCATACATATTATGATACTATAATTTACATTTTTTTTCCTCTAAAGCTCAGTTCTTGAGGTAGATGTCAAGTAGAATTCTAGAGGATTGGTTGATTTTAACTCCAGGTAGTATATGACATCACTGATCATTATATGAGTGTACTGTAATTATTTCTGCATGTAAGTTTCACACCTTGACAGTTCCCTTCAGAAGACGTTGGAGAGAGCTAAAACCTAAGGTTAGGCTGAGGATCATCATGTCACATGTTTTTACCATGTGCAAATCTGTTTTATTATAATTGTGAACATATGGAATAAGTTGCTTTTATCTGACCAGTAGGGTGTCCTGTACTGTCCTGTATTATGACTTCCTCAAGAACTTTGAGGAAACTGTCATTACAATGAATCTAAACTAATTGGACGGAAGAAGAGACTATGGTGCAATTCTTGACTGGAAATGAAAACTTTCTTTCTTATTTGACAAGACTTTTTGAGAACTTCCTGGTCATATACATTATATATTCACCAAGTGTATAGCTGTTTACCTTTATTACTTTGTGAATACTATATATTAATATAGTGTAATATTAATATGGGTATATTTCTTAACATGAATGCCATTGCAAACTCATTAAATGATTTTATGTGTTTTCTGCATTACTCAATAGAACAAGTGTAAAAGATAATCCTGTAGGGATCAAAATCAACGAACTTGTTTAACATTTTTTGACACATTTCACTGGTCTCCTTTCCAATCATTGGTTCAAATGACTGGTGTAAAAATGTATCAACATGTAAACCCACTGAGACTATTTTATCCCCTTAATTCCTTCACCAAAATGCCATGAAGTTGTTAGAAAAAAAATCCATCAATCATCATGCAATCAATTAGTACATATTACTGTATGTCAGATATCATAAACCACTATTTCAAATGATTGTATGGTTTCCCAGCCTCTAATTTTTACAGCTGTAACATTTATGTGGGAACATAAAGCCAGTGTATTGACTATATAAGTGATGATTAGTGATTTGCGAACAACTGCCATGCTTGGGTGCTCAGTGCTTGTAACAGACAGTTGTATGCTCAGATGGGTGCAACTCGAGAACCTAAGTATAATGGAAGTCAATGGGGAACCTGAGCATTTTTCTAGATTTACCAAAAAAATGCTTGTGTTCTCCATTGACTTCTATTATACTCGGTACTCGAAACGCACCCATCCTAGCTTCCACCTGCTAATTACGAATACTAAGCACCTGATCATGGTAGTGCACCCTCATCATTAGTGATGATCTTACAACATTGCTTCAATGCTGTGCTGGCTGTCAGTCATGGCCAAGGCACTATAGTTGCCACTCACTGAAAGGTAATGTATAAATTCCAGTTGACAGAGGGACCTCTGCTAAATGTAATGCCCATTTGACCAGTAGGGGTGGGGCCTTTTCCAACTTATCTGATACCAAGAAGCAACATTTTCCTTCTAAGTCCACATGGGCATAGAGTTGATTATAATAGAAGCAGGAGTCTGGGGGTAAGTTCCCCAGATGGTGGGTGGTGCAGGGGGGCAAAGCCCCCCTTGCATGATTATATTGGAGGGGAGAAAACATCACCATGCCCACCAAACAATCCATCATGCCCACTAACCAAGCTGGTCATGCCCATAGGTCCTGCTACCCACTGGGATTTAGGAACAACCCTCACTGAAACTGTGCCAGTTGCACCTATATGACTGAGAGATGCAGGCTACTGGGAAGAATACATTTCATTTCCTCCTGGCAGCCGTACTTACAGTGCAATAGCCTCATAGATTTAGAATGCTATTAACCTGAAGATTAATTTCAAATCTACAGATTAATAGCATTGTTTATCATTACAGATTTCCTTTAATATATACTTTATGCACTACCTAACTAAATTGGACTACAAAGTCATATACCAACTGTCTGTCTTAGAATGTGCTTGAGTTATTTTAGATAGACCAATCACCTCAAAAATGCTGTATTATTCATTCTGTCACTTCTATATGTTGGTAAGGTGTTAGATAGGTATGGGTGGGTTTCTTTGTTTTGGATATTTAGGCATATCATTTGAACAGTTTACATCTGTCCTTTAAAGTTTCCTATGTAATATAGCAGAATAGTCGTGAATTATCCTAAAAATGTAAGTTCTTGGTTCCAATTGTTTTGGTTCAGTTATTACTAGATATTTTTGAAGGTTTGATGAATAAAGCAAAGAAGTGTTTATTTCCTGTATTCTCCTTATGTTAGAACTTTGGATACAAAATATAATGAAAGCAGATAGTTATGATGAGGTGTGCAGATTTCTGGGTGGCCACCAGAATGAAGAAGGTGCAGGCTGCAGCTGAAGGAATATCAGAAGTGCGTTATTCTGATAGGTATAACATTGAAGGTGAGTTAAATGCCTAGTGTTTCACGAGGAGTATATGTCAATCTACTGTTGATCCTGTTTTGCCAACACACAAGATTGGGGGGTTCGTGCATTATGAATGTACTTATTCTCTATATGATTTCCCATCCCCTGATTAAACTAGATGGATTTGCGAATTTTTTAAACTGTACAAACTATGTAACCATGTACTGTTATTGCTTAAAAATAAATAGAATTAGGACACCCAGTATTTCATATTAGGTCATTAAATAAAACTATCCATCAGAGCAGCATAAACGTCTGTGTAACTATATTTCTTCCTATTGTCCTTATAAAAAGTTGTTCAAGTATACTCAGGAAATTTTTCATCACGTCAACCAAACATGTCAGCAATAAGAGAACATGACAATAAATTAATTATAAAGAATAACATGCACAACTTGATTATCAAGTAAAGCTTAGGGCATCATACAACTGTTATCATAATGATAATTGTATTGTCTATGGAGATTTGTAGGTTAGGATAATCTTGTGTATCCATTTTGCATAATAAGCCACTCTAACAAAAATGACCGGTCTGTTTTGGGCAGCACAACCACGTCCTGGTATAATTACACCTTGTACCAGATCTGTCCTGTTTTCTGCACAGATAAGAGGGCCACCATAATCACGCTATAAAAAAGACAAAATATAAGAAGAGCAAATAAATATAACAAACATTTAATCACTTTAAGATTTTTTTTACTTTTCTATATATAATTCTAATATTTATGTCATTAAACATTCATATTTTTTTATGTTAATTAGTATTGCTCAGCACTGCAAAGGATTGTGGGGAAGATACTCATGCCACAAAATAATACAGTAGGAATATACTATAAGTTTGGAAATAAACAGCAAAGAATCCCATACAATTGTTGTTCATATACTGCAGACTATGTAGTATTTGCTTAAATTTACATGTTTCTGATTCATGACTTCAAGAAGTACCAAAGTTTTCTGTTAGTTAACACTCCTATACGTGAAGACCTGAGAGTTTTCTTACTTCATATTTGTCCTTCTTCATCTGTTTAATGAACTAAATGCTTCTCCCTGTAGACATTACAGCAATGCCTAAGACCTTTCCTTTATGATAATGCAATTTCACTGCTGCAGAATATGTTTAAACTGCAGTCATTCAGTTTTTAGTTCAATGTTAATGGCTATCCTCACCCATCACTAGACTGTGAGCCCTCGGGGGCAGGGTCCTCTTTCCTCCTGTACCTGTCTGTGCTTTGTATTGTTGTACTTATCCATATTATGTGTACACTTTTAAACATGTACAACACCATAGAATAAATGAGGGTGCCTAAGCACCAACAGGAAGGTAGTTGCTATGTAGCACCCCTGAGGTACCAGGTGCCATAAACTGTAACTTGTGGAAACCCAAACCCCGGAATATCCATGCCAGTCAACACACCAGCACACTCTGGCCACATACACAACCCCAACACCAGACTGGCAGACTGCCTAGCAACAGTTAAAAGGGATGGACACTGATTAGCTAGTTGCAACCTAATCTGTAGGGAGAGACCCAGCGAGGGGGATGGGCGAGTGGTCAGTTGGGAAGTTGGCGGGAGGAAGTAGTCAGCAAAGCAGAGCAGTGTGAGGAGAGGTGGAAGTAGTGAGGAGAAGGAGTTGAGAGGAGAGAGAAAGAGTTGAGAGTGAAAGTATAGAAAGAAAGGGAAAGATCTGAAGTAACAATAGAGTCCTGTAACAGGAGTGAGGGACTGTAGAGTAAGGAAACAGGACTCCAGGAACCGTGGGTTACCTGTGGAAGTGTAAGACTCCAGGAACCGCGGGACGCCTGTGGAAGTCTGGAACCAAGGCTCACAGGACTGAGCACAAGGTTGGAGTGCAGACCCTAGGACAGCGGGACACTTTATGGTCAACTGTTAATTCGGCCAGGTGAGGGGATCTCCAGGGTCCTTCACCACCCAAAGAGTCTAAAGCATCAGCAGAGAAGAATGGACCAGGGACTGAACCCTGTAAATAGTCCAGGCTGCCTGCAATAGGACCAAGACTGAAGATAAGGGACTCCCAAGAAGCTCTAGGCCACGGGAGCCCATCAACACAAGTATGCACGGAGGACAGCCAACCCAGGTCACAGCTGTCACAGAGAACAAGGGGAGCGGGAACACCTGTAACCGGCACCAGAGGGTCCAGGTACCAGCCTCCAGTAAAGGCAAGATGAAACTTAAATACAGGTGTTGACTGTTTCCTTCTCGTCTCTACACACATATACTGACTATCCCTTACGATTGCCCCCTCATCATCCACTGCTGGGGCCTTTCCCTGCCTGTGGAGGGCCTAAAACACCTAAGCTGCACTACTCCATCAGTCCCAGCAGAACCCTGCAGCGGCGGCCTCCATTATCTGGCCGCACACCACAAGTGGCGTAGTCGAGAACTCTTTTATTTCCTTTTTATTTTTCAAAGTAGAAAAAAATCCAGCTCACAGCTTTAGTATCAGCTGCTTCCAGAGTAAATCACTTAATCCAGAACTGAGAGTCCCAGGCAGATGTGTTTCAACATGAGACATTGCCGTATGATCTTATTCATGAAAAAAATCATACGGCAATGTCTAATGTCGAAACGCGTTGGCTGATATAATCTAGTACTATCCTAATTCTGTTGATACCACCTGTGATGTGGATTTTTAAACCTGCACAAATAAAGATGTAAGTTTTTACTTTACCCAAGCCTATGATCTGCTGGAGTTTTTTCATTCTTTTTGTGTTTCACCCCTTTTTATCGGACCGACGCCCAGGGTCACGGAAGCGGGTCTCGGCCGCGACCACTACTGTTCCCCCTGCACACCACACGCCCAGGACCAAGTAGCCTACAGCCCCTGGGGCGTCACAGCTACCTACCTGCCTGTTGTGCCTGGCGCTGTTCGTTACTGGCACACAGCTGTCACACACTACTCCTGCTGGTGATTCTGTAGATTCTATGGATGTTGCATCAACAGAGAGGCAGCTTCTCATCCGCTCTGCTCTGTAGAAGGGATGGGACACATGACATCGTGCTGATTGACAGTGGCTCCCCCCTTAGTCAGCAAAGAGTTGGCTGTTAATCTGCATGACATCATCAACAGGGCGGAGTGGAAAAGAAGGCTCCATTTTGTTGAAGAAACCACTGTATCGCCAGCAGGAGCGGTCTTTGACCACTCTGTGTGTGTTAGCGGGGAATGACGCAGGGCACAACAGGCAGGCAGTTAACAACTACCTATCTATTAGTGCTTAGGCACTTTTTTGTTATTTTTTAAAGTTGGAGATATACCCTTTAAGGGCTCCGCCACACATCCGTGAAAACCACGTCCGTGTAAAACGGGCCGTTTTTCGGGTCCGTTTTCCGTTTTTTATGTCCGTTTTTATGGTATGTGTGGCCTGCGTGTGTATCCCGTATGCTAGCCGTATGTGCGTGTGGAATGTCCGTGTGTGCGTGAGTGAAATAACTGACATGTGTATGTGTTGTCCGTGTGAAATGTACGTGTGTGATGCAAAATGTCGTTACTACATGTCGGAAGACAGAGTAGCGGGATGAGAATGAACTCGGGTGAACTTCACCCGACTTCATTGTCATGCCGCGGCTCTGTCTTTGTGCCGTGTACTGATTAGCGGTCACCTGTGAAGGATTCACCGGTGACCGGTAATCCCCCGAGTGACTGCAGTGTCCCCCCCTCTCTCATACTCACCGATCCCCGATCACCGGCGCTGCACGGCGTTCACACTGCTCCGGCGGCTTTTTCTAATTTGAAAAAGCCGGCCGCCCATTAATCAATCTCGTATTCCCTGCTTTACCCGCCCACCGGCGGCTGTGATTGGTTGCAGTGAGACACGCCCACCACGCTGAGTGACAGGTGTCACACTGCACCCAATCACAGCAGCCGGTGGGCGTGTCTATACTGTGCAGTAAAATAAATAAATAAATAATTAAAAAAACCGGCGTGCGGTCCCCCCCCATTTTAATACCAGCCAGATAAAGCCATACGGCTGAAGGCTGGTATTCTCAGGATGGGGAGCTCCACGTTATGGGGGGCCCCCCACCCTAACAATATCAGTCAGCAGCCGCCCAGAATTGCCGCATACATTATATGCGACAGTTCTGGGGCTGTACCCGGCTCTTCCCGATTTACCCTGGTGCGTTGGCAAATCGGGGTAATAAGGAGTTATTGGCAGCCCATAGCTGCCAATAAGTCCTAGATTAATCATGTCAGGCGTCTATGAGACACCTTGCATGATTAATCTGTAAGTTACAGTAAAAAAACACACACACACGAAAAAATCCTTTATTAGAAATAAAAAACACAAACACATTCCCTCATTACCAATTTATTAACCCCGACAAACCCTCCATGTCCGGCGTACTCCACGGTCCTCCAGCGTCGCGTCCAGCTCTGCTGCATGCAGGTGACAGGAGCAGCAGAAGACACAGCCGCTCCGGTCACCTCCACGCAGCTAATGAGATGAGTAGCGCGATCAGCTGCTGTCAGTCAGGTAACTCGCGGCCACCGCTGGATCCAGCGGTGGCCGCGGGTAACCTCAGTGACAGCAGCTGATCGCGCTACTCATCTCATTAGCTGCGTGGAGGTGACAGGAGCGGCTGTGTCTTCTGCTGCTCCTGTCACCTGCATGCAGCAGAGCTGGACGCGACGCTGGAGGACCGTGGAGTACGCCGGACATGGAGGGTTTGTCGGGGTTAATAAATTGGTAATGAGGGAATGTGTTTGTGTTTTTTATTTCTAATAAAGGATTTTTTCGTGTGTGTGTGTTTTTTTACTGTAACTTACAGATTAATCATGGAGGGTGTCTCATAGACGCCTGACATGATTAATCTAGGACTTATTGGCAGCTATGGGCTGCCAATAACTCCTTATTACCCCGATTTGCCAACGCACCAGGGTAAATCGGGAAGAGCCGGGTACAGCCCCAGAACTGTCGCATATAATGTATGCGGCAATTCTGGGCGGCTGCTGACTGATATTGTTAGGGTGGGGGGCCCCCCATAACGTGGAGCTCCCCATCCTGAGAATACCAGCCTTCAGCCGTATGGCTTTATCTGGCTGGTATTAAAATGGGGGGGGACCGCACGCCGGTTTTTTTAATTATTTATTTATTTATTTTACTGCACAGTATAGACACGCCCACCGGCTGCTGTGATTGGGTGCAGTGTGACACCTGTCACTCAGCGTGGTGGGCGTGTCTCACTGCAACCAATCACAGCCGCCGGTGGGCGGGTAAAGCAGGGAATACGAGATTGATTAATGGGCGGCCGGCTTTTTCAAAAGAGGAAAAGCCGCCGGAGTTTTTATAACAGCAGAACAGCGCCGCGCCGGAGATCGGGGAATGGTGAGTATGAGAGAGGGGGGAACTGACCGACAGACAGCTAGAGGGACAGACAGACAGAGACCGACCGACGGACTGAGGGAGAGAACGAAACATAAAAAGAAAAAAGACTGACATGACATGAAAAAAGCACAAAACATACAGGGAACAAACAGAGATGCGTCTGTGTCACTCGGACGTGCGCACAGACCCATTGACTTTCATTGGGTCCGTGCTGCGTGTTGCGTGAATAAAACGGACATGCTGGCGTGAGACACGGCCCACAAAACGCATCACGGAGACGGACAAACGGACATAACCAAAAACGCAAGTGTAACCGCTGAGATATAGTAACATTGGTGCACGTTTGGCCGTGTCTCCAGTATACACGGAAACGGACCAAACACGCACGTTTTTCACGGATGTGTGGCGGAAGCCTAAGGTTGCAGGTAAAAGGTCAACATTCACAGATTTTCCTACAATCAACTTGCATCAGAAAAGCTCTCTAAAGCCAGCTTTACACCTTACAATTAGGTATGCGATCTCGTATGCGATGTGACACGCCCAGGTTGCATATGCGATCTAATGAGATTGCACGTAGGTCGTTCATTTGCTGTCACACGAGCGTTAGTAGCCTATGTTAAATTGATCAATTTTCTGTGCGATCCTTTAGATCATGTGTTCTGTGACGTATGCATTGGGCACCCTTTTTTTTTTTTTATTTATTGACTTGACAAGCGTGTGTAATGTGTAGGGATGCGTTTTTACTATGTCATCTGCCATTCAGCTCTGCTACATGGCCGCTAACAGCAGACACAGACAGCCATGTAGCAGAGCTGAATGGCAGATGACAGCAGACACAGACAGAGCCGCACTGTCAGAATGAACTCGGGTGAACTTCACCCGACTTCATTTTCATGCTGCGGCTCTGTTTGTGTCGCGTCCTGATTAGCGGTCACCAGTGAAGGACTCACCGGTGACCGCTAAACTCCTGAGTAACTGAATTGAGCAGCCCTCTCTCATACTCACCGATCCCCGATCCCCGACGCTGCACGGCATTCACACTGCTCCGGCGGCTTTTACTGTTTTGAAAAAGCCGGCCGCCCATTAAACAATCTCGTATTCCCTGCTTACCCCGCCCACCGGCGCCTATGATTGGTTACAGTGAGACAAGCCCCCCACGCTGAGTGACAGGTGTCACACTGCACCCAATCACAGCAGCCGGTGGGCGTGTCTATACTGTGTAGTGAAATAAATAATTAAATAATTAAAAAAAACGGCGTGCGGTCCCCCCCAATTTTAAAACCAGCCAGATAAAGCCATACGGCTGAAGGCTGGTATTCTCAGGATGGGGAGCTCCACGTTATAGGGAGCCCCCCACCCTAACAATATCAGCCAACAGCCGCCCAGAATTGCCGCATACATTATATGCGACAGTTCTGGGGCTGTACCCGGCTCTTCCCTATTTGCCCTGGTGCTTTGGCAAATCGGGGTAATAAGGAGTTATTGGCAGCCCATAGCTGCCACTAAATCCTAGATTAATCATGTCAGGCATCTATGAGACACCCTCCATGATTAATCTGTAAGTTACAGTAAATAAACACACACGCCCGAAAAATCCTTTATTAGAAATAAAAAAACACAAACACATTCCCTGGTTCACCACTTTAATCAGCCCCAAAAAGCCCTCCTTGTCCGGCGTCATCCAGGATGGTCCAGCGTCGCATCCAGCGCTGCTGCATGGAGGTGACAGGAGCTGCAGAAGACACCGCCGCTCCGGTCACCTCCACACAGCTAATGAAGACAGCCGAGCGATCAGCTGAGCAGTCACTGAGGTTACCCGCTGTCACTGGATCCAGCGGTGGCCGCGGGTAACCTCAGTGACAGATCAGCTGATCGCACGGCTGTCTTCATTAGCTGCTTTGAGGTGACCGGAGCGGCTGTGTCTGCTGCAGCTCCGGTCACCTCCATGCAGCAGCGCTAGATGCGACGCTGGAGCATCCTGGATGACGCCGGACAAGGAGGGCTTTTTGGGGCTGATTAAAGTGGTGAACCAGGGAATGTGTGTGTGTTTTTTATTTCCAATAAAGGATTTTTTCGGGCGTGTGTGTGTTTATTTACTGTAATTTACAGATTAATCATGGAGGGTGTCTCATAGACGCCTGACATGATTAATCTAGGACTTATTGGCAGCTATGGGCTGCCAATAACTCCTTATTACCCCGATTTGCCAACGCACCAGGGCAAATCGGGAAGAGCCGGGTACAGCCCCAGAACTGTCGCATATAATGTATGCGGCAATTCTGGGCGGCTGCTGACTGATATTGTTAGGGTGGGGGGCTCCCCATAACGTGGAGCTCCCCATCCTGAGAATACCAGCCTTCAGCCGTATGGCTTTATCTGGCTGGTTTTAAAATTGGGGGGGACCGCACGCCGTTTTTTTTAATTATTTAATTATTTATTTCACTACACAGTATAGACACGCCCACCGGCTGCTGTGATTGGGTGCAGTGTGACACCTGTCACTCAGCGTGGGGGGCGTGTCTCACTGTAACCAATCATAGGCGCCGGTGGGCGGGGTAAGCAGGGAATACGAGATTATTTAATGGGCGGCCGGCTTTTTCAAAACAGTAAAAGCCGCCGGAGCAGTGTGAATGCCGTGCAGAGCCGGGGATCGGGGATCGGTGAGTATATGAGAGAGGGGGATAGACTGACATGGACAGAGAGTGAGGGACAGAGATAGTGACGGACTGACAGAGATTAGTGAATGACAGACATTGTGAGGCGCTTCATAACGCAGCTTTTCAGCTGCGCTCTGAAGCAGACCTTTTTTAAGCTGCGGTGCAGAGCGCACACCTGCACACATAGCATCAGATATCAAAATCGTATGAGGGATGTCACACGTTACAATTCACTAGTTTCGTACTACCAAACGTCCAATGTATGAGGAATAAACGACGTGTATGCGATCACCGTATTTTCGTTCAATATCGATCGCATGTAGGTTTCACACGCAAATACATCACGAACGATGCCGGATGTGCGTCACTTACAACTTGACCCCGACGAAGGATTGAAAGATCTATTGAAGTGTGTAAAGCAGGCTTTAGAAAGATAGGTTATCCAAATCTTACAATTCCTGTTGGCTGCCATTTACATGATGCTGTTGCATTTTTTTTTTCAAATTTAAATGTTACATTTAAGGTTCCTAGATAACAGATTATAGCAATTCGTGATTAGGGTACGCTCACACGAGCATGAAAATCGGACGAGTGCAATGTGAGAAAATCTCGCATTGCACTATGACCAATGTTAGTGAATGAGGGCGAGCAATTGGGCAGCTTTTATTGCATCCAGAATCAAGCATGCTGCGATTTTCTGCTACAGCCATATCCCTCGCACCCATTCAAGTGAATGGATGCGATAGATACATCAGACTGCACTCGGATGTTATCCCAGTGCAGTGCGATATACGCAAAGGCTGACAATGGAGTAGATGGGAGGATTAACCCCTCCCTCTCCTCTGCAGCACCCGCACTCAACTTCACAGCTGTGACCCAATCGCAAGATCGGGTTACAGTCGCATGACACTCCGCTCACGCTCGCAGCAAAGCCTGAGTCGGGAGTCATTAGCATATCGCATCCGATGCTCCCGCATCGGATGCCATACGCTCATGTGAGTCCATCCTTATTCTGATGCTGACAACTGGTTAAGTCATGTACCTACCATAGTTAAACAGACATATTCACTTTACTTCTCTTCTAGCTACTTTCATTCCCTATAAGCTAAGGTTTTCTTGATTTGAAAAAGGACAATAAGATTCTGATACTGATCATGGTTATATTACTGTACTATGTGTCTACAAATATTCATACTGGTTCAGTCAGTTTCCTTCAGCAGCAAGAGTCTTCAATGCTTATTTATATCTACTCTCCATTGCTTAGAGCATTTCATTTTTTCATTTTGAGATAAGATGAATATACATGATATGACAAAACATTAAAACTGCACAAAAATGAAAACATCTGCTTGTGTCTCAATATCAAGAATGTGTCTGAATATCAAGAATAATTACATAGACTTGATTATTCTAAATGAACGTTGCTCATTGTCTTACCTCACAGGGCGCAATGTTGGCAGTTTCATTAATAGCACAAATTTCAGATTCATTGACTGTAATTCTCCCCTTGTGATATTCACTGCAGTTTTGATTTCCTACTATAACCATTTCTCCGTAATGAAGCTGTCCATCATAATTGTTTGCTAGAAAATAACAATTTTATTATCAATTTTCCAAAATATATAAACAATACAGCAATATTTTTTTAATGTTTATACTCCACTTTAGAAATTTAATGAAGGTAAGAAAAAGATTTTGTGTCTGTGTAATCTCTCCGTAAAAGAGCCTTGAATACTCATACCACTTAGCTTTTTGGCCCAGTCTAGGTAAAAGATCATTTAGAAGTTTGATCTGAGGTCTGACTTCATTTTGAAGTTTGTTTTGGGGGGGTCTCCATTTATATGGTGGTTTTGTATGGATTCTGGATTAATTTAGGAGTCTGGCGTAGGGTTTGACTTGATTTATAGGTCTGTGGGGTCTGAATATAATCATCTGGTTTGTCGTCTGAATTTATTTTGAGGATTAGTTCTAGGTGTATCAATGTAGTTCTGTTGATATACATTGGAACAGTGCAAAGTGTGGTCTGCAGGCCACAACCAAAGGGCAGGAGAAAGCGTTCCATGTTCCACACCACTCCTATGCTGCTCTGCCTGCAACCTCGATTTCACCTGTTTCAGCATCCTCTGATGAAGACAATGTTGAATATATTGCATAATTCAGGGTGTGTCTGAGTCTAAAGTGTAATTAAAACTATCCATGTCACTGGATCATGTGTGCTATGCAGAACCTTACTCCACACAGTGCATAGAATGGAGCAGCATTGGAAGGGACACGGCTAGGTAAGTAGTTCTGTTTCTTATCATTTTTTTAAACGTCAGTCAGTAGTTTGGGGGAAATGCTGGTGGCCATCACACTCTGTGGGGGGAAGGGGTTACGGAGATATCAAACAGTATATGGGAACTATCATACTGTTTGTCTGGCTATGGGAACATCATACTGAGTGGGGACTGGCGGTCCATCATACTGTGTGTGAGGCTGTGGGGACCATAATAATAATAAAAATATTTATTTTTATATAGCTCTAACATATTCCTCAGAGCTCATACAAGCAACACTGTTCCCATTGGGGTTCACAATCTTCATTCCCTATCAGTATGTCTTTGGATTTTTGGAGGAAACCCATGCAAAATGGAGAGAACTTACAAACTCCTTGCAGATGTTGTCCTTAGTGGAATGTGAACCCACGACACCAGCGCTGCAAGATTGTAGTGCTAACTAGAGTTGAGCGCGGTTCTAGGTTCGTGGTTCTCCAGTTCTAGGCTCGAGTGATTTTGGGGCCTGTTCTAGATCGAACTAGAACTCGAGCTTTTTGCAAAAGCTCGATAGTTCTAGAAACGTTCGAGAACGGTTCTAGCAGCAAAAAAACAGCTAATTCCTAGCTGGCTTTCCGCTGTAATAGTGTAAGTCACTCTGTGAATCACACTATTATGACATTTCAATGTATAGTGTGCGGGAACAGCGCCTTCAGATCACTGCTGTTTCTATAATGGTGATCGCCATTTTTTTTTTTTTCTTGTCTTCTTTCCCTAAGCGCACGTCTCTTGTGGGGCGGGCCAGCATGTCAGCCAATCCCAGACACACACACAGCTAAGTGGACTTTTAGCCAGAGAAGCAACGGCATATGTGATAGGATGTCTATGTAACATGTCCCTGCATTATAAAAACGAGTATCTGGCCGTCCGGACGCCATTATCTCTTCTGCGTTCTTGGTGTCAGACATCACTGGCGCAGCTCCGTCCTTTGTCCTATCGCCGATACTGCTGTATGCGCTCCATACACAGCGCTGGACAGCATAGGGATAGCACTTTCCATCAGTCCTTTTAAGGGCTCGTACCGGCAGGGTCAGAGCCATAGGTGACAGGTCCTGAAAACAGCGACAGTGTCTGTGTAGCAAAGGTCAGGGATTTTGTCGCTGCATTTCCCCATTAGGAGGGAATAGAAAGGCAGGTTTCCATTCCTCTACCCAGAGACCCACAACCCTGCCACTGTACCCTCCTGTCCTCTGCACACTCCAACTCATTATAACTAAGCCATTATACTAGCAAACACTCAGTGTACCTAGTGGCATCCTAAACGTGGCTATTGGACTTTTGTCTAGTCACACTAGTGCAAAGACATTTGCAGCACCTCTGCCTGCATTGCACACTCCAACTCATTATAACTAAGCCATTATAGTAGCAAACACTCAGTGTACCTAGTGGCATCCTAAACGTGGCTATTGGACTTTTTTCTAGTCACACTAGTGCAAAGATATTTGCAGCACCTCTACCTGCATTGCACACCCCAACTCATTATAACTAAGCCATTATACTAGCAAACACTCAGTGTACCTAGTGGCATCCTAAACGTGGCTATTGGACTTTTGTCTAGTCACACTAGTGCAAAGACATTTGCAGCACCTCTGCCTGCATTGCACACTCCAACTCATTATAACTAAGCCATTATACTAGCAAACACTTAGTGTACCTAGTGGCATCCTAAACGTGGCTATTGGACTTTAGTCTAGTCACACTAGTGCAAAGACATTTGCAGCACCTCTGCCTGCATTGCACACTCCAACTCATTATAACTAAGCCATTATACTAGCAAACACTCAGTGTACCTAGTGGCATCCTAAACGTGGCTATTGGACTTTTGTCTAGTCACACTAGTGCAAAGACATTTGCAGCACCTCTACCTGCATTGCACACTCCAACTCATTATAACTAAGCCATTATACTAGCAAACACTCAGTGTACCTAGTGGCATCCTAAACGTGGCTATTGGACTTTTGTCTAGTCACACTAGTGCAAAGACATTTGCAGCACCTGTACCTGCATTGCACACTCCAACTCATTATAACTAAGCCATTATAGTAGCAAACACTCAGTGTACCTAGTGGCATCCTAAACGTGGCTATTGGACTTTTTTCTAGTCACACTAGTGAAAAGATATTTACAGCACCTCTACCTGCATTGCACACTCCAACTCATTATAACTAAGCCATTATACTAGCAAACACTCAGTGTACCTAGTGGCATCCTAAACGTGGCTATTGGACTTTTGTCTAGTCACACTAGTGCAAAGACATTTGCAGCACCTCTGCCTGCATTGCACACTCCAACTCATTATAACTAAGCCATTATACTAGCAAACACTCAGTGTACCTAGTGGCATCCTAAACGTGGCTATTGGACTTTTGTCTAGTCACACTAGTGCAAAGACATTTGCAGCACCTCTGCCTGCATTGCACACTCCAACTCATTATAACTAAGCCATTATACTAGCAAACACTCAGTGTACCTAGTGGCATCCTAAAAGTGGCTATTGGACTTTTGTCTAGTCACACTAGTGCAAAGACATTTGCAGCACCTCTACCTGCATTGCACACTCCAACACATTATAACTAAGCCATTATACTAGCAAACACTCAGTGTACCTAGTGGCATCCTAAACGTGGCTATTGGACTTTTGTCTAGTCACACTAGTGCAAAGACATATGCAGCACCTCTACCTGCATTGCACACTCCAACTCATTATAACTAAGCCATTATACTAGCAAACACTCAGTGTACCTTGTGGCATCCTAAACGTGGCTATTGGACTTTTGTCTAGTCACACTGGTGCAAAGATATTTGCAGCACCTCTACCTGCATTGCACACTCCAACTCATTATAACTAAGCCATTATACTAGCAAACACTCAGTGTACCTAGTGGCATCCTAAACGTGGCTATTGGACTTTTGTCTAGTCCCACTAGTGCAAAGATATTTGCAGCACGTCTGCCTGCATTGCACACTCCAACTCATTATAACTAAGCCATTATATTAGCAAACACTCAGTGTACCTAGTGGCATCCTAAACGTGGCTATTGGACTTTTGTCTAGTCACACTAGTGCAAAGACATTTGCTGCACCTCTGCCTGCATTGCACACTCCAACTCATTATAACTAAGCCATTATACTAGCAAACACTCAGTGTACCTAGTGGCATCCTAAACGTGGCTATTGGACTTTTGTCTAGTCACACTAGTGCAAAGACATTTGCAGCACCTCTGCCTGCATTGCACACTCCAACTCATTATAACTAAGCCATTATACTAGCAATTGATGCTGCCAGTTTAAGGGCCGTAGTTGCATTGTCAGGGATATTTATTCTTTATTATTCTGCTGTTAATAAAGCTAGACCACCGCTGCAATCTACACCACCTCTCAATTTGTACTACCACATTTTCAGTGCACAATCTTGTCGCAATCAACATGAGTGGCAAAATGACAGATGCTGGTGGAAAGGGGAAGAGGCGTGGTGGAAAAGGAAAAAAAGGGTTTGTCCGTGGGGAAGGTGGCAAAGCTCCATTATCATCTGCTGAAGATAGACCATCTACCAGCAAAAGTAAGATGTCTACTACTTACTGTGGACAATCCGATGTGCTCCCTTTTTTACGGACACGAACAACAGGAACAAAGGTAGATGATGGCCAAAAAAGGAAAATGCTTGAATGGATCTCAAGTGGTCCACCAAGTGCCCTCTCAGCCACTTCAAGTACTGCATCCAAAAAACACCAGTCCTCTGAGTTGTCATCCCAATCAAACTTGCTTTCTCCCAGCTCTGAAGTCTCCATCATCCCTGCACAGTATGGTGGAACTGAGATGGCTGAGTCTGCAGAGCTGTTCAGTCACACTATAGCCTGGGAATCAGAGGTCTGCTCCCAAGCTACAGCGAGTACAGAACAGGAAATGGTCTGCAGTGATGCCCAGAACCTTTGTGACTCTGATTCAGGCCGTGAGGACCAAGTTTCTGAGCATAATGTTGACCCTTTGTCACAAACTGTAACACCTGTGGTTATAGACAATGAGGAACATACTGATGAAGATGAGACGCAGATACCCGATTGGGATGACAACTTAAATATTCGGTCAGGGCAAGAAGAGGCTCGGTCTGAGGGGGAGGGGAGTGCAAACACAACAATTGATGATGAAGTTCTAGATCCCACCTACTGTCAACCCACAGTCAGGCACTCGAGGAAGTCAACAGAGGTGGTGGAGGAGGATGCAACTGATGACGAAGTTACCTTGCGCCTTCCTGGACACAGTCGGAGTACTGGTAGCACGTCTACAACTGCATCCTCAGCCACCACTCTGCCTCTGAGCATTATTCGGGGTGGATCAACAGGTCGCATGGCCTCTAAGCCTTGCCTAGCCTGGTCCTTTTTTTACATAGAAAAAGATCGCCCAAATTATGTGATCTGTAAAATTTGTCATGGTTCTCTTAGTAGAGGTCAAAACCTCAGCAGTTTGACAACTTCTTCCATGAATCGTCACATGAATAAATATCATATGGCCCGGTGGGAAGCTCACCGTGCTGCAATGCGGCCTAGCGGAGCGAACCATCCACCGCCTGCCCCTTCCAGTGCATCCGCGCGCTCGTCATCTTCTAGGACTGTGGAGACAGCTGTCACACCTGTTTTTCCACCCACAACTTCCACCACTGTAACCGCAACAGGCAGTTTGCTTGGTAGGTCGTCAGTTGGTTTGGAAGGGGAAACAAGTGAGTGGGTACAGCTCTCTCAGACATCGATAGCACCAACGTTGGATGAAGGCAACATCATGTCTCCGGCAGCACTTTCCTCACAAACCTGCATTTTTCCAGGGGCACCCTACTCAACACCGTCTACACACAGCAGCCAGATCTCTGTCCCTCAGATGTGGTCAAATAAAAGGCCACTTCCTGCGACCCATGACAAAGCTAAGAGGTTGACTCTATCCCTCTGTAAGCTGTTGGCTACCGAAATGCTGCCTTTCCTCCTAGTGGACACACAGGATTTTAGAGACCTTATGTCTGTCGCTGTGCCCCAGTACCAGATGCCTAGTCGCCACTACTTCTCTAAGAAAGGTGTGCCCGCGCTACACCAGCATGTCGCACACAACATCACCGCTTCCTTGAGAAACTCTGTGTGTGAACGGGTGCATTTCACCACCGATACTTGGACCAGTAAGCATGGACAGGGACGTTACATGTCGCTGACTGGGCACTGGGTAACTATGGTGATAGATGGTGAAGGGTCTGCTGCACATGTCTTGCCGTCCCCACGACTTGTGTGTCAATCCTCTGTCTGTCCAAGTTCCGCCACTGCTTCTGCATCCTCCACCTCATCTGGGTCCTCCACCTCCGCCCCAAGCCTGCCTGGTCAGGCCACCAGCGTTCTCACAGCGCAAAAGGAATCACGCACCCCTCATTACTATGCTGGCAGCAGAGCGCAACGGCATCAGGCGGTCTTTAGCTTGACATGTCTTGGGAATAAGAGTCACACAGCTGAGGAGTTGTGATCAGCTCTGCGGTCCGAGTTTAATAAATGGTTGTCTCCACTCAACCTGCAGCCTGGTAAGGCCGTGTGCGACAATGCTGCAAACCTGGGTGCAGCCCTTCGCCTGGGCAAGGTGACACACGTACCTTGTATGGCTCACGTGTTGAACCTTGTCGTCCAGCAATTTTTAACACACTATCCCGGCCTAGATGGCCTTCTGAACAGGGCACGAAAACTGTCTGCTCACTTCCGACGTTCAAGCGCCGCAGCTGAGCGACTTGCATCGCTCCAGAAGTCTTTCGGCCTGCCGGTTCATCGCCTGAAATGCGATGTGGCGACACGCTGGAATTCAACTCTCCACATGTTACAGTGACTGTGGCAGCACCGCCGTGCCCTGGTGCAATACGTCATGACGTATAGCCTGGGCCAACGAGATGCAGAGGTGGGTCAGATCACCCTGATGGAGTGGTCTCAGATCAAGGACCTATGCACCCTTCTGCACAGTTTCGACATGGCGACGAATATGTTTAGCGCTGACAATGCCATTATCAGCATGACGATTCCAGTCATTTACATGCTGGAGCACACGCTAAACACTATTCGGAGTCAGGGGGTGGGACAACAGGAAGGGGATGAACTACAGGAGGATTCATATGCGCAAGACACAACAACATCACCAAGGTCCAGACGTTCATCATCACCAAGGCGCCAGGCATGGGACCATGGGGGACAGGGATCAACAAGGGCGCATGGTAGCAGGCGAGATGTTGAGGAAGGTGCAGGAGAACATGAAGAAATGGAGGACGAACTGTCCATGGACATGGAAGACTCAGCGGATGAGGGAGACCTTGGTCAAATTTCAGTTGAAAGAGGTTGGGGGGAGATGTCAGAGGAAGAAAGAACGGTTAGCACCTCTATGCCACAAACACAGCGTGGACTTGGTCCGCATGGCTGCGCAAGACACATGAGTGCCTTCTTGTTGCACTACCTCCAACATGACCCTCGTATTGTCAAAATTAGAAGTGATGATGACTACTGGCTTGCCACACTATTAGATCCCCGGTACAAGTCCAAATTTTGTGACATAATTCCAGCCATAGAAAGGGACGCACGTATGCAGGAGTATCAGCAGAAGCTGTTACTCGATCTTAGCTCGGCTTTTCCACCAAACAACCGTGCAGGTGCAGGGAGTGATTCTCCCAGTTGTAACTTGCCAAACATGGGACGGTCTTGTCATCTTCAACAGTCTACCCGTACCAGTAGGACCGTATCTTGTGCTGGTAACAGCAATTTTATGGAATCTTTTCATAATTTTTTTAGACCCTCTTTTGCAAGGCCACCAGAGACAACAAGTCTGACACATAGTCAACGGCTGGAGAGGATGATACAGGAGTATCTCCAAATGAACATCGATGCCATGACTTTGCAAATGGAGCCTTGCTCCTTTTGGGCTTCAAATCTAGAAAAATGGCCAGAGCTCTCCAGTTACGCCTTGGAGATTTTGTCGTGTCCAGCTGCTAGCGTTGTCTCTGAACGTGTCTTCAGTGCTACTGGGTGTGTGCTGACAGATAAGCGCACGCGTCTGTCCAGTGACAATGTGGACAGACTGACGTTCATCAAAATGAACAAGTCATGGATCCAGAAGGAATTTACTACCCCTGTGTCATCCTGGGGAGAGTAAATGCTTGTGGATTTGGAATGTGCTTGATGCAAATCAAAACATCCTGTTTGCAACTAGGGCACAACTGCTGCCACTGAAGGGGTGGGTGTGTGTGGGGCCCAATTTTTTGAAAAAAGGGATACTCCGCTTGGAGCAACCCTTGCTTACATTGTTTTTAAAAAGAGCCAAGATGAACAAGTCATGGTTCAGCAAAGACTTTATCTACCTACTCCAGAGTCATCCTGGGGACGGTTAATTATGGCGTATTTTTGAATGTGCTTGATGCAAATCTAGCTGTGAAGTGTACAACTGGGGCACAACTGCTGCCACTGAAGGGGTGGGTGTGTGTGGGGCCCAATTTTTTGAAAAAAGGGATACTCCGCTTGGAGTAACCCTTGCTTACATTGTTTTTAAAAAGAGCCAAGATGAACAAGTCATGGTTCAGCAAAGACTTTATCTACCTACTCCAGAGTCATCGTGGGGACGGTTAATTATGGCGTATTTTTGAATGTGCTTGATGCAAATCTAGCTGTGAAGTGTACAACTGGGGCACAACTGCTGCCACTGAAGGGGTGGGTGTGTGTGGGGCCCAATTTTTGGAAAAAAGGTAGACTCCGCTTGGAGTAACCCTTGCTTACATTGTTTTTAAAAGAAGCCAAGATGAACAGAGCTGGGATCAGGAAAGACTTTGCTACCTACCCCGGTGTCATCCTGGGGACAGTTAATTATGGCGTATTTTTGAATGTGCTTGATGCAAATCTAGCTGTGAAGTGTACAACTGGTTCACAACTGCTGCCACTGAAGGGGTGGGTGTGTGTGGGGCCCAATTTTTGGAAAAAAGGGAGACTCCGCTTGGAGTAACCCTTGCTTACATTGTTTTTAAAAAGAGCCAAGATGAACAAGTCATGGTTCAGCAAAGACTTTATCTACCTACTCCAGAGTCATCCTGGGGACGGTTAATTATGGCGTATTTTTGAATGTGCTTGATGCAAATCTAGCTGTGAAGTGTACAACTGGGGCACAACTGCTGCCACTGAAGGGGTGGGTGGGTGTGGGGCCCAATTTTTGGAAAAAAGGGAGACTCCGCTTGGAGTAACCCTTGCTTGCTGTGTTTTTTAAAAGGAGTCAAGATGAACAGAGCTGGGAACAGGAAAGACTTTGCTACCTACCCCGGTGTCATCCTGGGGACGGTTAATTATGGCGTATTTTTGAATGTGCTTGATGCAAATCTAGCTGTGAAGTGTACAACTGGGGCACAACTGCTGCCACTAAAGGGGTGGGTGTGTGTGGGGCCCAATTTTTGGAAAAAAGGGAGACTCCGCTTGGAGTCACCTTGCGGTGTTTTACATGATTTTAGAAGGGCGTGCCATGCCTATATCTGTGTCTCCTCCTCTTTTTCCTTGTCCAGCTCTTTTGTTTTCGCATGAGTATATGTCCTTGTCACTTTACCATGTGTTTATGTTGTGTTGTGAGTTGTTTGTCACCTTTTGGACACCTTTGAGGGTGTTTTCTAGGTGTTTTTATGTGTTTGTGATTGCCTGCCATTGTTTCCTATGCAGTTCGAGTTCGGTTTGTCGAACGTTCGACGAGCCGAACTCGAACGGGACCTCCATTCGGCGAACCGACCTCGAGCCGAACCGGGACCGGTTCGCTCATCTCTAGTGCTAACCACTGAGTCAGCATGCCACCCTGTGTGAGGGGCTGTGGGACCATCATACTGAAGGGTCCATTTTGTACTATCTGAAGTGGTGTAGGGACATCATACTGTGAATATGGAGCTGTTTATTGGGGCCTGTAGGATTATCATACTATGTTGACTTGAGTTGTTGGGTCAATAATATTGTGTAGGGGACTGTGAGCTCCATCATACTGTGTGGGGAAATGTCAGGCCTTACCATAGTTTTAATGCTGTTGCCGGCTGATATTAATTAAAACCGGTGTCAGGGTATGAGAGTGTTGTTTAAAGTTGCAGACCATCAACTGGATTAATGAAAAAGATAGATAAAACTGCACAATCCCAATTCCTTGTATAAAAACATCCAAATTGTACTCCAACTTGATTAAAAGACCAACATATCATAGCACTGCTAGCAATAATCAACAAAAATCATGGCAACCTGTGCAGTTTTCTCTTCCTTTTTCATACTGCTTGTGGGGAGCTGTGTGGTTCTTTATACTGTGCCTAAGGAGTTGATAGGGCCATCATACTTAACATGTGTGCTGTATGTCCATTATTCTGAATGGGGGTCTGCAGAGGTCATCATATTGTTTGCTGGAGCTATGTGTCCAACATACTGTATGTAGTGGAGGGGAGTCCCATCATGTTATATATAGGGGACTGGGGAGTCGGGACATCAAATTGTGTGAAGGGGAATCATACTCTGTAAGGGGAGCTATTGATCGATGTACAATGGCTGAATTAAAAAGAGAGCAGTAAATTATATAGTTTTGATTAACTGTTAAAGGTGAGACTACATGTTATAAAATGCACTTCTAAATATGTATTAGCAGAAGTTAGTCAACATACTTAATTCTACTCAATATTAGTTACAAGTAATATAAGTTACAAGTTATTGATACAAGTAATATAAAATAATAATAATAATAATAATAATAGTAATTAAAATAATAATAATATTATATACACTGACACTATTTACAATATAATTGTGGTGTGACTTGTAAGGGTAAGGTGATTAAAATATGCTTAATCTGTGAGGTTTAATAGTGAAATATATAATAATACATATTAATAACACAAAATAGAATATATTTAAATATCATACTTCCTGTGTGTCCCCAGCCATACACAGTGCATGCAGTTTTCTCTGGAATTGTACATCCGTAGTTTGGCAATTTGATAAGTGCAACATACTCATTAAGCACTGCTGATCTGGTAAAATATTAAACAATATTAGTTACAAAACAGGTTAACTAGATGTACAATCTCTATCCATATACCATATATTAGATGATAATGCAATAATTTACAGTTACACTAATATAAAAGGAATCTAAACTAATAATCTACAAGTACAATGTCTACAATGTAAATTTCATTCCATATTTAAGATCTTGAAATATTTTTTTCATAAAACAGTCACATGCTACATATTCTATAAAAAAAAAATACAGACATTGGAGTATGAAGGCTCAGTTGCTCAGTGGCTAGAATTGTGGCTTTGCAGAGCTTGTAGGTTGGGTTCAATTCCCACTAAGGTCAACATATACAAAACTAGTAATTTTTCAAAATATAATCCAGTATCAAAATCCCTGAGCAGGGTCCACATTGTCACTTAGAAATTAGCGCCAGAGCTTCCTGGATTGTGGAGTCCTGGCAGGCAGAGTGGGATGTGCCCACACTCGAAGTGAAAGACTGAAATCTTGCCTTACCTCAATCTTTCCACTAATTCAGCACTGCCACTTACTTTGCAAAGCTTTTGCCGAATGGCAACCTCTCTAAAGATGTTATAGTTCGGTAGCAGCTTAAGAAAGTACCTGGCAGCACTTGATTGCTGTTAAGGCCAGATGTTCAAGCCTGACTTTTCTAGTAAGTTGGACCTTTTTGAAGTCTGAAAGGTTTTCTTACTGGATTACACACCTTTCACCAGTGGCGTAACTATAATTTGATGGGCCCTGGTGCAAAATTTGGCCTGGGGCCCCCCCTCCACGTACACCGACACTTAGAGTACGGGAAAATGACACTGACATTCGGGGTACAGGATAATGATGCTGACACTTGGCTTTTACCCACAGCACCCAGCTTTCCCATGTTCTGATATCCATCTTGTCCTCGGCACCGGGCTTTCCCATGCTCTGCTATACATCTTTCGCTCAGCACCCAGCTTTCCCATATCAGAGCATAGGAAAGCTGGGTGCTGAGACATGATGTATAGCAGAGCATGGGAAAGCTGGGTGCTGAGAGAAGATATATATAGTAGAGCATGGGAAAGCTGGGTGCTGAGGGAAGGAGCCTTTTTCCCTTAGCACAAAACATTCCCATCCCATGCTTGTATCTTTGTCCTCCCTCGTATATAGTTCTCCAAATACTATAATGGTCCCCATACAGCCTTCCATATAGTATAAAGGGTTCCACATAACCCTTCATATATTAGAGTGCACCCGCATAGTCCTCCATGTATTATAATGCATTTCCCATAGTTCTCCATGTATTATAATTCACCCCATAGCCCTCCATATATTATAATACATCCTCATAGTCCTCCATATATTATAATGCACCCTCATAGTCCTCCATGTATAAAGTAGCCCTCATAGCCCTCCAATTATTATAAAGAATTTCCCATAATTCTCCATGTATTATAATTCACTCCATAGTTCTCTATATATTATAATCCACCCCATAGTACTCCATATATTATACTGCACCACATAGTCCTCCATGTTTTATAATGCACCCATACTCCTCCATGTACAATGCCCACCTACAGTCCATGTATAAGGTGTCCTTAATGTTTATTAAGCAGCCCCATAGACCTCATGTATAATGCAACCCCATAGACCTCCATGTATCATGCAGCCCCATGGACCTCCATGCATCATGCAGCCAGCCCCGACAGGGCCTCCATGTATCAAGCAGCCAGCCCTCCCAGGGCCTCCATGTATCATGCAGCCAACTCCCCCAGGGCCTCCATGTATCATGCAGCCAGCCCACCCAAGTGTCATGCAGCCAGCTCCCCAGGTGTCATGAAGCCAACCCCTTCAAGGCCTCCATGTGTCACGCAGCGCGCCCCCCCCAGGGCCTCCATGTGTCATGCAGCCAGCCCCCTCAAAAGTTATGCAGCCAGCCACCCCAGGGCCTCCATGTGTTATGCAGCCAGCCCCCCCAGGGCCTCCATGTGCCATGCAGCCAACCCCCTCAGGGCCTCCATGGGTCATGCAGCCAGGCCCTCCCAAGGCCTCCATGTGTCATGCAGCCAGCCTTCCCCCCCAAGGCCTCCATGTGTCATGCAGCCAGGCGCCCCCAAGGCCTCCATGTGTCATGCAGCCAGCCCCCCCCCAAGATCTCCATGTGTCATGCAGCCAGCCCCCCACCAAGGCCTCCATGTGTCCTACAGCCAGCCCCCCACCAAGGCCTCCATGTGTCATGCAGCCAGGCCCCCACCACCAAGGCCACCATGTATCCTGCAGCCAGCCCTCCACTGAGGCCTCCATGTGTCTGCAGCCAGCCTCCTCGTGTACTCACTGATTGATAAAAAAAAAAACAAAAAAAACAAGTACTCACCTGTCTTCTCCTTCCACCGCTGCTCTGTCCTCACGTTTAGTTTCACTACTGCTCGTCCTCCCCTCTCCTCATACCCCGTGGCTCTCTCACCATACACAGCAGTTGCACAGGAGTGAAATCACCGCGCAGGCACAGGGGAAGAATACTGATGCATAGAGCGGCGCTGGCCGCTCTATGCAATATCATAGCAGTGTGTGATGACGGGGGTTTGGTGCCGCCACCGCTGACACCAGGCAGGGGGGCCCAGTGTCACTGGTGGCGACCAGGTCATATAGCGTCCGCGTGGTCTACGGCAGAACAGCGCAGCTCCTCTCACAGAAAGGAGCTGGCTGCTAATCTGCTGGGCGGCCGCGGACCCCTAACCTCCCAGGCCCGGTCGCAATGGCAACCGCTGCGACCATGGTAGTTATGCCCCTGTATGTATATATATATATATATATATATATATAGATATATATATATATATATATATACATATACCCCTGGCCTCGGTCCTATCCTGGTATATATATTTCCCCAGCCTGGGCTTCATCCTGGTGTATATATGTCCCCCAGCCTGGTGTGTGTATATATATGTTCCCTAGGTATGTATATGCCCTCATGCTGATTTATATATATATGCATATATATATATATAAAAATGTAGAACAAGGTGAAGAAAGATCCAGCAAGGCAGAACGACTCCAAAGGGCAACAAAGAATTTTCTTTCTGACTTTATTATCCAAGAATAAGAAATTCCAGAGCTCTTGACAGATAATTATGTGCAAGGTATATGCAGTATGGACATCATATTTCCAGCACTACCACAGAGGTTAACTATATCGGCGCACTGTATGCACCATTATAGTTAACAGTAGCGCTGCTCCGGTTGAGCGTCCTTTGAGCACGGCTTCGCCCTCCCCCGATAGCTGCGCTACTGTTTGACAGTAAAGGGACAGCTGAGAGGAGCCGGCTGTTTCTCTGAGTGATGGGCGCCGGCCGCGAGCCCCTAACCTACTCGGGCCCGGTCGCAGTGGCGACCGCTGCAACCACGGTCGTTACGCCCCTGCCTTTCACTGTTTACATTACAACCCAAGAAGGAAAAGTCATAGAGTCATATAAATCAGTGGTTTGATAGACTTGTTAATGATCTGCAAATGATAAAAAAAATCAAAGCAAAATTTTCAAAACATCTCAATTTATTCTACATTATGCCATATAAAACACCTCCCACTGGTCCATCACCCTGGATTATGCTGTCAGGTGGTATAATGGGCAGTAGCTGGAGCACTATGGTTTTCATTTCAAATACACTAACTGCTCAGTGTTTCTTTGATATGATTGGGGAATCACTCTCATGACCATTTCCTCAAAGTGTTCCAGGAGCTATTTTTCAAGATGACAATGCCAGGCTGTATTTTGCATGTGCAGCCTGGTGGACTAAACCTGCTCCTATGACCTGCAACATCTCCAGAATTATCTCTTATCAAGGGCACCTGAGATATTATTAGTGGAAAATTGCAAAGGGAGCCACCAGCAGCTGATCTTGATGATTTGCATACCCGAGTAAATTTAACATGGATGAACATTATTAAGACAACCATTAATAATATTATTGACAGCATGCCAAGGCATGTAAGTGCCTGTATTTCTGTGATCATCAAACTCCTACAGAACCATAGTGCTCACTGAGCGCTATGTAGCCAGTAAAGGATAAATTATTACACTGCTTCTGCCTTCTCCCCAGGGTTCCTGCTTTTGTGTGACAGCTGAGGACCAAACGTAGATTGCAGTTGGCTAACCCCCATGTCTTAAATTTACAATAATAATAATATTTATTCACTTAGCGCTATTAATTCCACAGTGCTTTACATACATTGGCAACACTGTCCCCACTGGGGCTCACAACCTATAGTCCCTATCAGTATGTGTTTGGAGTGTGGGTGGAAGGCAGAGAACCCAGAGAAAACCCCTGCAAACACGGGGAGAACATACAAACTCCTTGCAGATATTGTCCTTGATGGGATTTGAACCCAGGACCACAGTGCTGAAAGACTGCAGTGCTAACCACCGAGCCACCCAATACTGCTGGGTCAGATCCTATGACCAAGCACTGTAAATTTATGGCTTTTGGTCATTATTTGTTTACTTATACTCAGAGACAAACCTTCAAATTTTATTCCCATAAAATATATACGTGTTTAAAGTGACACAATGCTAATAACCTTGGATAAATTTAGTACGAGAAAAGATTTTGTTTTTAAAAAAAACCCTTTCTATGTGTCCCTGTCTTGCATTCCATGTAACTGAATAATACATTTTCAATGGGTAACTCACATCCTTTGCAGATGAAGTAGGTTATATGCAGTAGAATGTGCTAAGGTATGGGGTGAGTCACTACACATCTAACATATAACACATGTTTTGTACACTTAGACACAACATAGCTGCATTCTCGTCCTGTGTCTCCCTGCCAGAACATTAGCAGAAAAACCATTGTGATTATAGGGCACAAGCATATTAATGAAGCTCATAAACTTTACTTATACCACACTTCCAGTTAACTGAAAAATGTAATTACAGATAAAAATGTAGAAGCCGCTATGCTGCTTAGCTTTTCCAGAAATTATGTTTAACTTACCGGGAAAGTTTTAAAAGAACAAGATTTGATCCCTTTGGCCCGTGGACCAGTTGCGAAATATTAAAAACTTGTTTATGTTTCTGTGTCCTGCTGTAGATATTGTGGATTCCAAGCCATGCTTCATAGTCTTTTAGATCGACATCTCTATATAAAAAAATCAAAAATGTATCCATAATGACTTTCAATGAAAAATTATTCAAGGGAACCTGTCAGGTCCCCTATGCCCTCCAATTCAACAGCATTTATACCTGTATGTCCAAATTCCTCATTTAACCAGCCTTGTACAATGCTATTCACTAATATAAATGTTTAAAAAAAAGTATTTATAAACTCCATTGTGTCCATGCTAGTTAGGCCTGTGACTAGTTAATGGGGTGTTCCCCAGAGTTCTCCATTATTTTTCCATGATTTCCATGAGTCGGCATCACAACAGCCCTTGGAAATCTCATGCATGCGCACAGCTCATTTCAGCAGTGTTACTGTGCCTCTTAAGCCAGGTGTACGCTTCAGAGAGGAGTGCTTTGCATGATCAGAAGTGTAGAAGCTATTCTACTCATCATGTTTAATGCGATGATGCAGGCTTGTGGAAGTCCTGTTATCATTCTCCCAAGCCTAAATTCTGCAATAACCCTCAGTCCTCCATTGCACTGCATAACCATCTCCACCTTCATTTACTATATCCTCACCCATCACTTGTAGACTTTGAGGCCTCGTGGGCAGGGTCCTCTGTTATGAATCAATGAACGAGGAGGATCAGAAAAAGGACAAAAAACTAGGAAACTCAGAATGTTACCAGAGTGGTTGGAATCTCAGTGGACTGCAGACCTAACACTAACACACAACTAGAAGTAGCCGTGGGACGTGCCTACGATGACCTGGTCGCCTCAACACAGCCGGAGAACTAATTTATTCCTACAGAGAGAAATACAGGAAAGACTAATCTGCCTCGGAGCAGTCCTCAAAGATATAGATAGCCCCCCACTTATAAAGATGACGGTGATGTAGGAAAACACAATACACAGGCAGAAGACAGATTCAGCAAAGATGAGGCCCAAACTAGCTAAATAGGAAAGAACAGAAAAGAGCATTGTCTGCAGCCATGCCAACCCTAGATAAAGAACTAACACGCCTGATAAGGAAAAATACTGAGCCCACATGGACTCTCCCCCCACTATATCAGGACTCTGGTGTTCCTGGAATCCAAACAAACACTAATATAGTGGAGGGACTAAAATTAGTACCAAGCATGACAAAACAAAATACATTACAGAATATGGAGCAAGGTACACAGACATTCCCAGCAGGGAATGATCAAACTCCATTCAGAACTCCACACAGGCAAAATCAGGGAATAAGCCTTTGTACCTAAGCAGAAAAAACAACAAGAAAGTGGAAACCACAAGCAGAGGTACAAAGACAAAACTTATCTGAAAGTAGTTCTGGTAGACACAGAAGGAAGGGCTGGCTTCAGAGTGTCCTTAGCACACAGGAGACAACATTGAGCACCGGCAAGGAACAAGAGAACACTACTCAGTTATATAGGCCCAGTCAGAACCACCTGATTGCCAATCATTCCCAGCTGTCTGGTTTCTATTCAGTAAGCCAACTTCATTACCAGCACTGACCACAAGAGGAAGCCCCAAACTGGAATCCAGTTCAAATGTATTGACAACAGTCCTCTCTCCTCCTGCACCAGTCTGTGCCTTGTATTGTTTATCATTATTGTACCTGTCTCTATTATGTGTACCCCTTTTCACAAGTAAAGCACCATAGAAATGATTGTACTATAATAATAAACAATAATAATAATCATGGCTACAGGAGCATGATAACATGGAACGTGGACCGACTAGTCTGGGGAAATTAGGCCCCATTAACTAGTCAAGATTCTGATTAGCATAGTAAAAGCGGAATTTATAAATATTTTTTTAAAAAATCGAGTTAAGTGATAACATTATATAGTGCTGGTTAGGCCGACAATTTAGTCATACAGATGTGAATGCAGCTGGCTTGGAGGGCAAAGGAGACCTGGCAGGTTCTCTTTAAGCAAAACTATAGGCAAAAGAAACTTGTGATGTTAAGACGCTTTAAACAGGAACAATATATGAGCAAAAGATTCCATGCTGTCTATAAGGGCATTTGTGCATTCCATCAGAGTAGTCACAATATACATTTAAAGGCTTATCCCATCTTGGAAAGTTTTCGTCCATCCACTATTCAGGTGATTACCTGTTGATTGTTAGGAGTCTTAAGGCCCCCTCACACACACAGATAAGTCTTTGGCAGATCTGTGGTTGCAGTGAAATTATGGGCATATTGTTCCATTTGTACACAGCCACAAACCTGGCACTGATTGTCCACAATTTCACTGCAACCACAGATCTGCCGCAGATTTATCTCTCTGTGTGACAGGGCCTTTAGTGTTTGGAGTGATCTCATTTCAGCCCCACTATTTAGAGTGATGTCTCTGATATGGTAAGAAATTATGGCTCAGCATATGTGACAAATTTTCTATTCATTGAGTATGAGACTAAAAGAAATAGCCAAGAATAGATAACCATTCAGGGAAATTTCAAAGCCCTGCTTTCAAGATAGGAAAATCCCGTCCAAAATTATCTGTTACCAGTTTTGACAACATAAAGTGTAAAAATTAATAACTAAAACTCTTGGACATGATCAGCCTATTAGAGTTAGGCTATGTGCGCACGTTGCGTACTAGCCCTGCAGAAATTTCTGCAGCGATCTGAAGAGCACACGTGCGCTTCAAATCGCTGCAGAAAATGTCCGTAGAAAAAAAAAAAAAAAAACGATTCCATGCACTCTGCCTGCAGCTCCTGCCATAGACAGAGCAGGAGCTGCCGGCAAAGCGCACGGAAGAAGTGACATGTCACTTCTTGAACGCAGCACTTCGGGCAGCAGCCGAAGCGCTGCGCTCTAAGACGCCACGTGCGCACGGCCCCTGCACAATCTCCATAGATTATGCAGGGGACGCAGGATGCATGCAGTTACGCTGCGCTACAAAGCGCAGCGTAACTGCATGAATTACGCACACATGCGCACATAGCCTTACTTTGGAATCCAGTATCTAAATGACTGCCATTCTAACACAGATTTTCAAAGAAATCTGGTGGTTTCACATATTTATTACAGTAATTTTAGTTGTAAAACACTATATAGACTGCCAGCTGATTTCATGTCACCTGTTGTTTTGGGTAAACATGCAACCAATAATTTGGATTTTCTGTGTGCTCTTTCTTCTCCTCTCATGGACATAATCAGATCAACTCCATGGATTTCCTTCAAAATCATCACAGCATTTTTTAAATGCAATTTCCACCTGTGTAACTATAATCTATAAACAGAGATGAGCAAATCTCCCAAAATTAGTTTCAGGCAAATTGCTCTAATTGGCCAGCATATTCAGTCCAAGAAAAAGCACCCTTATTGCTGTTTATTATGTTCTATCCAGACACCAAAGGATAATCATTGACATAAATGATGAATGTAGCCCCCACCCCACCCCCCTTCATTGGACTCTGCACTGGAAGAACAGAAGGAGGACCAGGAAGGAACTGCAGTGATGGCAGAAACAGTAAGTGTCAGGTGAGGGTTTAGGACAGGTGAGGAAATGTATTTTTTATAGATATATACAATAACTATTTCTTGACTCTCAAATAAGTCTAGCAAAATTGTACCTCATATGCTGCCATGTTACTGGATTTGTGCAAATTTTTTCAACAATAAATACAAATGTTTCAGGAAATTCATGACAATTTTTATTTCTAGTTTAGTTTCAATACGCAATTGTGACAAAAATAATGTAGCCATATTGCTACAGAGAAAGTTAGGCCACATTCATACATTGAGTATTTGGTGAGTTGTTTACCTCATTGTTTGTCAGCCAAAAACAGGAGTGGATCAATTAGAGGAAAAGTATAATAGAAACACAGGCACCACTTCTGTATTTATTACCCACTCCTGGTTTTGTCTTACAAATACTGAGGTAACAACTCACCAAATACTCAATGTGTGAATGTGGAATTAGTATGAGCTTTCTGCATTAAATAGTGAAGTGGTGACCACTCACTACTGAGTGATAACAGCTACTATATAGACTAAAGGCTACTTTACACACTGCGATATCGGTCCCGATATCGCTAGTGTGGGTACCCGCCCCCATCTGTTGCGCGACACGGGCAAATCGCTGCCCGTGCCGCACAACATTGCCCAGACCTGTCACAGATACTTACCTGCCCGGCGGCGTTGCTGTGACCGGCGAACCGCCTCCTTTCTAAGGGGGCGGTTCGTTCAGCGTCACCGCGACATCACAGCAGCGTCACTGAACCGCCGCCCAATAGAAGCGGAGGGGCGGAGATGAGCGGGACGAACATCCCGCCCACCTCCTTCCTTCCGCATAGCGGCCGGGAGGCAGGTAAGGAGAGCTTCATCGTTCCTGCGGCGTCACACATAGCGATGTGTGCTGCCACAGGAGCAACGAACTACATCGTTACTGCTGCAGTAACGATAATCGAGAATGGACCCCCATGTCACCGATGAGCGATTTTGCACGTTTTTGCAACGATGCAAAATCGCTCATCGGTGTCACACGCAGCAACATCGCTAATGCGGCCGGATGTGCGTCACAAATTCCGTGACCCCAACGACTCCGCATTAGCGATGTCGCAGCGTGTAAAGCCCCCTTTAGGCGGGCTTTACATGTTGCGACATCTCTACTGATATATCGTCGGGGTCACGTCGTTAGTGATGCACATCCGGTGCTGGTAGCGACATCGCAATGTGTAAATCCTAGGTGCGACGATGAACAAGCGCAAAAGCGTAAAAAAATCGCTGATCTGTGTCACGTCGTTCATTTCCATAATGTCGTTACTGCTGCAGATACGATGTTGTTTGTCGTTCCTGCAGCACCACACATCGCTGTGTGTGACACCGCAGGAACGACAAACAACTCCTTACCTGTGTCCATCGGCACTGCGGAAGGAAGGAGGTGGGTGGGATGTTATGTCCCACTCATCTCTGCCCCTCAGCTTCTATTGGCTGGCCGCTTAGTGATGTCGCGGTGACGTCGCTGTGACGCCAAACGCACCTCCCCCTTGAAGGAGGGATTGTTCGGCGATCACAGCGACGTCACCAACCAGGTATGTGCATGTGAAGCTGCCGTAGCGATAATTTTCGCTACGGCAGCAAGCACCAGATATTGCATGTACGACGGGGGCGGGTGCTATCATGCTCTACATCGCTAGCAATTGCTAGCGATGTCGCAGCGTGTAAAGCCCGCCTTAAATATGAACAATTGTCAGTCATTACTAAATAGAAGTGGGGAAGTACTGTATATGGTTATATAGTATATTAAAGGTCTTGTTCCTTAACTAAGAGGAAAGCCAACATTTTGACTATTGAACCCTACCCTTACCAGAGATACTGTCTAAGGCGACTGACCCGTCTAATTTTCATCAAGCTTATGGGATACAAATCCTTGATAAAGAATTTCAATAGCCGAAACGTTGGCTTTTTTTTGTTGAGGTGCACTGTCTTTTTGCAGAAAATCAATAAACACATTTGCATACATTTTCCTCCTGAGTGCTGGAGCTATTCCTCCATATACGTAGCTTTTTTCCTCCAAGCACTTACTTTATAATAGTTGAGCGGGGCCTTATTCATTCCTTTGTACATCAGTAAAGATGTTGAGCATAGTGATTGGCTGCAGTGCTGTCTATGTGAAATCACCACTAAAAACTGAATAATGGAGACCAGGGCATTGGCAGAAGCACAGTGCTGGACTCAAAGAGGGAAAGTAAAGCTAAGTTTTCGTTTTTACTGAGAGTATTTGTCAAAGATGGACAAGCCCTTTAAAATCTCTGCTAGGTCTGTTTCACACATCAGTGAAAAACACAGACGTTTTTCACTGACGTGTCCATGTGCAATCTGTAATACGTGATCCGTCATCCATGATGCACATGGCGATCAACTCAACTGTCCCTGCTCCTGCTGTCCGTGGTGCTGAACTCTTTGGCTCTGCTGTGTTTCCTCCCCCGCTGCAGCTACTTCTGGGTCAGCTGTGGCTGCATATATGAATATGCATGAGAATAAGCAGCCGGCTCTGAAGCAGCAGGAAGCAGAGGCTGGAGACAAGCAGCACTGGAAAAGGTGATTTAAAAATGCTTTTTATTTTCAATGTCCATGTTTTTCTGGTACGTGTTTTACGGATCACACCATAGTGTGGTCCGTCGGACATTAGTGATGCCGGAACAAACGGACATGTCTCCGTGCGGCAATCACGGACATGATTATAATGGGTCTGAGTATGTCCGTGATTCTGATATGTATAAAAGCTAGCACATGGGTACCAGAATCACTGACGTATTTAATCAGGACTGATAATGTTCAGCTCAGCTAATAATCTTCACATGTTATCGTTTAGTAAAGTAGTCCTCAAAGCACAAGTCAAATATAGAAAATTGTTACCTGTACGTTTATTTAAAAAAAAAATAAATCAAGAAATGCAAACAGTCATTGCACATTGAGGGTAACAGTATGTTAGATCTATAGTATGAACATTCGTTATAGTTATATACAGTGAATAACTTTGAATATTTACCCAGAGAGGAAGCACTGACTCGCTGTAAGAACCCATTTCTCCTTTATAAGAGATGCTCCACATTTATGTCCATTCCTATAAAATAAAGTGCCAAGATAACACGTGAACTATGAGAACATGCGTCTTGAAAGAAAAGGAGGCGCTGTGCTTATTTTTCAGGGTATATTTGACAATTTAAAAGATGGGAGTGATGGGGAGGTTATCATTTACGTGACCTGTCATGGATGCGATCCAAGAATGGAAATGTTATGTGATCACAAATTGTCTCTCCAGTAAAGGAGACAAACTCTAGCACAGCGCCACCTATTGGAAGTAGCGATCCTAAAAGTCACAAGTGGATTTTTGACAATCCTTTGCAATATGACTCAGGATATATAAGCCAGATCAGAATCCCAATTTGCAGACACGGTGTTTCGGGGTGCTTGCCCCTCGTCAGTGCAAAGTATGGGGGTGTCTGATCTGGCTCATGAGAAAGCTATGTGGGGACCACGGGGGAACACTATTCTCCTTAAGGAGACTTTGCAAGCCAGTCTGTGATCACAAAAGCATTTTGTTTCAATTCACCTCTGGCTAACACGAGATTTGTTACTTTTACTCTAGTACTAAAATCCAAAAGGGCAGCAATTAAAGCAGAGGGGTTAGCTTTACACAGTTAATCCAAATCACACAGATGTTTAAAACTTCAGAGAGCCGGACTGGATAAATCCCAGACTAATTTACGGCTGATCTTTATTGCAAGGGAAAGACAGCAGGATAATATAAATGCTTGTTTGTTTTTTCTTGTTTCTTTTCCTTTTTTTTGTTTCCTGTAGGTCTGTTTTCGACAGGGGGATCAAACATCTGGTTAAACTAAGCAAATCTGATTCACTTATGCCCTGTTCTAATCTTTAATGGCTCAAAGCAAAGTATGTATTAGTCAGTGAGCTCACTTGCCAATATTCTACAAAAGTTGTCGCTGCCTACACATATAGCCAACATTAATACAACCACTGGTGTGTATTTGTTTTATACGCTCAGGGGAGGGTGAAGGCTATAAAATCAGGAGCTTCAGAAAGGGGGAGGCAAGCCTAGTATTTTACATGTCAGGAGATGCCATGAGTTAGAATAACGTTGGTTTATTCTGCAAAGTGCATTACATACTTGTGTTAGCGACAAAGGATGTGTCGTATGGGAACAAAGAGACCGCACGCTGGGTACAATTATGTACATAGTATTAGATATTGAACAATGTTTGCACAAATACAAAGCCTTTTCTGCTCTATGAAGGAGCATATTATATTGAGATCATATTAATTTCTATCATGCCTGTTTGTAAATTACCCACTGCCAGATCGTAAGATATTTTATTCAGAAAAAAAATATATAGACATGTCTTTATTTTATGCATGAGTCGTACACAGTCTCAATGAGGTGCAGGTAGATGAGGATCTATAATATGGAGGATCCTTAGGATTCCAAAGCAAAATTTGGAATAAGGTCTTATCTTAACCATTCCTGACCACCTTCAACACCGTGTCTGCAAATTGGGATTCTGATCTGGTATAAATCCTAAGTCTAAAGGCCGCTTTACACTCTGCGATATCGGTACCGATATGCTAGCGTGCATTCCCGCCCCCATCACTTGTGCAACATGGGCAAATCGCTGCCCGTGTCACACAACATCGCCCAGACCTGTCACACATACTTACCTGCCCTGCGACGTCGCTGTGACTGGCGAACCGCCTCCTTTCTAAGGGGGCGGTTCATTCAGCGTCACAGTGACGTCACAGCAGCGTCACTGAACCGCCGCCCAATAGAAGCGGAGGAACGGAGATGAGCGGGAAGTAACATCCCGCCCACCTTCTTCCTTCCGCATTGTGGCCGGGAGGCAGGTAAGGAGAGCTTCCTCGTTCCTGCGGTGTCACACGTACCGATGTGTGCTGCCGCAGGAACGAGAAACAACTTCGTTACTGCTGCAATAACGATATTTGAGAATGGACCCCCATGTCACCGATGAGCGATTTTGCACGTTTTTGCGACGATGCAAAATCGCTCATAGGTGTCACACGCAACGACATCGCTAATGCGGCCGGATGTGCGTCACAAATTCCGTGACACCAACGACTTCGCATTAGTGATGTCGTAGCGTGTAAAGCCCGCTTTAGGCTAGGGCCCCACTTTGCGTTTTTAATCTGCGTTTCTGCAGCGTTTTGAGCTGCAGCGTTATATGGCCAAATGGCTTGCGTTTTGTTTTTCCATGTTATCCTATGGAAAATGTGAAATTTCCGACCACACTTTGCGTTTTAAAACTTTTTTAATTTGCATAATTTGTGGTAAAAACCATGCGTTCAAAGAAGCAACATGTCAATTGTTTTTGTCATTTTGGGTGCGTTTTGCTAACATTGAAGTCAATGAGAAATGGCAAAAACCAAGATTCCTGCAAATTCCAGCGTTTTACCTGCTTTTTCAATGCAGAAAACATGCATTTTGGACTACTAAAATGCATGCTTTTTGAACATCAAAATAATGATTTCATATGTCCCTTTACACACACACATAGTCCGACAATTAAAAATAAGAAATTTACTAAATTATTGATATTTTTCCATTAAATATCATATTACCACTATAATTTAATTAAAATAATTTATTTCCATTATTTTTCACAAAAATATAGATTTGTTTCTTTTTTCCAATTTTTTCATTGAGTTTGACTATTTAAACTTTATTTATCAGTGTCTAGATGTTTAAAACGCATCTATCAAAACACAGGTGGAAAAGCAGGTAAAAAGCACTGAAAACGCATCTTAAACGCGGTAAATACGCATGCGTTTTCAGCGCTAAATTTTTGAAAAAGGCAACTTTGGTCAAATCAAGTAAGCCCAAAACGTGTGTTCAGAAATGCAAGTAGGAGAACACAAAGTGGGGCCCTAGTCTTATGAAAAGTCTTGTTTAAAAAGCCACTTTTAGGATTGCTACTTCCAATAGGTGGTGATAGAGTTTGTCTCCTTCCTCACTGGTGGGACAATTTAACGACTTTCAATAGGGCATTCAAATCATCAATTACTTAAAAAAAATGTTGTTTCCCAATTTCTAGGGTTACAAATCAGTAAGTGTTGTGCTGCACTGAAATCGCACTGATACATTGTATTGTTGGATGCAAGGATTTCCCATGGTGTTGTTGAGCTGTGCCGTGTGGCACAGGGATAATGGACAATGATGTCACTATATCAGGAATAAGAAATACCATTGCACATGAATAATAAATAAGAAAAAAGTTAAAGCACAACTCAAGGGATTTGTTCTTGTTTTTTTTTTTTTTTTTTCATTTTACCGCTGTTGTGGTGCACCTATTCTAAATTCCCTGAATTTAGTCTTAGGGTACGCTTAGTGTATAAATCGACGAGTGCAATGCGAGAAAATCTCGCATTACACTCGCACCAATGTTAGTCAATACAGCAGTGCAGTTGGTCAGCTTTTTTCTCATCCAGATTGTGGATGAGAGAAAAGTCGCAACATGCTGTGATTTGATGCCAAAATCGTCCAAGACTCATCAATACAAGAAAATGGGTGCGAGAAAAAAATTGACGTCACACGGACCATCCTAGTGATGTCCGTTTTTTTGGATGCAATCCTATCATATAGCAGAGAACACTGTAAATGGTCTTGTAAATGACTGTAAATCCCTAATAGCTGCTGAGAAAAAAACGGATTGAACACGGAGAGCACACGGATGACAAGTGAGGAAAAAATCGTCCTACTCCACTGGATGAAAATGAGACCATTTTTTCATACATTCATGTGAGTCTATCCTTATACTCACCATCATTCTTCTTCAGCTTCTACGATTAGGCACAAGCAGTTTGGGACCTGCTGGCAGCTCCAGTGTTTCATGGAGTGTGCAGGAAGTCACTCATCAATACAAATCTATGAGTGCCTCGTTCTTGCTCTCATAGACTTGCATTGAGCGATTGTGACTTAACTTCTGACTTCCAGCCAGTCAGAAGATGCAGTCACAAGATGGCACCATGTGACCGGCGCAGCATCTATAAAAGGTGAAAATGCTAGAGGGTGAGTATAAGACTAAGGGTAAGGACTTTAGATTAAAGCACCACTCCAGCACTGAAAAAAAAATGATGGAGTGGTGCTCTAAATGCAAGTATAATGGAAATGTAATGTTATATTACAAGTCTAGTGATTAATTAATGGATAGCCAAGGTAACCATGGGGCTCCAAACAGAAATCTTAAATGAGGCCACCTTCATTCTTCTATACTCTCCTGTCAGTATAGTTTCTCATCTATACTGAACAAAAATCTAAATGCAACATTTTTGTTTTTGCTCCCATTAAACATCAGCTTACCTCAAAGATCTAAGACTTTTTCTCTGCACACAAAAGGCCTTTTTCTCTCAAATATTGTTCACAAATTTGTCTAAATCTGTGTTAGTGAACACTTCTCCGTTACCAAGATAATCCATTCTCCTTACAGGTGTGGCATATCAAGACAATATGCACAGGTGTGCCTTAAGCTGGCCACAATAAAAGGTCATTCTAAAATGTGCAGTTTTATCACACAGCACAAAGCCACAGATGTTGCAACTTTTCAGGGAGTATGCATTTGGCATGCTGACTACAGGAATGTCTATCAGAGCTGTTGCCCACAACGTGAATGTTCATTTTTCTACTATAAGCCATCTCCAAAGGCGTTTAACACTAGAAGTCCCAGAGAGGGGTCATTTAACATTTCTACCTTTGCAACCCAGAGACGGGTCGAATGACCTGAAGGATTTTAGCTAACATCCTATAATCACCGTCTTTTGTTCTGTAATTAAGGCCATTACTGTCGCACCACAGGAGGTTGTTGTTTTCCATTGAGTTTAGCCATTTAGTTTCTAGTTAGTTCTATTCAGTGTATTGTATTTGATAATAGTTTGGACTAAGGGTCATTTGACACTCTTTTGGCACTTCAAGGGGGAGCTCGAAATTTCTGGGACTTCTAGTGTTTAAGAATTTGGCAGAACATCCAACTGATCTCACAACCACAGACCAAGTGTAATCATACAAGTCTAGGATATCAACATTCGGCATCTTCACCTCCAAGATCTTCAGAGACCATTCACCTGGAGAGCTGCTGCAAATCTCGGCAAAGGAGAAGTGCTCACTAACACAGATTTAGACAAATTTAAGAGGAATATTTGAGAGAAAAAAAGCCTTTTATGTACATGGAAAAAGTCTTAAATTTGCGTTCAGCTCATTGAAAATGGAAGCAAAAGAAAAAGTGTTGCGTTTATATTATGTTCAGTATATATACTGTGGTACTGCTTTATATACTGTAGCAGCAGTGATCAGACAATCTCAGGTTTGTCTCCTAAGGAGATTAACAAAGTAAAGAAAAAAGTATTAAAAATATATAAAAATTTGAATCACCCTTTTCCTCAGTTAACAATAAACATATGTAAAAAAATAAATAAAAAATACACATATTTGGTATTAACATGTTCAGAAAAGTCAGATCTATGTAAATATGAAATTTACTAACCCAATCTGTAAAAATTATAAAGACGAAATAAAAACCCAAAATGCCAGAATTGTGGGCTTTTCGTTGCCATAAAGCTACAAAAAATGCAATCAAAGTGTCGTATCTAGCCTAATAGCATTGTTAAAAAAATCACAGGATACTGCGATTCTAATGAGAGACTCTTTCTCTCGCACCCATTCAAGTGAATGGGGTGAGAGAAAAATCGCACTGCACTCGCGGTACACCAGTGTACCGCGCGTACAGAACGAGAATCGCAATAGCCGGTTACGGAGGAGAGAGGGAGATAAATCTCTCCCCTCCTCAGTGCCGGCCCACCCCCCGCAGCTGAGGTCCGCTTACACAGTCGGACCTCAGTTGCAGGGACACTCACATGACATTCGACTCCTGCTGTACTGCCAGCGCGAGCCGAGTGTCATGCAAGCATCGCACTAGTCCCCCGTGTGGCCCCAGCCTTATAGCTACTGTCTTCACCTCCCATGATGTGCCTCTATCTCCATCCACACAACAGGCAGTGTCTATAGTATGTTCCTTGTACCATCAAGGTACTTCCACCATACCTCTTCCCACTAAGTAACCCCCCCCCCGACCCACCACCCTATGGTCTTGGCCTTTATTGGTTCTTATTAAAACATTTGAACTTGTTTCTCTGACCCTTTTTCTTGCCTCTTCAATGACCACTCTGAATGCCTCATTGGCCATTGGTGTTGCCTAGTCACCAACTATGTTCCTCTTTGGTGGCGCTGCCTCACACACCCAATTCCTTTGTTGTCTTAGTGTTACATCTCTAAGAAGGCTATTCTTCATCATATAACCTATGTTCTTTTTGGAGGGTATTTTAAAAAGCTTTAGATATTTGCTCCAAAGTGAATGATTGTCCTATAATAGCAAAATAAAATTCTCATATTGCGCTCATTGCATCTCCGCAGCACAGCTCTGGTGGTCTGCTCTGCTGTAGATTATTGTATAAACTCTTTATTTCGATATTGGATAACCCCTTTATCAATGTTCCTAATGTTTCTAGTAGTAAAAAAAAGCATACCTCCCTCTAGAGGGGGATCCACTCCAAGTGCTGCATGCCGCAATCTCACAACATTATGAAACGTGAGCGCTGTAGCATACCAGCATCTGCTGATACACTGCAGTGCCTGGTGCAGTGCCCATAAGGAAAGTATTTTTTTTTACTAAACACATTAGGGACATTGAAAAAGGCTGCCCAGGAGTGGAAAAGCTTTTTAACTGTATGAGAGGATATCCAGACTACTTCAGTCATCCCTTGGCCTCAGTGATTACTTGCACAAATTTGGCCTGTGGCTGCTGGAGCCAGAGAATGGGTAAAGTAGACCATAAAGGTGACAGATCAACAGGAAGTCATCCTTTCCAATTTGAGAAAGATTCCTTTAGACGTTATTTTCAAACACAGTAGTGTAGGAAAAACCTTTAATACAATATAACAAGCATAGACGTGGCTGATAGTTTGACTGGAACAACTGCTGGTACTCGACATGGGGCAATGAAACTATTAGTGAAGGTAAAGGAAGGGTAAGAACGCTAAAGATCTTTTACATTAGTTACCATTACTGTGTTTTGTGTAAATGGAAAGCATGCATGAAAATGGTTGGGGCTAACAAAATGAGTTTGGCATCCACTTGGTTTAAAAATGGGCATGGATTATGTCACAAAAAGGGTACTTGTTAAAAATCGGAATCCCACAGTGAACTTTTGAATCCCACCCTAAGGCTATGTGTCCACGTTGCTTTTCACCTGCTTTTTACCTGCTTTTTTGCTGATTTTTCAACTGCAGCGTTTAATGCCAATATGGATGTGTTCTGCTTTTCAAGCAAAGTCTATGGGAATTTGGGTTTCTAAACCCTACTATGCAGTTCAAACTACAGCCTTTTTGTGGCAGAAATTTGGGCAAAAACTCTGCTTTGCAGTGCAAAACCCAAATGGCAAAAACAATTGACATGTCAATTGTTTTTGCCATTTGAGTTTTGAACTGCAAAGCAGAGTTTTTGCCCAAATTTCTGCTACAAAAAGGCTGCAGTTTGAACTGCATAGTGGGCACAAGAAACCCAAATTCCCATAGATTATGCTTGAAAAGCAGAACACATCCATTTTGGCATTAAACGCTGCAGTTGAAAAAGCAGCAAAAAAGCAGGTAAAAAGCAGGTAAAAAGCAACGTGGACACATAACCTTAAGCGGGCTTTACACGCTGCGACATCGCTAATGCGGAGTCGTTGGGGTCACGGAATTTGTGATGCACATCCGGCCGCATTAGCGATGCCGTTGCGTGTGACACCGATAAGCGATTTTGCATTGTTGCAAAAACATGCAAAATCGCTAATCGGCGACATGGGGGTCCATTCTTAAAAATCGTTACTGCAGCAATAACGAAGTTGTTCCTCGTTCCTGCGGCAGCACACATCGCTGCGTGTGACGCCGCAGGAACGAGGAAGCTACCCTTACCTGCCTCCCGGCCGCTAAGCGGAAGGAAGGAGGTGGGCGGGATGTTACATCCCGCTCAGCTCTGCCCCTCCGCTGCTATTGGGCGGCGGTTCAGTGACGCTTCAGTGACGTCGCTGTGACGCCGCACGGACCGCCCCTTAGAAAGGAGGCGGTTCGCCCGTCACAGCGACGTTGCCGGACAGGTAAGTATGTGTGACAGCTGTTGTGCGACACGGGCAGTGATTTGCCCATGTCGCGCAACAGATGGGGGCGGGTACCCACACTAGCGATATCGGGACCGATATCGCAGTGTGTAAAGTAGCCTTTAGACCTGCTTGTCCGATTAGTCTACAGCACAGCTCGGGCCGTCAGCAGCTATTAAAGTATTTCGTAAGTTTTTCACTGAAGTGTTTCAGAGTCAATCATACCTGGCTGAGATAATTCAGCTGGTGACTGATTCATGCGGCCTACGGATTCGGCAACATATTACAGATGTCAGTTTTCTTTAAAGGTATAATAATGAAAAGTTCAAAAACTGAGGGTTTCTAAAAGTTCATCAAATTTAATATAGTTTTAGAAATAATCGTAAATCATATTGAGCAAAAGTTACCATTATAATGAAGTACAATGTGAAATGAAAAACCTCTCTCTGAATTACTGGGAAATGTAAAAGAGTTAAAGAGTTATTACCAAATCTATTTTGAAGGAAATAGAATCGAAGTCCGCCTCAAACATATGAAAAAATTCTTCTTTATTAAGTTCAGATAAAGCACATTACACAGCAAACAGTGGACACATGTATAGCGTAATCATGTGTCCATTGTTTGCTGTGTAATGCGCTTTATCTGAACAACATTAGGCTATGTGTCCACGTTGCTTTTCCCTACTTGCAGTTCTAAATGCACGTTTTGTCCTTAATTGAATTAGCCAAAGTTGCCTTTTGCAGAACTTTAGCGCTGAAAATGCATGCGTATTTGCCGCGTATTTGATGCGTTTTTAGCGCTTTTTGAATGCTTTTTCAAATGCTTTTTGACACATGCGTTTTGAACATCAAGACACTGATAAATAAAGTTACAACAGTCAAACCAAATGAAAAAAGAGAAAAAAAATGGGCACATAAATATTTGTATGAAAAAAAAGAAAATAGCAAGATTTAATAGAATTATAGCGGTTATTTAATAAAAAACGTAAATATAGCAATAAAATGATAATTTTCTTTAAATAAATTGTCGGACTATGTGTGTGTGTAAAGGGACATATGAAATCATTATTTTGATGTGCAAAATGCATGCGTTTTAGTAGTTCAAAACGCATGTTTTCTGCACCTAAAAAGCAGGTAAAACGCTGGAATTTTGATGTTTCTTGGTTACTCCTTGTTTCTCATTGACTTCTATGTTATCTAAACGCACCTTAAATGGCAAAAACAATTGACATGCTGCTTTTTTAAATGCATGGTTTTTGTCACAAAATATGCAAATTAAACGCAGCATTTTGAACTGCATGGTGGGCACAGGAAAACCCTATTTCCCATAGACTTTGCTGGGAAATCAAAACGCAGCCATTTGGGCACTAAAAAGGTGCAGTTGAAAACGCTGCAGAAAAGCATGAAAAAACGCACCGTGAGCCCATAGCCTAAGGGCGGCTTTGCACGTTGCGACATCGCACGTGCGATGTCGATGGGGTCAAATTGAAAGTGACACACATCCGGCGTCGCAGTCGATATCACAACGTGTAAAACCTTTTTGATACGATGAACGAGCGCAAAAGCGTCATTATCGTATCATCGCTGCAGCCTCCGACATTTCCATAATGCCGGTGCAGCGACAAGTGCGATGTTGTTCCTCGCTCCTGCGGCAGCACACATTGCTGTGTGTGAAGCCGCAGGAGCGAGGATCATCACCTACCTGCCTCCCGGCTGCAATGAGAAGGACGGAGGTGGGCGGGATGTTTACATCCTGCTCATCTCCGCCCCTCCGCTTCAATTGGCCGCCTGCCGTGTGACGTCGCTGTGACGCCACATGACCCGCCCCCTTAGGAAGGAGGCGGGTCGCTGGCCAGAGGGACGTCGCACGGCAGGTATGTGCGTGTGAAGCTGCCATAGCGATAATAATCGCTACGGCAGCTTTCACTAGATATCGCACGTGCGACGGGGGCGGAACTATCGCTGCAGCATCGGTAACACATTGTTACCGATGTCGCAGCGTGCAAAGCCCGCCTAAGGCTAAGACCCCACTTTGCTTTTTACATGCTTTTTTGCTGCTTTTTCAACTGCAGTGTTTAATGCCAAAATGGATGTGCTCTGCTTTTCAAGCTTAGTCTATGGGAATTGGGTTTCTAAACCCCGCTATGCAGTTCAAACTGCAGCCTTTTTGTGGCAGAAATTTGGGCAAAAACTCTGCTATGCAGTGCAAAACCCAAACGGCAAAAACAATTGACATGAAAAGCAGAACACATCCATTTTGGCATTAAACGCTGCAGTTTAAAAAGCAGCAAAAAAGCAGGTAAAAAGCAAAGTGGGGTCTTAGCCTAAAGAAGAATTTTGTATGTTTGAGACGGATTTCTATTCTATTTCCTTGGCTATTACTGGCTATGAAAAATCTGTTGTCCGAGCTCCATAAGGAACAATGATTGGCAATATGGTGAGAAGGATTTTGAAATGTACTACCTCTATTTTAGATGAAGAACAGTCAATTTGCATGGAATTGTCAAAAAGCAAAGAACATTGTGCTACACTTTCCTTACATTACATAGGATGAAGAATGATGGTTTACCTGTGTCTCAAACTGACCATCCATCCATTCTTGTCCTGTGCTGGACTTCCGTTAACAACTCTTAGCGTCTTTGTTGATGCACAAGAACCTGGATCTAAAACCAGAATTGAGTTACATAGTCAGTTTATTTTTTTATCTATTAAATTGTGGTACAAAGTTTTAGGATGTTATTAATCCCTTCACCCCTGGGTGAAAATCCATTTTTTGTTTTTGTTTTCTGCTCCCCTCCTTCCTAGAGCTGTAACTTTTTTATTTTTCCATCAATCTTGCCACATAATGGCTTGTTTCTTGCGGGACAAGTTGTACTTTTAAATGAAACTATGAGATTTACCATGTAGCATACTGGAAAACAGCAAACAAAATTACAAGTGTGGAAAAATTGCAAAAACAGTGTGATTGCACAATTGTTTTGGGGTATTTTATTCACTATGTTCACTATATGGTAAAACTGATGTATCAGTGTGATGCCTCAGGTCGGTAGGAGTTTGTAGACACCAAACATGTATAGGATTATTTTTATCTAAGGGTTTAAAAAAATTCTGAAGTTTGTCACAAAAAAATTGAACACTGCAGCATTTTCCGGGACCCTTACATTCTCATTTTCCATGATATGAGACTCAGTTATTACTTATTTTTTGTGTCTCGAGTTGACATTTTTAATGGTACTATTTTTGCACAGATGCTACGTTTTGATTGCATGAAATTGCATTTTGCAAAAAAATTTCATTAACCAAAAAACTTAATTTTGGTGTTTGGAATTTTTTGCTGCTATATGTTTTATTAATCAGATTATTTGACTTTATATTTTCATAGATCGGGCATTTCTAAACTCAGCAATACCAAATATGTGTATATTTTTAATTTTTTTAACCATTTAATTTTCAATGAGGTGAATAGGGGGTAATTTTTTATTTTTTAAAACTTTTTTTTATTTTACTAGCCCCACCTAGGGAACTATAAGGATCAGCAGTCTGATCACTGATTAATTTCTGTTGATCAGAGCTGCACAGCTTGGATCAGCAGAAATGCAGCTCTCCTGTTACAGTTGCTGCTCTGCTGGCTGTAACAGGAACTATGTCATGATAGCAACAAGAGTGATCACATGACCCGTCACTACCATGGTAACCATTGCCTCCTTGTGATTATGTCACGGGGTCTTTGATGGTGGCGCCATTTAAATCACAGTCACATTTCAACAGCGCGACCTAAGGGATTAACATGCACGGGTGGATCACGGATCCACCTGCGCCTGATAGTCACAGACGCCTGCTGTTCAAATCAGCATCCATGTGCAGGGATCACCGCCAGCTCACTGCAGCAGCTGGCGGTGATCACCCTTTCATGATTTAGATTGTACTGGTACGTCCTCAGTCGTGAAGGTGTTAAATTTAATTGTTTTTATTGCTATTCATATTTTAAATGAAAATATTAATGTTTAAACATTATTCCCTTTTACCTGTACTGTACTATTAGTATTTGTGTGTAAGCATATATGCACAAGTAAAGTATTTGGTGCAGAAATTTCTGCACCACTTCTACATTTGTTGTCACACAAAATGCAACAGTAAAAACATGCATTTTTGCCGCACGTTTTTGGTGCAGATTTTTCCCATACATTATTATGGGTGAAATCTGCAGCAATAAAATTGCAAGAATTGACATGCTGGAGATTTTAATCTGCATCAAATCTGCAAGAAGAAAACACTGAACATGTGTGTCACAATTCAGGATTCCTATTGACTTTGCTAGCATGAGGAAGCCCTTCAGGTTTTGTGACAAATCTGCACTCAAAAGCACATCAAAATCCAGACAAATCTGCAATGTGTGCACACAGCCTTAGTTTCCTTTTTGTTATTAAAAGATAGAGACATTTATTGTCCCAAAAATGTACTTTGTTTAATACAGAGCAAAACTTTACTCAATCATATTTTCAATTTATTTTTAACTTTAGCATAATGGTTTTCAGTAGCTGACTCATACTTACTGTCTATATTTGCCAAAGTACTGGTTGTGTCTCCTTCACCTGGAAAAGAAATGCAACTAGTTAGTATTGTTACCGGGACTATATTTCACACTAGAGACCGAGGTCCATTACTCAGTTTCTTACAATGTAAGCTGCACTGCTGAGAATTTTATTAAATGATTATTTTTCCTTATACTAGTGTCTGTCAATAAATTAGATATCATCAAAAAGTTAATTTATTTCAGTAATTCAATACAAAAAGGGAAACCCATATATTATATAGAGTCATTACACGCAGAGTGATCTATTTGAAGTGTTTATTTCTGTTAATGTTGATGATTATGGCTTACAGCCAATGAAAACCCAAAAGTCATTATCTAAGAAAATTACAATATATAAGACCAACTGAAAAAATGATTTTAAACTCAGAAATGTTGGCCTACTGAAAAGTATGTACAGTAAATGCACTCAATACTTGGTCCGGGCTTCTTTTGCATGAATTACTGCATCAATACGGCGTGCCATGGATCATCCTGTGGCACTGCTGAGGTATTATGGAAGCCCAGGTTGCTTTGATAGCAGCCATCAACTCATCCTGCTGGAAAATGAAATTTCTATCTCCAAAAAGCTTGTTGTCAGAGGGAAGCATGAAGTGCTCTAAAATGTCCTGGTAAATGGCTGCTTTGACTTTGGTTTTGATAAAACACAGTGGACTTAAACCAGCAGATGACATGGCTCCCCAAACCATCACTGATTGTGGAAACTTTACACTAGAACTCAAGCAGCTTGGATTGTGGCCTCTCCACTCTTCCTCCAGACTCTAGGACCTTGATTTCCAAATGAAATGCAAAATTTCAACTGAAAACAAAACCTTGGACCACTGAGCAACAGTCCAGTTCTTTTTCTCCTTGGCCCAGGTAAGACACTTCTGACGTCTATTGGTCATGAGTGGCTTGACACAAGGAATGCGACAGCTGTAGCCCATGTCCTGGATACGGCTGTGTGTGGTTGAAGCACTGACTCCAGCAACAGTAAACTCCTTGGGCATCTCTCTCAAATTTTTGAATAGACTTTTCTTAACAATTCTATAAAGGTTGCGGTTATCCCGGTTGCTTGTGCACCTTTCTACCACACCTTTTTCCTTCCACTCAAGTTTCCATTAATATGCTTGGATACAGGATTCGGTGAACAGCCAGCTTACTTAGCAATGAACTTTTGTGGCTTAGCCTCCTTGTGGAGTGTGTCAATGACTGTCTTATGGACATCAGTCAAGTCAGCAGTCTTCCCCATGATTGTGTAGCCTACTGAACCAGACTAAAGGCCCCGTCACACTAAGCAACTTACCAGCGATCCCAACAACGATAGGGATCGCTGGTAAGTTGCTAGGAGGTTGCTGGTGAGCTGTCACACTGCGACGCTCCAGCGATCCCACCAGCAACCTGACCTGGCAGGGATCGCTGGAGCGTGGCTACACGAGTTGCTGGTGAGCTCACCAGCAACCAGTGACCAGCCCCCAGTCTCCTAGTTACAGCACACATCAGGTTAATTAACCCGATGTGTGCTGCAGCTAAATGTGCACAGAGCAGGGAGCAGCGCACACTGAGCGCTGGCTCCTTGCTCTCCTAGTTACAGCACACATCGGGTTAATTGCCTGATGTGTGCTGCAGCTAAATGTGCACAGAGCAGGAGCCGGCAGCACAGGCAGTGAGAGCGGGGGAGGCTGGTATCAAAGGTAAATATCGGGTAACCAAGGACAGGGCTTCTTGGTTACCCGATGTTTACATTAGTTACCAGCCTCCGCAGAAGCCGGCTCCTGCTGCCTGCACATTTAGTTGTTGCTGTCTCGCTGTCACACACAGCGATCTGTGCTTCACAGCAGGACAGCAACAACTAAAAAATGGCCCAGGACATTCAGCAACAACCAACGACCTCACAGCAGGGGCCAGGTTGTTGCTGGATGTCACACACAGCAACATCGCTAGCAACGTCACAAAAGTTGTTCGTTACCAGCGATGTTGCTAGCGATGTTGCTTAGTGTGACGGGGCCTTAAGAGACCATTTTAAATGCTTAGGAAGGCTTTGCAGGTGTTTTGTGATAATTATTCTAATTTTCTGAGCTATTGACTTTTGGGTTTTCTTTGGCTGTAAGCCATAATCATCCACATTAACATAAATAAACACTTGAAATAGATCACTTTGTCTGTAATGTCGCTATATAATATATGGTATGCGTTCCCCTTTTTGTATTCAATTACTGAAATAACTTAACGTTTTGATGATATTCTAATTTATTGAGATGCACTTGTATACTGCAGTCAGGAAACACCAGTCAGTACTAGTAACAGATGAAAAATGATACTGCAATTTTCCCCATATATTGTGCTGATATTTTCTTCCAAAATACATGAAAGTATATCTTGTCCTTCTTGATGCCTTGTAGTTGCTGTTGCAGGGTCTCTGACAACCTCTCTCAAAATACAAAGATTAGACTTTAACCCCTTCACCCCCGGCCACTAAAACACCCTAATGACCGGGCCATTTTTTGCAATTCTGACCAGTGTCACTTTGACAAGTTATAACTCTGGAACGCTTCAACGGATCCTGGCGATTCTGACATTGTTTTTTCGTGACATATTGTACTTCATGTCAGTTGTAAATTTAGGCCGATACTTTTTGCGTTTATTTGTGAAAATTTAGGAAATTGTGCGAAAATTTTTAAAATTTCGCAATTTTCAAACTTTGAAAATTTATGCCCATAAATCTGAGAGATATGTCACACAAAATAGTTACTAAATAACATTTCCCACTTGTCTACTTTACATCAGCGCAATTTTCGAAATAATTTTTTTTTTCATTAGGAAGTTAGAAGGGGCCAAAGTTCATCAGCAATTTCTAATTTTTCCAACAAAATTTACAAAATAATTTTTTTTAGGGACCACATCACATTTGAAGTGACTTTGAGAAGCCGAAGTGACAGAAAATACCCAAAAGTGACCCCATTCTAAAAACTGCACCCCTCACACTGCTCAAAACCACATCCAAGAAGTTTATTAACCCTTTAGGTGCTTCACAGGAACCAAAGCAATGTGGAAGGAAAAAATGCAAATTTTACTTTATAACACAAAAATGTTACTTTAGCCATAAAATTTTCATTTTTACAAGGGAGAAAAGAGAAAGTTCACCCTACAATTTATTGTGCATTTTCTCCTGAGTACGCTGATACCCCATATGGGGTAAAAATCAATTGTTTGGGTGCACGGCAGAGGTCGAAAGGCAAGGAGTGCCATTTGAATTTTTGAACGCAAAATTAGCTGCACTCATTAGCGGACGCCATGTCGGGTTTGAAGACCCCCTGAGGTGCCTAAACAATTGAGCTACCCCACAAGTGACCCCATTTTGGAAACTAGAGCCCTTAAATAATTTTTCTAGATGTTTGATGAGCACTTTGAACACCTGGGGGCTTCACAGAGGTTTATAACGTTGAGCCGTGAAAAGAAAAACATTTTTTTTTACCACAAAACTGTTGCTTCAACTAGGTAGCTTTTTTTTCACAAGGGTATCGGGAAAAAATGCAACATAAAATGTATTGTCCATTTTCTCCTGAGTACGCAGATACCTCATATGTGGTGGAAATCAAATGTTTGGGCACACGGCAGATCTCGAAAGGGAAGGAGCGCCATTTGAATTTTTGAACGCAAAATTAGCTGCACTCATTAGCGACGCCATGTCGGGTTTGAAGACCCCCTGAGGTGCCTAAACAATGGAGCTCCCCCAAAAGTGACCCCATTTTGGAAAATAGAGCCCTCAAATAATTTTTCTAGATGTTTGTTGAGCACTTTGAACACCTCGGGGCTTCACAGAAGTTTATAAAGTTGAGCTGTGAAAAGATTTTTTTTTTTTTTTACCACAAAACTGTTGCTTCAACTAAGTAGCTTTTTTTTCCACAAGGGTATCAGGAAAAAATACACCATGAAATTTATAGTGCATTTTTTTCCTGAGTACGACGATACCTCATATGTGGTGGAAAGTAATTGTTTGGGCACATGGTGGGGCTCAGAAGAGAAAGAGCACCATTTGACAGCAAAATTTGTTTGAATCATTAACGGATACCATGTCACGTTTGGAGACCCCCTGAGGTGCCTAAACAGTGGAGCTCCCCCACAAGTGACCCCATTTTGGAAACTAGACCCCTCAAGGAATTTATCTAGATGTTTAGTGAGCCCCAAGGGGCTCCACAGAAGTTGATAATGTTGAGCCATGAATACAATTTTCTTTTGTTTTACCACAGAACTGTTACTTGAACCAGGTAGCTTTTTTTTTCACAAGGGTATCAGGAAAAAATGCACCATAAAACGTATTGTGCAATTTCTCCTGAGTACGCAGATACCTCACATGTGGTGGAAAGTAATTGTTGGGTGCATGGCATGGCTCAGAAGAGAAGGGCACCATTTGACAGCAAAATTGGTTGGAATCATTAGCGGACGCCATGTCACATTTTTAGACCCCCCCCTATGGTGCCTAAACAGTGGAGCTCCTCCACAAATTACCCCATTTTGGAACTAGACCCCTCAAGGAATTTATCTAGATATTTAGTGAGCCCCTTGTACCCCCAGGGCCGCCACTGAAAGTTGATAACGTGGAACCGTGAAAATTATTTATTTTTTTTAAAAAAATTTTTTTAATTTTTGCAGCAGCAAGGTAGCTTTTTTTTTTTCTTTTTACAACGGTATCAGGAAAAAATGCACCATAAAACGTATTGTGCAATTTTTCCCGAGTACGCAGATACCTCATATGTGGTGGAAATCAATTGTTTGGGCGCATGGCGGGGCTCAGAAGACAAGGAACGCCATTTGACTTTTCAAACGCACAGAAGCAGTGCACTGATCGGCCGCTGCAGGAGGCACGGTCGGATGAGATACAAAAAGCGCTGGGGATACGGAAAAAAAACAAAAGTCACGCCAAAAATTGAGCAGGGATGCTGATCCGCGCTCAGCGGGATGCACGGACAGATGCAATACTTTTTTTTCCATATCCCCGACGCTTTTTGTATCGCATCCGTCCGTGCGTCCCGCCGAGTGCTGATCAGGGATGCACATAACGGATCGGCATCCCTGCTCAATTTTTGGCGTGACTTTTTTTCCGTATCCCCGATGCTTTTTGTCACACCAAAAATTGAGCAGGGATGCCGATCCGTTATGTGCATCCCTGATCAGCGCTCGGCGGGATGCACGGACTGATACGATACAAAAAGCGTCGGGGATACGGGAAAAAAAGTCCCGCCGAAAACTGACCACGGATGCAGATAAGTTATCTGCATCCCTGATCAGCGCTCGGCGGGACGCAGGGACGCATGAGGTGTAAAAATGGACAGGGGATAGAGGAAAAAAAAGAAAAAAAAAAGTTATACTCACAGTACCCAGAGGATTAGCAGGAGGAACAGCTTTACAGGAGCAGCAGGCAGGAAGTTGGACAGCTCAGCAGAAGACCCAGGATGAAGGACCCAGCAATGGAGGCAGATGTGATCGGCCGGTGAATACAGGTAAGAGGACGTCGGGGGGACAGCAGAGGGGGAGGGGGACAGCAGAGGGGGAGGGGGACAGCAGAGGGGGAGAGCAGAGGAGGAGGGAGATACCGGAGGAGCTGCAGAATAGAGATCACGGATGTCGGCGGGCAGATTGGGATGGCGGGGGGCAGATCAGGATGGCAGGGGGCAGAGCGGGATGTCGGGGGGCAGATCGGGATGTCGGGGGGCAGATCGGGATGTCGGGGGGGCAGATCGGGATGTCGGGGGGGCAGATCGGGATGTCGGGGGGGCAGATCGGGATGTCGGGGGGCAGATCGCAGGGGGGCATGGGCAGGGGCCATTACTGGAGTGCGCAGGAGCAATCACAGGAGCGCGCAGGGGCTGCAAGGTGAGCACAATACTCACCGCTCCTGCTCCGTGACGTGACAGCAGCGGCAGCAGCAGCGGTGGCGTGGTACCACTAGTACCAGCCAGTACTGCACTCTGCAGACATGTTGGGGGAGGGTCCCCAGACCAGCACAGGCCTGGGGAGGGCGGCCACCAGCAAATCAAACCGCCCCACTGTACACTGATTGGAGCGATTGCGCGTCAGCACGATCGCTTCAATCAGTGCTGCAGGGGCTGGGGGCGGCATGTTTGAGATCCACCTATGATCTGCTGTACCTGCTACGGCGTCTCATAGCCGGATCTCACAGTATCGCACTATTTCCGGCATTATTTTTACCGAAATCAGGGCGAAAGATGTGGTTGGCGGTTAAGATTTGAACAGCCAATCACATCGATCGTCGATGGAGGGTGGCGATGCCACCCTCCCTGGGGTGAAGCAAAGGTCCCCTGCTGTAAGAAACAGCAGGGGACATCATTTGAAAGCCGTTGCTATGGCCACGGCAATCAAATGAACTTTAGGCAGTAAAATTACGTCCCTGGTCGTTAAGTCACGTTAAAATAGGACGTAATTTTACTGCCCGCGGTCGTGAAGGGGTTAAGACCACTTCTTCCTAATATTCCCTCCTTCTTAAAGGATATAAATTAATTTTTAATGACCTTCCATGGAAAAGAACAATTCAAATTTATATCCACTAAAGTAAAAAATTTATTTACGAGCATAGCACATAACGGGGGTACCTGGGGCATTAGCCAAATATTAACTAATATTGACAAAAGTCCTTAACTTATCATTTTAATGTATAATGCATTACCTTTTGTTCAATTCAATTAAGAAATGGCTGTCATATTGCAATTTTTTAAAATTTGTAAATCCTTATTACAATGAGTTACTTTCTTAATCCACAACCGTCGTTTTAATTTTTTTTCATAACTCAATAGTAGACATGAAATTAAGCAACTTTGTAATATATCTTATCAGACAAATTTGCCTATTTCTCTCCCAAGTCTGATCAGTCATTATCAAAATTCTCAATTCTGAGGTAAAATCTGTATTCAGTGAAGACTTTTCCATTAATGAGATAGGAGATGGCAGATGTTACTGATGAGATTCTATGATAATGGTAGGAGGGATGAGCTACAATCTCCTTAGTAACAGCTGCCATCTCCTATCTCAGTAATGGAAAAGTCTTCATTGAATACAGATTTTACCTCAGAATTGAGAATTTTGATAATGACTGATCAATTCTGACAGAGAAAAAAAAACAAATTTGTCTGATAAGATACATTACAAAGTTGCTTATTTTTATGTGTACTATTGATTTATAAAATAAAAATGAAAAATAAGTTACTCTTTAACCCCTTCCCAACATTTGACGTATTTTGTGATGACTTCCTGTAAATGTATATACCGATAAGTCATGACAATCATGAGGGTACAGGAGCTGTGCCAGCATGATTTCCGCTGAGAGCTCATCTTAAGTGATAGCCGAGCTCTGGCTGTCACAGCCAGAGCAAGTGTCTGCCCCACCCCTGGCTGTTGAACTACCTAAATGCCATCATCAATAGCAATCATAGCATTTAGAAGGCCAAGAAAGGACCCCTGATCAGGACCCCCGCAACATGATCACAGGATCCTGATCGTTTCCATGATGACCTCTTGGTCAGCCAGCTACAGCAAGCCTGTTAGACCATGCTAGGAGCATGGTCTAAAAGGCTTCTGTCAGTGTCTCAATATACCACTGATCAGACTAATAAATATTAATGTCCCATATAGGAGCTAAGTAAAAAAAAGTTTAAAAAATGTGAAAACATATGATTTTTAAAATAGAAAATAAAGAACAAAAAATGAAAATAATATTACACGAATAAATACATTTATTTATGAAAAAAAAAAAAAGTACACATATTTCCTTTTGCCAAGTCCAGAAATCCCTGGTTTATAAAACAGTCACACTAGTTAACCCCTTCAGTGAGCACTGTAAAAAAAAACAAAAAAAACAAACAACAAAAGAAACCCCAAAACATAGCAAAACTGTTCATTATTGATCCTTTTATTGATCCTTTTATGAGCCTTGCCACAGGACTAGGGATAAAAGTCAAACTAGACACTATTTGGAGACACGTGTTTTGGGGTGTTTGTTCTTTACTAGTATAAAGCATGAGGTGTGATTAGACTGGATGAGAGGTCTCTGATAGAGATTTAAAGAATAATTTCTCTCCTGGAGGAGAGTGCCAAACTACCATAAGGAGACGTATAGGCCATGCAATGCTCCTCTGGGAAATTAAACATGCAATTTGTCTCTTCAGAGAGGAGGGGGTCCTGAACACTATTTTTTTATTTAATATATGTTCTCTACTGCTTTCTATTTTTTCTATTGCCATGTGTGCTTGATACCTCCATTTCCCTATCCTCAGGCAAAAATAATATGTTGGTCATGAAAATATGTCTCCCCTTATGGCGGCCGCCATATTTTCGGAGTCCCGGCACGGTACTCCGTTACTCCCTACTTCCCCTCCAAATGATCTGGCGCATGCGCAGTTGCTACTTCCGGGACACTGGGTGCTTCTGGAGCGCGCATTTTGAAACGCCATCACAGCTTGGACCTTCAGGTATTCAAAAACCAGTCTCTCCGGACACAGGGAACCCACCCCTGATGAAGTCACGCTAGTTGGTGACGATACGCGTGGGGATCTGCATCCTCTGCTACCTTGCTTATGGGTAAATCCGGCTATGGCTGGTGACTAGGGCATAATACTTTGTACTATATCTGCAGGTTGTCTTTATATTTATGGGGAATTTCATTCCTGCTTGGGGATATTCTCTCCCTGCAGAGTCTATAGTGGCTTAATAGTGGTTCTGCATAATCAATTGTAATTGCATATTTAATTCCAACCTATATGCTTTATATATACAGTGCCTACAAGTAGTATTCAACCCCCTGCAGATTTAGCAGGTTTACACATTCGGAATTAACTTGGCATTGTGACATTTGGACTGTAGATCAGCCTGGAAGTGTGAAATGCACTGCAGCAAAAAAGAATGTTATTTCTTTTTTTTTTTTTTTTTTTAAATTGTGAAAAGTTTATTCAGAGGGTCATTTATTATTCAACCCCTCAAACCACCAGAATTCTGTTTGGTTCCCCTAAAGTATTAAGAAGTATTTCAGGCACAAAGAACAATGAGCTTCACATGTTTGGATTAATTATCTCTTTTTCCAGCCTTTTCTGACTAATTAAGACCCTCCCCAAACTTGTGAACGGCACTCATACTTGGTCAACATGGGAAAGACAAAGGAGCATTCCAAGGCCATCAGAGACAAGATCGTGGAGGGTCACAAGGCTGGCAAGGGGTACAAAACCCTTTCCAAGGAGTTGGGCCTACCTGTCTCCACTGTTGGGAGCATCATCCGGAAGTGGAAGGCTTATGGAACTACTGTTAGCCTTCCACGGCCTGGACAGCCTTTGAAAGTTTCCACCCATGCCGAGGCCAGGCTTGTCCGAAGAGTCAAGGCTAACCCAAGGACAACAAGGAAGGAGCTCCGGGAAGATCTCATGGCAGTGGGGACATTGGTTTCAGTCAATACCATAAGTAACGTACTCCACCGCAATGGTCTCCGTTCCAGACGAGCCTGTAAGGTACCTTTACTTTCAAAGCGTCATGTCAAGGCTCGTCTACAGTTTGCTCATGATCACTTGGAGGACTCTGAAACAGACTGGTTCAAGGTTCTCTGGTCTGATGAGACCAAGATCGAGATCTTTGGTGCCAACCACACACGTGACGTTTGGAGACTGGATGGCACTGCATACGACCCCAAGAAGACCATCCCTACAGTCAAGCATGGTGGTGGCAGCATCATGCTGTGGGGCTGTTTTTCAGCCAAGCGGCCTGGCCATCTGGTCCGCATCCATGGGAAGATGTATAGCACGGCCTACCTGGAGATTTTGGCCAAGAACCTCCGCTCCTCCATCAAGGATCTTAAGATGGGTCGTCATTTCATCTTCCAACAAGACAATGACCCAAAGCACACAGCCAAGAAAACCAAGGCCTGGTTCAAGAGGGAAAAAATCAAGGGGTTGCAGTGGCCTAGTCAGTCTCCTGACCTTAACCCAATTGAAAACTTGTGGAAGGAGCTCAAGATTAAAGTCCACATGAGACACCCAAAGAACCTAGATAACTTGGAGAAGATCTGCATGGAGGAGTGGGCCAAGATAACTCCAGAGACCTGTGCCGGCCTGATCAGGTCTTATAAAAGATGATTATTAGCTGTAATTGCAAACAAGGGTTATTCCACAAAATATTAAACCTAGGGGTTGAATAATAATTGACCCACACTTTTATGTTGAAAATTTATTAAAATTTAACTGAGCAACATAACTTGTTGGTTTGTAAGATTTATGCATCTGTTAATAAATCCTGCTCTTGTTTGAAGTTTGCAGGCTCTAACTTATTTGCATCTTATCAAACCTGCTAAATCTGCAGGGGGTTGAATACTACTTGTAGGCACTGGTAGAAAGAGGTTTTTTGCCCAGCTCACCTGTGTGATGGAAGCCAGTGATCCTGGGCCGTGCACGGAGAAGAGGTTTGGAGAGCCAGTCCATGTGCATTGAAATTGGTTAAAGGATTTCACCTGCACAAAACTCCAGGCATTTTGTTCTTTAAAATAAAACTTCCTTTATTTTCTTATCATTAAAAAGTCCATGCTATAGTGGTCAAGCCCATGTCAGAGAGGACGCGTTTCGAACATCCAGTTCTTATTCAGTCTCGCAGACTGAATAAGAACTGGATGTTCGAAACGCGTCCTCTCTGACATGGGCTTGACCACTATAGCATGGACTTTTTAATGATAAGAAAATAAAGGAAGTTTTATTTTAAAGAACAAAATGCCTGGAGTTTTGTGCTGGTGAAATCCTTTAACCAATTACTTGTAGGCATTGTATACATGTACCACCTTTTCTTGTATCTATGTATGACCCTGCATATTATATTATATATTGTATTGGGAATTGTTTGGTTTATAGGGGATAAACCAAACAATTCCCAATACAATATATAATATAATATATTGTATCCCAGCTGCATAAAATATATATTGCCCTATTCCACGGTATTGTTTTCCCTTTGGGGAGCAGAGGATAGTCCAACTTCAACAGAGGATTGGACCTTTTTGATATGTGGCTATATGCCTTTTTAAGTGTTTTTAATTGTGTGTGATCCTGTGTCCTTTTTGTAATAAAGACTGCTTTTTCACATAATTTGGTGTATCCCCTCTTCTTCGCACACTTCTGCTTTTCTTGTTATGGGTCCTGAACACTAATACCACCAACTGAAAGTAACAATCCTAAAATCTAATAACTTTAACAAGCCTTGCCAAATGTTACCCTGAAACATTTATCTGCAAATAGTGTGTCTGGTTTGGCTTTTAGCCTAAATTATGTGGCAAGGCTAGTTAAGGGGTTTATATTGACTGTATGTTAGAATTTCTATTTCCAATAGATGACACTAAAATTGAAGTCTTCTTCCTCTCTGTAGAAAATATTTGCAAATTTGATTTTCCAGAGGAGCATTGCAAGGTCTGTAAGTCTCCTTATGCCAGCTTGGTACTCTGCACAAGGAGAGAGGTAACTCAGGATGCAGAAGAATTGAAATTGAGATTATTACAGAGAGAGTACTTAATTAAATAACTAGATGTATAGTAAGTAATGCCAAAAGTAAATTGAATTAAAACAGGCTGATCTTTTATGCAGTAAGTCAAAAAGAATGTTTTGCATTTTGTTCTAAGCATAGTCCAATAGATATTTTTAATTAAAAAAACTATCGGAAAAAAGAGCATTTAATAGAACAAGATCTTTTTATTGAGGAGATAGCTATAAGGCAACCTATTATTTCTAAGAAGCGCAAACAGAATCTTAAAGCTTTACCAGCTTAAAGCAAATTACAAAATATAAAAAATAAAATCTGGATAGAACGTTATATACTGGTAGGTATTAGTGATGGGCAGATACGGACTGTAAAAGCGGGTAAAGCACCAGTCTTGTTGCATCAAATGGATGCGACAATTCCGGGGCAGCTGTAGGCTGCTATTCTTAGCCTGGAGGGGTCGCAATAACCATGGGACTCCCCAGGCTGAGAATACCAGCTCCGAGTTCTTGGGCTTTCTTATGGCTGGTTATCAAATTTGGGGGGTCCGCAGGTCAGTGTTTTTAATTAGTTATTTAAATAATTTTAAAAATTATTTTGATACACAGCCAAAATCAGTGCATGACTGGAGGCTGCAGCCTGTAGTTGAATGCTTTATTTGTGCTGGGTATCCTAATATGAGGGAACCCCACGCCAATTATTTTATTTATTTATTTTTTTACCACAATACTGATCCGCAGACAGCTGCACTGCTTTCCCCGCCCACTGGCAGTCCTGATCCCTGTGATTTGTTGCAGTCAACTGACACGCTGCCACTCAGGGTAGGGGTGCATCTTTCTGCAACCAATCACAGGTGCCAGTGGGCAGGGAAAGTACTGCATATAGATGAGCAGTAATTAGCAGCCCAGGAAGTGAATGCAAGGCCTGGAAGCAGCATACAACTGTGCCGGAGCCTCAGTAAGTAAAGCGTGCTTACTCCCATTCCCCTATCCCTTCTACCACCATTTTTAATCACCGTATTCTAGTCCCCATAGACTTATGTGGGGACTGGAATCCGGACCTGAACTGGATTTTAGAAACCAGATCACTGGGATCAGCCGGTCTCGGTTATCTGCGAGTCCGCTCATCCCCAGTAGTTATTTTTAAATTGTGGCAAGTACTCCTATTATAAATTTATGTCATACATTAAATCAATTGCAGGACATAAAACTGTGATTTTGTTTTGGTTTTGTTTTTTCTGTTAAATAGGAAAATCTGTATTTAAAATACACAATTTAGTGATCATCATAAGTCCATAACAACAGGAGCAGAGAGTCTTGAACAATTATTTCATACCCTTTGAACAATTCCATATTTTTTTTATGTTACACCCACAAACGTAAATGTATTTTAGTGGAATTTTATATGGTTTACCAGTAGCAAGTATGTGTGAAGTATAAATGAAATGACACATGGTATTCTTAATATTTTATAAATATAAATCTGAAAATTGTGAACTGTATTCAGCCCCCTAAGTCAATATTTTGTAGGACAAGATTTCACTGCATTCTTCCTCTGTATCCTAGCTGCCACATTTTTTATTCACAATAAAGATATGACACTTATGGTGAGTGCTGCTTTTTCTTGCTTCCTTATTATTTTACATACTTTATGTGTGCTAACATGAAAATGAATGCTAATCCAGTTCAAATATACTAAGAGTCAATCAAATAAAAGGGAAAGCTTTTACTTACAGGATGGTGCAGTGTGGATTCTTTCTAGAAATGGGTGGCTTACAAGAACAAAGTGTATTAATTTGAAACAAATAAAAGTATTCAAAATAAAAAAAAATAGGATATAAAAAAAATGTTTAAAGTGAACCTGTCAGGTGCAACAGAACCACGAGCTGTTCTGGGTGCATATTGCTAATCCGTGCCTAACAGTACTCGTATGACCAAAAGTACGGGATCATGGGCACTGGGGTGAAATTGAGGACTTGGATGCGATGGCAGCAGAGGTGAGTGCAACCATCCTCTGATGCTGCACATTTATTAGCATGTTAGCATGCCCACAGGGGCATGCTTACATTCTAAGGGGGAAATTCAGATCCAACACAGGAAAAAAGTAGCAACTCACCGGGGTATGGTCCGAGGTTTCGGTTCCCCCTCCCTGCACTACATGTCACCCGTGTTTGCACAATAAAGAAGACTTGATCTCATCCCTCGGTGAGTTGCTGCTTATTTCTTTTTTCATGTGTTGGATCTGAATTTTTGCACTGCTGTCTGATTTTGAGCGTGCAGTTACGGGGCAGGTGTCCCATGTCCTCAATAGCGGTCTGGTTCCTTAGGCCAGTGCAAAGCTGATTGTTGCTTGTCTGTGGTGCCTGGTCTTTTCTCTCCACATTTGAACTTACATGCTAAGGGGGCTAACTAGCCAGGGGATGTAACGCCCTTGCAACTAGTCTCTGGCCTCATTAGCATATCTCATAGCATCTTTAGAAATACTTTTTCTAGAGATCTCTTTATGTATGCTACTGTAGGCTTGGACAGTTAAGCAGGGATTAGCAATATGCACCCAGAACTGCATGTGGTTCTGGGTACTAGATTTCAGGTCCAAGACATTGGTGGCATCCTTACACATTTTACCACCAATGTTTGATTAATGGGGGTTAAACTACTATGACGTCTACAAATTTCTAAAATTAAGTGGCAGCACTGCTAAGTATGAATTGTTCTAATATGTTATCTGTTAGTTTCTTTCACCTCTTTATTGGCTGCCACATAGCACTGCCATGGACAATAATAGCTGTCCATTTGGCCATCCATAAAAAGGACAGCAAGACCAACAATGCACAAAGTGGCTCCGCGCTTTCTGAGTTGTGATTCACTCTTTGCCCATTGTGTTTTGCATGAGACAATTCCCATAATAAATATAGTGAATTTCATTTGGGCAGCATGGTGGCTCAGTGGTTAGCATTTGAGCATGTGTCCTACACAGATAATAGCACTGTTTGCCATACTAGACTAAAGTGAATAATGGCTTTGTCTGTACAGCGATACAGAATATGTTAACATGAGATAACCAAGAGGGGATACATAAATAATAGGATCAAAAATAAGAATTTTCTGTTTTTATGTTTATTTCACACAATTCTTAAGATCTGTGTATTATCCTCCTCACGCCCTATTTCTGGAAATAATTATCACACTCCATCGAATTCTGCCCCAACATTAAAGATGTCAATAAGATTTAAAAGTTGGCTAGTAATGTATACCAAGCCCATTTAGAACATTTTACACTGTTTGATATCCAACCATTTCAATTTCTTCACTGTCAGCTACACACAAATATTTAGCTTAAAAATGCAAAGGTGAGCAGGGTCATCTCTTATGAGCCCTCATAATGATTTTGTAGAGATTTATACTGCTGCAAGCTTGAGGCAAGTGATCAAACTATTCAACAAATGGAAAGACAAGAACATGGACAAAATCAAAAAGATATAGTTAAGTCAGACATCTAGTTGAAGTCAGTTAGAAAGTCAGACAATGCAGGGAATAACTAGTGATCAGAGGAATCAGTCAAAAGGAGGGTCATAACCTTTATCTGAATAACAACAAGGATAATGGAACAATAGTATAGTAAAATCAAATCCAATAACTGGCATCAGATGACAGGGAGTTTAAATAGGGTGTGACATCACACCTGCTGACCAACCCACAGTAAGCTGGACAGCATAATCACATATTACCTGGCTGGGCAGCACCAAAACAACCAGCTACACTACAACACTGTGACATGACATGTGAGAGGGCACAGTTAACTTTTACTTCTTGTAGGGTGCCCAGTAATGCTTTCATAGCCACATCTACCATCACTAGCACTACCCACAGAGAAAATGCGGAGATGCCTGCAGTCAGAAGTAGATGTCAATTAAGGATGTTACAAAAAAGAAGTTATGCAGTAGTTTTTATTTACTAGATAGCCTGCAAATTAAAAGCTTATCACAGGGGACGCCTGCACTGAGACCCCTAGTACTCTGAGATGAATAGGAATCCATGTGGGGACTTGCGGGAATATTTTTTTGTATTCCCCTGCAAAGTAACAACAAGGGAAAAGCATTTCCCATATTTTTGTCTCTTGTTAGAAACTCTATTCTCTAGTTAGGATCCTAAAAGTGGGGTGGGGGTTTTGGGAGTAAATTCCTTGTTAGGATACTTAAAAAATGTTTTTGTTTTTTTTAGCAGACAACCTTTTAAAACATGGGGCTTGGAAAAGTCTAGATTAGAATATGCAAAAGCTACAATATCCATAACATATAGTAATTAGCATACAGCAATGAATCTGAAGAATTGTATTAATAACAATAAGACCCAAGAATAAAAGTCAGTTTGTATGGGCTTCCCCGGGGCACTAAAATACTGCTGATCAGCTGTTTATGTGCTGATTGAGGAATATTTAGTGGTCTTCTTACACACTGAGCAATCTTTAATAGCTTATTCAGTCAGTTTATATTGCCTTCATCCACACAGTGTGAGTCCTGTTTACACAGCACGATGCATTGAAATGCTGGGAACGATAATCTTCTGTGCAGCATAAAAGATTACTGCACCCAAGAAGTAGGCATTTTGCTCATTCATTGGTTGATCAGCAATTTCTGTAGATTACAAAATTATTGTGAAATGAGCATTCCTAAGAATGAGCATTCTCGATAATCTTTCAGTGTAAATGCACCCTGCTTATGTGGTACTGAATAGGTGCATAATTAGTCAACAGAGGTTTACAGAAATGCTATTAACTTGCAGATGGGGGGGTTAATCTGCAGGTTAATAGGGTTCTACTGCTGTGTCCATCCACTGCAGTGAGAGCTCTGCTGCCAAGAGGAAATGAACTATCAGTCATAGGGGTGTGGCCGGCATGGCTTCAGCAAGTACTCAGAACATAGTGATCAATGGCTGTAATCATGTCCCGGCAATGACTGATATACAAAGCATGATTACAGCCACTATCACTATCAGATGGGAGAGAAAAGCCCACCCCAGGTCTCCCCATGTCACCCCATGGCACTCCCTGTCCTCCTCATTCCATCCCCCGGTACCTTCATGAGCACCAAGTCACCCACAGCTCTTCCTTCTACCCTTCTTCTGTAAAAATGGCTCTTAGCCGGCTCTCTGCAAGCAGTGAGACTATGGTGATGTCCTTGAGGTTACTGCCGTTAACACTGCCCTCAGTGTGACTTGGGAAGTGTGCCTTCAGTACTCTGACTGAGGTCACTGCAGGCACACTTCTCAGCAGAGTGCCTGCACTTCCAGGCCATGGGGGATGCGTTCTCTGAGCGTGTCCCCTATATGCTGGAAAATGGAGTCATCATGTGACCTCCAAAATAGATTATGGTGCACCGAATTGGATTACAGTTGACCAGATTGGGATTTTTTTTTGTCTTTGTCTTGGGTTTTTCCTTGCAACTTTTTTTCAATAATGTGTTAGGGAATGTTTATTTGTCTTTCTTTCTTTCTTTTTTTTTTTTTATTACTGACTGGGTTAGTAATGTTTGATATCTGACAGACACCTCAACACTACTAGCCCCAGGGTTTGATGCCAGCTGACATTACACAGCTGGCATCAACCTCTTATTAATACCTCATTTGCCACTGCAACAGGGCAATGGTGTGCTGGCAAATGAGGTATTAATAATGGGTTGTTGATGAAAAGTAGATAGTAGGAAATGTTATTTATTAACTATTTTATGTGACATAACTCTGTGGTTTAAGAAAATAACAATTCAAATTTTGAAAATTTCAAAATTTTTAAAATTTTTGCCAAATTTCTGATTTTTTCACAAATAACTGCCAAATATATCGTACTAAATTTACCACGATCATGAAGTACAATATGTTATGAAAAAAACAATCTCAGAATCACCGGGATTCATTAAAGCGTTCTAGAGTTATATCCCCATAAAGTGACACTGATCAGAATTGTAAAATTTGGCCTGGTCATTAAGGACAAAATTGGGTTTGTCACTAAGGGTTTAAGGTACCGTATTACATGTCTCATGTAAATATAATGCTACTTTATGAAATTGAATCCATAAATATTAAATAATGCTCTCAATGTTTGAACCAAATAGAAAATAAATATTTTAATTTTAACAGTTCTACTTTCTTGATCCACATAAATAACATATAAAAGTAATGTTGCCATGATATCATTCTATAATGTTTAATCACTATTACTCACTTGCTAAAATAGGGGAGTACAATACTTACACCTCGAGATCTGACAATAGTCCCAGGGTATCAGAGGATTATCTGTATAACACCAGGGGCCATGGGCATCATTGTCAGGATTTCTGCAGTAATTTTTTTCAAGTATAGAAACATCTGGCTCCCGAAAAGTATGCCTACAAAATAAGAAAAAGTTACCTAGCTAATGAAAAAAGTATTATATCTCTAGAACAACTGTTAAGAGGAGACTTTGTGCAGCAGGCCTTCCATGGTAAAATAGCTGCTAGTAAACCACTGTTAAGGACAGGCAACAGGCAGAAGACACTTGTTTGGGCTAAAGAACACAAGAAATGGACATTAGACCAGTGGAAATCTGTGCTTTGGTCTGATGAGTCCAAATTTGAGATCTTTGGATCCAACCACGGTGTCTTTGTAGAAAAGGTGAACGGATGGACTCTACATGCCTGGTTCCCACCGTGAAGCATGCAGGAGGAGGTGTGATGGTGTGGGGTGCTTTGCTGGTGACACTCTTGGTGATTTATTCAAAATTGAAGGCATACAGAACCAGCATGCCTATCATAGCATCTTGCAGCGGCGTGCTATTCCATCCGGTTTGCGTTTAGTTGGACCATCATTTCTTTTTCAACAGGACAATGACCCCAAACACACCTCCAGGCTGTGTAAGGGCTATTTTACTAAGAAGGAGAGTGATGGGATGGTACGCCAGATGACCTGGTCTCTACAGTCACCAGACCTGAACCCAATCGAGATGGTTTGGGGTGAGCTGGATCGCAGAGTGAAGGCAAAAGGGCCAACAAGTGCTAAGCATCTCTGGGAACTCCTTCAAGACTGTTGGAAAACCATTTCCGGTGACTACCTCTTGAAGCTCATCAAGAGAATGCCAAGAGTGTGCAAAGTAGTAATGAAAGCAAAAGGTGGCTACTTTGAAGAACCTAGAATATAAGACATATTTTCAGTTGTTTCACACTTTAAGTATTTCATTCCACATGTTTTAATTCATAGTTTTGATGCCTTCAATGTGAATCTACAATTTTCAGAGTCCTGAAAATAAAGAAATCTCTTTGAATGAGAAGGTGTGCCCAAACCTTTGGTCTGTACTGTATATGTATATATACAGTATATATACTGTCTCTCTCTCTCTCTATATATATATATATATATATATATATATATATATATGTATGTATATACACTTTATTTTATTATCAAGTTATTTTACTCAATTTTATAGTAAAATAATACAAGCATATATCATTCAGAACCATAAATTATAATAACCGAGTAAAAATAAGATAAAAATATATCACAAATACATAATTTTATGGTTTTAATTATTTTGGTACTAAGATCGAAAAATCCAGCATTTTCATACCTTCGTACATCAACCATATTTTTCTCCCACATGGAACATGGAAGCCTGAATCGAGTTCTCGATATAGTCCCTCTGTAGGTGACACCATTGCCATAGTAACACTCTGAAAATACCAAACATATATTAAAGCCTAGAAAATCAGCAAAAACAGAGGCTGACATAAAATCCCACCCAAAGGCAAATAGCAAAGACCGAGGAGCAGCTGCTCCAGTGGTTTTTACCTCACACAAAAGAAAAGAGAAAAGCTTTACAACTAAAACCAAACAAGTCTTTGATTGGAAACGAAGAGCAAAAGGCTGAATAAATACACAAATGGATTAAAGTTCTTTTTATTAAAAAGGGAAAAAAAGCCATCTGGAAAAGAAAAATTCAGTTTTGTACTGATTTGTTTACCACACGTTTGATATGTGAATGTAGCAGAAAGAAGCATTAGTAAAATTCAGTGCTTTTGTCAGAAGAAATTTCATGTATTCTTAAAATTTGCTATATATAATAATTCCACAATCACTCCTATTTCTAATACTTTGCTTACAAACAAAGAATTTGTCAGGAACATTGATTACTATTGTAAGGCCAGAGTAACACTTGCGAGTGCGTCGCGCCTATCTCGCGCGAGTTTCACATTGCATCACGCGGCATGGCCGCACACTTTCCTGACAGGAGCGGGTTGGTTGCATGTATCTCTATGCAGCTGAGATGCTCCTGTCCAGAGAGTGTCAGGCCATTGCGGGTGAGACTCGCATGAGTTATACGCGAGGCACTCGCAAGTGTGACTCTGGCCTAAGATGAATGGAAACCCAAAGAAAATCACAGAAATCCAAACCCTGATACAATAACCCACTCCTGATATTCAACGAAGAGTAAGGTAAACCTTTTGCTATATTCCTTGGGGTGTATTTAACCATAGATTGTAATAGGGTTGTTGCTGCAGCATGTGCATAGATTTCTACAAGCCCCATGCAACAAATTTACAGCATGTGAACATCAACCTTTCAAGCTACATTGACATCAATAGGATTCTTTAACTCAGAAATTCATTCTATGACCTAAAAAGCTGCAAACAAACATTCACTTACATCAGTACCTTAAAGCTTATGTGCCCCAACACAAAATCTCCAACAGGGCCCACAAGTATTATGTGAAATAGAATTGTGTTTCCAGACTGGCCAAATGGGCCATTTGGGCTCCTTACACCCCAAGGCCCGTGTGTGACAGGCTACGCCTGCTATAGTTATACCCCTAGCTCTTATGGATCTAAAGTCATATCTATATATATAATTGCCTTATTCTGTCTGTCTGTCTGTCTATCTGTCTGTCTGTCTGTCTGTCTGTCTTGCTCCAAAATTGTGTCCTTACGGTGACACAAAGCGGATTGGCCGCTGGCCTCGCCATGACCCCGCCCCCCGCACGGATTGGTCGCTCGCCCTGGCTCCCCCCCCACACGGATTGGCCGGCCGCTCGCACAGGCTCGCCCCCACACGGATTGGCCTCTAGCCCCGGCACCCTGCACGTATTGGCAACTCGGCCACGCCCCGCCCCCCTCACGCAATGCACGCTCGCTCTGGCCCCGCCCCCCGCACGCATCCCCCGAACTGACAAGGAGACACGACTCCCAGGTGAGTACTGTACCCCCGGGAGCCCACAGCAGCATACGCCGCCGACCCAGCCGACACAAACCCTCGCATTGCTGGGGTTTGCCGCCGTATGCTGGTGTGGGCTCCCGTGCGAGTGGGGGACGTGATGCGCTGGTAACCATGGTAGCATAGTTACCAGCGCATCAAGGTCCTGCAGCGGCGGAAAATACACACACGCACACACATAACAACAGACACACACACACACACATACACACATCAGATCACACTCACTCTCACACACCTCACACACACACATCAGATCGCATCCACATACTCACAGCATCCGGAGATATCGCTTGCTTCTCGGCCGCGATACTGTGCTGTGAGCTTCCAGGACCTGCCGGAGGATCACATGGCCAGAAGCATGTGGTATCTCCGGATGTTGTGAGTGTGAGCGCGTATGTGCAATATCGTCAATGTGTGTGTGAGTGTATGCGATCGGGTGTGTGTGAGTGTATGCGATCGGGTGTGTGTGAGTGTATGCGATCGGGTGTGTGTGAGTGTATGCGATCGGGTGTGTGTGAGTGTATGCGATCGGGTGTGTGTGAGTGTATGCTATCGGGTGTGTGTGAGTGTATGCGATTGGGTGTGTGTGAGTGTATGCCATCGGGTGGGTGTGAGTGTATGCCATCGGGTGTGTGTGTGTGTGTATGCGATCGGATCTGTGAGTGTCGGCAGAGGAGCACGGCGTGCTGGAGGAGGCTGGGAGGAGAGAGGCTGATCCTGGGGAAGGCTGGGAGGGGGAGGCTGATGCTGGGGGAGGCTGATGTTGGGGGAGGCTGGGAGGGTGTAGGCTGATGCTGGGGGAGGCTGATGCTGGGGGAGGCTGGGAGGAGAGAGGCTGATGCTGGGGGAGGCTGATGCTGGGGGTGGCTGGGATGATTGAGGCTGATGCTGGGGGAGGCTGGAAGGAGAGAGGCTGATGCTGGGGGAGGATGATGTTGGGGGAGGCTGGGAGGGTGTAGGCTGATGCTGGGGGAGGCTGATGCTGGGGAGGCTGGGAGGAGAGAGGCTGATGCTGGGGGAGGCTGATGCTGGGGGTGGCTGGGATGAGAGAGGCTGATGCTGGGGGAGGCTGATGCTGGGGGAGGCTGGAAGGAGAGAGGCTGATGCTGGAGGAGGCTGATGCTGGGGGAGGCTGGGAGGGGGAGGCTGGGAGGAGAGAGGCTGATGCTGGGAGAGGCTGATGCTGGGGGAGGCTGGGAGGGGGAGGCTGATGCTAGGGGAGGCTGGTAGGAGAGAGGCTGATGCTAGAGGAGGCTGGGAGGAGAGAGGCTGATGCTGAGGGAGGCTGGGAGGAGAAAGTCTGATGCTGGGGGAGGATGGGAGGCAGAGGCTGATGCTGGGGGAGGCTGGGAGGCGGAGGCTGATGCTGAGGGAGGCTGATGCTGGGGGAGGCTGGAAGGAGAGAGGCTGATGCTGGGGGAGGCTGATGCTGGGGGAGGCTGGGAGGGGGAGGCTGACGCTGGGGGAGGTTGGGAGGAGGGAGGCTGGGAGGAGAGAGGCTGATGCTGGGGGAGGCTGATGCTAGGGTAGGCTGGAAGGAGAGAGGCTGATGCTGGGGGAGGCTTATGCTGGGGGAGGCTGGAAGGAGAGAGGCTGATGCTGGGGGAGGCTGATGCTGAGGGAGGCTGGGAGGTGGAGGCTGATGCTGGGGAAGGCTGGGAAGAGGGAGGCTGGGAGGAGAGAGGCTGATCCTGGGGAAGGCTGGGAGGAGGGAGGCTGGGAGGAGAGAGGCTGATGCTGGGGGAGGCTGGAAGGAGAGAGGCTAATGCTTGGGGAGGCTGATGCTGGGGGAGGCTGATGCTGGGGGAGGCTGGGAGGAGAGAGGCTGATGCTGGGGGAGGCTGGGAGGATGGAGGCTGGGAGGGGGGAGGCTGAGAGAAGAGAGGCTGATGCTGGGGGAGGCTGAGGCTGGGAGGAGAGAGGCTGATGCTTGGGACAGAGAGGCTGATGCTGGGAGGAGAGAGGCTGATGCTGGGAGGAGAGAGGCTGATGCTGGGAGGAGAGAGGCTGATGCTGCGGGCAGAGAGGCTGATGCTGAGGGCAGAGAGGCTGATGCTGGTGCAGCATGGGGGATGGAGCACGATGGGGGGTGCGCAGCATGGGGGATGGAGCACGATGGGGAGTGCGCAGCATGGGGGATGGAGCACATTTGGGAGTGCGCAGCATGGCGGATGGAGCACGTTTGGGAGTGCGCAGCAAGGCGGATGGAGCACGATGGGGGGTGCGCAGCATGGGAGATGGAGCACGATGGGAGGTGCACACCTCCCCCCAACACACACACACACACACAACACACCACACACACACTGGGAACCACAAACACCGCCGTACACAGACACCCACACACACAGACAACGCTGCACAAACACAACACCCAACACACAAACACCGCGGCATACATAAATATATGCACATACCACGCAACACACACACATTGCACAAAACATACCTCCCCCCAAAACACACCACACCCACACAAACCGCACAACACACACACACACAACGCTACAGACACACAGCGCTCCACAAACAACGCAACACACGCAACACACATACAACACCGCTCTCACCCCCCGCCACACCCAGACAACACCCAGAACATGTACAGCGCCCTACACAAACACTTGGTAACTACACACAACAACATCTATATATATATATATATATATATATATATATATATATATATAAAACAAAAATCATACATTAACTACACAATACGTAAATTCTAGAATACCCGATGCGTAGAATCGGGCCACCTTCTAGTTATGTCATATTTTGTTTGTGATGTCGCAAGACCTTTAAATTGATTTCAATCCTGACTTCCTTCACTAGATCAATAATGCTCCTGGGTCAATAATGCTTGCAACAGCAGCAAAGTATATTGACATCTGCATATAACGGTACTTCCTAATACTAGATTTATGTCTAGGTTACATTATCTTAAAAGCTAATTTTAACTTTTTTTCAATTAAATAGCTAATTCTAATATCCTACTTTATATCCCTATAAATTGCATGCAAAATTTTGTTGATAAGATCAGTATCTTTGACTTGTATTAGTAAAACAAGTAATTAATGTCTCCTCTTAACTAATGTTGTTCTGTTTAACCATCAATTCTAAACTCATTTCCTAATAATAAATGTATCACTATGTCCCATTAATCAATCTTTCCTCACCTCTTGTCCTTTCTCTCTGCTACGCTGCCCTTTATCATCCTTGTTCACACGTCTGTCATCATAGAGATACTCACAATTACTTTAGAAATGCTTCTGTTCCTCTCTTAAAAAAGTATCTCAAAAGCTAAATATTTTATTCCAAAGCATTCTTAAGCATTTGTTTCAATTGTTATCCAAGTTCTAAATGATAACATAACATAATTTAACTCTGATTTCTGCATTTGTATAAATATGAGCATGCTCAGGCTGAATACTATTCTTTGTGCTTAGTTTTGTCAGGGGCTAAATATAACCCTCTAGATACACATGCACAGGGAGTATACTTTATTGTATTGATATCTGCTGATTATTTCATATATCTGCATTTTCATTTTATTTTAGTGACTGTCACATCTAAATGACTGTCACATCCAAGTGCCCAGAAACACATATAAAAAAGCATAAAAACAGGGCATGCTGATATGAAATGTGACCTTAGAACTGAAGTTCCCTGCTCTGAGAACAGCAAATCTTCATAGTGCACAATGTTTACAATGAGAGGGTTCATACAGTTAGGTCCAGAAATATTTGGACAGTGACACAAGTTTTGTTATTTTAGCTGTTTACAAAAACATGTTCAGAAATACAATTATATATATAATATGGGCTGAAAGTGCACACTCCCAGCTGCAATATGAGAGTTTTCACATCCAAATCGGAGAAAGGGTTTAGGAATCATAGCTCTGTAATGCATAGCCTCCTCTTTTTCAAGGGACCAAAAGTAATTGGACAGGGGACTCTAAGGGCTGCAATTAACTCTGAAGGCGTCTCCCTCGTTAACCTGTAATCAATGAAGTAGTTAAAAGGTCTGGGGGTGATTACAGGTGTGTGGTTTTGCCTTTGGAAGCTGTTGCTGTGACCAGACAACATGCGGTCTAAGGAACTCTCAATTGAGGTGAAGCAGAACATCCTGAGGCTGAAAAAAAGAAAAAATCCATCAGAGAGATAGCAGACATGCTTGGAGTAGCAAAATCAACAGTCGGGTACATTCTGAGAAAAAAGGAATTGACTCGTGAGCTTGGGAACTCAAAAAGGCCTGGGCGTCCACGGATGACAACAGTGGTGGATGATCGCCGCATACTTTCTTTGGTGAAGAAGAACCCGTTCACAACATCAACTGAAGTCCAGAACACTCTCAGTGAAGTAGGTGTATCTGTCTCTAAGTCAACAGTAAAGAGAAGACTCCATGAAAGTAAATACAAAGGGTTCACATCTAGATGCAAACCATTCATCAATTCCAAAAATAGACAGGCCAGAGTTAAATTTGCTGAAAAACACCTCATGAAGCCAGCTCAGTTCTGGAAAAGTATTCTATGGACAGATGAGACAAAGATCAACCTGTACCAGAATGATGGGAAGAAAAAAGTTTGGAGAAGAAAGGGAACGGCACATGATCCAAGGCACACCACATCCTCTGTAAAACATGGTGGAGGCAACGTGATGGCATGGGCATGCATGGCTTTCAATGGCACTGCTGGGTCACTTGTGTTTATTGATGACATAACAGCAGACAAGAGTAGCCGGATGAATTCTTAAGTGTACCGGGATATACTTTCAGCCCAGATTCAGCCAAATGCCGCAAAGTTGATCGGACGGCGCTTCATAGTACAGATTGACAATTACCCCAAGCATACAGCCAAAGCTACCCAGGAGTTCATAAGTGCAAAAAAGTGGAACATTCTGCAATGGCCAAGTCAATCACCAGATCTTAACCCAATTGAGCATGCATTTCACTTGCTCAAATCCAGACTTAAGACGGAAAGACCCACAAACAAGCAAGACCTGAAGGCTGCGGCTGTAAAGGCCTGGCAAAGCATTAAGAAGGAGGAAACCCAGCGTTTGGTGATGTCCATGGGTTCCAGACTTAAGGCAGTGATTGCCTCCAAAGGATTCGCAACAAAATATTGAAAATAAAAATATTTTGTTTGGGTTTGGTTTATTTGTCCAATTACTTTTGACCTCCTAAAATGTGGAGTGTTTGTAAAGAAATGTGTACAATTCCTACAATTTCTATGAGATATTTTTGTTCAAACCTTCAAATTAAACGTTACAATCTGCACTTGAATTCTGTTGTAGAGATTTCATTTCAAATCCAATGTGGTGGCATGCAGAGCCCAACTCGCGAAAATTGTGTCACTGTCCAAATATTTCTGGACCTAACCATACGTCTGTAGTCACATAAAGTGACACATACAGAGACAGCAGATTTGTCATAGTAGACCGGACAAGTTCTAGTGATGAGTGAGGACTACCATGCTTGGATGGGCACGTCTTGAGCACCCAACTATAATACAAGTTAATGGGGGACTCAAGCATGTTTCTGGGAAATCTTCCAAAATGATGCTCGAGTCCCCCATTGACTTCCATAATACTTGGGTGCTTGAGTCATGCCCATCCGAGCATCCAACTGCTCGATACGAATACAGAGCACCCAAACATGGAAATGCTAGCTCTTCACTATGGACAACCCTTTTAAGAAAGACTCCATGTGGAAGTTAAAACTCTTCAATTGATAAAAGTGAACAAAGTACACCATTTTTCTCACGATGAAAGTTGGAGTGTCGCCATTTTTTGTAGCTATTACTATTTGAACAGACTCTGTGCCACAGGTCTGCCTTTACAAACATTTATGAAAGATTGGGTTGTTCTAAAGTGCTCAATGAATTAGAATGTGATACTATTACAGGACACAACCTTTGTACCAAGTCAATTTGTGAAATTTCTCATCTCCTAAATACTCCATCCTCAACTGTGCGTCATAATAATATTGAAAAATAAAGGTTTAGAAACCATAGCAACTCATCAATGTAGCAGTAGACCATGTAAAGTTACAAAACCAGTGCTGAGGTGCATAGTGCGTAAAATTCACAAACACTCTGCTGAATTTATAACTGCAGAGTTTCCAAACCTTCCCTGGCAACATCAGCATAAAACTGTGTCCTGAAAGTGTACTGGCATGGATTTATGAGGCAGAGAGTCTGCATGCAAGCCTGACATCACTAAGCACAATGCCAAGTGTAGGATGGAATTGTGTAAAGCACACTACACTGGACTATGGAGTAGTGGAAATGTGCTATTGTGTGACTGCTAACTTTTATCTTCCTGGCAGTCTGATTAATAAGTCTTGGGTTTATGAATGCAAGGATATTGTTATTTCCTTGACTGCCTTATGCCAACTGCAAAGTTTGGTGGAGAAGGGATAAACCTATGGTGTTGTTTTTGAAGGGTTGGCACAGGCCTCTTTGTTCCAGTGAAGGGAAATCTTAGTGCTTTATCACGCTAAAACATTTTAGATAATTGTATGTTCTAAATATATGGAAACAGTTTAGGGAAAGTCCTTTTCACCTGCAGAGTGACTGTCTCTAGTGCACATAGTATGGTTCATAAAGGCATGGTTGTGTGAGTTTGGTGTGGAAGAACTTGACTGGCCATTACAGAAACATGATATCTTTTCAATGTTTTGTTTATTAAATTTTTAACACATATAACACAACATTTCTCATTAGATCATATGCAAATCTCATCAGAGCGAATTTCGAAAAGACAATATCAGCATATAAAGTTCCAAAACATTGGCCATCGTTAGTTTGGTGCTGAATAATCTCAAGAATGGCCTTAGCATATAACTAGTTCAAATATCAACTACATAAACAAGTCAGTAAAACTACACAAAAGACAAAGGAAAGGGGGGGGTCAATAGGGAAGGGTAGGGTACGGAAATAAGAGTTAGGTATACGCTGGTAGCATTCAAGTGAAAGAGAGGGTACTCGGCGAGGAGAGGTACAGCTCATCGATTCTGAGGGCAGTCTGGTTTCTAACATCACTTGAGTGTTTCCTATTCAGCTACAATTATTGATAGATTGTCTACAGACTTCCTAAAGGACATTCAGGGGTTCCAAACCTTGTGGAAGTAATCCAAGTTCAGTTGGGAGAGAGAAGCCAATTCCTTGGTGTGGAATAAGAGATTAATTTTGCTGAGTATCTGCTTTTTTGCAGTTTGCAATTTTGGAAGGATTATACTTTTTACCAAGTTCTTTCGTCCTATCCCCGACAAATATGGGGCCCTCCAGGAATTGATACACTCTGATATCTTTGGTAGTAAGGGTTTGAAATTGAGCTCAAAAACATCTTTGGGGTTCCGACCAATCTTAATACCTAAGTATGTAATGTACTTTGATGGTCAAAGGAAAGGAAAATTAGCTTTAAAGCTGTTAATAAGATGTGCAGGAATGTTTAAACTAAGGGCTTCCGACTTAGATGAATTTATTTTAAAATTAGATAAAGAGCTGTATTCTTCCGGGATTGTCATAAGAGCTGGGAGGCCTTTGGAGGGTTGTGACATGATGACAAGGAGGTCATCTGCAAAAGCAACGGTTTTATGTGTTGCGCCGCAGATTTTTATTCTCCAAATATCCTCGCAATTTTTAATGGCTTGTATCAAGGGTTCCATCACCAAGACAAAAAGAAGAGGGGACAATGGGCACCCCTGCCTAGTTCCGTTCTGGATATCAAATGGGTCAGTCAGGGAATTGTTGAGTTTGATTTTGCTGATGGGTAGGTGTACATTTGCATTATAGCCTGGATGAGTGGCTGGGGGAAAAGGAGGTGAGTGAGGGTCCCCTTAAGGAAAGTCCAGTCCACCCTGTCAAATGCTTTCTCAGCGTCTGTGCCCAATAGGACCAAGGGGATTTTATTCAGATTAGCATGCTGGAGGAGGTTAACACACGTATAGCATTATCTTTTCCTTCCCTTCCCGAAACCTGTCTGGTCAGTGGAAATAAGGTTGGGAAGATACACAGCCATTCAGTTACCAATCATACTAGCAAAGATTTTTAAGTCAACGTTCAAGAGAGAAATTGGCCTATAATTACTACATAGTTCCGGGTCCTTCCCCTCTTTATGTATCAGCAAAATGTGTGCTTCTAGAGCCTGTTTAGGAAAGGGGTGCCAGGCCATGACAGCATTACACGTGTTAAGTAAATGGGGCGTTAATATTCCAGAGAATGATTTGTAGTAGGTTATCGGAAGGCCGTCGGGTCCTGGTGCTTTCCCCAAAGTGGCTCTGGACAGGGTGGACTAGAGTTCCGCAAAGTTAAAGGGCCTGGAAAGAGCTGTTTGTTGGTCTGGGGTCAACTTGTGTAGTTGTAGCTTGGAAAGGAAATCATAAATAAGGGGAATTCTCTTTTCTTTTTCCAAGGGTGTCTCATTTGGGTGAATTTCATAAAGATCTGTATAAAATCTTAAAAATTCTGCAGAGATCCCAGAAGGGTCAGTGGTACGGCCGCCCCCTGCTATCTTAAGCGATTGAACAAAAGTGCGTGCATGGCGCTTTTTGATTAGGGACATCATCAGTTTTGATGCCTTATCCCGATGCACATATAGCTTATTTTTCCAATTCATATAATGTTTGGCTGAATGCCTGTTAAGCAAATCTTTCAAGCTCTGCCTTTTAGCGGCTAATTGTTCCAATACCGATCCGATCTGGGATTTCTTATGTGATAGTTCCAGGGCTGCTATTTCTTCGTATAATTTGTGAAGTGTATGCTTCCATAGTTTATTTAAATGTGACGCTAATTACCGCCTTGTGAGCTTCCCAGAGGGTGGCCGGAGCAATCTCCGGGGTCTCATTTACTCTAAAATAATTTTCCAAAGTGGCCTGTATGTTTTTCTTGTTATCAAGGGAGGATAGGATAGAGTCATTGAGCCTCCAAGATCTGAAGTCTAATGGTGGTGTCACACACAGCGACGACGACAACGACGTCGCTGCTACGTCACCATTTTCTGTGACGTTGCAGCGACGTCCCGTCGCTGTCGCTGTGTGTGACATCCAGCAACGAGCTGGCCCCTGCTGCGAGGTCGTTGCTCGTTGCTGAATGTCCTGCTTCATTTTTTCGTCGTCGCTCTCCCGCTGTGACGCACAGATCGCTGTGTGTGACAGTGAGAGAGCGACGAAATGAAGCGAGCAGGGAGCAGGAGCCGGCGTCTGGCAGCGGCGGAAAGCTGTAACCACTGTAAACATCGGGTAACCAAGGGAAGACCTTTCCCTGGTTACCCGATATTTACCTTCTTTACCAGCCTCCGCCGCTCTTGCTGCTAGTGCCGGCTCCTGCTCTGTGCACATGTAGCTGCAGTACACATCGGGTTAATTAACCCGATGTGTACTGTAGCTAGGAGAGCAAGGAGCCAGCGCTAAGCAGTGTGCACGGCTCCCTGCTCTCTGCACTGACATGTAGCTGCAGTACACATCGGGTTTACCCGATGTGTACTGTAGCTAGGAGAGCAAGGAGCCAGCGCAGTGTGCGCGGCTCCCTGCTCTCTGCACATGTAGCGACGTTATGATCGCTGCTGCGTCGCTGTGTTTGACAGCTAAGCAGCGATCATAACAGTGACTTACAACGTCGCTGCTACGTCACAGAAAATGGTGACGTAACAGCGACGTCGTTGTCGCTGTCGTTTAGTGTGACCCCAGCTTTAGTGTGGAGTGTAAAGTTAATTGTGACGATTGAGTGATCTGACAAGACTGCTGGAAGGATATCAGACTTCAGCACTGTAGGAAAGAGAGACTTGGATATGAATATATAGTCAATTCTATGATAAGAGTGGTGTAGATGCGAATAATTAGTGTAATCTCGGTCGGAGGGATGGAGATATCGCCATGAGTCCAACAGAGATAACTGTAGGGAGTTTTTAACCCGGGATAAATCTCTTAAAGATATGTGATATCTCTTTGCTGTGGAGTCCACAGAGGGATCTAGCGATAAGTTCAGGTCTCCACACAAGAAAAGCGATCCTTCCGAAAAGAGACCAAATTTCCTGAGAGTGGAGAGAATCCACTTAATTTGTTTCCTGTTTGGGGCATATATGCTTCCAATCATTACCAAGGATTCGGACACTAGACCTTTAACAAAGATGTATCTGCCATCCGGGTCTGCCCTGTACCCGATTACCGAGAAAGGGATATTTTTTGAGATGGCGATGGAAACCCCTCTGGAGCCTTTTTGCGGGGAAGGTGAATGAAACCACTGATTATAATAATTTCTATCAAAGTTGGGGAGTTTATCTGGTAAAAAATGTGTCTCCTGGAGGGCTAAAATGTCAATACCCTCCCTGCGGAATCTGTCTAGAGCTTGTGTATGGAATTAAAGCCATGTGTATTATGACTAGCTACTTTAATTACCTTATGCGCAGAAGCCATGGTGAAGTACATATCGAGCAACAGTTCACCAGCAGAAATACCTCTCAGAGCCGTAGGTTGGAGGGGAGGGAGGATAGACCAGGAAAAGGGGGAATAACAACACAGAATATGCAATTCTAGAAGAAGAAATAAAACAATGTTAATATATAACAACATGAGTCCGGATAACTTGTGACCGGATAGGTGTAAATCTTGTGGGGTGAGTAATTTTTAACAGCATGTCAAATCTGCAACTAGAGACGTGGGGGGTAGTGATGGCAGTCGTAGCTTCCTGAGACGTCTCCACAGCGAGGGATCCCTGACATAATACTTCCAAAGCAAGTTCAGTGAGGCCTATGGGGAAGCGTCAAAATCAAAGATCACACGTGGGGTCTCCCATAGCACTTTAGAAGAAAGAACAATTCACTCTCAATGTCTCAAGGGACAGACAATAGGCCAGTTAGAGATCCAGACGAATCCCATGGGGGATCCAGCTCCTAGGTCCTTAGTGTCCCAAGAAAAAAAAATTGAGGGTGGTAGCTCGTCTGTTGTAGAGTAAAGCGGGCTTTACACGCTGCGACATCGCTAATGCGGAGTCGTTGGGGTCACGGAATTTGTGACGCACATCCGGCCGCATTAGCGATGCCGTTGCGTGTGACACCGATAAGCGATTTTGCATCGTTGCAAAAACGTGCAAAATCGCTAATCGGCGACATGGGGGTCCATTCTTAAAAATTGTTACTGCAGCAGTAACGAAGTTGTTCCTCGTTCCTGCGGCAGCACACATCGCTCCGTGTGACGCCGCAGGAACGAGGAAGCTCCCCTTACCTGCCTCCCGGCCGCTATGCGTAAGGAAGGAGGTGGGCGGGATGTTACGTCCCGCTCATCTTCGCCCCTCCGCTGCTATTGGGCGGCGGTTCAGTGACGTTTCAGTGACGTCGCTGTGACACCGCACGGACCGCCCCCTTAGAAAGAAGGCGGTTCGCCGGTCACAGCGACGTCGCCGGACAGGTAAGTATGTGTGACGGCTCTGGGCGATGTTGTGCGGCACGGGTAGCGATATGCCCGTGTCGCGCAACAGATGGGGGCGGGTACCCACACTAGCGATATCGCGACCGATATCGCAGTGTGTAAAGTAGCCTAAAGCGGGCTTTACACGCTACGACATCGCTAATGCGGAGTCGTTGGGGTCACGGAATTCGTGACGCACATCCGGCCGCATTAGCGATGCCGTTGCGTGTGACATCGATTAGCGATTTTGCATCGTTGCAAAACAGTGAAAAATCGCTAATCGGCGACACGGGGGTCCATTCCCAATTATCGTTACTTCAGCAGTAACGAGGTTGTTCCTCGTTCCTGCGGCATCACACAGCGCTGCGTGTGACGCCGCAGGAGCGAGGAACGTCTCCCTACCTGCCTCCCGGCCGCTATGCGGAAGGAAGGAGGTGGGCGGGATGTTACGTCCCGCTCATCTCCGCCCCTCCGCTGCGATTGGGCGGCGGTTCAGTGACGTCGCTGTGACGCCGCACGGACCGCCCCCTTAGAAAGGAGGCGGTTCGCCGGTCACAGCGACGTCGCCGGACAGGTAAGTATGTGTGACGGCTCTGGGCGATGTTGTGCGCCACGGGCAGCAATATGCCCGTGTCGCGCAACAGATGGGGGCGGGTACGCACACTAGCGATATCGGGACCGATATCGCAGTGTGTAAAGTAGCCTTTAAGATCACGATAGTACGTCAGATCTGTTTGCTGGTTGAGTTGAGCAAGAGCATTTTTGGCGCTTTTTGCTTGTGCTTCTGGGCTTTGGGTGTGGTTACCATTTGCCATGGAGTAGAATTCGGCATTAGTTGGATCGTGGATGCGAGTTGGGTTGCTTTTAGGTCCGGAAGCTTCTCCAAGGCAATGTTCAACTCTTCATAGATCTTAAGGATTTCTGTTGATGTCCTGGACTGATATCTTTTATCCATGGCAGTGACTGCAATCCCAAATGGAAACAGCCACCTATATTGGAACTGTTTCAGGCGCAGGGCTTCTGTAAAGGGTTTAAGGGCACGTCTCTTGTTGAGAGTGGAGGCAGCAAGGTCTTGAAAAATTAAAATATTAGCTCCTTCATAGGTGATACTTTCCGCCTCTCTGGCTCTTTTGAGCACAAGCTCTTTTGCGCGAAAGTCCAGGAAGCGGCATATGATGTCCTGAGGAGGGTCAGATTGCTTGGGTCTGGGTCTCAGGGACCTATGTGCTCTGACCATATCTAAAGAGCTCGGGTCTTCTGGGAGGAGCAACTTGGTGAATATTTCTTTGAGAGCAGATTCCAATGCTTCTGTAGTAACAGACTCTGGTAGGCCATTGACTCGAAGATTGTTCCTACGTTCCCTGTTCTCATGATCTTCCAATGTGTTGTAGATTTGGTTGATATGATGCTCTTGGGTCTGGAGACAGGTGAGAGCGGAGTTTGTTTGATGAACTACCGCAGAATTGGCGGACTCCAGCGCATCCACTCTGTGGCCAATTTGCGCTTTGTCCTGCTTGATGTCCGTTAGGTCTTTCAGTACAGGTGCCATGGATTTAGCAAGAAGACTCTTCATGAACGATCTTGATAGAGGTTTCTCCTTCTGCTTTCCTTTCTCCTCCATGTCGCTCTCTTCCTCAGACTCAGATTCTTCTCTTGAAGATTGGGCCGGGAGAAGAGATGCCATCTGTTTTGGGTTCTGCATATGTTTTTTAATGAATTTATCGATATCTGCTTGGGTGGATACAGAAACATGATATCAACCCTATAGATCTCCTTTTAATTCTCTAATTGAGATGAACCATAAAGGAGATTTCAGTTATTCAAGACCATACCAGACTTTACAAATTCTCAGTTTTGGATGAAAGGGCAAAAATTCCCTCACATATAGTCTAAAATCTTGCAGAAAGCTTTTTCAGAAGAGTAGAAGCAGTTTTAGCATTTTAGATGGGACCAACTCCATACTAATGCTTATAGATTAAGACTGTCATAATTATAGATGAGCGAGTACAAAAATATTCGTAATCACTATACTCGTACCAAGTACTTTGTAATACTCGCGTATTCATTCCAAATAGCGAGTACAATGGAAGTCTATGGGAAATGCAAGTAATTTTCTGCTGGACCCAACATAGAGGCCTGCGGGTCTGAGAAAAAGGCTGAAATGGATGGGAAATTGATGAAACTGAATGGGAAGAGCCGGGAGAATATGCCTGCATGCATTTCCGACCACATATAATTTCTAGGAATAAGGATGTCACAGTATTACGCTCCTTTTACAGATGCACAAGAACACCTAAAACCTAACCTAAATTGTATTTTACAGGCCAAAAAGGTTAATAAACAGTTTTTCCTGTATAATCATTTGTATATAAGACTAAATAAACTGGAGGAAAAAAAAATCCTTTCTAGGCTATATACACGCGCTGCAGTTTTTTCTGCACACAAACTGCAACCAAAACTGCACCTTGTCACAGAGACCCTGGAAATGTAGAAAAAAAAAAGTCCGCTTGTAATGATGGTGCATTTTTGCTGCAATTTTGTTAATGCAATTTTTAAAGAATAAACAAAATATGATAGAATAGGATAATTGATAAATAGCTAGAATAGATAGAAAAAATAGATAGATAGATAGATAGATAGAACATATAGAATATATAGAAAGAAAGAACATATTGAATAGATAATAAAAAGGAACAGATAGAATAGATAGAAAGAAATAACAGAATAGCTCAATAGATGGATAGTTACCTTGGCCAACATTTTTTTTTTTACATTTTTTTGGTAAAAAAAATGACATGGGGTCCGCCACGTATTTCACATCCAGCACAGGAACAGCAGCAGCTGCAGGCTGCAACTCTCAGCTGTCTGCTCTGCTGTACCTTGGCTGGTTATGAAAAATAGAAGGGATCCCACGCTTTTTTTTTTAATTATTTGATTTTTTTAATTAACTAATTAATTTATTTAATAATTTAAATTACGTGGGGTCCCCCCATTTTTCAGACAACTGATATTATGAGGGTGGGAAGGGCCATCGTTATTTGGCCCTTTCCATCCTAGCAATAGCAGCCCACAGCTGCCCCAGAAGTGGCATATCCATAAAATAAAAAAACAGCTGGCCAAGCTAGCTATCCCTCTATCAAGCTATTCTGTTATTTATTTCTATCTATTCTCTGTTCTTTCTTATTATCTATTCTATATGTTCTTTCTATCTATTATATATGTTTTATCTATCTATTCTTTCTATTTTTTCTATCTATCTATCAATCCTAGCTATCTATCAATTATCCTATCCTATAATATTTTGATTCTCCTTTAAACAAAATGCATTAACAAAATCAAGGCAAAATTGTGGTAAAACATGGTAAAAACGCGGCAAAAAACACACCATCATAACAACCTGGGTTTTTTTTACATTTCCATGCTCCCTATGACAAGGTGCAGTTTTGGTTGAAGTTTTTGTTGCAGTCTATGTGCATAGAAAACTTCAGCGTGCACATATAGCCTTATATGGACACTGGAAAAACAGTTTAACCTCTCCCTACTTAATCCACAATCTCTCCCTCCCTGTACTGTGAGCTTGTTCAGTGGTTTCAGCTCTTAAAAAAGCTATTATATTCTGGTACGATGGAGGTAATGATAGACTTCTTTAAACTCTGCCCCTGCTCGAAAATCTCTCTCTCCCTACACTACACTGACCTAGTATACATTTCAGGTAGCCCTGAAAAGGGCTTTTGTGTTATTCAGAGCTCTAAACACTCTCCCTAGCCGCTGCTCGCTCTGTCCCTATCCTGATACAACACTGGGTCCGGATGCAATGTGCCCAAAATGGTAGGTAAAGGGCTGTTATAGATCCTATGGTGCTGCACGGCCAGGCAATCACAGTAATGCCACAATCAAGATGGCTGCGGAATTACAGTGATTCGTTAAGAAGCCCAGCATGTTTAGTGGCTGCAAATCAGGCACCAAACCTGCTGGGTGGGACATACGAATATCGTAAGGCGAATACACAAAAACTTGCAATGTAACGAGTAACCTGAATAACATACTATCCATGCGAGTAGCGAATAGTAATGATTACACTCGCTCAACCCTAGTTGTAATAGATCATGTTGGTGTAATGTATTAGGGTCTCAAGCTTTTGTCCATAAAATTGATCCTTCATGCTGCAATTATCTATATAGGCTGAGCGAGATCAATATTTGTGTATTTGCAAAAAGAAAAGATGATGACTTGATATCTATGTTACTTTCGTTTCAAAAGTAACTGCAGTGCACAAATGAATCAGTTAAAATGCAGATTTGCCATATATGTATAATTATGAAGACTCATATGAAATTCTTTATATTTTAAGACTTGTTGGTATATCAGTACAAGGATGATACTGCATTATATGAAATTCTAGATGCATATTTAATGTGAGTGTCTCATCATATTAAAATGGTAGCATTGAAAACTGCTTGTAAAACCAGATTAATTTGTAATTTATGTATTACTAAAAGAATGTAGACATTTTTAATTCTATAGTTTACAGCTCATTGCCATGGTTACCAGCCACTTCAGTGGTGACCGGTTTCATAGGCGCTTGCAAGCTCTTCTCTAAAGCTGGCCAGATCATGTCCAGCATCAGTACACCTTTGCCTCTCCCATGCCGCAGAACCTGTGCTAATAGTATTGGAGAACACACAGATCAGGCTGGCAGCTCACTCATTCTGGTGGCCCAAATTGTCAATTAGCCCTTATGAATTGTCACTTAGCATTCAGGAGACCTAGAGATTGAGGAACAGTGCACCCCTGAAGATATAACTTTAGATGCCTTAAGGATTTGTTGCAATTTTGAGATAAAGCCCATAAATATGTTTTGCTTTAACTGTTACTAGGATAATAGCATGTAAACATATTTCTCAGCTCCTTTGGAAATGGCATAACTAGAGATGAGCTAACCTGAGGTTCGGTGTTTACTGTTCATACCAAGCACAGACTTAACAAAAAAAAAACAGAGTGTGGGTTCTGAATTTAAGTGCTCTACAAATACAAACCACTAATGTGAGCATTGCTGTGCTCGTCTACACTCGGTGCTCAGCACAGTGTGAGCCGCTTGCAGTGTTTGAACAGCTCGCACTGGGGGTAACAACAACATGATCGGATATAGTGTGAATTAAAAAAATGGAAAAATCCCACCCATTCACACCTGGAAGTGATCTGTTTATGGCTGGCTGCATGTGGGATGAGACCGGAACTGCCAATTAGTGACTTCGATTGGGGTTCAGGTCAAGTCCAAGTCCCAAACCGAATTTTATCTAAAGTCCTGCTAAACCCGCCGAACCAAACTTCCACAGGTATGCTCATATCTAGAGATAACTTACTGCTAAGTAGGGAAACGTCATCAATAACTAGAACAAAGGTGCCATAAAGATAGTATGCCATAGCACCCTTACTTATTTGCACAATATTATTGGGGATCTTTGTGAGTACCTGCAGTCAGCCATCCACTACTTAATTATCCTAATAATTTATTATCCATTTCAAGTTCTACCTGCTTCTGAAGGTTTGTACGATTGATCAGATAAAAAGTAATATACAGCTTCCTTTTATTTTTTTTCAGGGTAGTAAATTACATGACATATTGTAATGTACACAGTTTCACATGCAGATCTCATGCTTGTCATATTTACTGTGACCTCTCTCACACTCATCAAATTTAAGCCTCCAGCTAAGTCTAGCTACTGGGATCTTACATCGGGAAAAATATCATTTTGTTTCACCGTTTCCATTTTTTTTTGTGCAAACTGATATGTTGCTATTCACCGCTTTTAGTATAACTATTGCTTTATAATATCTGAAGAAATCCGGCACTCAAACAAAGATGCGTGCTAATAGGTGCTTTAATATAACTCAGCGTGTTTACAGGAAGTAATTTTGACTTTTCGGTCTTCTAATATGACCTTCATCAGAATCACACTATACAATGAAAAAAAAAAACAAAAAAAAATGTTACATATGGGAAAAACATTCACCAATGTCAAAGTCCAAAATTAATATATGGGATTTTTTTATATATATGATATAATTATTAAAATATATCAAAATATAATAATGGATAGCTCAGTATAGGGGGTGAAAAAAACAAAAAATAAGCTGCAAGGGGAACCTTAATTATGCATACATATGTATATAAACATATACATTCAGACAAAAGAACATTGTGAGAAATGAATAGAGAAAAATATCAAAGAGATTAAGGGCGGCTTTGCATGTTGCGACATTGCACGTGCGATGTCTATGGGGTTAAATCGAAAGTGACGCACATCCGGCATCGCAGTCGATATCGCAACATGTAAAACCTTTTTGATACGATGAATGAGCGCAAAAGCGTCGTTATCGTATCATCGCTGCAGCCTCCGACATTTCCATAATGCCGATGGTGCGACAGGTGCGATGTTGTTCCTCGCTCCTGCGGCAGCACACATCGCTATCATCACCTACCTGCCTCCCGGCTGCAATGAGAAGGACGGAGGTGGGCGGGATGTTTACATCCTGCTCATCTCTGCCCCTCCGCTTCAATTGGCCGCCTGCCGTGTGACGTCGCTGTGATGCCGCACGACCCGCCCCCCTAAGGAAGGAGGCGGGTCGCCGGCCAGAGGGACGTCGCACGGCAGGTATGTGCATGTGAAGCTGCCGTAGCGATAATAATCGCTACGGCAGCTTTCACTAGATATTGCACGTGCGACGGGGGCGGGACTATTGCTGCAGCATTGGTAACACATTGTTACCGATGTCGCAACGTGCAAAGCCCGCCTAAATGTTTATCTTGGAAAATAAGGTCCTATGCAATATAAATGAAACCATTTTTTCTTAGGGCAACACCCCAGATATCAGGGCCAAGTCTCAAAAAGAAACAGAGTACACTTTAATATAATAGATATGAGTAAACAATTCATCTTACCAGAGTTTAGTCAAAAGTTATAAATACACCACAGCGCAGCGCGATATGGAAATGCGAGCACGTCACCAGGGAGATGCGCTGGTGTAAGTATACAAAGGGGAGCTTTTTGAATGTCCCGACTGCATAATTAAGGTTCCCCTTGCAGCTTATTTTTTGGGGTTTTTTTCACCCCCTATACTGAGCTATCCATTAATATATTTTGATAATTATTTCATATATATAAAAAAATCTTATATATTAATTTTGAACTTTGACATAGGTGAATGTTTTTCACATATGTAACGTATATATATATATATATATATATATATATTTGTTTTCATTGTATCGTGTTGTTCTGATGAAGGTCATATTAAAAGACCGAAACGTCAAAACTACTTCCTGTAAACACATGTTCACACGCTGAGTTTATTTTAAAGCACCTATTACCATGCATCTTTGTCTGAGTGCCGGATTTCTTCAGATAATTACATTAAGGATTTGGACCCTATCCAGGCACCAAGTATAGCAGAGTGCATACTTTTTTGATTATAATATTGCTTTATATTAAGTATAGTTTATATCAAATTTTAAAAAGCTGCACAAAAACAAATTTTCCTAACTTAATATTTTATTTGAAGTCATTTAAAACTTTAGACGAGATTCACTTTTTAATCTAAGAAAGTTTAGATTTATAATTTCTTTGAAACAATGAAGTCATGCCCAGAAATACTATTTACCAGCAGATATAGGATTATTCTGCAGGTAAATAGCCTGGCTTTCTTACTGGCACAAGATGAATTTATATCCTCCTTGCGGCTGCTCACTTCCAGTCATAGGGTGATGTACTATAATGTGACTGCAACTTTAATCACTTACTGGTATTTTGATTGACTGACTGTCTCTCTGCACATATATGCCGCACACACACACTGCAGAGCAGGCTGTCAATCAAAGTGCCAGAGTGATTACAGCTATGCTCATAATACATTGAGTTACTGTAACCTCTTCCTGCAATGTCTCCATACCTAGAAATGATCAGCTGAAGAGAGGATATAAAAGTTAGTTTTCTCCTTGCAGCCGCTGCTCCTGGAAAGCAACATAATTCCTCCTTCACACGTCCGTGCCAAACACTAACGTTTGTACGGTTGGTGGTGAAGGTGCATATGTGTGTGCATGTTTGTGTTTTATGTGTGCTGTCCCTGTGCTGTCCGTGTGACATCCGAATAGCACACAGACAACTTGAGCTGGTATACTTACCTGCCTCTGACTCTGCTGTCTGTGTCGCTGTTGTTACTTCTGAACCAACAGGAGAGACTATAAAATTCTTTATTTTTATGTCACCTGTGTTGTCTCTAGTACATGTCACACTAATGTCACAAGGATTACATCAGTGTGCAGTCCGTGTGACACCCGTTCTGCTGACAAAAAATGAACATGTTGCCGTGTAGAATATACAGACACGCTTGTGCTCCACGTGGACACATGGCCCATGTCAAAACACAGACATGTGCGCATACCCATTTATTTTAATGGGTCTACATATGCCCGTGTCTCCGGTATGTGTGAAAATGGACGTTACACAAACCAGAGGCACGGATGTGTGAAAGAGGCCTAAAATGATTTTAAAACTATTTACCTGCAGATTAGCCCTATATCTGCAGATACATAGCATTTCTGGATGTAACAGGCTTCATTTAAGTGGAAAACTAAAACTGTTTCATTTTAAGTAACATATGCATAATCATAATAGAAAACCATTCACTTACCTTGATGATTAGAAGCTTCACATTTAGGGATTTGCGAACAGTGACCTATACGAACATTTGGATCTGTTGTGAAACACCATGGGTACTCTGATCCATCTGGATTTCGGCAGTAATTTTCACTCAAATCCCTATTATTAAGAGTTAAAAGTGCATAATTATATTATTTGCCTTAGCAATATATGATTGTAACAATAAATAAATATATATATATATATATATATATATATATATATTGTTTTTAATAGCTGAAAAACATAAAGGATATACTCAAAATGAGTTTAACCATGGATCTAATCTCAAAATGTTCAAATTCATGTGAAACCGCACATTTAAAGAAATTTAACTCAAAGTTCTTTGGAAATTGATCCATTCATCTCTAACTAGTAGAGCATGTAGTCCGTCAATCCTGTCCTTACACCAGACACTTCCACCAGCCCCTGTTTCCCAGAAATCTTGCAACGTAATTTCCAATTTTCAGATCCTCACATACTGTTACTTGAAAAAATATTCAAAGCTTGTGAAACTTTCTGCATATTTTGACATTACACTTTATGAAGAAGGGGAAGTGTCACAATCAAAAATATATAACCCTTAAAAACTCTTTTATTAATAATAATTAAAATCCACAAACCCTTGTGCAAAATGTGTAGGAAAAAGAAAGGGAGGAAGGTAAAGTTCTTACCCTATTTGATACCCCTCCCTCCTGTCCACTACCTACCGCGGGGGTTGGCACCCTAAATATACGAAAATGGCGCCCCCACTCAGCGGTGGCTGGCCCTAAAAAATCCCTAGATAGACCCTCAATATAGTCATGAAAAATAGATAAAGTGGAGGGTTATGGGAGGGCACATTCAATCTTAGTGGACAGAAATACTAGGACACATATATCCGGCCGATAGGCCTTGACTATTTCATGGAATTCCGATGTACCCTGGAATGATACTTGATCAGATATAACCTAATAATATAGATAGTATTCTCAGGGACCCGGAATAACCAAATCAACTCACTATGCAGAGAGAGTACTCCAATAGAAAATGATATGCATATTGGACTAAGTGCATAAAGCAGTGCAGAGTGCAATATGATGTATAGGACTCAGACATACAAAAGCTTCTGGGGCTGTCTGCTTCCTCCAGACAGACGGCTTATATGCCCCAGGAAGCCGGTCTAGGTGTCATTGCATTTGCACATACAGATTGCATATCAAAAAACCACCAGGTGGTACCACCCGGGTTAGTGCATAAAGAGATAGTCAGGCACTTAGCTCATCGGGGGTCATGTGATTGTCCCAGAATTGCCCTGGAGTCACCTCGACGCGTTTCTCCGGCCACGGATCTTCAGGAGGCTCGATAAATAACTTGCCAATCGTTAGCAGGACGGCATGATGTCTGGATAAAGGGGGAGACCTGATAGACTGAGGTCTCCTTTTGGCTTTTGCCAAGAGTGAACCGCCCCCACCTCCAGCCAATCCGTCCACTCCGCTCCCTCACCCACAGGCACACCCCCCCCAACACCCCACCTCCCCCCCTCCTCCCCTCCCCCCCTCCACGTCCAACCACCATCTCCCTCCGTATGATGAAAAGGTAAAGTTCCCATTCAGATGTACTCACTCTATTCCTATGTCTATGATGGCATTTGATGGGACTACGTCTCAGCATGCAATCGAGTGTTAATACACTCGTCAGATCTGCATACCCAGGTCGTATGCGAAGTCAGGGAACGCCCCCCTGATGCGTTCCACCATCGGACGCCGCTTGCGTTCCACACCCGCATCACGGGGCGGAACCGGAAGTGGCGTCACTCGGCGAAACCGGAAGTGGCGTCTTGCAGGCATTCACGGCCAATTGGAGATCAGGACGGCCGTGCAAACAATGCAAAGACAGGGGGAACGCCTCAGCCATTCACCCAATGTGACGTCACCTGCTGTTATTATCAGAGAAAGCAGGGAATACAGAATCGTCACGTCTCTAGACCAATGCGTACCCTGCATAGTATTAGCAAGTCGGGATGACCCAGATAACCCATCCGGGGTGTGCTATGATCATAGTACTCTCAGTGGAGGGACAGTCCTCATCATAATAGCATTTGTACACTGACCGATTGTTATCAGTGTAGGTGAGCACGGGGATTCTCATGAGGAGATAAAACCCCCTATTAGAAAGGAGATAGTCTCCTTTGGATTGTGAGAGATCGGGAGGGGGGGGGGGGAGGGGGAAGAAAGAGGGGGGACAGAGGGAGGACATTAGGGGAGGGGAAGGGGGGCGTGGGGGGGCTTGGGCGCCCATGTAAAGCGAGGAGCAGGTATGTGGGACGGGGGAGTGAGGTTAGTCACCCCTGACACAGATTATTGTTGATGCCACATGTTCCTTGTGGCATGAATTAAAACATTACCTCCCTATTACGGGATTCAGACCAGCAGACCACAGGGAGCCCTAACACAAACCCAGGCTTCAAAGAAAGCAGGCATATGAAATCTGCTCATTCAAACCCCCAGGGTGTACAGACTCCATTCTAAAAATCCATTCGCATTCTTTTCTTAGAAGGGCCTTGTCGTGATCACCACCTCTGGGATTCTTATTGACCACCTCAAGGACCTGAAACGTAACCTCTTGTATGTTACCCCCATGATGAAAATTCATGTGCCTCCCCAAGGGGGTGTCTCGTTTGTTGCGTATGTCACCGAGATGTTCTCCCACCCTTCTACGCAGCTCCCTTTTTGTCTTGCCTATATAGTTCAAAGGACATGAACAGGTGGCCACATATATTACTCCCGTCGTCTTGCAGTTAGCAAAAGACCTTAGGAAGAATTGTTTTCCATTCTTGGCACTCCTCACGTATTTCGCCGGTTTCATTGAATTACAGTATGAGCAGTCTCCGCACCTGAAAAAACCGCATATGCCCCTGTCCAACCACGTACCGGGGGGCTTAGGTCTGATGTAACAACTATGGACCAATCTGTCCCTAAGAGACCTACCCTTTCTGTACGTGATGCTTGGTTTCTCTGAAATCATCTGCTTCAAATCGGGGTCCAGAATCAAGATGTCCCAGTGTTTTTTAAGGACACTGCGGACTCTTTCATTTTGACAGTCATATGTGCCGATCAACCTGGTGATGTCATCCTCCTCTTTTCTCTTACTTCCACACCCATGTAGAAGTGCCATCCTGTCCTGTTTCTCTGCATAGACTCTGGCACAGTGTAGTACCTTAGAGGGGTAACCTCTGTCTACAAAACGCCTAGTCATATCTTTGGCTTGGGACTGGAAGGTTTCCATAGTGGAGCAATTCCGCCTCAGCCGAAGGTATTGACCCTTAGGGATACCATTCCTTAATGGGAATGGATGATGGCTGTCCCATCTCAGAATGCTATTAGTAGCCGTGGGCTTGCGGTAGGTGCTGGTGGAGAGGATGCCACTAGGCTCCTTTTTGATAATTACATCTAAGAATGGCAACTCCTTCGTATTCACCTCATGCGTGAAATGAAGGTTCAGTTCATTTTTATTAAGTGACTCTACGAACCTCGTGAACAGAGTGCTGGAACCTGACCAAAGGACAAGGATGTCGTCTATATATCTTGACCATAGCAAGATATGCGACTGCCACCAGTGGTCCCCATCCATAAAGACGACGGTTTCTTCCCACCAGCCCAGGAAGAGGTTTGCATACGAGGGAGCACAAGGGCTCCCCATAGCAGTCCCCCTGAGCTGGTGGAAGTACTTACCGTCGAATTTAAAGAGGTTGTGATGTAATACAAAATTCAGTAGTTCCAGCAAAAATTGATTATGTTCCCTATGTTCCCTGGTTCGTGTGTTAAGATAGTACTCGGTCGCCTTCAAGCCTAACGCATGGGGTATGTTACTGTAGAGGGCCTCTACATCAATAGAAGCCAATATGACATCCTCCCCAACCGTAATGCCATCCAGCCTACCCAAAAGGTCGGCTGTGTCGCGTGTGTACGACGGAAGCGAGGTGACAAAGGGACGTAAAATTTCGTCGATATAAATACCGCTGTTTTGGGTATACGAGTTCACTCCCGAAATGATAGGTCGGCCCTTAAGCACCTCCAGCCCTTTGTGGACCTTGGGTAAGGTATAGAAAGTCGGCATAACCGGGCAATTGGGTTTCAAAAAATCAAATTCACTGTTAGTTAATAGACCAATCCCTCTTGCCTCCTCTAGTATCAAGAGCAAAGATGTCATATACCCATTTAGAGGATTGGAGGAGAGCACCTCATACGTGTGTCTGTCTCTAAGGATGCGATGGCACATCTCTAGGTATCTTTCATGACTTAGAATCACGAGATTACCGCCTTTATCCGAAGGCTTTATTATTACATTCTCATTTTTCTCAAGATCCTGCAGTGCTGAAAATTCATCGTCAGTGAGATTACGATCTAAGCCATCGTTTCTACGGGGAATCTTTTTAAGGTCCCTTTCCACAAGGTTGGCAAAAGCCAAAAGGAGACCTCAGTCTATCAGGTCTCCCCCTTTATCCAGACATCATGCCGTCCTGCTAACGATTGGCAAGTTATTTATCGAGCCTCCTGAAGATCCGTGGCCGGAGAAACGCGTCGAGGCGACTCCAGGGCAATTCTGGGACAATCACATGACCCCCGATGAGCTAAGTGCCTGACTATCTCTTTATGCACTAACCCGGGTGGTACCACCTGGTGGTTTTTTGATATGCAATCTGTATGTGCAAATGCAATGACACCTAGACCGGCTTCCTGGGGCATATAAGCCGTCTGTCTGGAGGAAGCAGACAGCCCCAGAAGCTTTTGTATGTCTGAGTCCTATACATCATATTGCACTCTGCACTGCTTTATGCACTTAGTCCAATATGCATATCATTTTCTATTGGAGTACTCTCTCTGCATAGTGAGTTGATTTGGTTATTCCGGGTCCCTGAGAATACTATCTATATTATTAGGTTATATCTGATCAAGTATCATTCCAGGGTACATCGGAATTCCATGAAATAGTCAAGGCCTATCGGCCGGATATATGTGTCCTAGTATTTCTGTCCACTAAGATTGAATGTGCCCTCCCATAACCCTCCACTTTATCTATTTTTCATGACTATATTGAGGGTCTATCTAGGGATTTTTTAGGGCCAGCCACCGCTGAGTGGGGGCGCCATTTTCGTATATTTAGGGTGCCAACCCCCGCGGTAGGTAGTGGACAGGAGGGAGGGGTATCAAATAGGGTAAGAACTTTACCTTCCTCCCTTTCTTTTTCCTACACATTTTGCACAAGGGTTTGTGGATTTTAATTATTATTAATAAAAAATATTTTGACATTACACCCACAAATTTTATTTTATTTTATTGCAATTTTATTTAATATAACAACACTAAGTAGCAAGTGTTGTAAATGAAATGACACATTGTTTTCTAAATATTTTACAAATTTAAATCTGAAAATTGTGACTAGCATTTGTATTCATCCCTCCTGGGTCAATACTTAGTAGGACCACTTTTCACTGCAATTACTGCTGCCAGTCATTTGGAGTGTGTCTCTACCAATCTTGGACATCTATAGGCTGACATTTTTATCCGTTCTTATTTGAAAAATAGGTATAGGCCAATGAGATTGAAAAGAGGCATCTATGAAAAACAATTTCAAGTCTTGCCACAGATTCTCACTGTGCTTTAGGTCTGGGCTTTGAGTTGGCCATTCAAAGACATGAGCTAAACCATTCCTATGTAGCTATAGGAGTATGTTTAGGGTCCTTGTCCTACTGGATGGTGTACCTTTGTAGCAGTCTCAAGTCTTTTGCAGCTGCCCTGTATTTAGCTCCTTCCATCTTCCCATCAACTCTGACCAGCTTCCCTTCAGTGCTGAAGAAAAGCATTCCCACAGCATGATGCCACTACTCTGTTTGACGGTGGGGATAGTGTTTTCAGGATGATGAGCAGTGTTAGTTTTCCGCCACACATAGAATTTTGCATTTAGCTCAAAATATTCTACTTTGGTCTCATCTGACCAGAGCACTTTTTCCACATGCCAGCTATGTCCCCTATTTGACTTTTTGAAAACTGACAAAGGGATCTCTTAAGGATTGCTTTCAATAATAGCTTTCTTCTTGAAACTCTTCCAAAAAAGGCCAGATTTGTGAAGTATACAACTAAAAGTTTCCCTGTGGGCAGATTCTTACATCTAAGCTGGGGATTTCTGCAGCTGATCCAAAGTGATCCTGAGCCTCTTGGTTGCTCTAATTAGTGTTCTCCTTGCTTAGGATGTCTACTTAGGTAGACAGCCATGTCTTGGTGGGTTCGCAGTTATACAATGCTCCTTCTATTTTAGGATGATGGATTAATAATGCAGGAGCTGGAAAGCTGGAAAGAGAAAATCAACGCAGATTGGGTCTTACCCGGGTAGAGATCGGGTGGGAGATGAGAAAAGAGGTTGCTCACCTGGGGTCGTTGTATCAATCACAACCACTGTTAAGGTATGTTGAAGAGAATTCTTGGCTGCTGCAGTGCCTTAGTTGAATGTTCAAAGGGAGTAGGAGGTGAAGGGGTTAACCAGGTTGCATCTGTGTTTTTATCCTGAAGAAGGAACTATTGCTATAGAAATAAATCACCATATTTTCCAAAGATGTTTTCAGTCTGATACATCATACAGCAACGTCGTGGTTAACCCTTTCACCTACTACTCCCTTTGAGGATGATGGATTGAACAGTGCTCCATGAAATGTTCAGGGTTATTTCTTTATAACCTAACCCTACTTTACTATTCTATGTAACTTTGTCCCTGACTTTTTTGGTGTGTTCCTTGGTTTTCATGATGCTGTTTGATGCTTGATGTTCTCAAACAAACCTCTAAGGTCTTCAAAGAAAAGCTGTAGTTATACTAAGAATAAATTACACACAGGTGGATTCAATTTACTAATTAGGTGACTTCTGTAGGTAATTGGTCATTCAAGATTTTATTCAGGGTCATCAGACTATAGGAAATTGAATAAGAATGCACTTCACAATTTTCATAGTTATATTTTTAAAATATGTAGAAAACCATGTATCATTTCCTGTATACTTCACAAATACTTGCTACTATGTGTTAGTATGTTTCATCAACTCACCATAAAATACGTTTATGTTTGTGGTTGTCCCATGAAAACTTGGATAAAAGTTCACTTTACATGAATACTTTTTCAAGGCACTGTACTTCAGTAGAATTACAATGGCGTTTGTTGCTATCGACAATGAAACATTTGTTTCTATATAGTAATTGTGTTTACCTTCTAGGTAGGAATACTTTTTCTGCTAATTTCATAGTTTTCATTATATAAGGAGTTTTAACTATACTTTATTTTTATGCGAAAGAACATTTTTAATACAAATTAAAAAGAATAATCTACATGGCAAAGATTAAAAGCAATGATCTTGCTTCAAAGTATCAAATTAATAATGGTTATCTGTCAAGTAATCTATGTAAAACATCTACTAAAGCAGAGTCGAAAAGCAAATAATTTTTATAAAGTAACAAAATGAAAAGAGATTTGGTGATTTAAAAACGTAACTATGTTAATATGTCAAACCCTTTAAATCACTACTTATTTCTGGCAATTCACAGAATGCTAACAAAAATTCATAGACAGCCTACAAACATTAAAACAGAAAAAAAATGCACTTGTATTTTTCTCCTAATCTTCCAAGAGCCATAACTTTTTTTATATTCCCTGTGACATAGTTATAGGGGAGTCAGATTTTTATGTGGATAAGTCGTAGTTTTCAATGACCATCCTCATTTTACCATAAAGTTGACTGAGAAAGAGGAAGACATTCCAAAATAGGGATGAAATAGTGCAAAAAAATATAGTTGTGCCAGTGTTTGGAGTTTTTTTTTTATGGTGTTCATTGAGCTGTTTTTGGGCGGAAGTGCATGACCAAACAATGGCAAATCTGGTATTTCTTTATTCTTATTTTTTCGCTTTTAACACATGGTTCCAATAACTTTTTAAGGCCCAGTCACACTAAACAACTTACCAGCGATCCCAACAACGATACAACCTGATAGGGATCGCTGGTAAGTTGCTAGGAAGTCGTTGGTGAGATGTCACACTAAGTGACGCTCCAGCGATCCCACCAGCAACCTGACCTGGCAGGGATCGCTGGAGCATCACTACACGTGGAAGCATGCTGCGCTTGGTAACTAAGGTAAATATCGGGTAACCAACCCGATATTTACCTTGGTTACCAGCACACACCGCTTAGTGCTGGCTCCCTGCACACCTAGCCACAGTACACATTGGGTTAATTACCCGATCTGTACTCTGCTACATGTGCAGGCAGCAGGGAGCGAGCTTCTGCGGATGCTGGTAACCACGGTAAACTTCGAGTAACCAAGAAGCCCTTCCCTTGCTTACCCGATATTTACCTTCGTTACCAGCGTCCGCCACTCTCACACTGCCAGTGCCGGCTCCCTGTTCCCTGCACTCCTAGCCATAGTACACATCGGGTTAATTACCCGATGTGTACTCCGGCTACGTGTGCAGGAAGCAGGGAGCCGGCACTGACAACTGAGAGCGGTGGACGCTGGTAACGAAGGTAAATATCGGATAACCAAGGAAAGGGCTTCTTGGTTACCCAATGTCTACCTTGGTTACCAGCGTCCGCAGAAGCCGGCTCCCTGCTCACTGCACATTTAGTTGTTGCTCTGTCGCTGTTACACACAGCGATGTGTGCTTCACAGCGGGAGAGCAGCAACTAAAAAATGGTCCAGGACATTCAGCAACAATCAACGACCTCACAGCAGGGGCCAGGTTGTTGCTCGATGTCACACACAACAACATTGCTAGCAAGTCGTGCCTCAGCAGCGATGTTGCTAGCGATGTTGCTTAGTGTGACGGTACCTTTAGTTTTCTAGATCAAAATTTTAAGTAAACAAGCATGCCACATATTTTGTTATCCCTTTATGTATAACCTGGGAAACGTGGTTTAAACTTTTTTTATATATATATATATATATATATATATATATATATATATATATATATATACATATATATATATATACTTTTATATATATATATATATATATATATATATATATATATATATATATATATATATATATATATATAAATATACAGTGCCTACAAGTAGTATTCAACCCCCTGCAGATTTAGCAGGTTTGATAAGATGCAAATAAGTTAGAGCCTGCAAACTTCAAACAAGAGCAGGATTTATTAACAGATGCAAAAATCTTACAAACCAACGAGTTATGTTGCTCAGTTAAATTTTAATAAATTTTCAACATAAAAGTGTGGGTAAATTATTATTCAACCCCTAGGTTTAATATTTTGTGGAATAACCCTTGTTTGCAATTACAGCTAATAATCGTCTTTTATAAGACCTGATCAGGCCGGCACAGGTCTCTGGAGTTATCTTGGCCCACTCCTCCATGCAGATCTTCTCCAAGTTATCTAGGTTCTTTGGGTGTCTCGTGTGGACTTTAATCTTGAGCTCCTTCCACAAGTTTTCAATTGGGTTAAGGTCAGGAGACTGACTAGGCCACTGCAACACCTTGATTTTTTCCCTCTTGAACCAGGCCTTGGTTTTCTTGGCTGTGTGCTTTGGGTTGTTGTCTTGTTGGAAGATGAAATGACGACCCATCTTAAGATCCTTGATGGAGGAGCGGAGGTTCTTGGCCAAAATCTCCAGGTAGGCCGTGCTATCAATCTTCCCATGGATGCGGAACAGATGGCCAGGCCCCTTGGCTGAGAAACAGCCCCACAGCATGATGCTGCCACCACCATGCTTGACTGTAGGGATGGTATTCTTGGGGTCGTATGCAGTGCCATCCAGTCTCCAAACGTCACGTGTGTGGTTGGCACCAAAGATCTCGATCTTGGTCTCATCAGACCAGAGAACCTTGAACCAGTCTGTCTCAGAGTCCTCCAAGTGATCATGAGCAAACTGTAGACGAGCCTTGACATGACGCTTTGAAAGTAAAGGTACCTTACGGGCTCGTCTGGAACGGAGACCATTGCGGTGGAGTACGTTACTTATGGTATTGACTGAAACCAATGTCCCCACTGCCATGAGATCTTCCCGGAGCTCCTTCCTTGTTGTCCTTGGGTTAGCCTTGACTCTTCGGACAAGCCTGGCCTCGGCACGGGTGGAAACTTTCAAAGGCTGTCCAGGCCGTGGAAGGCTAACAGTAGTTCCATAAGCCTTCCACTTCCGGATGATGGTCCCAACAGTAGAGACAGGAAGGCCCAACTCCTTGGAAAGGGTTTTGTACCCCTTGCCAGTCTTGTGACCCTCCACGATCTTGTCTCTGATGGCCTTGGAATGCTCCTTTGTCTTTCCCATGTTGACCAAGTATGAGTGCTGTTCACAAGTTTGGGGAGGGTCTTAATTAGTCAGAAAAGGCTGGAAAAAGAGATAATTAATACAAACATGTGAAGCTCATTGTTCTTTGTGCCTGAAATACTTCTTAATACTTTAGGGGAGCCAAACAAAATTCTTGTGGTTTGAGAGGTTGAATAATAAATGACCCTCTGAATAAACTTTTCACAATTTAAAAAAAAAAGTAAAAAAAGAAATAACATTCTTTTTTGCTGCAGTGCATTTCACACTTCCAGGCTGATCTACAGTCCAAATGTCACCATGCCAAGTTAATTCCGAATGTGTAAACCTGCTAAATCTGCAAGGGGTTGAATACTACTTGTAGGCACTGTATATATTTTTTTTACTTTGTTAATACAGTACAAGTAAAATATATCTTTGTACCGTGTTAGCCAGTAGAGATAAAAATAAAATTGTTTAAAAGAACTGAAGTTCTCAGTGGTTGGTACCTTTTTAATGGCTAACTGAAAAGATGGTAATAATAGCAAGCTTTTGAGACTACTCAGATCTCGAAAGAAAGAAAGAAAGAAAGAAAGAAAGAAAGAAAGAAAGAAAGAAAGAAACTCGAGTAGTCTCGAAAGCTTGCTATTATTACCATCTTTTCAGTTAGCCATTAAAAGGTATCAACCACTGAGGACTCTCAGTTCTTTTAAACATTTTTTTTTAATACAATACATCATAAATGTGAGTATACCACTCATTTTTGTAAACATTTAATTATACCTTTTTAATGGGACACCAGTGAAGATACGACACTTTGATACAATGTGAAGTAGTCAGTTTACAGCTTGTATAACAGTGTAAATTTGTTGCCCTCTAAATAATTCAACACATGGCCATTAGTGTCTAAACCGCTGGCAACAAAAGTGAGTACACTCCTAAGTGAAAATGGCCAAATTGTGCTCAATTAAACATTTTCTTTCTCAGTGTCATGTGACTCCTTATTGCTACAAGGTCTCAGGTGTGAATGGGGAGTGAGTGTGTTAAGTTTGCCGTTATCGCTCACACACTCTCTCATACTGGTCACTGAAAGGTCAACATGGCACCTCATGGCAAAGAAATCTTTGAAGATCTGAAAAAAAGAATGTTTCCGTTACTTAAAGATAGTCTAGGTTATTAGATGATTGTCAACATCCTGCAGCACGTGGCTAACACCATACAGTGGTTTAACAAGACAGGTTCTACTCAGAACAGGCCTTGATCAACCTAGGAAGTTCAGTCCACATGCTCAGTGTCATACTTAAGAAGTTATCTTTTTATAAATAATGGTATCAGTGCTGCCAGCATTGCTGAAGAGGTTAACTGGTTGAGGGGGGTCAGTCTGTCAGTGCTCAGACCATATGCTGCACATTGTAACAAGCTGATATGAATGGCTGTCATCCTAGAAAGAAATGTTTTTTAAAGATGCTGCACAAGAGAACCTGCAAACAGTTTGCAGAAGACAATTAGACTAAGCACTGGAACCAGATGATGTTTAGCTTATGTGTCGGCAACCAGGTGAGGAGTGCAAAGACAAGTGTGTCTTGCCTACAGTCAAGCATTGTGGTGGGAGAGTCATGGATTAGAGCTGCATAAGTTCTGCCGGCTGTGGGGAGCTATAGTTCATTGAGAGAATCATGAATGACAACATGTTCTGTCAAACTATCCCTCCAGTGAGGAAGGAGACAAACTCTAGCGCCACCTATTGGAAGTAGCAATCCTAAAAGTCAAAAGTGGCTTTTAAAACAAGCCTTTTCATAAGACTTAGGATTTATACCAGATCAGAAACCCAATTTGCAGGCACAGTATTTTGGGGTGATTGCCCCTCGTCAGTGCAAAGTGTGAGTATCTGATCTGGCTGATGAGAAGCTATGTAGAGACTACGGGGAAGACAATTCTCCTTATGGAGACCTGACAAACCAGTCTGGCAACCAGTGAGGGGACTTATAGCTGCAATGCCTCTCTGGGAATTATTCAAATTGTCCCTCCAGTGTGAAAGGAGGGATTGACTTTTAGGACTGCTACTTCCAATAGGTGGCGCTAGAGTTTGTCTCCTTCCTCACTTTTGTGATATACCATGTTTTCAATTTTTTTGATTTTTGCTACATATTTTTGCCCCATATGAAGCTTGAAACTGAAATATTTGATAATTTGTTTTATATACTATAATGGTAGATATTAATATTATTTATTTGTTATAAAACATGCCACAGGCCACAAGCTTGATTTCATAGCTGTAACAAGATAGCAGTTGTGGAGGCTTTTAGCATACCCAAGTCAGCCACGGCAACTCATTGACTTCTGGTAATTTTGTTTTGTGGGGATGATTGGAGACGGAAAAATTGCACCAAGCATTTGAGTAATTTAAAAGCTGTTGTGACAGCATTGAATTGGTTAAATAGCTGGGATTAGATCTAATTAGTCACTACAGTAAGCAGGCTGGTACGGACAGTATAACATGGCTGACACCTGCCAGGCTAAGCTCTGCTGGTGTGTACACCTGCACTTGAGATGAAAAGTATTATACATGAAGTATTATGTTGGGAAGAGGTTAAAGTCATTTATAATGTAATAGGGTTGTCCGCGTCAGTTAATCTTCTTCATGAAGTTGCTGTTTGGTAGAAAAAACAAAGGGCTATAGTCACTGTCTTTAGTCTAGCCACTGCTGCAGGTTTCTGAAATTGGCTGCAGTGCTGATGTCACATCATCAGCTAACCAATGAGTGGTTGCCAGTGTAGATGGAATGCCCCACCCACAGATGCTGAGCTCACTGTTTGAAATGCTTTTTTATAGGACCTCAGCAACAAAGCCAATCTTACACAATGGTAGTGGCAAAGCCTCAGCTGTAGAGAATGGCATGGTGCGTACAGCATGGTTTGTGTTTTTTATATACCAGAAGGTATTCAGGGAGGGAAATTTACAGAAAGGGGACAACCCCTTTAAGTTTTGGCTTCCATGATGGTAGAGGTTTAAGACTCTTTATGAAATGTGTATTTTATTTAGGATATCAAATACTATTACTTTTCCCTTATTTTTGAAAGGTTTCTCACAAGTCTTAGTGAACACACAGTAAACTCTTGTGGATTTAGAAACACTTAATTATTGAAGAGGTAAGAAAAAGTGATATGTAGTTTTTAGCAAACTCTATTCCCAGAGAAGCATGTAGCTTGCTCCAATCAGCTCAACAGTCCACTATCTATACATACAAAGCTATAAATTATTCACTATGTGACAGGTATGCATATTAACAAAATAAATGTTGTTAAAATGTAAGAGAAAGCTATATTAGCTCTTAACTTACATTATCTAGCTCCTCGTTCATAGCCTTAGAGTTCAATATATAAATCCAATAACATGTCATCAATAGCCTGTGCATTCAGCTGCTTCCTGTCTCATTCTCTACCAAAGCTTTATATGAGCTATGACTTGAAAACTGAAGAGAACTCGTGATCTTATCTGCTACATTTTAAGCCCCTTAAATTGCCAATTTTCTATACTTTTAATTTTATACAATTATCTATGTTGTGTGCGGAAGCAAACCTGCTCTCCTTCCCCCATGGGCATGCATATCCCATACTCAGTGAACTCATATAACATATTTAAAGAGTAGCAATGCTTTGATGTGAGTTGTGTTGCACATGACTCATTTTCCAGGTATGACTCATTTTCTTTTCAATTTGCTGATATCAAACATTTACATGCCTATCAGCAACCAATTAGGCCACATGAATAACCCCTTCATGACATCCGCTGCACTGGTATGTCGATGAAGGAAGTGAATTCCTGTAAACTACTGAATATGTATGGTGGTACGATCATGGCATCGGGGAAATCATCAGCAGGTATCAGCTACACTACAGTTCAAAAGTTTAGGGTCATTTAGATATTTCCTTATTTTTGAAAGAAAAGCACATTTTCTTTCAATTAAGCTAACATTAAATTAACCAGAAATACACTCTATACATTGTTAATGTGGTAAATGACTATTCTAGCTGCAAACGTCTGTTTTTTAATGTAATATCTACATAGGTGTATAGAGGCCCATTTCCAACAACCACCACTCCAGTGTTCTAATGGTACATTGTGTTTGCTAACTGTGTTAGAAGGATAATGGATGTTTAGCAATCCCTTGAAAACCCTTGTGTAAGTATGTTAACACAGCTGACAATAGTTTTGCTAATTAGAAAAGCTATAAAACTGACTTTGCTTTGAGCTAGTTGAGAATCTGGAGCATTACATTTGTTGGTTCCATTAAACTCTCAAAATGGCCAGAAAATAGAACTTTCCTGTGAAACTCGACAGTCTATTCTTGTTCTTAGAAATGAAGGATATTCCATGCAAGAAATTGCCAAGAAACTAAAGATTTCCTACAACCGTGTGTACTACTCCCATCAGAAGAGAGCACAAACAGGCTCTAACCAGAGTAGAAAGAGAAGTGGGAGGCCCCACTGCTCAACTGAGCAACAAAACAAGTACATTAGAGTCTCTAGTTTGAGAAATCGCCGCCTCACAGGTCCTCAACTGGCAGCTTCATTAAATAGTACCCGCAAAACGCCAGTGTCAACATCTACAGTGAAGATGCTACTCCGGGATGCTGGCCTTCAGGGCAGAGTGGCAAAGAAAAAGCCATATCTGAGACTGGCTAATAAAAGGAAAAGATTAATATGGGCAAAAGAGCACAGACATTGAACATAGGAAGATTGCAAAACAGTGTAATGGACAGTTGAATCAAAGTTTGAGGTGTTTGGATCAAACAGAAGAACATTTGTGAGATGCAGAACTACTGAAAAAATGCTGGAAGAGTGACTGACGCCATCTGTCAAGCATGGTGGAGGTAATGTGATGGTCTGGTGTTGCTTTGGTGCTGGTAAAGTGGGAGATTTGTACAAGGAGAAAAGGATTTTGAATAAGGAAGGCTATCACTCCATTTTGCAACTCCATGCCATATCCTGTGGACCACGCTTGATTGGAGCCACTTTCATTCTACAACAGGACAATGACCCAAAGCACACCTCAAAATTATGCATGAACTATTTAGGGAAGAAGCAGGCAGCTGGTATTCTATCTGTAATGGAGTGGCCAGCCCAGTCACCAGATCTCAACTCTATTGAGCTGTTGTGGGAGCAGCTTGACCATATGGTATGCAAAAAGTGCCCATCAAGCCAATCCAACTTGTGGGAGGGTCTTCTGAAGGCATGGAGTGAAATATCTCCAGATTACCTCAGCAAATTAACAGCTGGAATGCCAAAGGTCTGCAAAGCTGTAATTGCTGCAAAGGGAGCTGTCACAAACCACCAGGGGGGTCACTCAGAAATCCCCCGCGCTGGCTACCAGTACGTCACAATCGGGGGGTAACAAGTGGGGGTCACCCCTCCTTTATACCTCCCGACCGACAGACAGAGCACGTGACGCGCTCTCTAGCGCCCCTCTTATAGTCAGGCCAATTATGGAATTGCCCGACCATAAGCAAGGAGGCCGCTATACTACTTATGCCGATTATTGAAGGGTCCCCGGTGAGAGTAAGGTATATATTCCCCCGACCTCCGCGGGCGGAATATATAAAATCTCCCCGAATCTCACTGGCCTCCCCACAATAATCCTTGGCACAATTCGCTGCCACCAACCGATTTACGGTAACTATTAGCCGAACACACAGACGTGGGATTCAAGATCGAGATAACAGAACAGCCCAAGATTAATTATATAATTTAATCAGCCTAAAGCACACTAGAAACTACAATATATACAATAGGGAATCTACAGAATATACATATGTCAGAGTACAGTTACAATCAAAGCATGGGTTACAAACAGGCATACACAGTTCCAGCAGTTACCTTGTTGCGTCTGGCCACAGGGGGGCGCTGTACCCAGGTTTCTAGGATCCTTCCCACAGATGTTTCCTACACGTGCCCCCAGCGAAAAGAACCCTGGAAAATGGCCGAAGTAGGGTTATCAACCTGGGCAGATCCAGATCCCCTCCTACCTTAGTGACCTCAGAGGGAGCACTGCTCCACCCCTGGCTTGAGTTATGGACAATCCACAACATGGAATATGGGCCATAACTTTGCCTGGGAGCGTCGTAGGCGGACGCCAATGCTCTCATTGTGACAGTTATGAACTTAGCTACAGAACGAGGGGACTCATGACCTGTCTGCCAGTTCCCCATTCGCTGATATCACGCCTGGGGCATTTCCCAATGTCCTGCTCCCATAAAAAGGGTGTGCCGGCATCGTCCGCATGCGGAGACACCATTTTTATGGTTGCCATATTTATCGGAAATATGGCTTGCGAGATATGAACCATTTTTTACTGGAGTCGTTCTGTCTGCTAGTTCCATAGCCTTGCTAATGAGATACAACTCTTGTTACAGGGTGACGGCAGGGAGTCATCCTGTGTCCATTGTTCCCACACCACCTCATCTCCATATCACAGGAGATGGCCATGGGATTTGTTGCTAAACCAGTTGTGTGAAGGAAAGGGGGGGTGACACCAGGAGAGGGCTTCCTGACATACTTGAATATCATGATTTATCGTCATATCTCCGGATTTACCTCACACCTCCCCCCTTTTGAGGGCGCTAGGGGGCAGCACACTCCGGTGTTCCCCCGTGCGCCCGTCCGCGACCTCTCCTTGTCGGGACAGCCCGTCTGCGTTACCGTGGTCACGGCCCCTTTTGTGGCGAATGGTGAAGTTGTATTGCTGGAGCGCAAGGCTCCATCGCAACAATCGCCCATTCGTCCCAGAGACGGTGTGCAACCAGCTGAGGGGATTGTGGTCCGTCTCCACGATGAAGTGGCGCCCGTATAGATAGGGTTGCAGACGCTGCAGGGCCCACACTATGGCCAGGCACTCCTTCTCCATCGTGGAATAGGCAACTTCCCTTGGTAACAGCTTCCTGCTCAGGTACAAGACTGGGTGCTCTTGGCTCGCAGAGTCCACCTGGCTGAGCACCGCACCGAGGCCGAAGTCACTGGCGTCGGTCTGTACTACAAACGGCCGCGTGAAGTCGGCTGCCTGTAGCACGGGTGGGCTGGACAGGGCGTCCTTTAGGGCCCGGAAGGCTGTCTCGCAGTCCATTGTCCAATCGACTGCAGAGGGCAGCTTCTTCTTGGTGAGGTCCGTCAAGGGCTTTGCCAGGCTACTATAGCATGGAACAAACCTCCTATAGTACCCAGCGGTCCCCAAGAAGGACATCACCTGCTTCTTGGTCCTGGGGGTGGGCCAGGATGCGATGGCTTCCACTTTCTCAGGCTCGGGCTTCAGTGTTCTCCCACCTACCCGGTGACCGAGGTACTGGACCTCGCTCATGGCCAGCTGACACTTTCCCGGCTTGATGGTCAAACCTGCCCGGTGGATCCGCCTGAGCACCTGTGCTAGATGCTCTAGGTGGTCCTCCCAGGTGGGACTGAAGACGGCAATGTCATCCAGGTACGCGGCCGCGTACCCTTCAAGTCCCTTGAGCAGGGTGTTGACCATCCGCTGGAAAGTGGCAGGGGCATTCCTCATCCCGAATGGCATCACCGTGGACTCGTACAGTCCAAATGGGGTAATAAAGGCAGAGCGTTCCCTGGCCTTGCGAGTCAGGGGGATCTGCCAATATCCCCGGCTCAGATCCATGATGGTCAGGTACTGAGCCCCGGCCAACTGATCGAGCAGGTCATCGATGCGTGGCATTGGGTACGCATCGGCGACCGTGACCGCATTGAGCCCCCTGTAGTCCACGCAGAACCGAGTGGTTCGGTCCTTCTTAGGGACGAGGACTACAGGCGAGGCCCAAGCGCTGTTGGATGCCTGGATCACCCCCAGCTTCAGCATCTCGTCAATCTCCTGGCGCATGTGTTGCTGCACCTCCAGGGAGACCCGATATGCTGAACGCCGGATCGGGGGATGATCCCCAGTGTCCACGTGATGGACAGCCAAGTCAGTCCTTCCGGGCTGGTTGGTAAACAACCCCCGGAAGGGGAGGAGGGTGGCCCACAGCTGGGACCGTTGGTCTTCCAAGAGCTGGTGGCCAACCTCCACATCCTCAATGGATCCGCCTGCCCTAACCTGGGCTAGCATATCCAAGAGGGTTTCCGCTTCTCCCTCCTCGGGCAGGTTGCACACGGGGAGCGCACATGCCTCCCGCTCATGATGTGCCTTCATCATGTTCACATGGAAGGGCTTCCGCCTTCCACGGGCAGGGTCCAGGGTGACCAGGTACGTTACAGGGTTGAGCTGCTGGTACACGAGGTATGGGCCTTCCCAGGCTGCCTGAAGCTTGTCCTGTGGTACGGGGACCAGTACCCACACCTTTTGACCCACTTGGTAGGTCCTCTCACAAGCGTTCTGGTCGTACCAACGCTTCTGATCGGCCTGGGCTTGAGCCATATTGTCGTGTACCAGTTGTGTCAAGGCCTGCATTTTGTCCCGGAAGCGCATGACATACTCGATAACCGACACTCCAGGGGTGGCCAAATCCCCTTCCCAAGCCTCTTTCACCAGAGCCAGGGGGCCCCGCACACGTCGCCCGTACAGGAGCTCAAACGGTGAGAATCCTGTTGAGGCCTGTGGAACCTCCCGGTAAGCAAATAACAGGTGTGGGAGATACCGCTCCCAGTCACGCCCATGGGAGTCGACCAACATCTTAAGCATCTGCTTTAAGGTGCCATTGAACCGCTCGCACAGGCCATTAGTCTGTGGATGGTACGGGCTGGCCACCAGATGTCGCACCTGGACTTGCTTACAGAGGGCCTCCATCAGCTGGGACATGAATTGGGTCCCCCGGTCGGTGAGCATTTCCTGGGGAAAACCCACTCGGGAGAAAATCTCCAGCAATGCGGTGGCCACCTTGTCAGCCCGAATGGACGACAAGGCCACTGCTTCTGGGTACCGGGTGGCATAGTCCACTACCGTCAGTATGAAGCGTTTCCCGGAGCTGCTGGGGATGGCCAGCGGGCCGACCAGATCCACAGCCACCCTCCTGAAAGGCTCATCGATGATGGGCAGAGATACCAGTGGGGCTTTGGGGCGTGGCCCCGCCTTCCCCACTCTCTGACAGGTTTCACACGAACGGCAGTAGGCAGCCACATCGGCCCCCATTTTTGGCCAGTAGAAATGCTGGTTTAACCTGGCCTTGGTCTTAGCGATCCCTAGGTGTCCGGCCATCGGAATCTCATGTGCGATCCGCAACAACTCCGTCCGGAACGGATAGGGTACCACCAACTGTCGGTCCCTGGGCCACGCCTCCGGTGAACCCTGCTGGACCGTGGCCCGGTACAGCCGTCCTTGGTCCCAGACCACTCGCTCCGGGTCCGAGTCCGAGGGAGGCTGTGCCGCCTGCTCCTTAAGAGCTTTCAGGCTGTCGTCAGCTTCTAACGCTGCCTGAAACCCCTGACTAGATGTGGCCAGAATCGACGAGACTGTCACATCTTCAGTCAGTACCCCGGGACCTGTGTCCTGGCCTCCACCTGACTCGGCTGCCACTTGGTCAGAAGGGGAAGAGCTATCGGACCTCCGGGAGGCCCCTTGGCTTCCAGCACTCCCACTGCGGGTGACAGCGGCCACAGCCGCTGCGACCGTGGGTCGTGCCTGCTCCTCCTCCGTTCCTGACCAAGTCGCCGGTTCAGGCAGACCTACCTGGCTTCCTGACACCCCGGTTGTGGGGGAACCATGCACCGAGATCTTACCTGGGAGCACTTCCGCTCCTGGACCGGCCCCAATCTCACCTGCCTGTTCCCCTCCTGCAGCAACAGAACCCCGCTGTGAAATCTCTGGGGACCCCACATTTGCTGTGGTAGCCCCCACCCCACACACTGGTCCTCCCCCTGCAGCACCCTGCTCTCTGCTTATCCCTGCAGAGGGCAACAGATCCCAGCTCACAGGCTGGTTACTTGTAGAGGCATTGTCACACCTTTCTCTGACCCCCTCCCCTCCTGTCACAGCTGCAGCTGCGTGTGTGTCTATGGTGTCTGTGCAAGCAGAAATATCAGAGTTCACTCCCTCCTCCCTTACATCATTCATAGATAACACATTAACATTGTCAGGAGTCATGTCAGTACTGGCTGAAGGTTCAGCCCTTGGGGGGGGCCCAAACTGGGAGGTTATCTGCCCCAAATCTGTCCCAAGTAGCACGTTTGCAGGGATACGATCAGTTACCCCCACCTCCCTCACCCCCCGCCCTGCGCCCCAGTCCACATAAATGTCAGCAACAGGCAGCGCCGGGTCAGTGCCTCCAATCCCGGAGACAGCGAGGGTTTTTCCAGGGATCAAGTCTTGGGGGGACACCATCTCAGGCCGCACCAGAGTCACCTCCGAGGCGCTGTCTCGCAGTCCTATGGTCACAGACCGGCCGACGGTGACAGGTTGGAAGCTGTCCAGGGACCTACCACCACCCCCACCCACACAATACACCTTGGGCGGCCCTTGGGACGGGGACGGAGCCGGGGCCTTGGGACGCTGAGGGCACATGGCCTTGAAGTGTCCAGGTAGGTTGCACTGGTGGCACCGTCTTGGTTCCGCCACGGGCCTGGAGAGGGGAGTTGAGGGGGACACCCCCTGCAGTCTAGGGGCAGGTGGAGCAGTCGCAGAATTCATCTTACCCCCTCTCCAGGTGCTGCTGGTGGCCGCTCTCCTGGCCTCAGGGGCCCGGTTGTTGGTGTAGTCATCGGCAAGGGCAGCTGTAGCCGTGGACCCCTTTGGCTTCTGGTCTCGGATGAACTGGCGGAGATCCTCAGGGCAGTTCCACAAGAGTTGCTCCGTGATGAACAAGTCCAGGATCTCCGGTCCGGTGGAAAGCTGCAGGCCTTGGGTCCAGTGGTCGGCAGCTCGGGCAAGTGCCCGCCGGTGGTCAGCCCAGGAGTCCTTTGGTCCCTTCTGTAGGCTCCGGAACTTCTTGCGGTAGGACTCTGGAGTGAGGTTGTACTGTTGGATCAGGGCCCGCTTGATGGTGTCGTAGCCCTGATCTGCCTCAGCAGGCAAGTCCCCAAGGATATCCAGGGCCTTACCCCTTAAACGGGGGGTCAGGTATTTGGCCCACTGGTCCTTGTCCAGATGGTGCTGCAAGCAAGTCCGTTCAAAAGCAGTCAAGAAAGAGTCCAAGTCTCCATCCTTCTCCAGCACTGGGAAGTCCTCAACACGGACCTTTGGAAGTTTGGTGTCTCGAAGGTCACATGTGGCTGATGAGGGCCGGAGCTGAGCTAGCTGCAGCTGGTAGTCACGGTCTGCCTGTCGCTCTCGCTCTTCACGCGCTGCCTGCCGCTCTCGCTCCGCAGCCTCACGCTCTGCGTGCCGCTCCGCAGCCTCAGCGTCACGCGCTGCCTGCCGCTCTGCCCTGCGCTCTGCCAGGAGTTCCTTGTAGCCCTTCTGGTCTCCAGCCTGGAGAAGGGCCATAGCCATTTGAAGAAGGCTATCCGAGCCTCCCAGGCTCGGTGGAATGGCACGTGGTGATCTGCGGCACGCTGCAGAGCTAGGCGATTCACTGTCCCTTTCAGAGCGGAGGGCTGGCATCTGGCTCGTTGAGGAACCTTGGGTGAGCTCCTCCTCATCTTGTCCAGCAGTGCCAGGTTGCGCAATGTCCTCGGCAGAACGGTTTTCTGGCGTCGAGCTCCTGGAGGACTCGTGGGCAACCTCCTCATTGCTGTCCACAGCACCGTCCTCCCTCTCTTCGGCTCCTGCCTTAGCATTGGCCAGTTGCATAGCTCTGCTCCTGGTGCCATCAGCCATTCTTGCAGACTTTTGGTCACTGACACAGAACTGACACCTGATGCCTCCACACACCTTACAGTATCTGCACTCTGACACTCTAGTGTTGAGCTAGTCTGAAGACCCCAGCAGCCACAGCTGCTGCAGGCAGTCTTTAGTGTCTGGGAGTATGGGTCTCACACTCACACACACTATTATCTCGATCCCACCGCTATGCCACCAATATGTCACAAACCACCGGGGGGGTCACTCAGAAATCCCCCGCGCTGGCTACCAGTACGTCACAATCGGGGGGTAACAAGTGGGGGTCACCCCTCCTTTATACCTCCCGACCGACAGACAGAGCACGTGACGCGCTCTCTAGCGCCCCTCTTATAGTCAGGCCAATTATGGAATTGCCCGACCATAAGCAAGGAGGCCGCTATACTACTTATGCCGATTATTGAAGGGTCCCCGGTGAGAGTAAGGTATATATTCCCCCGACCTCCGCGGGCGGAATATATAAAATCTCCCCGAATCTCACTGGCCTCCCCACAATAATCCTTGGCACAATTCGCTGCCACCAACCGATTTACGGTAACTATTAGCCGAACACACAGACGTGGGATTCAAGATCGAGATAACAGAACAGCCCAAGATTAATTATATAATTTAATCAGCCTAAAGCACACTAGAAACTACAATATATACAATAGGGAATCTACAGAATATACATATGTCAGAGTACAGTTACAATCAAAGCATGGGTTACAAACAGGCATACACAGTTCCAGCAGTTACCTTGTTGCGTCTGGCCACAGGGGGGCGCTGTACCCAGGTTTCTAGGATCCTTCCCACAGATGTTTCCTACACGTGCCCCCAGCGAAAAGAACCCTGGAAAATGGCCGAAGTAGGGTTATCAACCTGGGCAGATCCAGGTCCCCTCCTACCTTAGTGACCTCAGAGGGAGCACTGCTCCACCCCTGGCTTGAGTTATGGACAATCCACAACATGGAATATGGGCCATAACTTTGCCTGGGAGCGTCGTAGGCGGACGCCAATGCTCTCATTGTGACAGTTATGAACTTAGCTACAGAACGAGGGGACTCATGACCTGTCTGCCAGTTCCCCATTGGCTGATATCACGCCTGGGGCATTTCCCAATGTCCTGCTCCCATAAAAAGGGTGTGCCGGCATCGTCCGCATGCGGAGACACCATTTTTATGGTTGCCATATTTATCGGAAATATGGCTTGCGAGATATGAACCATTTTTTACTGGAGTCGTTCTGTCTGCTAGTTCCATAGCCTTGCTAATGAGATACAACTCTTGTTACAGGGTGACGGCAGGGAGTCATCCTGTGTCCATTGTTCCCACACCACCTCATCTCCATATCACAGGAGATGGCCATGGGATTTGTTGCTAAACCAGTTGTGTGAAGGAAAGGGGGGGTGACACCAGGAGAGGGCTTCCTGACATACTTGAATATCATGATTTATCGTCATATCTCCGGATTTACCTCACAGGAGCATTCTGTGACAAAAGCAAAGTTTGAAGGAGAAAATTATTTCAAGTAAAAATCATTATTTATAAGCTAATCAGTGTCTGGACTATATTTTCTATTCATTATGCAACTCATTTGATAAATAAAAGTATGATTTTTCATGAAAAAGACAAAATTGTCTGGGTGACCCCAAATGTTTGAACTGTAGTGTATGTATTATAGCTGACACCTGCAGTAAAAACCAAGATTGGTGCTAGCTAGTTTTTAATCCCCCTGATTAAGCTGTCAATAGTGACAGTGGCATCGATCTGTTTGTAGTGTGAGGAGGCTACCTTTCTACTCAGATCAGCACAACGTGATTGTGATTGCCTTAGGCCAATATTCTCCATAGTGACTCCCGGGCTGAATAATGGCCACGCGATCACCCAGTTACAGAGGTCTGTGAGGTCCTGCCTTAAGCAGGATCTGACACACCTCCTGCCTGTGTGTCAGTCACTAATCTGATGCCCTGCAATGTAAAAGCATTACAAACTGCTATTAGATTAGCGATCAGAGCAGGGGAAGTTAATCTCTCATCCTGGGACTGGGTTACAAATTAAAAAAAAAAATGTAAAAATCTAAACAAAAACCCCACAAAATAAAGAACAAAAACAAAAATATGACAACAATATACCATTAAATACATATATTTATGTAAAAACAAAAAAAACTTAAAAAGTACACATATTTGATATAGCTGAAAATATCATCTTGTAAAAAAAAAATATGCCCCCACTCAGCTTCGTCCACAGAAAAATAAAAAAAGCTATAGCTCTCTGAATATAGTGATGCAAAAAATAAATTTTGTTGCTATAAAATTGTTTTTATTTGTATAAAAGATGCAAAACAAAAATAAACATAAATGTGCTATGGCTGTATTTGTATTGGCCTGCAGACTAAAACTGCATTATTAATTTGACCACATGGTGATCGGTATTAAAGGAAAAAAAAACTTCATGAATCGCTGATTTAGGCTATGTGCGCACAGTGCGTTTTTCTCGGCGTTTTTGCACGTTTTTCGGGTGCGTTTTTGGCCTCAAAACTGCATGACTTTGCTTCCCCAGCAAAGTCTATGAGTTTTCAATTTTGCTGTCCACTTACAACTGTTTTTTTAAGCTGCGTTTTTGAGCTTGAAAAAAAAATGGACATGTCAATTCTTTCCTGCGTTTTTCTGCGTTTTCCCCCCATGCAATGCATTGGAAATACGCAGCAAAACACAGAGATCAAAAACGCAGCAAAACGCAGCCAAAAACGCACCAAATCGCGGTAAAAACACATGCGTTTTTGACGCGCTTTTTCGACGCGGGTGCGTTTTTGTGCGTTTTTAGTGGCCAAAAACGCACAAAAACGCAGCGTCAAAAAAACGCAGTGTGTGAACTTAGCCTTATGTTTATGTCACCTCTCAAAAACCAAAATAGGAAGTGATAAAAAAATATTATCTGCCTGAAAATGGTACCAATGAAAACATCAGTTCATGCAAAAAAAATAAGCTCTCACATTACTCTGTCAGCTGAAATGCAGAAAAATTATAGCTCTCAAAACATGGCAATGCAAAAACTTTATTTTGGAAAAAATAGCTTTTTTATTATGTAAAAGTAGCCAAACATAAAAAAAGATATGAATCTGGTATCGCTGTAATCGCCCTAACCATAAGAATAAAGCCTACTAATCACTTGTACTGCATGATGAATGTCATAAAAAATAAATAAAATCAATTCTTGACCTGCTATTGATTTGTTCATTTTTCCTCTCAGTAAGTCTCGGCTGAAATTTATTCTACGCTCTATGCTGAGTGCTTATGTTGGATTTCCATGTAAATCTCTGAAATTCATGGTTCAGATGGAACCCTCAATGGAAAATCCCTTATAATGAGGCAGAGCGAGTCACCTTGAACTCTATGATTCGGCGGTGTCCATCTTTTCAGTGGTGCATAAAAGCGTGGCTGGCCACAGTTTTGTACACTTCTGAAAAGGACAACTCTGAAAAATGCCAGAACATGTTCAGAGTTATGCGGACGTCACACAAGATGATCTATCGTGCGATGCATCGTCGGGTCAAGGTTTTCATGGCGCACATCTAGCATTGTTCACGACGTCGTCTCGTGTGACACCTCCGAGCGACGCAGAATCACTCACAAATCGTGAGTCATGTACACGTCGCTTATTTTAAAAAATTGTTTATTTGTCATGGCGCCGGTTGTTCATCGTACCCGGGGTACCACACATCTCACCGTGTGACACCCCGGGAACGATGAACACAGCTTACCTGCGTCCTACGGCTCCCGCCGGCTATGCGGAAGGAAGGAGGTGGGTGGGATGTTTAAGTCGAGCTCATCTCCGCCCCTCCACTTCTATTGGCCAGCGGCTGTGTGATGTTGCTGTGACACCGAATGTCCCACCCCCTTTCAGGAAGTGGATGTTCAACGCCCACAGAGATGTTGCTCAGCAGGTAAGTACGTGTGACGGGGGTTTAATGACTTGGTGTGACACGGGCAGCGATTTGCCCGTGATGCATAAACGACGGGGGCGGGTACGATCGCTCGTGCGATCGCACGATAGATCGTACTGTGGGAAGCCCGTATAACTCTCTTGCCTTTTTTAGGGCGCTTTACACACTGCGACATCACTAGCGAGATCGCTAGCGATCATACCTGCCCCCGTCATTTGTGCGTCACGGGCAAATTGCTGCCCGTGGCGGACAAAATCAGTAGTGCACGTCACACGTACTTACCTGCCTAACGACGTCGCTGTGGCTGGCGAACAACCTCTTTTCTAAGGGGTCGGTTCATGCGACCTCACAGCGACGTCACACAGCAGGCAACCAATGGAAGCGGAGGGGCGGAGAGCAGCCACATGAAGGTCACTCCCACCTCATAGCCGGAGGGCGCAGGTACACTATTGTTTGTCGTTCCTGGGGTGCCAAACGTAGCAATGTGTGCTGCCTCAGGAAACACAAACAACCTGCGTCCAAAATGAGCAACGATATGTGGGAAATGAACGACGTGTCAACATTCAATGATTTGGTGAGTATTTCTGCTCGTTAACGGTCGCTCGTAGGTGTCACACGCAACGACGTCGCTAACGAAGCCGGATGTGTGTCACGAATTCAGTGACCCCACTGATATCTCATTTGCGATGTTGTTGCGTGTAAAGCAGCCTTTAGAGTAAATGTATCCTTTGGGGTGTGATCCGAATCATGTCATTTGGAGATTTAGATGGAAATCCCCATGTAAGTACCCAGCGTAGAGCACAGGATAAATGTGATTCAAAATATTATGTAAATTTTGCTCAATTGAAGCTTCAACTTAATCTACAAAAAAAGTCCCCACTAGTCAGTCATATGTAAATTGAAATATAAGGGGCTACATTACTCGTAGCTCTCTGGAAAATTGCTATGACTTTCCTTCCAAAAAGACATCTTCTGAGTCCCACAGTGCACCTAAACCATATATAATGTCCACATTTCCATGTTAAGGAATCTCACTTAATTTACAGGGTTTGTGTCTCCACAAGCACAAGCTAGACCCAATATTTGGGTACTACAATCTACAGGGCACAACAATGTACAGAGCAGAACAATGTACTGGGCACTATGATAGCAGATTTGCAATTTTCACTCAGCAACATCAATTACTGCTTGTTTCTGGAAAACACCCTAGAACTCAAAATCGTCTAACCAGTAGATGCATTTCTAAAGGGGTGTAATTCCCAAAATGTGTTAACTTGATGGGGATTCTGCTATTCTGGCACTTAGCGACTCTGCATATATAGTCTGCAAACTACTGTATGAAAACTTGTAGTCCGAAATTCAAATAGAGCTCATTTCCTCCTGAATTTCTCTGTTTGGCTAAGCATGATTGTACAGCCAAACAATGCATGAGTTATTAGCATGTTTAGCAGGAATTGTGTGACAAAGTTTGGTGCCATTGTTACCATTTCCCTGTGTAAACATGTAAAATCTGAGGTTAAAACATTTTTTCTAGTAAAAATGTAATTATTTTTTCTTCACCACCAAATGGCATTACATTCTGTGACACACCTGTGATGTCAATATGATACTTGTACCCCTAGATTAATTCATTGAGAGGTGCTGTTTGTAAGATGGGGTCACTTATTGGGAAGTTCTGTTGTTTTGGTACTTTGGGGCTCTGCCAATGTGACATGACACCCTCAAACCATTCCAGCACACTCTTGAGTCCAATATGATGCTCCTTCCTTTCTGATTTTTTTACTGCATCTCAAAGGTAGTGGCACATCAAATTGAATTGTTCATTTTCTCGCATTACCCATTTTGAAAATTAAAAGCTTGGGACCAAAGCAACATTTTAGTGGAACAAATGATAATTTTCAAATTTTTTAGTTCAATATTATACAATTCTGTAAATCACCTGAAGGTTAAAAATGTTTACTAATCTACTAAATAAATTTTGCAAAAGCTGTAGTTTCTAAAATGGGTTACTTTGGTGGGGTTTCTGCTGTTTTTGCATGTCAAGTGCTCTTCAAAGATGACATGGTGTTTGCTGGTATTCCAGCCAAAATGTCGCTTCTTCCCTTCCAAGCAGTCCACCCATACAGTTCATTTCCACCACATATGTGGTATTGGCATACTCCAGTATTGATTCCAGCCAATATTGCATTCCAAAAGTCAAATGGTGCTCCTTCCCTGCCATGCTGTGTGCTTAAACGGTAGTTTTTCACCACATTTGGGGTATCAGCATACTGCACAACTAATTTTACGGTACATTTGCTTCTGTTGCCCTCCTAAAAATAACAATTTTCGGGCTTAAGTAATATTTTATTTTTTTCCTTACACATTACTTTAATTACCGTGAAGCATCTATAGGGTTAATAATAATAAACCTCTTGAATGTGGTTTTTAAAATGTGCAGATTTTAAAATGGTGTCACTTTTGGGTATTTTCTGTCACCCAGGCCTCTCAAAGTCAGTTTAAATGTGATGTTGTCCATAAAAAAATAGGTTTTGTAAATTTTGTTGGAAAAATTAGAAATTGCTGATAAACTGCTAACCCTTCTAACTTCCTAACAAAAAAAGTTTCAAAAATGATGCTGATGTAAAGTAGACATACTGTAAATTTTATTTATTAACTATTTTGTGTGACATAATTCTCTGCTTTAAGGGTATGAAAATTAAAAATTTCAAAATTACAAAGTTTTTTTACATTTTTACCAAATTTCCATATTTACACATTTAAACTAAAAAAATATTGTCTTAAGTTTACCACTAATATAAAGTACAATATGTCATGAAAAAATATTCTCATAATCACTGGGATCAATGGAAGCATTGCAGAGTTACTATCGCATAAATTGATACTGGTCAAAATTGGAAAAATTGACCTGGTCAGGAAGGTGAAAAAAGGCTCCGAAGCGATGGGGTTAAAATCTCTAGTAGAAAACAATTATATTAACCTTGCCAAGTACCTGATTATTAACAATTAACACAGGAAGCAATTGTATATTTTTGTGATTGTTCATCCCTAAAATTAGTTTATTTTGTTGCAGATAGATAGTTTTCACATTTTCTTCTGGCTTTTTTTATTACATTTTTTCCAAAATTCTGTCTAAGCATGTTATGAACTAACATGATAGTTTAATTCTCATTAAAATGAACAAGCATTATGTTTTTTAGGGGTATAAATTAGACTATGAACTCCACTGGGGCAAAAATGATATGCATGAGTAAAATTCTTTTTAAGCAATGAGCTATATTTTGGCGCAAATATAAGGATAATAAAATGTGAGAAATATGTTTCAAATTGTTCTGCTTCTGGCAAAGATTTAAACTGAACTTTTGTTTCCTAGACTCACAAAGGAATGCAATTTCAATGATATGACTACCATGTGAAATGTGCCAGTAGTTCCATCATTCATTAGAATATTCTACATAGTAAATAAGACATATCTCCATAGATAGAGAGATCATTCTGTTATTAAAATATAAATGTAGGTTAATTTTTACTATTTTTATTCATTTTGATATTAAAGGAGAGTTAGTAGTAAGCTAGTTAATAGAGATGAGCTGTTCTGTGGAGGTTTGGTTCGCCGGCAGCAAACGAGCCTAGCTCCACAGACTCAAGCTTGACCCGAACCCCAGATCAAGTCACTGATTGCAGTTTGAGTCTCTGTCCACATACAGTCAGCCATAAGCAGATCACTTCAGGGGGTGGATGGGCAGTTTTTTCAAATATTTTTTTATTGATGCAAACTACATCCAAGGACGCTGTGGTTACCCCCAGAGTGTGCCGTTCAAACACTGCACACGGCTCACACAGGGCTGAGCACCAAGTGTACCTAAGCACAGTGTTGCTCTCACAAGTTTTGTTTGCACGTACCGCATGTGATCCATGAACTTGAACCTTGATATTAAAATTTGGTGTTCGGATCGAAAACTGAACCTCAGGTTCGCTTATCTCTACTAGCAAAACAATTATGTGAATGCTTTCTACAAAGGCCAGAATTATCAGTAAAGACATGAATCATCTTGCATTGTTACTTTATTTTTGCTTTTCAACCCTATTGGAAAACTTTCCTGTCACAATTCTGAAAGTTTTTTTATAATACAAGTTACATGTAAATTTTTGCATGGACTTAAGGGTGCTTTACACGCTGTGTCATCGCTAGCGATTGCTAGCGATGTCGAGCGCGATTGCCCCCGCCCCCGTCGCTCGGGCGATATTTGGTACTCGCTGCCATAGCGAACATTATCGCTACGGCAGCGTCACACGCACATACCTTGTCAGCAACGTTGCTGTTACCACCAAACAATCCCTCCCTCAAGGGGGAGGTGCGTTCAGCGTCATAGCAATGTCACTGCGGCGTCACTAAGCGGCCAGCCAATAGAAGCGGAGGGGGGAGATGAGCGGGACGTAATATCCGGCCCACCTCCTTCCTTCCGCATTGCCGGTGGACGCAGGTAAGGAGAGGTTCATCGTTCCTGTGGTGTCACACATAGCGATGTGTGCTGCCGCAGGAACGACGAACAACATCGTACCTGTGGCAGCAGCGATATTAAGGAAAGGAGCGACGTGTCAATGATCACCATTTTTGAACGATTTTGATCGTCTCTCCTTGGTGTCAAAAGCTGCGATGTCGCTACCGGCGCCGGATGTACGCCACTAACGACGTGACCCCGATGTTATATTGGTAGCGATGTCACACGTTCAGATTCTGCATACGATATCGTATGCGATCGTAACCGCTCCCATCGTATGTGCGGCACGTTCAATTTGTTGAATGTGCCACACAGATGATTCACCCCCGTCACACGTACTTACCCGTCCATACAACCTCGATGTGGGCGGCGAACGTCCACTTCCTGGAGTGGGAGGGACGTTCGGCGTCACATCGACGTCACGCGGCAGCCGGCCAATAGAAGCGGAGGGGCGGAGATGAGCAGGTCGTAAACATCCCACCCACCTCCTTCCTTCCGCATTGCTGGCCGAGAGCCGCAGGATGCAGATAAGATCTGTTCATCATTCCCGGGGTGTTACACACTGCGATGTGTGCTACCCCGGGTACGATGAACATCCTGACGTTCAATTCATGAGGAATGAACAACGTGCGTGCGATGAACGTTTTACCGTTTTACCGTTCAATCGCAATCACACGTAGCTGTTACACACTACAATATACCTTACGATGCCGGATGTGCGTCACTTATGACGTGACCCCACCGACACATCGTAGATATAAGATATGTAAGATATATTGTAGTGTGTAAAGCGGGCTTAAAGCACCCTTTAGTCTCCCTGGTGAAATCTATGCATGTACGAATACTTGATGCAATTTAAAGCACTGATTATAATCAATCTCTTATTTATACATCTTTAAATGTGGTTTGTCCTACTGCCTGAACATATTGGCCATAAATAAATTAATTCAGCAAAACTGTTGATTTTCTCACCAGTCCTGATGAGCTAGGTGTGTTGGAGCCAATCACTCCTGGTTCATTAACAGATGCCTCTGTGTGCCTTACCACAAAGCCAGTGAGATTTATGGTATAAGGGTATTACTGCACTTTGCGTTGTTCTACTTGCATTTATAAACGCACGTTTTGGTCTTAATTGATTTAGCCAAAGTTGTCTTTTTCAGAAATTTAGCGCTGAAAACTTATGCGTATTTACCGCGTTTTAGATGCGTTTTCTGCACTTTTTACATGCTTTTCCCCTTGCGTTTTGACATGCGTTTTGAACATCAAGACATTGCTAAATAAAGATTACCGTATTTTTCGGACTATAAGATGCACCGGACTATAAGACGCACCCTGGTTTTAGAGGAGGAAAATAGGAAAATAAAACTTTAAGCAAAAAAATGTGGTCATGACACTTATGGGGGTAATGAGAACAACACATGTGGGAGGGCACTAAGGGTGTATATGTAGATAAATGTCAATGGGATCAAAAAACCACTAGCACATAGTGAAAGACATATTGAAACAAAAAGAGAAAGAAAATGCACATATAGTGGGATCACCAAAAATAGTAAATATTATTTATTATATGAAAAAGACATACCAAACACAGATATAAGATAAAAACAATTAAAAAGCAACAGCTTGTACACACATTTGATGCCTAATGGTATATGGCACCAAACAACACCCCACCCCCTCAACAGGCCAAAGAACCCAAAATGCAAGAATACAAGACTCCAATAAATATATACAATAAAGCAGGATCCGAATTGATTCAATAATGCAGCAGAGCCCAAATAGGTTCCATAACAAAAGGGAATTTTACCCAGTAAATAATATAATGCAAGTGCCACACAATATGAATATAACAGCAGATGGAAGTGCATGCAAGAAATAACACAGAAAAAGCTGCACTAGTATGCACAACTGGTAACCTGCCTTAGAGAGATGAGTGGAGCCACATGCGTAACAAGACACATGTCTACATGCAGATATCACAGGGTAAAAGGCCAGAGGGGTGCATGAGATGGGTAGGGTGAAAGCCCCACGCGTATCGCTACACAAAGTTGTAGCTTCCTCAGGGGAAGCTACAACTTTGTGTAGCGATACGCGTGGGGCTTTCACCCTACCCATCTCATGCACCCCTCTGGCCTTTTACCCTGTGATATCTGCATGTAGACATGTGTCTTGTTACGCATGTGGCTCCACTCATCTCTCTAAGGCAGGTTACCAGTTGTGCATACTAGTGCAGCTTTTTTTGTGTTATTTCTTGCATGCACTTCCATCTGCTGTTATATTCATATTTTGTGGCACTTGCATTATATTAATTACTGGGTAAAATTCCCTTTTGTTATGGAACCTATTTGGGCTCTGCTGCATTATTGAATCAATTCGGATCCTGCTTTATTGTATATATTTATTGGAGTCTTGTATTCTTGCATTTTTGGGTTCTTTGGCCTGCTGAGGGGGTGGGGTGTTGTTTGGTGCCATATACCATTAGGCATCAAATGTGTGTACAAGCTGTTGCTTTTTAATTGTTTTTATCTTATATCTGTGTTTGGTATGTCTTTTTCATATAATAAATGATATTTACTATTTTTGGTGATCTCACTTATGGGGGTAATGTCCCCAAATTCTCTACTAAGGTACCCCATCCTGGTAATGATCCTCCTGCCTTGTAAATGATCCTGCTTTAAACCCCCATCCTGCTCATATACCCCCATCCTGCTCATATACCCCTATCCTGCTCATATACCAGCATCCTGCTCATATTCCCCCATCCTGCTCATATACTCCCATCCTATTCATATACCCCATCCTGTTCATATACCCCCATCCTATTGATATACTCCCCATCCATCCTGCTCATATTCCCCCATCCATCCTGTTCATACACCCCCATCCTGTTCATATACCCCCATTTTGTTCATATACCCCCATCTTGTTCATATACCCCCATCCTGTTCATATACCCCCATCCTGTTCATATACCCCCCATCCATCCTGCTCATATACCCCCATCCTGTTCATATACCCCCATCCTGTTCATATACCCCCATCAATCCAGTTCATATACCCCCATCCTGTTCATATACCCCCATCCTGTTCATACACCCCCATCCTGTTCATATACCCCCCATCCTGTTCATATACCCCCCATCCATCCTGCTCATATACTCCCATCCTGCTATATGCCCCCATCGTGCTCATATACCATCCTGGTATATGGCCTGTATCCTATAGCACAGAGGAAAAAAAATAAACATTTATACTTACCTTTTCCTCACTCCCTGCAGCACCAATCATCTTCCTCTCTGCGCTGCTGACCTGTGTGTGTGGAGCTGTTCCCCTGAAGCATCGCAATGTCTTCCTGTCTGTGTCGGTCAGCTGATCAGCACAGATCAGCTGACCGGCACAAACAGGAAGACATTGCATGATGCAGGGGGACGGCTCCACACACGGGGACGGGTGAGTACACTGATTTACTGCACCCCGCGCTGATGATGACGCGCGGGGGGCAGTGAATACAGCCGCACATGATCACTCCAGGCTGTAATTGCAAGGGGTGATCATGCGGACCGGCTCTTTACTATGCGCTCACCCCCGCTCGTGTTCCCGCCCACCTGTCAGTGTCGGCTTCTGCGCTGAGAAATGGGCGGGAGGATGGGCGTGCATATGTAATGAGCGGGCCCACGTGGTCACAGCAGGCTGCTACAGCCTGCTCGTGCCCCCGATGACACGCTCCACCGCAGCACCCTCATTCCCGGCCGCAGCCCTATAGTCAGACCATAGGACGCACCCCCAACTTTCCCCCAACATTTGGGGGAAAAAAAAGTGCGTCTTATGGTCCGAAAAATACGGTAAATAGTCAAACTGGATGAAAAAATAACAAATAAAGCAAAACATAGATAATTTTTGAATTATCAAAGAAATTAGTTAAATTTCATGAAATTATAGCGGTTTAATAATATTTATTGCTAAAATAGCAATAAAATCATAATTTTCACTAATATAATTGTCAGACTATGTGTGTGTGTAAAGGGACATATTATTCCACTATTTTAATGTCTGAAAAGCATGCGTTTTTTAAGTAAAAAACGCAGTGTTTTTGCACCTAAAAAGCATGTAAAACGCTGGAATTTTGATGTTTGTTGCTTTTTGACACTTCTCATTGACTTCAATGTTAGCAAAACGCTGCAGAAATGGCAAAAACAATTGACATGCTGCTTCTTTGTTTGCATGGTTTTTGCCACAAAATATGCAAATTAAACGCAGCGTTTAGAAACACAAAGTGCGGTCTGAAAATCAACATTTACCATTGACTTTGCTGGCAAATCAAAACGCATGCCTTTTGGCATGAAAAAGGTGCAGTTCAAAACGGACCTAAAAAGCAGCTGAAACACAGGTGGAGACGCAAAGTGCGGTCATACCCTAAGGAACACCACGGCTCGTCATGAAGTAGACAAGGTGTGGTATTATGGCCTCGCCACTCCCATATTCCACCCCAGCTCCTCGCATTTTGTCAAGTTGGAAAAAAACTGATAGGAAAATTTAGGAGTTGTGCAAAAATGTAGGGACTTTTCAAAGCAATTTATTCCAGAAGCAAAATTGCTTTGATAAATTGATTGATCCTGAATCACATGTGCAGTAATAAATACCTTACAAGGTTTCTGGTAAAGTGAAAGTGCAAAACTATAGCGTAAACCTCTAAAGCTTCATAATGTCAGATGTCATATCTTAATAGTAGTAATAGTATTACTAAATACCTTACTCTATTTTTTGGACTTTCGGACACACCAGGGTAAAAGATATATCCATAATCAGAAGCATACACACATCAGAAGCCATGCATATTAATTTATTTAATATTCAGGTAATGTGTTGCAGATGTCTTGAATAGATTGTAGGGGTGCGAGACTGTTAGAAGGGACGCCACAGAGCAGGAGGTTGCAATAATCCAGACGGGAGATAATAAGGGCATGTACTAGGGTACAACTGTGCCACATTGAAAGCTAGCAACAGTAACTCACCACATTGCCACCCACACTCACCGCAACAATGCCAGTCACACTGACCACTACAATGCTACTCACCGTGCACCACCAAAACAGAAGTCACAAAGATCACCACCAGACAGATGGTCACGTAATATTGCTAGCTATAGTGTCCACACATTTACAGGAGCTCACCAGACAGCCGATGTGTGGAGAGTTGTGACAAATTACTTGTAAAGTGTTAAAACTATGGCCCTGATTCATCACAGGTCATGGTGAAGTAAGACGCTCCTGGTGCAGGCCTCTCCATGAATCAGGAGTGTCTGACAAGATTTCTAGCATAAGGAATGCCACAGCTCATCAACAATTAGATGAGCTGTTGTATCATGACCCTTTTACATCCTCCTCCTGACCCCACTCTGCTCATTTTGCCGAAGCTTGGAGAAATTGGTGTGACAATGACAAAACTCTCAACAGTTTGCACCCTAATTTTGTGACTTTTCAAAATTATTTTAAGTTTTCAATTTCTATAATTTCCAAGAAAAATACAATAAAAAGCTATTAAAATTAGTATGTACCCAAACTAGTATCATTTAAAATGTCAGCTTTAAATGAAAGACCACAAGCCCTGACAGAAGTCTACTGATAAAAGAGTAGAAAAATTTATAGGTTTCAGAAAATGGTTACAAAATTCAAAATTATTTTTTTTTCCAAATTCATTTTTTTCTCCATCACTTGAAAAAAAAAGCAACTATAAGCTTGGCATTGTCAAAATTATATTGCCCTGGAAAATTGTGTTCCCAGTTATGTTGCCAGACAGTGGATCAAAATGTAAAGCTTGTGAACCCCAATGCAAAATCTCCAACAAGGCCCCCTAATATAATTGGTCTGTAATAGAATTGGTCTGTTCAGATGGGCCAAGAGGACCATTTGGGCCCCTTGGATTCCAGTGCAAGGGTGTAAAATCTCTGCACCTGCTATAGATTTACCCGTGTTGCCAAATCACTTTTACAGCACAACAATCACAGAATTGTGGGGTATTTTTTTCACCATTTTACAACACTTGGAATTTTTTTCCCTTCGTTCAGTGAAATCTATGGTGAAAACAATGGTATAATTCAAAAGTACAACTGGTCCCAAAAGAAACAAATCCTAATATAGCTACATCATTAGAAAAATAAAATGCAAAAACAAAAGATTGCCAAATGCTTAACCCCTTAAACCAATTTCATATATACATATGTGTTAGTGGGGGTGATCAAGGGGTTCCTGAGCTGTGGTCTCTCCACACAAGAAAGATAGCAGCTTTATTAATGAGCCAACTTATGCATGTAACAGTCATGGCCTGAGATTACCTGCAACTGTGGTTGTTAACCATTTAAATGCCACTGTCAATCTCTAATGCATATCACTATTTGTGCTTAATGGCTCCCAGCAGCCCCTAGTGATAATATCGCAGGTTCAAGTTCACTAGGTGAGTAAGAAATGTAAAAAACTATATAGAGCACTCCTCTATTCCCCCATTCAGAAGAAATAAAAAATAAACAGTTGATATCAAATCATAAATATAATTTATGAAATCTTATTTCGGTAAACGCTTTTACATGGAAAAAATCAAAAAGCCAAAAATGTGGGGTTTTTTTGGGGTCACCCCTTTTCCCTAAAAAGAATCCCCCAAAAAAGCTAATTAAAACATTGTATGGAACCGAAAAAGGTTTACATTATTTGTCAGCTCTTCACACAAAAAACAAGCCCTTACCAAGCTTAATTGATAGAAATATAAAAACGTTACAAGTCTTGGAAAAAAGTGACATAATACACAATTTTATTTTTTTTTCATGAATTTTAGAATTTTTTTTTTAAACTTGAATAAAAAGAAAATCTGTACAAGTTTGGTATGGCCATAATCATACACAGCTGGAGAATCATGATTCAGAGTAACCTTTATTACATAACTATATAATATACGCTGTAAAAAAAAAAAACAAAGAACATGAATGAATTGCACTTTTTCCTAATTTCACCACAACTGCATTTTTTTTCCCAGTTTGTCAGTACATTTAATAGTAGAATAAATAATATTTTTTAAAACTTTAACTTGTCCTGCAAAATGTTTCCATCCTACAGCTAACATTTTGATGGCCTCTCATAATTCAGAAATATGGCAGCAAGTGGTCATCCTTTTGCTGAATCCTCAAGGAAGTCAATTACAACAAAATTTGCATTTTGGCAAATGTGATTTGTTGTAATATTCTAGTAGAATTCAATTCCTTGTGAATTTATGCCCTTATCTCTACTCTCCATCACAGACATGACTCTGTTTTGCATTTAAACCAACAAAAGTACCATAAATTGTTTAATCAGTGGTTCTGGCTCCACATACAATATTGCTCAATGTTGTGCAATATAGCTTCCACAGCCAAGACTCATTAGGAGTCAGAATTTTAAGAACACTAATAATAACATCATGGCTTTATTTTACTCAAAAGACTCAATTTCATATTTCTGTATTCAAACATTGACATATATTAAAATAATTAACTGCACAAAAATAATGAGGAATTAACACTTTTAAACCACAAAGTCCCCAAAAATTTAATGATCACCATATACCACATAAAGAATAAATTACCCAGCAAAAGTATCCAGTGGACGAGGTATAGATAATGGCCTGGGACAGCTCATAGAGTCCCATGGCTTTCAGTATCATCTCTATGCTGATGATACGCAGATCTACCTCTCTGGACCTGACATCACCTCCCTACTAACCAGGATCCCACAATGTCTGTCTGCTATTTCATCCTTTTTCTCTGCTCGATTCCTAAAACTGAACATGGACAAAACAGAATTCATTGTCTTTCCTCCTCCTCACTCAACCCCCCCACCTGACATATCCTCAATGTCATTAGCTGCTCACTTTCCCTAGTGCCACGCGCTCGCTGCCTGGGAGTAACCCTAGACTCTGATCTCTCTTGCAAGCCACACATCCAAGCCCTTTTCACCTCCTGTCGCCTCCAACTCAAAAATATTTCCCGGATCCGTATATTCCTTTCTCAAGAAGCTGCAAAAACCCTAGTACATGCCCTTATTATCTCCCGTCTGGATTATTGCAACCTCCTGCTCTGTGGCGTCTCTTCTAACAGTCTCGCACCCCTACAATCTATTCTAAACTATGGTGCCCGGCTAATCCACCTATCCCCCCGCTACTCCCCGACCTCTCCTCTCTGCGAATCCCTTCACTGGCTTCCCATTGCCCAACGACTCCAGTTCAAAACACTAACCATGACATACAAAGCCATCCATCCACAACCTGTCTCCTCCCTACATCTGTGACCTAGGCTCCCGGTACTTACCTGCACGTAACCTTCGATCCTCACAAGATCTCCTTCTCTACTCCCCTCTCATCTCCTCTTCCCACCATCGCATCCAAGATTTCTCCCGTGCCTCCCCCATACTCTGGAATGCTCTGCCACAACACATCAGACTCTCGCCTACCTTGGCAAGCTTCAAAAGGAACCTGAACACCCACCTCTTCCGACAAGCCTACAACCTGCCATAACCCTCAGTCTGATACAGCGCCGCACTATCAGCTCTACCCTCACCTACTGTATCCTCACCTATCCCTTGTAGACTGTGAGCCCTTGCGGGCAGGGACCTCTCTCCTCCTGTACCTGTTTGTGTCTTGTATTGTTTATGATTATTGTAGTTGTCCCTATTATGTACACCCCTTTCACATGTAAGGCGCCATGGAATTGATGGCGCTGTAATAATAAATAATAATAATAACTGTACAGACACAATAAAGAGGATACGATTTCATGAAAAATGACAAACATGCTATGTACTGTGCAGTTTCAGTGCATTTATTCTCTGGAAGCTTCCATGTGGAGCTTGAAGAAATGTATGTTAAAAACACAGTTGCTTTTTTGAAAGGCAGAGTCAAAACATTTATGTATTATTACAAAAAGCATTAAAAATGCTGCTTTCATTCTGCACCAAAAAAACCCCATCAAAATAAAGGCATTAAAAAAACGAGCAAAAAAATGCAATGAATAGAGATTATTATTGCTTACTCTGTTGTGGAAACTTACAAATAATGAGCAGATAAAAAGCAGCAGAAGAAAATGCAGCTTTTACATTACGTGTGAACACAGCTGCAGTTACATTTTATGACATTTTTAGAAGTTTAACGGAGAAAAAAATTAATAACGCCATTTTGCTTAAACCATCTACTGATCAACAGAAGGATCCATGTGGCAAACGCCTTAGAAAGTCCAATCCTGTGGAGCCCTGGTGAACCCATGCCGCAAGGAGATCTAAAGTCTGATCATTCTGACTTGGAACCTTAGCAGTGATCACCTGTAGAGCGCTGATGATACATACCTAGACGTAGGAGACCTAGTCTCTCCAAACCCCTATGGGACTTCATTCACAGACATAGGGATCCATTGGATCGAGGATCCATCCAGAAGATGGCTGCATCACAGGTACAGTTAGTCGGGCACAACCCACGAGTATTGGCGGCATTACCCCAGGTGCACTCCGATGTGGTCTCGGCAGTCGGCAGGCTGCAATATTGTGGAGTGCTGGGTTCTACTAGTCTGATACTGGGGAAGGCACGTAATACCTTGACTCTTTTGCTATATGCTTTTTTAAAACAGTACTGTATGAACTACACCTAAACTGGCCTAATTAGTGTTCACTGACTAGGGCTAAATTTCCTCGGACTTCTAGATCCTCTGAATCACTAATAGTTTATAAAGAATCTCCCTGTGACTTCAGTGGACATATATTAGTCTAAACAACCTAGTAGAAACAGTGGATGGTAGCCACCGGCCAGTGCCGTATCCACAAACAGTATGGGAATATTAAATTACTGGATCACTATTTCAAAGTTGCAAAACCTAAAAAATACAATTTTTCCTGTTATAAATATTAAAACATTGTTATTGACCATGCAATTTTATTGCATGACTTTTGAGCTATTAGCTATGTAAGATCCTTTTTCTAGGGTTATATTTACCAATTTCTGGTAATGGCAATATTGTTATTTTATTGTTTTAAGTAATTACTGTTCTATTAAATACAACTTCCTATTAGCACAGATTTTATTTATTTATCTTAAAATTTTATGAGCAAATAGAGGGTATTTACTGTAAATCTTGCTGCTGAGGAAGCTGAAGGGGTACCAGAACTTATTTCTTATTTTGTAAGAGTGCATTAAAAATTTAATTCAAATAATTGTTTTGGATTATTGGATTATATTCTAGCAATTTTATAGGAAGAAAAAAAATCAGATTTTTATATTACCCCTTGAATATAGGTACAAAAAAATGCAGATGTATATCATTTATTTATATGTATCAATAATTTAGAAGAATACAATCAGTGTAAGTTGTGGCTCTAAAGCTTTTGCTCCTGCCTCCAATGATACAGGTTGGACGTTCAAATCCAGGAGAAATCAGATTTTAAGAAAAAAGAAAAATAAGTTGCAAAATTGAATGAAAATGTGTACAAAGGAGAGAGATTCCAGATACCGAAGAGAGAACCCGAGGATCGGTGTTCAATGTTCGTACCTAACACAAACTTTAAAAAAAAAAAAAAAAGACTGTGTTAGGAGATCGGGTGCTTCACGTATGCACCCCACTCACGTGAGCATCACTGTACTCAGGTACGCTCAGTGCTCAGCAGCTTGCAGTGCTGGTCGGCTCGCACTGGGGGTAACAACTGCATGATTGGATGTAGTCTGCACAAAAAGTAATTGAAAAACCGCACCCATCCCAGGAAGTGATCTTTTTGTGGCTGGTTGCATGTGGGCAGAGACTCAAACTGCCCAATTAGTGACTTCTATTGGGTTTCAGGTCAAGTCCGGGTCCCAAACCAAACTTTGTCCAAAGTCCAGCAGCACCCACCGAACCGAATTTCCAAGGGTCAGCTCAGTCATCTCTAATGCCAGAACCACACCCTAAAATCAGCAGAAGACGACTTTGCTAGGACAGCAGACCAGCCCACCCAATTAGGACTGTCCTGCTGGATCCAGACATAGGGAAAAAATAAAACAAATAAAGAAGCACACATAGGGTGGGTAAGTACTGGTAACAAAGGAGACCCACATAAATTTGGAGTGCTCACCTTAAGAGGTTCTGTCAGGTGGGCACAACTCCTCAATTAGTTAAAACATGATTGCGCCTCTATCTTGCATGCACAGCTGAGCATGCCAAAAAACAAAACCAAGTGGTAACAATAATGTATCCAGTCATTTGTAGGGTATTTGCCAACTTATCTCCAAAACAGACCTGACACAAGGTAATTAAAAAGTTCTTCATTAAAATGTTAGTACACAATGCGTTTCTGGACTCAGGTGGATATCTCTGCCACATAGAAAAGGGGCCTTTGAGCCCAGAAACGTGTTGTGGTCTGAGATTTTTATAAATATTTCTAATCACCTTGCACCAAGTCTGTTTTGGAGTTTAGTTGGGAACTACCCAACAAACGCTTGGATACATTACTGCTGGATCTGAGACCGTTGGGAGTTAGCTGATCAGTATTCACCCTTATTTGTCCAGTGCATATCAATGTTTTGTTTTCTTGTGCTTCACTGTCAATTGTATGCACATCACATCTGATATTTATATTTGTAGCTAATACTGAGAAAATGTTATTAATAGTAATTTTTATTACTAACCACTGAACCACCTAATACCAGCTGCGTTCATAGAAAATATTTCTTCTTTAAAGATACTGTATTTTCTGAAATGAACTGTTAAAATACCTTTCTTCTAAATGGGAATATAAATCCCTTCACGACATTGGCTACACTTGTATTGCGCATGGAAGTGGGTGTATTGATCTGTCTCACGGTATGTTACAGCCAGGCCCTGCTGCTCAAACTCTGACAGCAGGCTTTAACACATGCTGGCATGGAGGTGTGTAATTTTAAGTGCCGATCAGCGCATCTGCGATGTGATTGCAGGTCGCCGATAGATTGCTATAACAACAGAGGTCTGCTGAAGACCTCCATGTTTGTCATAACAGCGGTCCTTTGAAAACCTGCCTGTGGCCTACTTTCAAAGGACATAGTGATTTCTGCTATATACAACAATGCTATGGCATTGATGTATATAGCACAAGCGATCAAATGATCACAGGTTATAGTTTCCTAAAAGGACTATTAAAAAGAGTGAAAAGTAAAAAAAATGTTTTGAAAACATACACATAAAAGTTAAAATCATTCCCATTAGACACATTAAAAATAAAGATAAAAAAAATAAAAAATACACATGTGGTATCCACACATTCAGAAAAGTCAAATATCTCAAAATATGAAAATAGTTAACATAATCGGTCAATACTATAAAGAAAAAAATATATGCTAATATTACGTGTTTTTTGGTTGCTTCTTTGTCAGAAAAAATGCTGTAACAAGTGATCAAAATATCATATCAATTCCAAAATGGTATAATTAAAATATAATCTCGTTCCACAAAAAAGAGGCTATCACATAGCTCCATTGACTGAAAAATTAAAACAGTATGAGTCTTGGAAAATAGCAACACAATCTACAAATTTTTTTTGCAAACTTCAAATTTTTTGTTACCACTAACATAAGAGAAAAACTGAATATGTTTGGTATCACTGCAATTGTACTGATGAGGAGAATCATATTTTGAAGTTCTTTTTACAATAAAATGTACATTGTGAAAACGAGTCCCCAAAAAAGTTAGAATTCTGGGGGTTTTTTTTACAATTTCTCCACATTTTAATTTTTTTTTCCCATTTTACAGTACGCTATGTGGTAAAATGTATGGTGTCATTCAAAAGTATATGTTGTCCCACAAAAAAACAAGCCCTCATATGTTTATGTGGACATAAAAATAAAAAAAATAGTTATAGCTCTGGCAAGAAAGGGAGGAAAAATTAAACTGCCAAAATGTACATTGTGGTCCCCACATAGCTTTCTCATGAGCCAGATCAGACACCCCCATACTTTGCACTGACGAGGGGCAAGCACCCCGAAACACCATGTCTGCAAATTGGGATTCTGATCTGGCTTATATATCCTGCGTCATATTGCAAAGGATTGTTGAAAATCCACTTGTGACTTTTAGGATCGCTACTTCCAATAGGTGGCGCTGTGCTAGAGTTTGTCTCCTTTACTGGAGAGACAATTTGAATACTGCCAAAATGAAAATTATGCAACGGGGATAGAGGGGAGGTCAGGTCTAAAATGTCAAGTCTGCAGTTCCTCTTTACAGTACACTATGTGATTGTAGACTTTTGAATCCTCATATCACACCCACTGTGCACTGTGAGAATATTCTTTACTGTCAGAGTTAGGGGTACTTCTCACATAGCGAGATCGCTGCTGAGTCACAGGTTTTGTGACGTACCAGTGACCTCATCAGCGATCTCGCTGTGTGTGACACTAAGCAGCGACCTGGCCCCTGCTGTGAAATCGCTGATCGTTACACACTATTCTGGTTCATTTTTTGCTCGTTAGTCTCCCGCTATCCAACACACATTAGCGTGTTTGACGGAGGGAGACCAACGAGCACCGACTCTGTGTAAGCAGCGTACACTAGTAACCAGGGTAAATATCGGGTAACTAAGCAAAGCGCTTTGCCTAATAACCCGATATGTACCCTGGCTACGTGTGCAAGGAGCCAGCGCTAAGCAGTGTACGCTGGTAACCAGGGTAAATATTGGGTAACCAAGCAAAGTGCTTTGCTTAGTAACCCAATATTTACCCTGGTTACCAAGCACAGAGTCGCTGGTGGCTGGTCGCTGGTGAGGTCTGCCTGATTGACAGCTCACCAGCAACCATGTAGTGACGCACCAGCGATCCTGAGCAGGTCATATCGTGGTCGGAATCGCTGGTACGTTGTTTAGTGAGATGGTACCCTTAGAAAAGGCAGTCATGAGGCCGTGAGTGTTTGATATGTATACTTCCAACTGGAATCCAACTATAGGGTGCAGCCTAGCACCCTATAACACTTGCATTGAGGGATGCTACACCCACATAGTCAGACATCACAGAATGACTATAACACCGCAGAATGGCTCTAACATGATGTGCGATGTGAGGAGTCACAAATTTGCAGCCACATAGCATGACTGTTGGTTTGTCATTTTAGACTGGACAACCCTTTTAAGAACACCTAGAGTGACGCATCATTTATCCAGTCCATTAGATTTCCTGTCTAATTTGAATTGTAATTTCTCTCAGACTTTTATATGAACTATAATGTCTATGATGTATTGGCTTCAGTTTAGATAAGTATTTTGTTTACACTGTGCACAAAAATGGTTATCATGTATATCTCAAAGCAAAACATGCCAAAGGGCAAATAAATACCATTAAGCATGATGAGCAATCTATTCAAGTATTGTAAGTAAATCCGAGTAAGGCTGTGCTCGCATGTTCTGTATTCATTACATTTTCAAATCCATTTGGAAAATGTAAAAACTGATCCATTAATGGATTGAACAAACAGATCACTTTTATAACCAACCCCTTAACAGATCCGTTGTCATTATAGTCAATGGAACCTATAACGGATCCGTTATAATTTTATATATCTAGCGAGGTAGAGAGAGATAGATAGATAGATAGGGTTGATGCCAGCTGGCATCAAACACTGGTATTAGGAATTGGTGGGTGTCTAGCAGAAATCCACAATACTAATCCAGTAGATGAAAAAAGAAAATAAACTGAGCTGCTAAGACATGGGGCAAACTCATGAGGTCATCTCAGGTAACTCCAGTGAATGTCACCCAGCAGTGTGTGAGTCTGCAGTGAGTGCTCTCACAGTCAATGGAGAATGTTTTATTCTTCATTGACTGTGACAGTGAGTATGGGATCATCCTGGGACCCCTTATTGGATTACATCAAATGTGGATTAGAGATCTTATAGGGAAATAAATTGGTGAAAGAGGGTGTCTCTTGTCTTTATTTCTTTACTAATTTCTCTCTTTATGTTTTTCAGGTTTCGCTTTTGGGATTGTCGTGGGACGTCGCTGTGGATTACTTCGAAACTCTTTTTGGCATTTTTTTAATAAATTGGTGAACAATGGCTTAAGTTTGGGGTTTTTTTGTTCAAATATTTTTTTTTCTTTTAAGTACAACTGGAATAAGTAATATGGGTGTCTGCTAGATGCCCACAACTTACTAATACCAGGGCTTGATGCCAGCTGGCAATTCACATCTAATGGATGTACAGTGGAACCTTGGTTAACGAGAACAATCCATTCTGGGGTTGTGCTTGTCAACCAAGTTACTCGTTAAGCAAAGCAAGATTTCCCATAGGAAATCATTGCAATGCAGACAATTCGTTCCACAACTTGTTAAATGTCCCATCCTGGTCCCCTATTTTGCCATTCTACACACGTACAAACACGTACAAACACGCACAAACATGCACAAACACGCACAAACACACAGAAACGCACACACACATATTATGCTCACCTTACCTTCCATTCCATCGCCGGTCTCCTGGGACTTGCTGTTCACTGGCACGGAATGTGTATTGGGTAACCATCACGACGAGGGAGGAACTTCCGCTGCCAGAGCGCTGACGTCAAAGGCAGGAACGCTTGCCTCTGATTGGCCAGTGCGCTGCCTTTGAGTAGCAGCTGAAAGGGGAAGTTCCTGCCTCGTCGCGATGCTTGCCGAATGCTGATACACATCCTATACTGGCAAACTACAGGACCCAGGAGGCCGGTGATGGAACGGAAGGTACACATATTATGCTCATCTTACCTTCCGTTCCATAACTGGCCTCATGGTTCTTGTAGTTCGCCGCGACGTTTCCTCCCTCATCACGATGTACCGGCGAACTATAAGAACTATGAGGCCGGCGATGGAACAGAAGGTAAGGTGAGCATAATACTGTATGTGTGTGCGTGTTTGTCTGTGTTTTGTGTGTGATTGTGTGCGTTTGTGTGGACTGCAAGTGCGGGTTAGAGCGCGGTGGATGTACGGAACCGGAAGTGTGGGCGGTGAGTATTTTGCTCATACAGCAAAGCTTTCTCGTAAACCAAGTTACAAATTTACAGAAAGCCTTGCTCGTTAGGCAAAATACTCGCTAACTGGGTTACTTGTTAAGTGAGGTTCCACTGTATTACTGTTCCAATGTATTACTGGAAAGGGACTAATAACCATGGCCTTTGTCATCCTAATAATATCAGTTCCCAATTGTCTGTTGTCCCTTGCCTGGTTTTTGAAAAAGGGGGAGACCCCATGCTATATAGTTTAATTGTTTATTCAAATAATTTAAAAAAATAACAGTGAGATCCCCTCTATTTTGGATAACCAGCCAAGTGACAGCTGATAGCTGAGGGTTGCTGCTGTACCTGCGCTGGATATGAAAATTGGGGGGAGCCCACGTCTTTTTTTTACAGATAATTTGTAGTTCACTTAAACAGCTGTCCAAGCTCTCTATCTATCTATCTATTTATCTATCTATCTATATATCTATTATCTATCTATCTATCTATCTGTTCAATTTATCTACTTAGCTTTCTATTCATGTATCTAGCTATCTAGCTATCTATTTTATCTATCTAGCAATCTATCTATCTAGCTAGCTATATTAGACAATAACAGATCCGTCAACAGAACCATTGAATATAAATATAATGGATCTGTTAATTGATCCGTTATAAAAGTGATCCATTAACGGATCTGTTTTTAAATTTTCTAAACAGATTAAAAAATAGAATGATTAGTTAACACAGCCTTACTGAGTACTTGGGGGCAGGAGTCTATTGGAATATAGAAAGAATTGTAACGGTAAACATAATTATTTTTTACTGCATTGATTTTCATTGGACGATTACTTATTCCACCAAATATCTCTGTAATTCTGGTCTTTACCAATGAATAGTACTGTATTCAATTTTCCTTCAAAGTAAAAAAAAATATGAGATTCCTTTTAAAAGAGAACCTTATTACATTCCTGAAATTTTGATAAGTAATGTTTTCTGCAGACTCTATTTATTCTTAATGGACAGTTTAGGAGCAGTTCTTCCTGACTATGATCTATAGCAGGTCTCCTAGCACAAAATATGGTGTTATTTGTGTGAGGAAAGGATAAGATTTTATAATAAAAATAAACTTGACATGTTAGTATGAGTCTAGTAATATTTGTACTTAATAACCTGTTGGTATCACAAATTATTTCTAATGCAAATCTTCAAAAAAATTGATATTGAGAGGCTTATGGAAAACCTGCAGTGCTAAGATACAATACATCTAATTGTTTCAAATATTTCCTTACTTGCACTTGTAGTTTTCTGGAGTAAAACTATGCTGGTGTGGAAACTGGGAATCCCACCGCTGACACACAATCCCATCGTAGGTTGTCCTCGCAGTTCCTCGATAGCCTTTTCCTTGACTCTTTACACAATCTGTAGTAATATTAGTGGGATCGATGATGCTGTGTGCTGAAATATAACAACATTAGTACAAGGTTATTTCACTTTTCTATGTTGAAGTAAACTATGCTCCTTGTTGTTGCAGGCAGAAGACTTATTTTCTCATTCTGTAATAGAATGGTAAACCATAGCCCATCAAGACAGGACACCCCATAATCTGTGACCTCGGAGGTGACCAAATCTACTTCATTCCTAGGTCACAATTAGACCTTATATCTTTCTTACAAATCAAAATAAAGCCCCAATGCCATTAAAACTAATGGGCAGCTGTTGCCATATCCAGGACATAAACATCTGGCATAAATGCTTATATTGTTATCCATGACATTTTTTTAATGTATTATATTTGTTTTGGCAATCTTATTCTAAGGGATGCCAGATTATGTTTACGGCATGTTTATTTTCTGGACATTATGTGCATTTATTTTCTGGAAAACAGTATAGTTCAAAAAATCTTTTGTTCACTGGAGTAATTTTCTATTGTGTCTAGCATGACATTTTCAGGAATTAACAGGAAGATACTTCTAACTTTCCAGATGTGTCTACTCTCATTTTTCTATAAATACTCCAATTCTCCAATTTTGTTCATTGTCATAATGTGGGAGCTAACAATCTCTGGAATCTAGAGATATATCATAATGAATTATCTAATGGCTTTAAAGGGAACCTGTCAGGTGCAATATGCACCCAGAATCATGAGCAGTTCTGGGTGCATATTAGTGATTCCTGCCTAACCGTCCCTGTATACACTACCATCGATAAAGAGATCTTTTGAAAAAGTGTTTCTAAAGATCTTTTAACTTATGCTAATGAGAGCAGGGACCCAAGCTTGTTTCTCCCCTTAACTAGTCGGCCCACATAGCAGCTCCTGTCAGTGTACTAATATGCTAATGAATACGCAGCGACACCACACATACCTCACTGTTTATGGCAGCCGGTGGAGGATGGATGCACACTGGGTATGACCCGGAGTCCTCAGCACTTCTGGTCATGTGCATTGTAACTCACTGAAGCCGAGAAGCTTACATCTGGTATCAGTTTAGTGAGCATGATCAGAAGTTCCGGGTACTTCGGATCATGTGCAGAGTGCATCAATCCTCGTCACCCGCCATGAACAGTGAGGTACGCGCTGCGTATTCATTAGCATGTTAGTACGCCCACAGGGGTGTGCTAGCATGCTATGTGGGCCGACTAGCTAAGGGAACAAATGCCCTCGGGACTAATACCCTCCCTCATTAGCATAAGATAAGAGATCTTTAGAAATATTTTTTCTAAAGATCTCTTTATTTATGCTAGTATATAAAGGGACAGTTAGGCAGGGATTAGCAATATGCACCCAGATCTGCTCATGGTTCTGGGTGCATATTAACATGACAGGTTCACTTTCATAGATAATCTAAAAAAATGTATAATATATGATAGAATAGAATAAATAGATAAGTAATCTCACACAGCTCCATAAAACATCTTGACATTATGACTTGAAGACATTCAGACCTTTGTCTTTCTCTGTTGATCAACAAACACCAAAATAGAGTGTATCTCATAGATTTAATGCACAAAGAGTACATTAAATTCTCGAAGAAACAACACAGGTTCTCAATTTAACTAAGGGCATCAACAGAACATAGCACAGCGAAAATACTGATCTACAAGCAACAATTATTGCTTTCACAAAACAAATTGTTCAAATTCTCAGATGGTTAAACATTCCATGTAACAATGAATAAGTCATACCATATATTCAAAGATGTAAGCAAGCACCATATGCAGATGTAACACAAAAACCATTACAAGAATTAGGGATGCTAATGGTTAATTTGAACAATTAGATTAGGGTGATTAATAGAAATGAGCAAACCTGAGGTTCAAGGTTTGAGGTTCGGGTTCGAAAAATCGACTTCACAAAAAAACAAAGTTTGGGTTCGAAGTTCAAGAGAGCTATAAGTGCAAACCACTCAAGCGAGCAGCGCTGGGCTTGGGTATGATTGATGCTCAGCTCTGTGCGATCCATGTGCAGTGTTTGAACGGCTCGCACTGGGGGTAAAATTAGCGTGATCAGATGTAGTGTGCACACACAAAAGAAACTGAAAAACCCCACCCACCAGCTCCCGGACGTGTTCTGATTATGGCTGGCTGCATGTGGGCGAAGACATAAACTGCCCAATTACTGACTTCTATTGAAGTTTGGTTCAAATCAGGGTCACAAACCAAACCTTATCTAAGGTTCGAATGTCCCATGCGAACCCAACTTCCAAAGGTTCGCTCATCTCTAGTGATCAATAAGAAAAGACCAAGGAAACTGTATCTCTGTAAGCCACAATCTCAAGATATTATATGGAGTAGTGGGAGGTTAGTTATCAAATTCTATCATGTATTGTATATTTTTAGACTTTGCATTAAAGTCTGCTTTGCACTATTCATCATATTATATATGTACATTCCAGATATTGTCTATGTTAGCTCTTTAGTGTACTTTTTGCTCTGGTTATTAGAGTTTCTACACCCTCTATTATTTGTGTGGGCGTGAGATTTATTGACACAACATGCTAATAAAACACTTGAAACAGACTGTGACTAATATAACATCCCACTGGTTTGGCTACAAATAGACAGTGTTTCCGATTCATCCAGCAGTTTTTGCCAGTTTTGAAATGTTTCAATATTTTTGCACAACTCAAAGTTGCCGAAACATTCTGCAACTTTTGTAATTTTTAAATCAGAGGCATTGCCAAGTGCATTCATCATGAAAGTGTTACAAATTACGACTGAAATGAACGCCATAGCCTGACTGGCGTACATTTTTGCTGGTGACACACGGAAGTTGACACAGACGACAAATTCATGACTCTTACTGAATTTGACACATCTTTAGAGTTGAGCGCGGTTTGCGGTTCGAGGTTCTCCAGTTCGCGGTTCGAGTGATTTTTGGGGGTGTTCTAGATCGAACTAGAACTCGAGCTTTTTGCTAAAGTTTGATAGTTCTAGTTACGTTCGAGAACGGTTCTAGCAGCAAAAAGCAGGGCTTTTTACAGCTACAGTGTGCAGGAGCCATTGCTGGCAGCCTGCGGTAAGCTGGTAACCAAGATAAACATCGGGTATCCAAGCAAAGTGCTTTGGTTAGTAACCCGATATTTATCCTAGTTACGTGTGCAGGAAGCCGACACTTCCCCACTCAGCTCGCTCCGCCCCCTCCTGCACGCGGCATGTACACATACATACACACACACTCACCTGCCCCCAGCCATGCAGTCCACGACACTGACGTCCTTAGCGCCACATGACCCCGCTAGGCTCCACCCACTTTGCACTCCGCCGCCAGCATACATGGCTCTGCCCACCTGGCACTCTGCACACATGGTCCCGCTAGGCTCCGCCCACCTGACACTCTGCACACATGGTCCCGCTAGGCTCCGCCCACCTGGCACTCTGCACACATTACCTCGCTAGGCTCCACCCACCTGGCACTCTGCACACATTACCTCGCTAGGCTCCACCCACCTGGCACTCTGCACACATTACCCCGCTAGGCTCCGCCCACCTGGCACTCTGCACACAATACCCCGCTAGGCTCCGCCCACCTGGCACTCTGCACACATGGTCCCACTAGGCTCCGCCCACCTGACACTCTGCACACATTACCCCACTAGGCGCCGCCCACCTGGCACTCTGCACACATGGTCCCGCTCGGCTTACCTGCGGTGATGAAGTCCCGACTTCAGCACTGTCGCTGTCCTCCATGGCCGCCGCTTGTCACATCACCTTCTCTCGCTTCCGACCCGAGACTGACTAGCGGTGACGTCACGGGCTGCTCACGATACTTGGCTGTGAAGGCGGCGATCATTGAAGTCAGTGACAGGTGCTGTCAGCAGTGCAGGAGATCAGCGCAGGTAATGTACCTCGCTGACAGCAGCACTTGTCATGTCCTGCAGTGACGTGGGCTGACCCATTGATGATAGCTCAGGTCACTGCACTGCTCTCCCAGCCAATGGGGAACATCCTGCTCTTCATTGACTGGGACAGTGTGTATCGTCATGGCAACCCCTTGGATTACACCAGACCTGGATTTGTTTTTCTTTCTAATAAATTGGTTAAAGAGGGAATGTATTGGGGAGTGTTTTTTCAAATAAAAATGTGTTTGTCGTCTATTTTTTTTTATTACTGACTGGGTTGGTGATGTCGGGTATCTGATAGACGCCTGACCTCACCAACCCCAGGGCTTGATGCCAGGTGACATTACACATCTGGTATTAACCCCATATATTACCCCGTTTGCCACCGCACCGAGGCACGGGATGAGCTGGGGCGAAGCACCAGGATTGGCGCATCTAATGGATGCGCCACTTCTGGGGCGGCTGCGGCCTGCTATTTTTAGGCTGGGGGAAGTCCAATAACCATGGACCTCCCTAGTCTGAGAATATCAGACCCCAGCTGTCTGCTTTACCTTGGCTGGTGATCCAATTTTGGGGGGACCAAAATTTTTTTTTTAAATTATTTATTTAATTTAAAATAACAGTGTGGGGTGCCCTCAGTTTTGGATTACCAGCCAAGGTGAAGCTGCCAGCTATGGTCTGCAGGCTGCAGCCGTCTGCTTTACCCTAGCTGACTACAAAAATAGGGGGAACCCTACGTCATTTTTTTTTTTTCATTTGTTTGGCTAAATACAAAGCTAAGCACCCCTTAGTGCCACATGAAAGGCACCAAAGGGTGCAAAATTACAAAATGCAGGAGAGTGGGACATTATGTGTCTTTCTGCCATTATAATGACAGAAAAGACTGATATGAAGTGTATAAGCACAAGAAAATCACCAGAGCGCTCTACGCTGTGAAAAGCAGTAAAAAAATGGCATTGTAGTGAACATGTGACCGTCTCATGTAGGTTGAAGCTATGGATCCTGGGTAAATTTATGTATTTTCCCTCCTTCAGTTTTTTTGCAGTACACAAAAAAAACGGAAGGCACACGGATGACAAACAGATGACATACGGACCGTCTACGAACGGAAACGGATGCCACACGGATGCACCCGTGAAAAAAAACGGACTGTTTTTTGCAGACCACAAAAATGGATCGGTCGTGTTAATGTAGCCTTATTCTGATCTGCCGTTTATAAACAGCAGGCAGAAATAAGTGAATAGCACCCCCCAGCGTCAGAAAATCTCCAGGGTTTCAGGGCAAGCTGAGACCCTGGAGATCATGATTCAGGACGGTTTTTCTGGTCCCCGCTCACGTGATCACAGGTATACACCGTACACTGATGATCACATTACAGTAAATGACAGTGTCGGTAAAAAATTATTTTTCTCCCATCTGGCATGAACAAACATGATAAATCTCCTCCCCGGTCCCCTCCGGTCCCCCGGTGTCGCTAAATTGCCCCCCTGATGCCCTCCCAGAAATCCAAGATGGCCACGCGCACAGCAGCGCGCCGGCCGCATTCACCCTACTCCTCTGATTTCTGTCGCATGTGCCATGACACATGCGACAGAAAACTCCTCCCCAGGCCCTGCCAGGTCACCCCCTATAACCCCACCGGTGTTCCCCAGTGTCCCACGGTACCTGTGCAGCGTTGATCCCCCCATGGCCCTCTCCTTCACAATAGACGCTGCCGCATGCACAGAGCGTCTGTCAGCTCAGCTTCCTGTGTTCAGACACAGTGAGTGGTGGTTATGAATCTGTAAGCTAAATGGACGGCATGGTGGCTCAGTGGTTAGCACTGCAGTCTTGCAGCGCTGAGGTCCTGGGTTCAATTCCCACCAAGGACACCATCTGCAAGGAGTTTGTATGTTCTCCCCGTGTTTGCGTGGGTTTCCTCTGGGTACTCTGGTTTCCTCCCACACTCCAAAGACATACAGCGCTATGGAATTAATAACACTATATAAATGAATAAATTATTATTATTACTGCAATGCCCTGCTCATGAGATAAGGAACATAATTGATCAGGAGAGCTATATACTACATTTCCAAATGGAGAGATTTGCTTTTATAGTTTCCCTGCTGAACGACTACCAAACATGAGAGTCCGTTATACGCCACAAGAAAACACATCTAAATAGCCAGCTCTGTTGTTAAGTATTCATTCAGCTGGATAACTGGACTTAAAGGGGTATTCCATCTCCAAGATCCTATCCCCAATATATAGTAGGTGGAATAGCAATAATATCAGCAAATACCAATATTTGGAAATAAAGAATAGTTCTCCTGATTAGGCATGCCCTTACCTCATGAGCAGGGCTTTGCAGCTTTGGTAGCAACCATTACGACATGGATTCTGCTGCTGTTGACCCGGGGAGAGTGAGTGCAGATTCATTGCACCCACACTCCTCACATGAAGGGTCTGCACTCCTAGAAAATGGGGGATACGTTCCCTGAGTGCCTCCCCCCATATTCTAGACGGTCCAGAGTCGTCGTGGGACCCCTTTATTTTTTTCTTACAATAAATTGGTGAAAGAGGGAATGTTTTGGGGACTGTTTTTTCAAATAAATTTCTTTTGTCGATTTTTTTTGTTAGTACTGACAGTTTATGATGTTGGGTATCTAATAGACGCCATGACATCACCAACTGCTGGGCTTGATCTCAGGTGACTTTACAGCTAGTATCAACCCGATTTATTACCCCGTTTGCCACTGCAACAGGGCTCGGGATGAGCTGGGGTGAAGTGCAAGGATTGGCGCATCTAGTGGATGCGCCACGTCTGGGGTTCCTGCGGCCTGGTATTTTTAGGCTGTGAAGGCCCAATAACTATGGACCTTCCCACCCTGAGAATACCAGACCACAGCTGTCCGCTTTACCTTGGCTGGTGATCCAATTTGGGGGGGACCCTACTTTTTTTGTGTAATTATTAATATTTATAAAATAATTATAAAAAAAGAGCCTGGGGGGACCTCCACATTGGATCTCCAACCACGGTAAAGCTGCCAGCTGTGGTTTTCAGGCTACAGCCGTTTGCTTTACCCTAGCTGGCTATTAAAAATGGGGGGACCCAACGTCATTTTTTTTTTAACTATTTTTTAAATAGAAAAAATTAATGGGCTTCCCTGTATTTTGATTGCCAACCAAGGTAACGGCAGGCAGATGGGGGTGGCAACCCATAGCTGTCTGCTTTATCTGCGCTGAGAATCAAAAATACCGCGGAGCGCTACATCATTTTTTTAAAGATTTATTTTTACAGCACTGTGATGTCCAGCAATCAAAATACAGGGAAGCACATTTTGTTTTCAGTTATTTAAATAAATAATTAAAAAAATATATATATGGGCTCCCGCTGCATTTTTTGTATTGCTAGCTAAGGGTAATCCAAGCAGCTACTGGCTGCTAACCCCCACTGCTTGGTGTTACCTTCACTGGCAATGGAAAATCCAGGGAAGCATTTTTTATTTTTTTTGCCAAAAAAGTACAAAAAAAAGACGTGAGCTTCGCCATATTTTTGTATGCTAGCCAGGTATAGCAGGCAGGTGCTGGAAGAGTTGGATACAGTGCCAGAAGATGGCGCTTCTATGAAAGTGCCATTTTCTGAGGCGGCTGCAGACTGCAATTCGCAGCAGTGGGGCCCAGAAAGCTCAGGCCAACCTGTGCTGCGGATTCCAATCCCCAGCTGCCTAGTTGTACTTGGCTGGACACAAAAATGGGGCGAAGCCTACGTCATTTGTTTTCTAATTATTTCATGAAATTCATGAAATAATAAAAAAAAGGGCTTCCCTTTATTTTTGGTTCCCAGCCGGGTACAAATAGGCAACTAGGGGTTGGGGGCAGCCGTACCTGCCTGCTGTACATGGCTAGCATACAAAAATATGGCGAAGCCCACATAATTTTTTCAGGGGGTAAAAAACTCCTGCATACAGTCCTGGATGGCGTATGCTGAGCCTTGTAGTTCTGCAGCTGCTGTCTGTATGTATGGAGAAGAGCAGACAGCAGCTGCAGAACTACAAGGCTCAGCATACTCCATCCAGGACTGTATGCAAAATTTTTTGCCCACCAAAAAAATGACGTGGTCTTCACTTTATTTTTGTATGCTAGCCAGGTACAGGAGGCAGGTACGGCTGCCCCCAACCCCCGGCTGCCTATTTGTACCCGACTGGGAACTAAAAATATAGGGAAGCCCTTTTTTTAATTAATTTATGAATTTTATGAAATAATTAAAAAAAAAAACGACGTAGGCTTCGCCCCATTTTTGTGTCCAGCTGGGTACAACTAGGCAGCTGGGGATTGGAATCCACAGCACAGGTTAGCCCAAGCTTTCTGGGCCCCTCTGCTGCGAATTGCAGTCCGCAGCCACCCCAGAAAATGGCGCTCTCATAGAAACGCCATCATCTGGTGCTGTATCCAACTCTTCCAACAGCCCTGGAGCCGGGTGGCTTGTTGGGTAATAATAAGTTAATACTGGCTTTGTTTTACTAGCTAGTATTAAGCCAGAGATTCTTAATGTCAGGCACGTTTGACCCGGCCATTAAGAATCTCCAGTAAAGGGTTAAAAAAAAGACACCACACAGAGAAAAAATACTTTAATAGAAATAAATACACAGACACATTAGAGACTCCATCTTTATTATCCCTTGTCAGCCCTCCACGATCCTGCTCTTCTGTCTTCTTTCCCCTTCAACACATGCAGCTCTGTCTGCTCCATCAGACAGCACAGCTGCATGGGGGAAGACGCTGTGCTCCGTGCAGAAATCACTCTGTGAGAGTGACCACAGGCTCCCGGCTGTAAGCGGTGGCACGGGTTGCCATAGCAACGCTGCTCCGATCACGTGATTCCGGTGCCGCTGCGTGCTGGTAGCGGGACATCCCCATTACCGCTACCAAGCACGTTGCTATGGCATCGGTGATCTCTGTGATTGACCGGCTGTGTCAGCCGGTCAGGAGCCGGCTTTTCCGGATGCTGGTAACTGCGGTAAACATCAGGTAACCCAGAAGCCCTTTCCTTGGTTACCTGATATTTACCTTAGTTACCAAGCGCAGCATCGCTTTCACGCGTGCTGCTGGCTGGGGGCTGTGGTCACTGGTTGCTGGTGAGATATGCCTGTTTGACAACTCACCAGCAACCCGTGTAGCGACACTCCAGCAATCCCTGCCAGGTCAGGTTGCTGGTGGGATCGCTGGAGCGTCGCTTAGTGTGACGGTACCTTAAGGGAACGGGGAAGCAGAGCGGGGAGTCGACTGTGTGCTAGAGCATGTCGCCGGTACACGGCGATACACAAACGTGCACCATGTAACAGAGAGATGCAATGACAGGTCCTACATGACGCGTCATAGTCAAGTGACCAGTCTGTAGCCAATGAGATAACAGGCACGTGACTGGTCACATGGCTATTTTTCACGTCACGATAGGTCCTACATCACTGCTGGCAGTGCTGGTTACCGGGAGGATTCAGCGATCATCGGATGGAATAGCGGCAGGTGACAGAGTGCAGGAGGGATCGCGGGGACCGGTAAGTGTTATGGCAATGTTTATTAACTGTATGTGTACATTTATAATGCGTTTTTATGTGTTTGTGATTGCGTCCCATTCTTTCCTATTGGTTCGAGTTCGGTTCGTCGAACGTTCGTCGAACCGAACTCGAATGGGACCTCGGTTCGGCGAACCGAGTTCGAGCCGAACCGCGGCTGGTTCTCTCATCTCTACACATCTTATACAATTACAATTTTCAGTAAGTATGGTGCACAAAAAAGGAATCAGGGCCATTTGGTATCTTAACATATCTAGAGAATTTTAAAATCCTTAATTTTTTTTCAAAGCTGGACAACTTGTGTCTCTACAAGAGGACAGATAAGGAGAGACATATTTGTAAGTCATGAGTCTATAATTTTTCAACTAGTGGGGTCAGAAAGTTGTGTTCATCTGGTTTGCAGAAGACAATAGGAAAAATATGTTGCTAATGATATGACAGTAGATATATTCACATATACTGTTTTTTTCCAGTACCTAGTGAAAAAAACATAGATAGATAGATAGGTAGATAGATTTATGTGTTTATTTTACCCATATATATGCATATGCACATATGTAGATAAATGCATATAGAAATAATGTGTCTAAGGCCCCCTTCACACATCCGTGAAACACGTGCGTGTTTGGCCCATTTCCGTATATACCGGAGACACGGCCAAACGTGCACCAATGTTAATCTATGTTTGAGGTCACCATGCGTTATTTCATAATGTTCGTGTGTCCGTGTCCGTGATCCGTATGTGTTTCCGTTTTGCACGGAAGCATAACCGTTTTCTGCACGGAACATGCACACGCAGACAGCAAGAAAGTCAATGGTTATGTGCGCACAATACGTGACACGGATGCATCTCTGTATGCTCCGTGTACGTTTTGTGCATTTTTCTAGCGCTGTCGGTCATTCTTTCTTTTCCTGTCTATGTCGGTCAATCTCCCTCAGTCCGTCGGTCGGTCTCTCTGTCTGTTTGTCGGTCTCTCTCTGTCTTGTCTGTCCCTCTCTCACTGTCTGTCGGTCAGTCTCCCCCCGCTCTCATACTTACCGTTCCCCGATCACTGCCACAGCACTGTACGGCTGTTCACTAAACTCCGGCTCCTTTTCCTCTTTTGAAAAAGCCGGCCGCTCATTAAACAATCTCATATTCCCTGCTTTCCCCGCCCACCGGCGCCTATGATTGGTTGCAGTTAGACACACCCCCACGCTGATTGACAGCTGTCTCACTGCAACCAATCACAGCCGCCGGGGGGCCGGAACTATACTGTGCAGTTAAAAAAATAAATAAATAATTAAAAAAAAAGACGTGCGGTCCTCCCCCATTTTGATACCAGCCAGGGTAAAGTCATACGGCTGAAGGCTGGTATTCCCAGGATGGGGAGCTCCACATTATGGGGAGCCCCCCAGCCTAACAATATCAGCCAGCAGCCACCCAGAATGGCCGCATACAATAGATGCGACTGTTCTGGGACTCTACCCGGCTCTTCCCGATTGGCCCTGGTGCGTTGGCAATCGGGGTAATAAGGAGTTAATGGCAGCCCATAGCTGCCAATAAGTCCTAGATTAATCATGTCAGGCGTCTCCCCGAGATACCTTCCATGATTAACCTGTAAGTTACAGTAAATAAACACCCCCCCGAACAATCCTTTATTAGAAATAAAAAACACAAACCAATTCCCTTGTAACCAATTTATTAACCCCAACAAAGCTCTCCATGTCCGGTGTAATCCACGGACCTCCAGCGTCGCTTCCAGCTCTGCTGCATGGAGGTGACCGGTGCTGCAGAAGACACAGCCGCTCCTGTCAGCCGCCGGAGTTTAGAGAACAGCTGTGCAGCGCCGCACCGGTGATCGGGGAACGGTGAGTATGAGAGAGGGGTACTCCATTCAGTCACTCTGGGGATTAGCGGTCACCGGTGAGTCCTTCACGGGTGACCGCTAATCAGGACGCGACACCCAGACACAGCCGCGGTATGACAATGAAGTCGGGTGAAGTTCATTCCAGTTCATTCTCTATGCGCGACTCTGTCTGCTATCAGCGGGTATTTATCTACGACATTGTGCATCACAAACACGCATAAATTCACATGGATAACACATACACATGTCAGTTATTTCTCTCACGCATAAACGGGCATCCAACACGCACACACGGCTAGAATACGGCATTCACACAGATGGCACACGGACACAAAAACGGAAAACGGACCCAAAAAACGGACATAACACACGTGCGTGTTTTTTCACGGACGTGTGAAGGGGGCCTCACAGACATTCAAATATTTTATTTAAAAATAAAAAAGGGTTTTTCCACTTTTAACTTCTTTATTCTCCAAAAGATTGGTTGCTCTCTGAAACTTTGTGTGCTGGAACTTGTAATAATTGTTTAATAATTGTTTATATGTGGGAAGGGAGGATCAAGTGTTAATTTCTTAGGCTGGAGTCACACTTGTGAGAGACTCGCGCAAGTCTCACATCGCATCACCCAGCATTGCCACACACTCTCCTGACTGGAGCGGGTCAGCTGCATGTATTTATATGCAGCTGAGATGCTCCTGTCAGGTGAGCTGCAGGCCATGTCGGGTGATGTGATGCAAGACTTGCACGAGTCTCTCACAAGTGTGACTCCAGCCTAATACAGCAACACACAAGAGAAATGAAGCGTTACACAGGTTCGTAGGCCTCAGTTCCACTTTTGTTTTGCACAGATGAGTGCAATCTAATAAAACATCAGATTGCACTTGCACCAGTGCAAACCTATGGGGCAGTGTCCATCTGCGATTGATTTCTCATGTTATAGTGGCATGAGAAATGAAATGCAGCATGCTGCGTTTGGCAGCTTGTCTTGGCTCACAGGGACCCATACAAGTTTATTGGTGCATGTGAAACATCGCACTGCACTCGGATGTCATCCAATGCAGTGCGATGTACACAGAGACAGGCAGCAGAGGAGATGGGGAGAAAGTGCTCCTTCCCTCTTCTCCGCACCTGTGATGCGATCTCAGGATCGGATCACAGTCACATGACCCCCAACTGACACCCGCAGCAGAGGGTCATTAGCATATTGCTTCCAATGCTCTCGCATCAGAAGCTACCATATGTGCAACTGGAACCGAGGCCTTATAAAAAGAATGGTGTCTGTGTAATACAGTACATAGAAGTGCTGTTTCCTCCGGAGTAAGCAGTGCTTTTAGTAGGATACAGCAGTAGGTGACACAATGACTCATCCAAAGAAACAAATGATAATGCACAGGCTAGTTAAAAATAAATTGAATAATATGACATATGTTCATGGAATCATAGCCAATTTAACAGCCATGATAAATGGCTGATTACACAATGGACAAGCAAAAAATAGTATTTCAGTGATTCCTGCCCAAAAATACATGTATTGTTCCATGTAAAAATGTTTGAGATCATAATCCTTTATTTGCTCTTTTGACAGTTGTAATACAATTTTGATCTATTCATACTATATTGTCAACAGTAGAGGGCGTTTTGCTTCTCATTTAACCTTACCATCCTCAGGATGGTTCAGATTTGTCACGTTGATGAAGAAATTGCAGAAGTCTGATTTTCACAACAATGGGGGTGTTTTTTTGTATCTTTTATAACTTTAAATATAAATGATATACGATATGTGACTCATTTCATCTTTTGGTCTCAAGATATTTCTTCAGAGCCATCCATAAAAATAGACATCCACTAGATCTCATCTTCACCCGCCTCTGTCTGTTTAACCTTATAACCACCTTTCCATATCGGACCACTATATACTTACATTCTCATACCTGTTTTTACTCCCCAAGTCCAGGAATTATCACAACATACAGAAACCTCTTACAACTAAGCATTCACACACTTTCTGACTCTCTTATAACATTGTTTTACCATCACTCCATACCACAGACACAGCTACAGTTTTTGAATATATCACAATGGCCTCATGTCAAATCTACCTCACTGGCCCAGATGTCACCACTTTACTGTACAGAAATCCAGAGTGCCTTATTCTTTTTCACATCATACCTTCCAAGTTTCAATCTCAACAAAACTGAACTCCTCATCTTTCCACAATCTCCCTCAATCCCCTTAACAGACCTATCCATCCTGATAAATGACATCATGCATCCTCCTGTATCACAAGTCTGCTGCTTTGTTGTAACCTTTGGCTGTGCCCTGCCCTTCAAACCACACATCCAAATCCTTGCCACCTCCTGCCACCTCAAAGTCCAAGAAAATTTCCAGAATCAATGCTTAGTACATGCCTTCATAACCTCATACCCCAACTTCTGCAATATGCTCTTCTGTGGCCTTTTAATTAACACTTTTGCATTCCATAGGTCAATTCTTAACTCTCCTGCCCGATTAAACCCTTACTCCCCTTGCTACTCCTCTGCCCTCTGTCAATCCTGACATTTGCTTTGCCAGCACATTGAGTTTAAAAAAATTAACATTTCTCCCCCATACATCTCTGGATAAATCACCCTATAATTCTCACCACGTAATCTCTGATCTTCACAAGACCTCCTTCTTTCCTCTGCTCTTTTATGTTTCTCACACAACTGTTTACAAGATTTTTCCTGAGCACCCCATTATTAGAAACACACTGCTGATAAATTGTTCTCATCAATGGAAATCTTCATAATCTGTCTGAAAACCTATCTATTTAGAAATGCCTACGACTACAATAAACATGGTGCTACTTCATTATCATCAGATTTACTCACAGCAAGTTGGGCTGCAGTGTGTACATCGCCCAGGCCAAAAACTAGTGCTCTACCAGGATACAGCTAAACCCCCACTAATGTGGAAGCATCACAGGTGCAGGAGGAGCAAATCACACACACACCTCTATGGAATGGAGGGGGGCGAATGCTAGATGATAAAACTGCACACTAGTTCATTATCACCAGAGGTGATTTAACCGGCCCACCTACTTTACTGTCTCCCTCCCCAATATCCTGTATATTATAAGCCCGTTCCTCTCCCACTCTGTACCTGTCTGACACTGTTAGTTGGCTTATTGTGTTATTTATATAACATACTAGCTGCAGTACCCAGAATTGCCCAGGATAGTAACTGTCTCTCTGTCTCTCTCTTCCACTCTCCCAATCTCCCAGTTTGTGTCTGTCTTCTACTCTGTCTGTCTCTCACTCTATCTCTCTGTCTCTTTCCCTGTCTCTGTTTGTCTATCACTTTGTCTTTCTCTCTCTTTATTTGTTTCTGTCTGTCTCTCTCTTTCCATGTTTGTCTCTGTCTGTGTGTCTGTATCTGTGTGTCTGTCTCTGTCTGTCTGTCTCTTTCCCTGTCTGTCTCTGTCTGTCTCCGTCGCGGGCGGGGAGGGCGCTGCGCTCATCCACTGCTCGGGTCCGGCTGCGGCTGCTGCTCGCTCGGTCGGTGGCTCGAGCGGTGGGCCAGATCCCGGGGACTCGAGCGGCGCTCCTCACCCGTGAGTGAAAGGGGTGGTTTGGTTTAGGGATATTGTCCGTGACGCCACCCACGGTTTGTGGTGAGGTTGGGACACCACCGCTGCTCTGTACGGGGATCCCAGGAGCGTTGACAGGGAGCAGCTGAGATGTTTTCTCCCCTCCGTGGGTAGGGGGTTTTGGTGGTCCCGGGGCCCGGTGGTGGAGGTCGGAAGGTGAGTTGCGGGGTTTGGCCAAGTGCAGGGTCACGGGGCAGCGCAGTGCCAGACGGCACGGTGGTACTCACTCAGCCAGTAACGCACACGGAGTCTCTGGGGAAACAAACGGCTGGATGGACGAGTCCCACAGACGGCTGCGGCGATCACTCCCGGTAGGTTGGCGGTAACTGTCTCTCCCTGCACCGGTGTTCTGTTCTCGGCCCCAATGGCTTCCCACTGATAGCCCGCTCCCCAGCGGTATGTTGGCTAAGGGAGCCCTTCCTTTGCCCGCAGGCTCTGGCCCTGGGAGCTCTAGCTCTGGCGGTAGCTTTATCTCCCTCATGGTTTGGACGGTTGCCTTCAGTCGGGTCTTTACTGCTGGGAAACCCCGGAGGTTCCCGTCGCTGACGGATTTGACCAGTTTAACGGTGACTCCTAGCCTGGTCGGGGTCCGTAGGCCCTGCCGGATGGTGCTGGCTTCTCTTCGCTCCCCGGTTCGGTACCGGCGGGCCACCGCCCGTCCCCGGTCCTTACGGTTGTGCGTCAATCGGCCTCTCCTGCAGACGGTCACCACCGTCTGCCAACCTTGCTGTTTCTGTGCCCGGGCCACGTATCCGGATACAGCCAGTCAGCTCCTCTACTACCACCTCCCTGACTCCACTCTCTACACTCCAAAACTGATCTGCCTTCCTTTTCCTGCCTCCAGGACTGTGAACTCCTCGGTGGGGTGGAGCCAAAAGCCTGGCCCCGCCCCACCTGGTGTGGACATCAGCCCCTGGAGGGAGGCAACAAGGATTTGTGTCTGACCTTGATGTTCCTAACCGGGGTGTGGGGTATGTTGTTGCAGTACCTGTTACGTCCTGGCTTGTCCAGGGTGCCACATCTCTTTCCCTCTTTTATTGCCTGTCTTTGTCTCTGTTTCTCTATCTCTCTGTCTATCTATGTATTTCTGTCTGAATCTCTCTGTCTCTGTCTGTCTGTCTCTTTACCTGTCTGTCTCTTTCCCTCCCTCTCTGTCTGTCTCTTTGTCTGTCTGTCTCCGTCTTTATCTTTCCCTGTCTGTCTCTTTCCCTATTTGTCTATCTCTATCTGTCTTTTCCCCTGTCTTTCTCGTTCCCTGTCTATTTCTGTCTGTCTCTGTCTGTCTGTATTTTTCCATGTTTGTATCTTTCCCTGTCTGTCTATTTCCCTGTCTCTTTGTCTACTTGTCTCTGTCTATCTGTGTCTGTCTGTTTCTTTGTCTGTATAGCTCTTTGTCTCTCTGTCTGTCAGTTTGTCTGTCTGTATCTTTGCTTGTCTGTCTCTTTGTCTGTCTCTTTCCCTGTCTGTCTGTGTCTGTTTTTTTCTGATTCTTTCTCTGTCTTTTCCCTGTCTGTATCTTTCCCTGTCTGTATCTTTCCCTGTCTGTCTCTTTGTCTGTCTGTCTCCGTCTTTATCTTTCCCCGTCTGTCTCTTTCCCTATTTGTCTATCTCTATCTGTCTTTTCCCCTGTCTTTCTCGTTCCCTGTCTATTTCTGTCTGTCTCTGTCTGTCTGTATTTTTCCATGTTTGTATCTTTCCCTGTCTGTCTATTTCCCTGTCTGTCTCTTTGTCTACTTGTCTCTGTCTATCTGTGTCTGTCTGTTTCTTTGTCTGTATAGCTCTTTGTCTCTCTGTCTGTCAGTTTGTCTGTCTGTATCTTTCCTTGTCTGCCTCTTCCTGTCTATTTTACTGTCTGTCTCTGGCTGTCTGTCTTTTTCCCTGTCTCTCTGTCTCTTTCTCTGTCTGTCTGTCTCTTTCCCTGTCTGCCTCTTTCTGTCTATTTACCTGTCTGTCTTTTTCCCTGTCTGTTTCTGTCTGTCTTTTTCCCTGTCTGTCTTTGTCTGTCTGCTTCTTTCCCTGTCTGTCTCTTTGTCTATTTCCCTGTCTGCCTCTGTCTGTCTCTTTCCATGTTTGCCTCTTTCTCTGTCTCTCTGTCTATCTCTCCCCGTTGAATGTCCCCGTTGCCTATAGCAAGCAATCAGCACTCCTATTAATGACCTGTAGCTCCCAGCTCCATTGACTTTAATGTAAGCAGGTTTTTTGGTGAATAACTGTAAAGCACTGGGTTAAATTTTCCCCTCAAAACATAGTCTTTGACATTCCCTGATGCAAATGAGGCGTAATTGTAAATACGATGGTGTGGATTCCTTTAGCGGACATACACACATACACACACACACACACACACACACACACACATACATACACTCAGCTTTATATATTAGATATATTATGAAAACTCTATTCAGATGTGCAAGAAATCAATGGTGCTTAACAGATAATAATAATAGTAATAATAATAATAATAATAATAATAATAATAATAATAATCATCCTTCAAGACCAGGGGATAGATATGTAGCACAAAAAGGCATAAGCATATATACAGCAGTTGCATATCTCATTATTTATATCCTTAATTTCTATTTGATAATAATGAAATGACTGTAATCTCCAGTCATAAAGTGATAATTTTATATATATATATATATATATATATATATATATATATATATATATATATATATATATATATATATTATTTATAAAGTAAATAGGGTTAAGATTTTATTTTTACCACTAGATGTAAACTAAGCTTTTCAGTATATTGGCAGTCTGGTATGCTAATAAAGATAAAGTAAGCCACACAGTAGGATATATTTGGTTACTACTCACCACAGGGTTTAATTGCACAGAACTCCCATGGGGTGCCAGGGTCAAGCGTGTAACACCATGGTCTCGACTTGCCATCAGGATTGCGACAGTAATTATCATTCAGACCCTTGTTAGGATATCTGGAAAGGCAGTTAAAAAAAAAGAAAGAACACTTATGTGTCATCCAAGGAGACTGACAGACTCAGATCACCTTTCATTCTTAAAGCACCCAATTAGGTATGGGTTTCATAAACACAGCATGGCATTTCAACTCATTAGGGAAGCTGATGATAACAGGAGGAAAGCCCATCCTTTCAACTGGTAATGAGATTTGTGATGTTCTGCTTGTTACTTGGGCTTTAGGAGGATTAAGGTCATTATTTCTTTTATTATCTTTCCTCTTGTTAAAATCATAGCAATCATGCATTAAAATATTGGAATCAAAGGTCAATGCCATATGGAGCAACAAGTTTAACATCATGATGTGTTTAAGATCTGTTTTATGATAAATATTCATTGTGCAAACATAAAGAAATTATGTAGGAGATATTTATGAAAGAATATTGAAAAGATTTGTTGTGATATCTGATAATTCCTTTAGCTTGGGAGTCCTTCTATAATTTGATAGTCCTAAAAGACTTCTAAGAAATGGAATACAACAAATTTTGACCAGATGGACAGAATAACCTCTTAACAAAAAAAAGTGTATTGCCCATCTGCTGGTTAGCTCTTATGAGTTGTAATCTGTAAGGAAATCCGGCTGTAAAAAGTTGAGTTTCCTGCAGCACCACCACAGGTGAAATTAAGCAATGCACAGTGGCCATTCAAATTAATGGGTTGTCTATTTGATTAATTCAGGACCCCCCATTGGTTTTAAACATCCATAGATTACACAGCTGCTGTAGTAAGGGGTGCTTCACACACAGCGAGCTCGCTGCCGAGATCGCTGCTGAGTCACGCTTTTTGTGACGCAGCAGTGACCTCATTAGCGATCTCGCTGTGTGTGACACTGAGCAGCGATCTGGCCCCTGCTGCGAGATCGCTGCTCGTTACACACAGCCCTGGTTCATTTTCTTCAAAGGCGCTCTCCCGCTGTGACACACAGATCGCTGTGTGTGACAGCGAGAGAGCGACAAATGAAGCGAGCAGGGAGCAGGAGCCGGCGTCTGGCAGCTGCGGAGGCTGGTAACTAAGATAAACATCGGGTAACCAAGGTGGTTACCCGATATTTACCTTAGTTACCAGCCTCCGCAGCTCTCACGCGGCCTGTGCTGCCGGCTCCGGCTCTCTGCACATGTAGCTGCTGTACACATCGGGTTAATTAACCCGATGTGTACTGTAGCTAGGAGAGCAAGGAGCCAGCGCTCAGTGTGCGCGGCTCCCTGCTCTCTGCACATGTAGCTGCATTACATATCGGGTTATTTAACCCGATGTGTACTGTAGCTAGGAGAGCAAGGAGCCAGCGCTCAGTGTGCGCGGCTCCCTGCTCTCTGCACATGTAGCTGCATTACATATCGGGTTAATTAACCCGATGTGTACTGTAGCTAGGAGAGCAAGGAGCCAGCGCTCAGTGTGCGCGGCTCCCTGCTCTCTGCACATGTAGCTGCATTACACATCGGGTTAATTAACTCGATGTGTACTGTAGCTAGGAGAGCAAGGAGCCAGCGCTCAGTGTGCGCGGCTCCCTGCTCCCAGCACACACAGCTAAGCGGTGTGCGCTGGTAACTAATGTAAACATCGGGTAACCATACCCGATGTTTACCTTAGTTACCAGTGTCCGCAGCTTCCAGACGCCGGCTCCGTGCAAGCGCAGCGTCGCTTGCACGTCGCTGCTTGCTGGGGGCTGTTCACTGGTCGCTGGTGAGATCTGCCTGTTTGACAGCTCACCAGCGACCTTGTAGCGATGCAGCAGCGATCCTGACCAGGTCAGATCGCTGGTCGGATCGCTGCTGCATCACTAAAGTGTGAAGGTACCCTAAGTACCCTGCTGTCTACAATGGTAGAACGCCCCATAGATAAGGCAGAGATAGTTTATTGTCATCTCTGCCTACCTGATCTTTTTCTACAGAGTGCTATAAAAGCATTATCTACACAGAATAGTTAAGCCTATCAAAGCTTGCTTCTCCAAAGTACCATTATGTACATCTCTACCAAACTTAGCCAACTCCAAAACGTCCTCCAAGACAACTCCTTTTGGGAAGCATGGAACCACTTGAACACAAAAAGCAAGAAAACCAACATTCCTATCCAAAATGGCAACAGCTGGCTCCAGTACTTCAGAGACCTCGACAAAGACATCCCAAAAGAAGGACTAAGCCAAGAACAGGAAAACAAAACATCAAAACTAAAGGCAATGGAGGAAAAAGTAAAAAAAAATCCAAAATACAAAATTTCTGGATACAGGAATTACATCACAGGACGTTGCAGAGAGAATCTCTTTCATAAGGTGTAAAAAAGCCAGAGGCCTGGATGGAATACCCCCAGAGATGCAGAAGTACAAACAAACCAGATATGCAAGCTGCAATGGTTAAACTATTTATTATTATGCTGAGTGCAGGCTACCTCCATTGTACCTGGAACCAAGACCCCATTACACCCATCCACAAGAGTGGGGACATGTATGACCCTGCCAACAACAGAAGCATATGTGTCAGCAGCAATATGGGAAAACTGCATGAAAACATCCGAAACAAGAGGCTCATCAGTTTCCTTACTAAGCACAACATCCTCAGCAAGAACCAAGCAGGGTTCTTGCCAAACCACTGCACAATGGACCACATCTACACCATGCACAGTCTCATTCAGAGCCACATCCACAATACAAAGCACAGAAATATATATACTCCTGTTTTGTGGACTTTAAAAAGGCTTTTGAGTGGCACCAGGGTTTATTCTTGAAATTGCTGGAGAGCAGAATAGGAGGAATGACCTACAATATCATCAAAAGCTCCTACACTAAGAATCTCTGCAGTGTGAGTGTTAATGGTAGAAGAATGCCTTATTTCCAGCAGAGCCATGGAGCCAGACAGTGCTGCAGCCCAAAGGTGGTGTCACACACAGCGACGGCGACAACAACGTCGCTGCTAAGTCACCATTTTTTGTGATGTAGCAGCGACGTCCCATCGCTGTCGCTGTGTGTGACATCCAGCAACGACCTGGCCCCTGCTGTGAGGTCGCCGGTCATTTCTGAATGTCCTGCTTCATTTTTTGGACTTTGCTCTCCCGCTGTGAAGTACACATCACTGTGTGTGACAGCGAGAGAGCGACGAACTGAAGCGAGCAGGGAGCAGGGAGCCGGCATCTGGCAGCCTGTGGTAAGCAGTAACCAAGGTAAACATAGGGTAACCAAGCGAAGTGCTTTGCTGGTACCCGATATTTACCTTAGTTACTAGCATACGCCACTCTTAGGCTGCCAGTGCCGGCTCCCTGCACCCTGCACGCGTAGCCAGAGTACACATTGGGTAAAAAAAAAAAGGTTTGCTTATTAACCCGATGTTTACTCTGGCTAGGAGTGCAGGGAGCCAGCGCTAAGCGGTGTGCGCTGGTAACCAAGGTAAATATCGGGTAACCAGCGAAGGGCTTTGCTTGGTTACCCGATATTTACCTTAGTTACCAAGCGCAGCATCGCTTCCACGCGTCGCTGCTGGCTGAGGGCTGGTCACTGCTCGCTGGTGAGATCTGCCTGTTTGACAGCTCACCAGCAACCATGTAACGACGCAGCAGCGATCCTGATAAGGTCAGGTCATCATCGTGATTGCTGCTGTGTCGCTACATGTGACCCTAGCTTAAGTCCAACGCTCTTCAATATTTACATCAATGACCTTGCTACTGCTCTGGAATCTTCAATAGCTCAAGATCTCACACTCTATGATGCCCAGGTGAAAATTTTGCTCTATGCAGATGACTTACTGCTGCTGTCACCAACCAAGAAAAGCCTCCAAGACAACTTACAAATCTTGAATAAATTCAGCTCCATATGGGCACTACTGATAAACGTAAAGAAAAACAACATCATGGTGTTCCAGAGGAGAAAGAGAAGATCAGACCAGCACCCTTCATTTGTCCTAAACAACTGTAACGGACAAATACACCTACCTTGCCTAGAAACTCACCAGTCAGGGAACTTGAAACAAGCCATAGAGTGCCTGAAAGAGATGGCCTGCAAAACCTTCTATGCCGTCTGAATTAAACGCTATCATCTGAAGCTGCCAGTGAGGGGTCTGGATAAAAAAATTTGATTCCATCAGAATCCTCCTGTACGGCAGCAAAGTCTGGGGCCCTCACACTTACCCAGATTGGTCAAGGTGGGATACCAGCCCAACAGAAATATTCCACCTGGAATTCTGTAAGTACCTTTCCATGCCCATTGAATCATGTCCAAGAGTGCCTGCTGGGCCAAGCTGTGCAGATTCCCCCTACACCTAGCAGTTCTGAAGAGGGTGCTGTCATTACAGGCTCACCTACAGAGTAGCAATCCAAGCTCCCATCACCACGAAGCCCTAATAAATGTAGGTGGACCAGAAGTCCTCCTCGGAACAGCACACCCAAACACAACTAGATATAACGATCAATCATAGCAGCCTGACAAAAGCTAGAATCAAGAAAATGGTAGACAAGGGAAAGGAGAGGTATGTCAGTGACTGGATGACTGATGTCATCACCTCACAGAAACAGATCATGTACCAGAGTCTGCAGAGAGACTACAGAATTGCCCCATATCTAGAGAAGCTCCTGGACTCAAGACCGCAGGACTCTGAACCGATATAGACTCAGTGCACACAGTCTGGTCATCGAACCTGGCCATCGAACCTGGCCAACACAGGCAGAGCTACAAGCCCAGAGAAGACAGACTGTGTCAACACTGTAACCTGGAGGCCCTGAAGAATGAAATTCGCTTCCTGCTACACTGCATCAAATACTCAACAGTGAAGGACACTTACTTCAGGAGACTCTCCGATCTCTTCCTTGATTTCAGCTCTATGAAGGAGGAAGCAAAAACATATATCCTGCTGGAGGAAGAAGAGAGCACAGTGGAGATATCAGAGTGATATGGGAGCGAATGCCATAGACTTTGAGAAAGAGAATTGTGATAAGCCATATATATCCAAAGCACCAACCCTGGATGTACCCCTAGCCATCGTTCCTACAGCCCTACCCATCATCCCCACAGTCCCTATCCCTATTGAACACTTGCTTTGGCAAAACTAATGTGTATTTTGCCTTGCCAATAAAGATTCTTTGAATTTGTTTGATAGATAATTAGATAGATAGATAAATAGATATATAGATAGACTTGCCACTTGAGGGAACAAATTCCTGTATAATTAGATGCAGCTGGAGATCAAAAGCTATATATTTTTCCTTAACTCGTAAATACCCAAAGTGGCTTATTAAATCCATAAAGCAATTCAACTTCTGAAGAACCTGGAGAGTTGCTATTTATCATACACTTAAATACAGAAGTATTTTCTACTATATACTCTCCTGAAAGGAATGTGGTCTAGCAAAAAAAAAAATAAAAATGGACAATTGCCAATATGTAATGGTTGCCGGGATGTTTCCATTTGTTACCTGTCCATAATATCACTATGCTATAAAGCCAGATTTGATAGTTTGAGAGATACAGTATATACAGTACTGTAAATTCCTCATTTGTTATTTTAGTTATATCACATGAAGGATAATTTTATTTCTTTATCCTTCATGTCCTGGGTGAAGTTTATCTAAATAAATGTGAGCGTAAAATGTATTATAAATATAAAAGTCATTTGTTGTTACAGTCTAGATTATAGTGGTAGGCTAATGCCTGGTCGCTCAGCACATGATGAAAAGAAAAAACAGAATGCCTAGCATTACTTATATTTGTGTGTATACATGTGTGATTATGTATACTGCATAGGTATGTGTATGTATTTATATATGCATGTGTGTACATCTGTATGTAGTTGTAAATACTTGTTTTTGTGTATGTATGGTACTGTAAATGTAATTAGTGCAGAAAAATATGAAATATGGGTAATTCACAAACTACATTTGTTCTTCAAGATTCTATTTACATGGAATATAGTGCCATTTGTTCCTCATTAGGGTCACATTGGAAAAATAGGAATACATTTATGGTATATATGTTTGCAGAAAAGTATCTTATATAAACAAGAAAAAAAAGTACAAAGGAAACTAAAGTAGCCTATTTTTGACTTACATGACCCAGCATGTAGGTACTGTATATAATATTATGTATATTAATGTGTGCTAATGTGTTCTTCATTACTACACTTTAGATATATGTACTATCATCTATGTTAAATTTGTAACACCAAGACGGAAAGTCATGGAGTTATGTAAATCCTAGTATTGATATGCAAATGATGAAAAAATGTAAGCAAAATTTTGAATACAAAGTTTTTGATATATTATTCAGTATTGAATATGAACACAGAAATACAAAAATGTATATGCATTGGCTGCTATCGATGAGGCTATTAATAATTGTGTGAGGAATAATCGGCCATACTGAATGCACTTGGGCACACAAATAATCAAGAATTGCTGCTGGTAGCTTCCTTTGCAACTGCCAACTAATGACATCTCAGATAGGCTCGATGAGAGACCATTGTAAAGATGGTGCAAGGCAGTGCAGGACACAGATGAAAGAAGGCCCCTGTGAAGCAACAGTACATCGACCTTTGCAGTCCAAAAACTTATTATAATGCACAATTCCACCTACTTTGAGATGAAAGTGGGACTCTACCTTGTGAGCCACCTTGGGGCTGCACATATTCCCCCAATGATATGACCACCTTTGGCTCTGGCACAATAGCACTTTTAGGCCATATGTGAGGAAGATGCGGCCTGGATTGCTGTGTTGAAAAATGTCTCCTTGGACACTTTGGATAAATGGCTGTACCACCAGGTCCAAGACCAAATAACACTGAACGGTTATTGGACCAGGAATGAAACCCAGAATCCTACACCAGGGTATTAGGAGTAGTACTAGTGTGAGCTCCCTTCATGGGTGGCATGGTGGCTCCGTGGTTAGCACTGCAGTCTTGCAGCGCTGGGGTTCTGGGTTCAAATCCCACCAAGAACAACATCTGCAAGGAGTTTGTATGTTCTCCTCGTGTTTGCGTGGGTTTCCTCCATGTTCTCCCATTTCCTTCCAAACACATACAGATAGGGAATTTAGATTGTGAGTCCCAATGGGGACAATGTTTTTGATGAATGTAAAGTGCTGCAGAATATGTTAGTGCTATATATAAATAAAGATTTATTTTATTTATTATGAAGATCTCTTCATGGCGCTGCCCACATGGCCAACAAATTGAGAGCAGAGGCTGGAATGTAGCTATGAAATCTGCAATGGACGTCTATCCAATTCAACAATGAGTTCTGCTATTGTTTTGGATGCGGTGATAGCCGGGGATTGCTCTGGTGACAACGTACTTACCAGATTTATTTCCTTGAATGCCATGTACACTATAAGATGTGTATAGTTAAGTATTTTATTTTTGTATATCATTGTACATATTATACTGTATATGTTTTATGTCAAATAAAAGATTAAGGATGCATCCACATGTGTCAGATATTCCAGGTTGGAAAATTCTCTACTTACTACGATATGAACAGTATCACATGCATAATGAAAAATAAAATCTGTGTTAGAAATTGATCAGTTCTTTTATCCATATTTTACCTTGTATATCACCCTTTGGAATGCATATGGTGAAAACTACAGTGAATGTGCAGATTTTGGTGAGGATTTTGCTTTGTGTGGATACTGTAAGTCCGGAGTATACATACCATGACATGTTTTTCTGGCAGTGTAAAAAAATTGCATAACAGTAGAAACAAGACAAACCTTTTCTTGGTAAAGGCATTTTCAACTGCTCAAATAACCCCTTCTCAATCAGCATGTTTGCCCCTGGTAAAAATAACAATCAGGCAATGAGCGCACACTGAGTATTTGGTTGCAGAAATTTCTGCACCAAATCTGCAACACAAGTGCTTTTGCAGTGCATTTTTGCCGCAATATTGCGGCATTTTTCATGCAAAATATGCTTAAAAACGGTGAAAGAATTGACATACTGCAGATTTACTTCTGCACTAAATCTGCAAAGGAAAAAAAGCAACATGTGCACAAAATATCAGGATTCTCATTGACTTTGCTGGCATCAGGATTTGCATGGTTATGTGACAAGACAGCATCAAAAATCACATAAAAAATGCAATAAAAAGGCACTGTGTGGACATACTCTTATTATCAAATCAAGTGCCGCACCATTGCAGCAGTGTTGAAACTTGTTCTCCTGGGGCTCATGTGATGCTGTTAAGCTACATGAGCCCCAGGAGATTTCCAACACTGCTAGAACAGTGCCTGGCTTGGAGGTAAATATAATTGTTATATTTTACAAGGGAAAAACATGGTGATTGAGAGCAGGTTGTCTGAGTAGTAGATAGCCCCTTTAAATCCCTACCACATCCAGTTCAGGCCTGCAACACACAGCCGTAGAAAACGTGCGTGTTTGATCCGTTTCCGTATATACCGGAGATACGACCAAACGTGCACCAATGTTATTTAATGTTTGAGGACACATGTGCGTTTTTCATTAAGGTCCGTGGGTCCGTCTGTCTACGTTTGTGTCTCCGTTTTGCACGGAAGCATGTCCGTTTTCAGCACGCAACACGCAGCACGGACCCAATGAAAGTCAATGGGTCTGTGCGCACGTCCGAGTGACACGGACGCATCTCTGTTTGTTCCCTGTACGTTTTGTGCTTTTTTATGTGATGTTGGTCTTTTTTCTTTTTCTGTTTCGTTCTCTCCCTCAGTCCGTCAGTCGGTCGGTCTCTCTCTATGTCTTTCGGTCGGTCTCTCTGTCTTATCTGTGCCTCTCGCTGTCTGTCGGTCAGTTCCCCCCCCCTCTCTCATACTTACCGTTCCCCGATCTCCGGCGCGGCGCTGCACTGCTGTTATAAAAGCTCCGGCGGCAGTCCCAGAACTGTCGCATATAATGTATGCGGCAATTCTGGGCGGCTGCTGACTGAAATTGTTAGGGTGGGGGGCTCCCCATAACGTGGGGCTCCCCTCCTGAGAATACCAGCCTTCAGCCGTATGGCTTTATCTGGCTGGTATTAAAATAGGGGGGGGACCGCACGCCGTTTTTTTAAATTATTTATTTATTTATTTTACTGCAGAGTATAGACACGCCCACCGGCTGCTGTGATTGGGTGCAGTGACACAGCTGTCACTCAGCGTGGTGGGCGTGTGTGACTGCAACCAATCACAGGCGCCTGTGTGTGGTAAAGCAGGGAATACGAGATTGATTAATGAGCGGCCGGCTTTTTCAAAATAGTAAAAGCTGCCGGAGATTTTATAACAGCAATGCAGCGCCGCGCCTTAGATCGGGGAATGGTGAGTATGAGAGAGGGCTCCTCAATTCAGTCACTCAGGGGATTAGCGGTCACCGGTGAGTACTTCAAGGGTGACCGCTAATCAGTACGCGGCACACAGACAGCCGCGGCATGACAATGAAGTCGGGTGAAGTTCACCTGAGTTCATTCTCATCGCGCAATTCTGTCTGCTGTCTGCCGACATGTATCAACGACATTATGCATCACAAACACACACGGAACATTTCACACGGACAACACACACACATGTCAGTTATTTCACTCACGCACACACGGACATTCCACACGCACATACGGCTAGCATATGGGATACACACGCAGGCCACACATACCCTAAAAACGGACCTAAAAAACGGAAAACGTACCCGAAAAACGGCCCGTTTTACACGGACGTGGTTTTCACGGATGTGTGGTTTAAGCCTCAGAAGCAGTGATTGTGCCATGTATATAACAGACCACTGTTGACAATCACTGATTTTCAGTTACTTTGTGCTGTTAATGTTAGCATCATTATTAAAGCTAGTGATTGCCTGCAGCAGTCATGTGGATGTATGGCACATTATAATTGCAGGAAAGCTTAAAGCTTTGGGGAATAATGGCTATTTTTTGTTATTCAATTTCCCTAATGTTACGCTAATTTCTAAATATGCCAGACAGAAAATCTTACAGAAAAAAAATTCCAGCGAAGGTTAAGTTGAAATATAAGATAAAAATTCACCTTTTATTATAAATCTAATTAAAAAACAAAAGTACTGAAGTAATCCTGGCAATACGTTAAGTGCAGTCCATGGTGGAAAAATTAGATAATGCGTTTTGGCTTGAAGAGTCTTCATCACGATTTAAAAAGAGAACGTCCAATGTTTCTGTGTAGCTGGTTATGTGGTCTCTTGTCAAAGAATTAGATTAAGGAGATCTGGCAATATTTTTAATAATAGTCAAGAGTAGAGCTATCAATTAAAGGGGTTATCCATCATTTATCTTGTGGATAGGGCAGCAATATCAGATTTGGCAACTCCACAATCAGCTTTTTTAGCTCTGCAGTGGATGTAAACAGTAGTGACTGCTCCATACACTGTGCAGTGGCTGGGCTCAGATGCAGAAGTTCAGCTCCTATTGAGGTGAATAGAAACTGAGCTGCAGTATCTAACAACAGCCATGATGCAGTGTTAGGGGTACTTTACAGACTACGACATCGCAAGCTGATTGTAGCGATGCCGAGCGCGATAGTCCCCACCCCCGTCGCTCATGAGATATCTTGTGATAGCTGCCGTAGCGAACATTATCGCTACGGCAGCTTCACATGCACTTACCTGCCCTGTGACGTCGCTCTGGCCGGCGAACCGCCTCCTTCCTAAGGGGGCAGGTCGTGCGGCGTCACAGCAAAATCACATGGCAGGCGGCCAATAGAAGCAGAGGGGCGGAGATGAGCGGAACATAAACATCCCGCCCACCTCCTTCCTTCCTCATTACAGCCGGGACACAGGTAAGGAGATGTTCCTCGCTCCTGCGGTTTCATACACAGCGATGTGTGCTGCCGCAGGAACGAGGAACAACATCGTACCTGTCGCTGCAGCGACATTATGGAAATGCCCGACACTGCACCGATCATACAATTTCGACACTTTTGCACTCATTAATTGTAGTAAAAACGATTCACATACTCCGATGTTGACAGCGACGCCGGATGTGCGTCACTTTCGATTTGACCCCACCGACATCGCAGCTACGATGTCGTAGTGTGCAAAGTACCCCTTAATCTGGCAGATATTAAGCAAGTTCTCTCCCTATATGTAAAGTGCACCAATCAGCAGAATTTTTCTATATAACCTGAAGCCAGTGCTATACTGGCACTATCAGGCTGATTCTATACATACCTTTAGTTGTCAGCTAGGATGTATAGTTTTTGAAACACAAACAAGTTAAGCTTGTAAAATGAACAGTTTTTTGATTGGCAGCAAGTGCTGAGCAGCTAATAGCTGGGGTGGGTTTTGATAGTGATTCCCTCCCCCTGCCTGTCCGTCCTCTCACTATCTATTTACGCTAATTCCTTTGTAGAAGGTTGTGGCTATAAATCATGGTGGCTAGAAGTAGCTGTGCTGACGTCATACCCATGTGACCAGAAGGTACGTGGCCTATGTCAACAGAAAAATAATGTTGCTTACAGGTATTAGCTATGTTGGCTGAAGCCCCGCCCCTTCTAGTCACATGGGTATGACATCGGCAACGTTTTTCTAGCCACAGTGATTTAGCCACAATCATTATTAAAACATTTCTATAATGGAATTAGCATAAATAATAGATAAGGGAAGGAACAACAGGCACAATCACTATCAAAAACCCACCCCATCTATCAGCAGCTGCTGTCAATCAAAAATCTGCTAATTTTACAAACTTTACTTTCTTGGATTTCAAAACTTATACATCCTAGTTGACAACTAAAGGTATGTATAGAATCAGCCTGATAGTGCCAGTATAGCACTGGCTTTAGGTTATATAGGAAAATCCTGGTGATTGGTGCAGTTTAAGCAATTGGTACAATAATTAATAGTTAAGAAAAGTAACAGTATATTACTGTACAATGGACCATTTCAGTCATATCTGTAAGAAGGCACACAACACTTAAGGGCATTTTACACGCTGCGATATCGCTATCGATATCACTAGCGAGCGTACTCGCCCCCGTCAGTTGTGCGTCACGGGCAAATCGCTGCCCGTGGCGCACAACATCGCTTAAACCTGTCACACGGACATACCTTCCCTGCGACGTCGCTGTGGCCAGCGAACTGCCTCCTTTCTACGGGGGCGGTTCGTGTGGCATCACAGCGACGTCACATAGCAGCCGTCCAATAGAAGCGGAGGGGCAGAGATGAGCGGGCAAAATATCCCGCCCACCTCCTTCCTTCTTCATTGCCAGTGGACGCAGGTAAGGAGATGTTCGTCGTTCCTGCGGTGTCACACATAACAATGTGTGATGCCGCAGGAATGACGAACAACCAGCGGCATGCACCACCAACGATATTATGAAGGAGCGACATTGTTGATCGTCGCTCCTAGGTGTCACACGTTGCGATGTCACTAATGCCGCCGGATGTGCATCACAAACACCGTGACCCCGACGATATATCATTAGTGATGTCGCAGCGTGTAAAGCCCCCTTAAAACATTTATGTTCTAGACTAAATGTGTATCCTACATCAACAAGAAGAACACAATGGAAGACATTTATTTCAACCAGTGCAACAGAAAAATGGAGCACTTACAGCAATCATTTACATTTGGGGCTTTTATTTTCTAATTCGACATAGAAAGATGAAAGCTTTTATATGGTGGGCTGCTATGGGCGAGTGTTCAATTTTGGTTTGATAAATCTCACTAAACGTATACAATGCAACTCAATAAAGTAAAGATAGAAGAGCAAATCCCTGGCGCAAGATTATACTGCACAAGATGATAATTTCCAGATGCATTTAAGTCAGTAAGGCTTATAAATGGTGTCAGACAGAAGCTGGAAGGTACAAAAAGGAAACCTGACTGCAGGAGGCAACTAATGGATTTTGCCTTTAACAATCATTTATGTTTAAAGAAGGCAGGACCTCCGCTTGGAAGATGTTCCCTGGTGTTAGCCATGGTGCAAGACCTGTCCCTCCGTAAATTCTAAGAAAATATTAACAGCCATTAACAAGTACGCACCATTACATGAAATACTTGAAAATAATTTTAGAAATCTTTTTATTTCATTTTATGTCATACTTTTTGTTTTGAGGCCACCATATTATTATTCTACTCGACATTAGGTGAATAACCAGAAAATGCTTTTGTGTTGTAACTCCTACTAATAATCATGACAGAAACAGTCTTGTAAGCTCACAGCTGTGCGGACTGGAAGTTAGAAAATGAATGTTTTTCAGTATGTAATTTCTTTATAAAAACAAGCCTGTTATTACAAGGTGGATCCACAGGCTTAGGCTCCTTGTTATTCTACAGCATTATTCCAAATGATTTGAAAAAGCTATAAAAATCTGTCCAGCTGTAGGGTTACCAAAAAGTGTATCCAGCACAATCCCCAAAAAGCACAGATGGCTTTATAGCTTTGATACTACAAGAACTATGAATTATGGAAAATTTGACAGAGGAATACAAAAATGAATGTAACACTAATCTATTCTATCTATTCTTTCTATATCTATCTATCTATCTATCTATCTATCTATCTATCTATCTATCTATCTATCTATCTATCTATCTATCTGTCTGTCTGTCTGTCTGTCTGTCTGTCTGTCTGTCTAGTCTCATATTGTCTGTACATGTCCCCTCTGAATTGTAAAGTGCTGCGGAATATGTTGGCGCTATAGAAATAAAACTTATTATTATGGTCGCACACAGAGCACACTGACACTGCTGTATATACATCACAGGAGACGCTGAGGACATACACTTTACTGGGGGGCATACAAATTACTGAGGAGGGGGGTATCCTGCAATGCAGAGGCATATAGCTCAAGAGGGGGAATACAGCTTGGAGGGGTATACAGCACTGGGGTAGAGGGCAACATACAGCTCTGGGGGGTATACAACACTGGGGTGGAAGGGACAGAAAGCTCTGGGGGGTATACAGCACTAGGGTGGAAGGGACATAGAGCTCTGGGTGGTATACAGCACTGGAGTGGAGAGGACATACAGCTCTGGATGGTATAGTACCCTCCCTTGTCCTGCCTTCCTTTGAAGTGTACTCTGTCCGCATATATTCCCCTTCCAACCTCCAAGTGGACCGTCATATACAGACCCTCGGGCCCTACCACTTCCTTTATCGACTAGTTCTCTGCCTGGCTTCTACACTTTCTCTCTGCTGACATTCCCACTATCATCATGGGTGACTTCAACATCCCCACTGACACCCGCTAGTCAGCAGCCTCCAAACTCCTCTCCCTTGCTTCATCTTTTGGTCTAACTCAGTGGTCCACCTCTACCACCCATAAAGATGGACACACATTAGACCTTATCTTCACCCATCTCTGCTCTCTATCTAACCTCACTACCTCCCCTCTCCCTTTATCTGACCGCCATCTACTGACCTTCTCAACCCTGTCCTCCTCACCTGCCCCCCCTGTCCAGCACGTTTCACACCCTCGCAGAAACCTCGCACACGTCAACATACACAACCTTTCTGACTCTATCCTACCACAGTCCTCCATATCTTCAGTCCACGACACAAACAGTGCCACCACTTTCTACAACGCCACTCTCACATCAGCTATTGATTCAGTTGCTCCTCTTGTGCATGGCAGAGTGAGACAAATCAATAGACAACCCTAGCACAACAGCCTCACTAAAAAACTGCGGCAAATGACTAGCGCTGCAGAGCGGCGCTGGAAGAAAACGCACTCCCAGGAAGACTTCACCACATTCAAAAATGCAATTCACACATTTCGCTTGGCCCTTACCTCGGCTAAACAGGAATACTTCAGAAACCTCATATCCTCTTTAACACACAACCCCAAACAGTTATTCAATACTTTCAACTCCCTCCTTCGCCCACCACTGCCCCCTCCAACCTTCCTCATTTCCGCAGAAGAATTTGCCACATATTTCAAAGAAAAGATCGACCAAACCAGACAAGTCTTTTCTGCTCAACCACCACAACCCCTTCATATAACAGGCCACTGCTCCTCCCCCATAAACTTCCTCTCCACTATCACCGAAGAAGAGCTTGCACATCTTCTCTCAAAAGCGCACCTCACCACCTGCGCACTTGATCCCATCCCATCTCCTCCACAACCTCACCACTATCCTAATTCCAGCCTTAACCCATCTCTTCAACCTATCTTTAACAACTGGTACCTTCCCTTCTGCCTTTAAACATGCAACAGTCACACCCATCCTAAAGAAACCTTCCCTCGACCCAACCTCTGCTGCCAGCTATCGCCCCATATTGCTACTCTCATTCGCATCAAAACTCCTGGAACAGCACGTCCATGCTGAAATTTCCTCCCACCTCTCCTCTAACTCTCACTTTGACAACCTACAGTCCGGCTTCCGTCCACATCATTCCATTGAAACTGCCCTGACTAAAATCACAAATGACGTACTTACTGCCAAAGCTAACAACCACTTCTCTATACTCCTACTTCTAGACCTATCCTCAGCTTTTGACACTGTTGACCACTCCCTCCTACTACAGATCCTCTCTTCCCTTGGTGTCAGAGACCTCGCCCTCTCTTGGATCTCTTCATACCTCTCCAACTGCACTTTTAGTGTCTCCCACTCCCACAGAACCTCTTCATCCCGTCCTCTCTCTGTTGGTGTCCCTCAAGGCTCTGTCCTGGGATCATTACTTTTTTCTATCTATACATTTGGCCTGGGACAACTCATAAAGTCCCATGGCTTCCAGTACCACCTATATGCCGATGACACTCAGATCTACCTCTCTGGTCCAGATGTCACTTCTCTGCTGTCCAGAATCCCAGAGTGCCTATCTGCTATATCTTCCTTCTTCTCCTCTCGCTTCCTAAAGCTCAATGTGGCCAAAACTGAACTGATCATCTTTCCCCCATCTCACCTACACTCTCTACCTGATCTATCTTTTACAATAAATAACATCACGCTCTCCCCAGCACCCAAAGTTCGGTGCCTCAGAGTGACCTTTGACTCTACTTGTCCTTTATCCACACATTCAATCCCTCACCACCTCCTGTCGTCTTCAACTCAAAAATATTTCCAGAATCCGTCTCTTCTTCAATTCTCAATCTACAAAAATGCTAGTGCATGCTCTCATAATCTCCCGCCTCGACTACTGCAACATCCTCCTCTGTGGTCTCCCTGCTAACACTCTCGCCCCTCTCCAGTCCATACTTAATTCTGCTGCCCGACTGATCCACCTCTCGCCTCAATACCACCCTGCTTCTCCTCTCTGCAAGTCCCTTCACTGGCTCCCAATCTTCCATCGTATCCAATTCAAACTACTAATACTGACTTACAAAGCCATCCACAAATTGTCTCCTCCATATATTTCTGAACTAATCTCTCGCTACACTCCAAAACGTAATCTCTGGTCCTCCCAAGATCTCCTTCTCTCCTGCTCTCTCATTTGCTCCTCATGCAACCACCTCCAAGACTTCTCCCGAACATCCCCAGTCTTCTGGAACTCGCTGCCTCAACACGTCAGATTATCTACTACACTTGCAAGCTTCAAACGGAACCTGAAAACTCATCTGTTCAAAAATGCCTATAATCTCCAATAACCTTGCTACTGCCTAACCACCGTGCGGAGCTGCCACCCGACCACCGTGCGGAGCTGCCGCCCAACCACCGTGCGGAGCTGCCGCCCGACCCCCACCCCATCTACTGTCTCCTCTCCAAAATCCTTTAGAATGTAAGCCTGCAAGGGCAGGGCTCTCTTCCCTCTGTACTAGTCTGTCTCTTGTAACTTGTATATGTGTTCTGTATGTAACCCCCTTCTCATGTACAGCACCATGGAATCAATGGTGCTCTATAAATAAATAATATTAAATAAATAGAGCACTGTAATGGAGAGGACATACAGCTCTGGGAGGTATAGAAGTATGCAGCCCCCGCATTCCTCCATATATCATAATGCACTCATATTGCTGCACATAATTTAGCGCAGTCTCATATTACTCCATATAATGCACCCGCATATTCCTCCATAGTGTTATGCAGCCCCCATAATCCTCCATGTAGAATAATGCACCAATATTCCTCCATATAATATAATGCACTCCAGATTGCTCCACATAATATAATGCAGCCTCATATTCCTCCATATAGTATTATGCAGCCCCCATGTAGCAGCATTATGCAGCCCCCATGTGGCATCTTTATGCAGCCTCCATGTGGCATCATTATGCAACCCCCATGTGGCAGCATAATGCAGCCCCCATGTGGCAGCATTATGCAGCCCCCATGTGGAAGCACTATGCAGTCCCCATGTGGCAGCACTATTCAGCCCCCATGTGGCAGCACGATGTAGCCCTCATGTAGCAGCACTATGCATCCCCATGTAGCAACACTATGCAGCCTCCATATCATATAATGCAGCCACATAGTCGTCTGGCCACAGTGATTCATACATACTCACTTGTCCTCGTTCCCCTGCTGCTTCGGTCTCCTCAGTGTGTCCACTGTTCTGCCACTCTGACAGCTCAGGACACATGCGCACACACTAATGATGGTATTACGCTCCTCTATACTGAGCTGTCATAGGCAGAGCGCAGACAGACGCTGCAGGAGAATGATGAGAGAGGAAGCACGCCACTCCCTCTATCATCATTGCTTTCAATTGTATGGGCACCTGAGATGCTGATACAATTGAAAGTGTGATCCTCAACGGGTTCATGGGGGCCCACGGGAGGGGGGCCCATGGAAGGAGAGGCACACGGAGACACATGGGACGCACACAGCCTCTCTGACTCATGGGCTCCAAAGTAGCCGCGTGGCCTGCTGCCATTGGTGGTACGCTACCCTGCAGTCTGAGAGTGGGACCCCTCGGCGGTCTAGGGCCCCGGCACTTGCCCAGGTGTGCCAGGTGCTGATGCCGGCCCTGGGCAATGACATACCACTTCAGGGAACATATAACTTTACATGCTATTAAAAAGTTGAGAAACCACTCAAGTTCATGCAAATTGATTAACAGGGCTTGATCCATCAGCCATGTAAGTAATCTGATGTTGATGGATGGGAGCTCTGTGAACTGCCTCCAACCTGACAGAATCCACAACTCTCCTATATGGAGGACTATGTTGGCTCTTTATTCTTTATGCAGGAATATGTGGGGCCATTATTCAGTATAGAGGACTATGTGCTGCCCATTATTCTGAATTGAGGACTATGTGGGGCAAATTATTCTGTATAAAGGACTATGTGGGGCCATTATTCAGTTAGCATTACTATGTGGGATCCATTATTCTGTATTGAGGACTATGTGGGCACATTATTCTGTATATAAGACTATGTGGGTACATTATTCTGTATGGAGGACTATGTGGGGTCCAATATTCTGTTTGGAGGACTATGTGGGGCACATTATTCTGTAAGAAGGACTATGTGAGAATCATTATTCTGTATAGAAGGCTATGTGAGACAGATTATTCTTTATGGAGAACTATGAGGGGCCCATTATTCTTTATGGATAACTATGAGGGGCCCATTATTCTGTATGGAGGACTATGTGGATCCGCCACTAGGTTGGCCTACGACTTTGTCCAAGTTTTTAACTTTGACCCTGTGTGTATTTGAGTTTGCTATCCCTGACCTAATCAAAGAAAGAGCCATAGATGCTTGGAGATAAGTAGCCGTTCTCTGTGCGTCCATTGATCGGTTACAGATTATTGACATGGCCAAACAGGCCATGTTCTGTGGATCAATTCACACCAACTCTGCAAACAACTGAATACAGTACATGAGTCCTCCAATGTCTTCGAAATAACTATCTTCTCTAGCGTATATAGCGATCAACCTGAGCATATAGAAATGGTTTTCCAGCTGGAACAACATGGAAAGATTTAAAGTAATTTTTTTTGTACTCAATTTTAGCTCAACAAATATAGTTTTGAAGGGTTTTCTATAAACTCTTTTACACTTGTATTTTACTGACAGTATTTTTTAGCCTTCATGCTCAATCCAGTAAGTTGCGTCTGTTCTAGTCTGCATGTCATATATCTCTCTTTTCAGTGTAAAGCTACAACAGGTTCAGTCACTGTAACATGATCCATGTCTTGTGCGTAAGTGTTCACTGTTTAATATCAGATGTCAGGTTTAAGCTTCGAAATCCAACTTGAGATTCTTTAGCTTTTAATCTGTTAGCAGATATAACTATATTGCTAAATTCTTTGTTGAAAGGGAGTCTGCAAAAGAGAATTATGAGTGCTCATAGATTATAAAAATGTATCTGTCCCTCTGAATAATGATCAAAATTAAAAGGAAACCATGAAGCAGAAATGATTCATCTGGGAAAGGCCTCACAATGCAGTCCCCTTGGCTGTAAACTGCACATGATTGAATATCCAGCCTTGTTTTACTGTACTGTTTTATTTTATTGGAACAAATGATCCTAGTTGCCCTTAGACACTCCTATATGTACTTGGTCATGCGCTCAAAGTTGGATTAAGGATAAAATGAATGGGGCCAGTCCTAATATGTCTATATGTGTTAACTTACCAAAAGCTTGCATCTGGGTCTAATCTAAACTTTTGGAACTGAAAGTTTTATGGATCAATAAAAAACAACAAAGAATTTAGTGTCATGCATATTTATATCCATTGCTTCATAAGGGAATGTACTAAAATTCAGATATTTATATTAACTTCTTGATGACTTTTTCAAAGTGGTAAGTGGTAAGGTAAGTTGAAAAACAGAAATGTTTATGTGTTCTTCAATTCTTATTGCCTATATAGCATCTAAATATTCAAGCATAGGATCCACCATGCTCCACAAAACTCTTAAAATTTAAGGGAATCTGTCAGAAGGTTTGTGTTATGTAATCTGACAGCAGCATGAGGTAGGTACAGAGAGCCATATTCGAGTTTTCTTTGTTGCAGTTCTAGCAGAGCTCAGAATGTTAATCCCTGTATAACCTGGCCCACACAAACGCTTTCTGTGTACATTGTATACTGACAGAAAGCTGCTAATCAGTACTAGAGGGCACGGTTGCATTTTGAGACATATGGCAATTTGTCCTCTAGTGATAATCTCCTGCTGATAAAATACTGATTGCAATGAAACAGAAAAACACAACTTAGTAAGTGACACATCACTGTAATCAGACTCCCTTCCCCTACATCATGGTGTTCTTAGATTATATTGCAAACCTGCTGACAGTTTCCCTTTAAGATATAATTAATTATGTGTACTACTATAGCATATGGTGACATCAGTATTTTTACTTAGATAAACCCCTGACCTAGGACGTAATGGTAGGTCCTAGGTCATCTACATGTCTTTGATGCGGGTTTACACGCTGAGCTTATATCTTTCGCTGACCATGTTGGCTGATCTGATTGTCCGACATGCATCTAACAGGCACAGGTGGATTGGAGATTTGCAGTCAAATTTTAACCAGTTAAAACCCGCCGTCAATCTCTGACAGCAAGATATAACATGTACCAAAAAGAGGTGCGCCATTCCCTGCTCCCATCAGCGCTCCCATGATATGATTGCAGGGCACCAATGAGTTGTCATGACAGCCAGGGGTCAGCTGATAACCTCTATGTCTGTCATGATGAAGTTCATGTGATGTACTGCTCTGTACAACACAAGAGATCATATGATCGCAGTTTCAAGTCCCTAGGGGACTAGTAAAAACAAGGAAAAAAGTTTTTAAAAGTATGACATAATAAAAAAAACACAAGTTCAAATCTCCCCCCTTTTGCCCCATTGAAAATAAAATAATAATAAAAATAAAAAATACAAATATTTTTTTGTCCATCATAACATTGTACTAAAATGAAACAAAACATTGTATCTACCCAAAAATGTTATCAGTAAAAATGTCAGTTTAAGGTAAAAAAAAGTCATCACTTAACCCCAGATCCTCAAAAATAAAAATGTTACAAACTTCTGATTTTTTTTCACTACTTAAATTGAAAGAAAACTATACATATTTGGTATCTGCTTACTCGTACTGACCTGAGGACTCATACTTCCATGTCATTTTTACCATATAGTGAACATGGTAAGTAAAAAAATAACAAATCTTAGAATTGCACTTTTTGTGCAATTTCACTGCATTTGCATTTTTTTCCCATTTTTCAGTACACTATATGGTAAAATGAATAGTTTCACTCAAAAGTAAAATTCTTCCCTCAATAAACAAGCGCGCCTATGGCTATATTGACTGAAGATTAAAAACATTGTGCTCTTGGAAGAAGGGGAGAAAAAAATGAAAGGGCAAAAATATCCCAGGGCATGAGGGTTAAATTCACATGCAGTATAACACCATACAGTCCTCTTGTCAAGCTACCACTAGCGGGTGCAGGGACATAGGTAGGAATAGAACTCCTAAGTGCAGTTAGACAGAAGCCCACTGAAGGTCGCTAACACAAGAGCAGGGAGAGTGATCAGTCAGGGTCAATGCCGGGATGTCACATCTGTACCAAGGGGAAAACAAGTCAAAGACAGAGAACAGGGCCGAGGTTGGATACAGGAAGAGCAAGTAAGCATAGGGGAGGGAGTGCAGGACATGGAACAGGACCGGAGGACAGGTTAAGCAAAAGGGACAGAGGTCAAGACGGGAAGGAAGGGCAGAGGTAAGGACAGATCGGGGAAATAGAGGTCAGATCACGCCAGGCAAGAGGAAAGGAAGTCAGGCTAAACAGTATCGGGTAGCAGGACAAGTAACAGAGAACTTCTCAGAGGAAGAGTGCATGCAGCACAGCCGGAAATATTACTGGTGGCGTCCCAGAGGTAGCAGCACCCAGGTATGGCGGCGCAACCCCGGAATGAGGCCAGAATGAACAGGCCATTCCCCAGAGACCTAAACCCTAGCAGCAGGATGCTTACACCGGCTCAGGAAAGGCAGAACCATGCATGAATCATGACACCTCGTCCTTCTATAAGCATCCTAATAATAAAAAGAAAGAAAACAGAAAAGGATAATCTTCTGTCCTGGAATTAGGGGTACTTCTGGTAGCATCAAATTATGTGAAGCAGGATTTTGCTGTATGCCCTTTCTTTCTCTCTGTACACTCATGTTTCTAAGCTTCTATATTGTTTCCCTTCTTACAAGCATGTGTCATAATTAAAGGGGAAGCTTGAATTTGATTTGCTACGCACTCATTATAAAACACTTCTACTACATATTTTTTAACATTAGTTCCTGTTTTTCGTTAAAGCGGGATGTTGTAATTAGAGTCATACTAAGCTTCCATATATTGCACTTAGCTCATAGTTTATAAGCCTACTGTACAAGTAATTTATCCCAAAATACTTTTTTTTTACTACCAAATTGAAAGCATATTTCCCAATCTCCCTCCATTTCAAGTTGAATATTTTGCAAATGTATTGCCTTTTATTTGATGAATGCCAAATCATTTCCTACTTCGGAGCTGTTTGTACATTCTATCTACAGGCTTTCATAAACATAAGAAACAAGCAATAACACATCAGTCTTGTTGTCACTTCAAAGTACCTCCATTGATTTCTGTAACATGGATGCATTTCCTGGTTGAGTCCCATGAATGGTTTAAACAAGATATTGAATTTAACATCAATATGAAATCCAATCTGCCAGGTGCCGTGATGGACACGTGATTGAAGAGAAAGTGACATTTGTGTTTATTCCTAGTCAATTTAGATTATGCTGTTGAGGAAGGGTGTAACTATGACTGGAAACTAGAATATTGGTTATCAGAAGAACTTCAGCCTTTAAAGAATGCTATCTTTTTATAGACAGGTAAAGAACTGTTATGACAGTGACAAATATCACATTTTAAATGTGAAATAAAATTAAATATAGCAAGTGTTAAGCGTTACTTAAAGGGAATCTGTCACCTGTTTTTTGCTTCCCCATCTAAGAGCAGCATAATGTAGAGACAGAGACCCTGATTCCAGCGATGTGTCACTTACTGAGGTGTCATGCTGTCATTTGAATAAAATCAATGTTTTCTCTGCAGCAGATCTAGTAGTCCTCTAATGATAATCTACTGCTGATTGATCAGTGATTTTATCAAAACTACACTTAGCAGCCCAGTAACTGACATACCACTGGAATCAGGATCTCTGCCCCTATGTTATGCTGCTCTCTGATTAGTTAGCAAAAACTTGTTGACAGAGTCCTTTTAAATGTACTGCAGGTTATCCTGAAATATTTCAGTTTAACATTGACCATAAGAGCACATGTAGAAAAGTGAAAATTCCTATTTTCTCAAGCTTGCATGTCAGTTTGCTGTCTAAAAAGGGACATGGTCAACAGAATGTGGAGGATTTAATAAAAACTTCCTGTTTTCTAGGGGGCTTTGCTGTGTCACATCATAACCTATCATCTTGCTTTGTCAATTAGAAAGATTGGCCAATACTTTAACATTGATGACCTTATGATACGTCATCAATGTCTGCTCGACACCCGGCACGCTGGCCAATCAGCTGTCTTTGGTACCGGGGATGGCAGTAGGTGGCCGGAAATAATCAGTTCCAGAGTTGCCCCATCAACTGATATTCGCTGCGGCTGGATACTGCACATACGCCTTCTCTTGATTTGAATGGAATATGGATATGCAATCCTTGGCTGCGGATGCAATCAGAAGACAGGTCAGCTCTGGAACTGAGCCTTTCAGGTTTCCAGTTGCTTCTGTCATCTTCAGGAACAGCTAATTGGCCGGTATGTGGGGTGGCAGTCAGACAATAATGACCTATCCTAAGGATAAACCATCAATGTTAAAGTAGTGGATAACCTCTTTAACTGCCATCAGCTGCCAAAAGCACATATAGCAGTGTACTGTCTATGATGGACAAATGAGCATTTCAAAATAGCCACACCAATAAAGTTGAAAAATGTAAAACAATAACCGGCATTATTTCTTTTTAATACACTTATACCTAAATATTGGAACTTAAATCACATACATGACATCAAAAGAAAAAAAAATGTAAGAAACTACTGGCACATACTGTAACTACACACCGATATAGACTACAATAAAACTTGCCAAGACTCATACCTGCCATATTATGACATGAACTTCAATAACCAATCAAAAGAACATTATTTTGCAAGGTAGAACAGTCAAAACAAATCCTCAGCATTGTGGGTGCATAATGAGTACAAGATGATATGACCACACAAAATAAATGAAGAAAAAATAAATGAATGAATAAATGAATGAAACCAATTTACTTCTGAAAGGAACATCAAAGTGTTTCATGTCTATAGCCATACGTGTAGCAGGAGCCATAATTGCATCTAAGATTTTCATTTACCATACTGTGATGTTGTGAACAGGTGGTAAAGTTCCCTGACATTCACCTTTATGTTTTCGGGATGGAAGGTGAGTTAAAAGCCGATAATTCAAAGTGTTCTTTGCTTGATACATTTGTACACACATTTGTATTTCATTCATTTGCACATCAGTCACCAGACAGAAGCATTTTCCAGAACACAGAATTGTTTGTCTGCAATCCTTACCGCTCTGGGCGAAACTTGTGTTTATGTGGCCTTTGCAGATCCCATCGCTGGCATTCTTTTCCTGTTTCTGTGTAATCCATTGGTCCTCTGTAGTGTTCACCATTACAAGTCACACATTCCACTGAAATAATGGAACATTGAACAGGAAAAGATTCATTATCGAGAAGTATTTCAAACAAAAAATTAATACAAATGTAGTTTGGAGAGGTAGAATATATAAAATAACATTATAAGTCTATATTAAGATTTTAGAGAAATTAATAAAGGTGTACTGTATACAATATTGTACTGTGTACTGTGTACGTGCTTTCAGCTTCCCAAGGACATCAGATTTAGCCAAGTAATTGAATGAAGATGAAGAAAGATCTTATAAAAATCATCAGCCAAAAACGTTGACTTGAATTAAACTTCAAATTCTCCATTAGGAATTGCACTTGCATGATATATTATTATGTTTTGTATTTAGGATGTCAAATTAGTTTATATTATTTCCATGGGTTAAATTAGACACAGAAAGCAGAACAAGTTATAATGGCTTTTGTAAGGATCCATCTCTCCTTTGTTAATATGGATCCTATTTCAAGAATTTGCTTTTGCTCTTTTCTTAAGGATAATTGGCAGCACATGGTAACACATATGTTCTGCACTATTCTTGTGTATGTTTGCGCACTTACAGACCTAAAAACAATAAAACATTTATTTATTACCAAGTAAAGAATACAGTTGACTTTCCCCATTTGGAAGCCCCCTCTAAAAAACATAATGGTGAGTTGCCATACAATTTTGGCTGATGCTCTTAAAGCCTGCTTTACACATTGCAATTTTGCATATGATATCGTATGCGATTTGCAATGCCCCCATCGTATGTGTGGCATGTTCAATTTGTTGAACGTGCCGCACAAACGATTAACCCCCATCGCACATACTTACCCGTCCATATGACCTCGATGTGGGCAGCGAACATCCACTTCCTGGAGTGGGAGGGACGTTCGGCGTCACATCGACGTCACGTGGCAACCGGCCAGTAGAAATGGAGGGGCGGAGATGAGCGGGACGTAAACATCCCACCCACCTCTTTCCTTCTGCATTACAGGCCGGGAGCCGCAGGACGCAGGTAAGATCTGTTCATCGTTCCCTGGGTGTCACACACTGCGATATATGCTACCCCGGGTACAATGAACAATCTGACGTTCAATTCATGAGGAATTAACTACGTGCGTACGAAGAACGTTTTACCGTTCAATCGCATGTAGCTGTTACTCACTGCAATGTACCTTACGATGCCGGATGTGCGTCACTTACGACGTGACCCCGCCGACACATTGTAAGATACATTGCAGCGTGTAAAGCGGGCTTTAGAGGACCAAGCCTGTCAATGTATTATTTGGTCAGCCATGGATGGTGACCACACAATACATTTTCCAAAGGAAACTTATGGGTTTCATCGGCAATTATGTAGTACATTGGTGGGGTTAAAGAAGATGAGCCTGAAGAAATCAGTTGATCATTGGGATGGCTTTTAATTCCAAACAAGTTGTACTCATCATGAGACATGTCATTTCAAAACAGTAACATATTTCTTATAGATAGAAAATCTGCCCATTTTGCTGACTATCATGTATTCAAATTAATAAAATTTTATGTAAGAAACAAAGCCGCATTTGTTGCTTTAGTTTAGGTTCATTGATTCACTTCATTATGACCTAAGCTCCTTCATACTTAATGATATGTATATCAATCATGAAGAGAGCTGGGCCTGATCCACGCAGGATAGGTGCCGGCTGTTTCATCTAACCAGTACCAGCCTCAAATAGCATCAATCAGAGCTTGTTACAAATAGTTCTGTTTTTTTTTTCTAAATGTCACAATCAATTATTGACAACTGCATTTACAGTATATTGCACCATTCTGATGGTGTGTCCATTTTTACCTCTATCGGTACCTTGTGAATAGATTGCAATTTCAGTTGGGGGCCTACTGACGGGCTTCATAGGAATCTAAAATTTGCTTTATATATAGTAATAATTTTGTATCAAACGTTTGCAGGTTCAAGTCCCATATAGGACCTAAAATCAGTGTAATATAAAAAAAGTGCTAAACACTAAATAACCCCACTTTCTCCAATGACACACAAATGAATAAGTATATATTTCTTTTTCCGCATCCATAAATGTCCGTTGTATCAAAATATAGAATTGTTTTAATTTATATGGTAAATGCCACAAAGAAAAAAAAATAAATGAAAAAATTGCTGTTTTTGGTACAGTACATCACAAAAGTGAATACGGTAAACCCCTCACATTTTTGTAAATATTTTATTGTATATTTTCATTGTGCAATACTACAGGTATGAGACTTTGATACAATGTAAAGTAGTCAGTGTACAGCTTATATAATAGTGTGAATTGGGTGTCCCCTCTAAATAACTCAACACAGCCATTAATGTTAAAACCACTGGCAACAAAAGTGAGTATACCCTACTTCAAAATGGGCAAATTGTGCCCAAATTTCCCTCCCTGTTGTCATGTGACTCTCTAGTGTTACAAGGTCTCAGGTGTGAATAGGGAGCAGGTGTAAATTTGGTGTTATCACTCACACACTCTCTCATACTGGTCACTAAAAGTTCTACATGGCCCCTCATGGCAAAGAATTTTCTGAGGATCTCAAAAAAAGAATTGTTGCTTTACATAAAGATGACCTATGCTATAAGAAAATTGCCAACACCCTAAAACTGAGCTGCAGCACGGTGACCAAGACAATACAGCACTTTAATAAGACAGGTTTGACTCAGAACAAGCCTCACCATGGTTGACCATAAAAGTTGAGTGCACATCCAGAGGTTGTTTTTTCAAAATAGAGGTACAAGTGTTGCTAGCGTTGCTGTAGATTTTAAAGGGATGGAGGGGTCAGCCTGTCAGTGCTCAGATCATACGCTGCAAACTGCATTACATTGGTCTGCATAGCGGTTCTCCAAGAAGGAAGCATCTTTAAAAGATGTTGTGACCAAGATAAACTTATTTGATTCAGATGATGTCAAGCATGTGTGGCAGGAACTAGGTGGCGAGTACAAAGACAATTGTGTCTTAAGGCCCCGTCACACTAAGCAACATCGCTAGCAACATCGCTGTTAACGAACAACTTTTGTGACGTTGCTAGCAATGTTGCTGTGTGTGACATCCAGCAACAACCTGGCCCCTGCTGTGAGGTCGTTGGTTGTTGCTGAATGTCCTGGGCCATTTTTTAGTTGTTGCTGTCCCGCTGTGAAGCACAGATCGCTGTGTGTGACAGCGAGACAGCAACAACTAAATGTGCAGGCAGCAGGAGCCGGCTTCTGCGGAGGCTGGTAACCACAGTAAACATCGGGTAACCAAGAAGCCCTGTCCTTGGTTACCCGATATTTACCTTTGTTACCAGCCTCCGCCGCTCTCACGGTCAGTGCCGGCTCCTGCTCTGTGCACATGTAGCTGCAGGACACATCGGGTTAATTAACCCGATGTGTGCTGTAGCTAGGAGAGCAGGGAGCCAGCGCTAAGCATTGTGCACTGCTCCCTGCTCTGTGCACATTTAGCTGCAGTACACATCGGGTAATTAACCTGATGTGTGCTGTAACTAGGAGAGCAGGGAGCCAGTGCTCAGTGTGCGCTGCTCCCTGCTCTCTGCACGTGTAGCTCCATGTGCTGGTAACCAAGGTAAATATCGGGTTGGTTACCCGATATTTACCTTAGTTACCAAGCGCAGCATCTTCCACGCGGCGCTGGGGGCTGGTCACTGGTTGCTGGTGAGCTCACCAGCAACTCGTGTAGCGACGCTCCAGCGATCCCTGCCAGGTCAGGTTGCTGGTGGGATCGCTGGAGCGTCGCAGTGTGACATCTCACCAGCAACTTCCTAGCAACTTACCAGCGATCCCTATCGTTGTTGGGATCGCTGGTAAGTTGCTTAGTGTGACTGGACCTTTACTCACAGTGAAGCTTTGTGGCAGGAGTGTAATGGTTTGTGGCTGCAAGATTGTTTCTCGTTATGGGGAGCTACAGTTGATTGAGGGAACTATGAACTCCAACATGTACTGTGATATACTGAAGCATATTATGACCCCTCCCTTCAGAAACTGGGACACACCGCAGTATTCCATCATTACGCAAACACAACTCCAAGATGACCACTACCTTGCTAAAGAAACAGTGGGTAAAGGTGCTAGACTGGCCAGGTATGTCTCCAGCCCTAAACCTTGAGCATCTGTGAGGCATTCTCAAAAGGGAGGTGGAAGAGCTCAAGGTTTCTAGCATCCAACAACTCCGTGATGTTGTCATGGAGGATGGAAGAGGATTCCAGTGGCTCCTGTGAAGCTCTAACAAACTCCATGACGAAGAAAGTTGAGGCAGTGCTTGAAAATAATGGTGATCACACAAAATATTAACACTTTGGGCATAATTTAGTCTTTTTCACTTAGGGGTGTACTCACTTTTTTAGCCAGTGTATTAAGTTATTTATAGGGCCCACCAAATTTACACTGTTATACAAGCTGTACACTGACTACTTTACATTGTATCAAAGTGACATATCTTCAGTGTGCTCTAATGAAAAGATATATGAGGGGCTGCTGATACGTCTTTGTCTTTACCCAAAAAGAAACGAGATAGGATGATGAAACTCTACATTCCACATACTCTCCTCACATCCTCTCACATACTGATGTCAACACACTTCTTACATCAGTATTTCAAGTTCTGTAAGCCTAGCAAAAAGAAGGATTTCAGTTGTGCCTCAAACTAGGCATCCGTAGCAGCTATGGCATCAGAAATGGTGTGATGTTTGGTACCCTTGAGGGGTTCCTTCAGGTTTGGAAGCAGATGATAGTGGGAGGTAACTAGATCTGGTGCATAAGGTGGGTGGTCAACCACCTGGAAGCCCAGCTCCGCCAGTTTTGCCATGGTCGCTTGTGCAGTGTGAGCGGAGGCATTGTCTTGCAGGAACAAGATTCCTTTGGACAGCGCCTGTTGGCCTTCAGAGCTGCCGTCAATTGGTTCAAAAGTTCAATGTAATACCTTGCATTGATGGTGGAACCCTTTTGAATGTAGTACACTAGCAGCACGCCCTCTTTATCCCAGAACACAGACGCCATCACCTTAGTGGCTGATTTTTGCATCCTGAACTTCTTTAGACAAGGAGAACAACTGTGCCTCCACTCTTTGACTGCTCCTTGGTTTCAGGGTCATTCAAATAAATCCAGGTCTCATCTATAGAGACCTGTCAATCTTGGAAGTTCTTATCAATCCGTAAACGCTGACAAATGGCCCAGGAAGTTTTCACTTGCATGATTGTCTGATCTGTTGTCAAACATTTGGGGACCCACTTTGCAGATAGCTTCCTCATGTCCAATTATTCATGGATAATGACTCAAACACGTTCATGGGAAATCCTCATAATGTCTGCTATTGATTTAGCTGAAGTTCATCAATTTTCCAGTATGAGTTTGTGCACAGCATCGACGATCTCCAGAAGAGCAACCACTATCGGTCATCCAGGATGTTCCTCAGCATTGGTACTGAAGTGGCCTGTTTTAAATTTGGCAACCCAGTTCTTAACTGTGGAATATAAAGGGCATTGATCCCCAAAGTCTGCAACATATCACCAAAAATATTATTCACGGACTTTCCTTGCAGAAACAAGAATTTTAGCACTCCTCTGCTCTCAGTTGCTGTGAATATCACATTAGATTCCGCCATTTTGTTTTCCCGCATGCGTAGAACACTGTTGCCATAAGCAACAAACACAAAATTTTGAAAAAATTGCTTAATTGATTAAATATCTTTACTCAAAGTTGCAGAAATGCAATGCACTTTGATTGATGAGTGCAACAGGGGCAAGTCTTTGTGGGTCAGGTCCTTAGCGTTTAGTCCACGTCCGACAGCCTTCTTTATTTGAATATTGTGCCGCACTGTCATTGCTCGTATTGGTGGCGCATGTGCATTGCCACATTAATTTTGTCTTCATCAAAATGTCGCTGGAATCCGCGCATGCACATACCACGTTTTCCGGTGCCGTTTTATTGAAGACGCTGTGGTGAAGACTATGATAGGCATCAGCGTGTACACAGTTTTTCTTTTTTTACATCTGCACACAATCCCCTGCCGCCCATAATCTTCACAGCAATGTCTTCAATAAGATGGCACCAGAGATTGTGGTGTGCACATACGTGGACTTTGGCACCATTTTAATAAAGACAAAATTACTGCAGCAATGCACACATGTCACCACTAACAGCAATGGCAGTGGGGCACGATAGTCAAATAAAGAAAAGGAGGCAAGCAAGGAGGACACCGGAGAAGGAATAAACGCTGAGGACTACACCCACAAAGGCCCAAACCCGTTGCACCCATCCATCAAAGTGCAGTGCAACTTTGATTAATGATATTTCATCAACTAAACAACCCATCTTTCTACAACAGGTATGCCTAGATTCAACATCTTAGTGCCAGTATGGCACTGTCGTTAGTTCTTATTGCAAAATCCTGGTGGTTGGTTCTCTTTAAGATTCTTTTCAACAATAAGATATTTCAAATCCCAGTCAATTAATTGGTGGTTTGCAAAATCTAAATCTTTACTCATTGCTACTAACACGCCCACCCCAGGGTTGGGGGATTCAGAACCTGGCCGGACTAGTCCGGGGACGTCAGCTGTGGCAGGGTCTGGGACCGTGACCCCGGCAGTGTCTTTTGGAATAAATAATAAATGGGGTTTTAAATAAAGGAAAATAAAAATAAAAGAGTGTTTGTCGACTATGCCACTTGTGGTGTGCGGCCAGGTTATTTGGGGCCGCCGCTGTAGGTCTCTGCTGGGGCTGATGGAGTGATGCAGCCTGGATAGTTAGAGCCCTCCGCAAGCAGGGACAGGCTCCAGCAGTGGATAATGGGGGTTGTAGTGAGTAAACAGTCTATGTGAGTGCACGCCATCAAGGAAACAGTCCACACCAGTATTGTAGTTTCACTTGCCTTGTTTACTTTTCTGTGGTGGTACCTGAAGCCGCAGGTGCCGGTCCCAGGTGTATCCACTCCCCTTGTTCTCCATGCCAGCTGTGACCTGGGATCGCTGTCCTCCATGCACACTTGTTGTTGATGGGCTCCCGTGGCCTAGAGCTACTTGGGAACCCCTCTGTTTCTCTTGGTCCTATTGCAGTTAGTCTGTGAGCTTGGTTCCGTCCTTCCACAGACACGCTGTGGTTCCTGGAGTCTCGTACTTCCACAGGGAGCCCACAGGTTCTGGAGTTCCCGGTTCCTCACCTCACGGTCCTCTCTCCTTTTCACAGCACTCCGTTCTCACTGTAGATCTTCTTCTGTCTTTATACTTTCTACTCCTTCCGACTACTACTCCCCCCCTCCTCTCCTCCTCTCCTTTACTTCCTTCTTCACATCATTCTCTGACTCACTTTCTACAGGTTCTCCTATTTTATTTGTCTGTGGAAAAGAGAGTGCACATAGGGTCTTACCAGGTATGAGATTTTACAAATAAGGTGCCAAAGGCACACTCACATGCTGCAGTTGTGACAGGCACAACTCCTTGAAGCACATATATCAAAAATGGTCAGCCGCAGCCCCGAAATAAATGGTGAACAGTAAGGATAAAAAAAGAATCAGGTTCAATGCTGCGCTAGAAACCACATGAATCCAGGGATGTGTATTAAAAACCTTTTTTTTTATTTCTGCAGGTCAACGCATTTCAAAGACATATCCATATTCTTCATCAGGACATAAGAAAAAATGTGTCCTGATGAAGAAGACAGATATGTCTTTGTAACGCGTTGACCTGCAGAAATAAAGAAAATGTTTTTAATACACATCCTTGGATTCATGTGGCTTCTAGTGCAGCATTGAACCTGATTCTTTCTTTATCCTTATTGTACAGACTCTCCTGACAGAGACTGCTTCCTAAAACTCTCCCTAACAGACTGCACACCACTTCCTCCCGTCTTTTCCAACTGACCACTGGCCCCTCCCCCTCACTGGGTCTCTCCCTACAGGCTGGGTGGTACTATCCAATCAGTGCCATCCTCTTTTACCTGTTACTAGGCAGTCTCCAAGGTTAGTGTTAGGGTTGTGTGTGTGGCCTGAAGGTACTGGTGCGTTTGCTCTGACACGGACATTCCGGGGTTTGGATTTCCACGGGTTACATTTGTGGCACATGGTACCTCAGGGGTGCTACACTACCATTAACAAGCAGTGATTAATGTACACAACTATTCCTCAAAAGAGGGATTAACTATTACGATCTAACATCAGCCTAAAGCTGGTGTCACACACAGCGACAACGACAACGACGTCGCTGCTACGTCACCATTTTCTGTGACGTTGCAGCGACGTCCCGTCGCTGTCGCTGTGTGTGACATTCAGCAATGACCTGGCCCCTGCTGTGAGGTCGCCGGTCGTTGCTGAATGTCCAGCTTCATTTTTTGGTCGTCACTCTCCCGCTGTGACACACACATCGCTGTGTGTGACAGCGAGAGAGCGACGAAATGAAGCGAGCAGGAGCCGGCACTGGCACCTGCGGTAAGCTGTAACCAGCGTAAACATCGGGTAACCAAGGGAAGACCTTTCCCTGGTTACCCGATGTTTACGCTGGTTACCAGCCTCCGCCGCGCTTGCTGCCAGTGCCGGCTCCTGCACTGTGACATGTGGCTGCAGTATGCATCGGGTAATTAACCCAATGTATACTGTAGCAAGGAGAGCAAGGAGCCAGCGCTAAGCAGTGCGCGCGGCTCCCTGCTCTCTGAACTGTGACATGTAGCTGCAGCACACATCGGGTTAATTAACCCGATGTGTGCTGCAGGAGAGCAAGGAGCCAGCGCTAAGCGCGGCTCCCTGCTCTCTGCACATGTAGCACAGCGACGTTATGATCGCTGCTTCTGCTGTGTTTGACAGCTAAGCAGCGATCATAACAGCGACTTACAAGGTCGCTGTTACGTCACCGAAAATGGTGACGTAACAGCGACGTCGTTGTCGCTGTCATTTAGTGTGAACCCAGCTTTAGGCCCCCTTCACACGTCCGTGAAAAACACGCACGTGTGTTACGGGCCGTTTTTCGGGTCCGTGTCCCGTTTTTGTGTCCGTTTTTATGGTCCGTGTGGCACCTGTGTGAATTGCGTATGCTAGCCGTGTTTGTGTGCAGAACGTCCGTGTGTGCGTGTGGAATAAACGTGTATGTGAACGTGTAATGTCCGTGTGTAATGTCCGTGTGTGTGATGCACAATGTCGTTTATAAATGTCGGCTGACAGCAGACAGAGTTGCGCGATGAGAATGAACTCGGGTGAACTTCACCCGACTTCATCCTCATACCGCGGCTCTGTCTGTGTGCCGTGTACTGATTAGCGGTCACCTGTGAAGGATTCACCGGTGACCGCTAATCCCCCGATTGACTGAAGTGTCCCCCCCTCTCTCATACTCACCGATCCCCGATCACCGGCGCAGCGCTGCACGGCATTCACACGGCTGCGGCGGCTTTTACTATTTTGAAAAAGCCGGCCGCCCATTAAACAATCTCGTATTCCCTGCTTTCCCCGCCCACCGGCGCCTATGATTGGTTACAGTGAGACACGCCCCCACGCTGAGTGACAGGTGTCACACTGCACCCAATCACAGCAGCCGGTGGGCGTGTCTATACTGTGCAGTAAAATAAATAAATAAATAATTAAAAAAAAACGGCGTGCGGTTCCCCCCAATTTTAATGCCAGCCAGATAAAGCCATACGGCTGAAGGCTGGTATTCTCAGGATGGGGAGCTCCACGTTATGGGGAGCCCCCCAGCCTAACAATATCAGTCAGCAGCCGCCCAGAATTGCCGCATACATTATATGCGACAGTTCTGGGGCTGTACCCGGCTCTTCCCGATTTGCCCTGGTGCGTTGGCAAATCGGGGTAATAAGGAGTTATTGGCAGCCCATAGCTGCCAATAAGTCCTAGATTAATCATGTCAGGCGTCTATGAGACACCCTCCATGATTAATCTGTAAATTACAGTAAATAAACACACACACACCGGAAAAATCCTTTATTTGAAATAAAAAACACAAACACATTCCCTCATTACCAATTTATTAACCCCGACAAACCCTCCATGTCCGGCGTACTCCACGGACCTCCAGCGTCGCGTCCAGCTCTGCTGCATGGAGGTGACAGGAGCAGCAGAAGACACCGCCGCTCCGGTCACCTCCACGCAGCTAATGAGATGAGTAGCGCGATCAGCAGCTGTCAGTCTGGTAACTCGCGGTCACCGCTGGATCCAGTGACAGCGGGTAACCTCAGTGACAGCAGCTGATCGCGCTACTCATCTCATTTGCTGTGTGGAGGTGACCGGAGCGGCGGTGTCTTCTGCTGCTCCTGTCACCTCCATGCAGCAGAGCTGGACGCGACGCTGGAGGTCCGTGGAGTACGCCGGACATGGAGGGTTTGTCGGGGTTAATAAATTGGTAATGAGGGAATGTGTTTGTGTTTTTTATTTCAAATAAAGGATTTTTTCGGGTGTGTGTGTGTTTTTTTACTGTAACTTACAGATTAATCATGGAGGGTGTCTCATAGACGCCTGACATGATTAATCTAGGACTTATTGGCAGCTATGGGCTGCCAATAACTCCTTATTACCCCGATTTGCCAACGGCACCAGGGCAAATCGGGAAGAGCCGGGTACAGCCCCAGAACTGTCGCATATAATGTATGCGGCAATTCTGGGCGGCTGCTGACTGATATTGTTAGGCTGGGGGGCTCCCCATAACGTGGAGCTCCCCATCCTGAGAATACCAGCCTTCAGCCATATGGCTTTATCTGGCTGGCATTAAAATTGGGGGGAACCGCACGCCGTTTTTTTTTAATTATTTATTTATTTATTTTACTGCACAGTATAGACACGCCCACCGGCTGCTGTGATTGGGTGCAGGGTGACACCTGTCACTCAGCGTGGGGGCGTGTCTCACTGTAACCAATCATAGGCGCCGGTGGGCGGGGAAAGCAGGGAATACGAGATTGTTTAATGGGCGGCCGGCTTTTTCAAAATAGTAAAAGCCGCCGCAGCAGTGTGAATGCCGTGCAGCGCTGCGCCGGAGATCGGGGAACGGTAAGTATGAGAGAGGGGGGGAAACTGACCGACAGACTGTGAGAGAGGGACAGACAGACAGAGAGACCGACAGAGAGACAGAGAGACTGACCGACGGACTCAGGGAGATTGACCGACATACACAGAAATAGAAAGAATAGCCGACATCACTAGAAATAAAAACACCAAACGGACACGGACTATAGGTATATGCATACGTGTTTACTAACGTGTGTGCACATACCCATAGACTTTCATTGTGTCCACGTGTGCGTGCTCCGTGCAGATAACGGACATGCATCCGTGCCAAACGCAAACACATACGGATCACGGACACGCACACACGGACATAATGAAATAACGGACGTGTGACCACAATCATAGATTAACATTGGTGCACGTTTGGCCGTGTCTCCGGTATATACGGAAACGGACCAAACACGCACGTGTATCACGGACGTGTGAAGGGGGCCTTAGGTTGAGCTGCAAACAAGGTAGAAAGTTCTAGATTAAAATTCTGTATTTTATAAGAGCAAAATTTTATCTATTGATTGTACCTGCAATAATGTCAATTTTTACTGAGGCATGACCACTGTGAAACAGCATCACTGCTTCCTTGATAAAATGCCTCATGTTAGGCAGCTAGGCCTAAGGTACTATGTAAAAGTCAGAGAGGCATTTCCATGGGTGACACTTATAATGCCCTTATATATTTGGATAAACAATAGATATTTGATTTATTGTTAATCTTTTTTTACATTTACTATTGACACAAGCTGAAAGTAAAAACTGATGGAATACTAATCTTTGACCATTCATTTTGTTAAATATAGTCTATAAAAAAGTAACTATTATTTCTGTGTTGATTTTTATACCTACATGGTGCTTTTTAAGGAGCCTGATGGTTTTTAAGTGACCCACACCAGTTTTGGACCCATTCGTGGTCAACCATAAATGAAACAATGGGGACAGTTCTCAAAATAATTTTACTAAATTTGTGAAAAGTTTTGTAAGTATATCTGGAGAAGATTCACTTTCATGAGAATGAACGGTCATTCAGATAACTTCCCCTCATAAAGCACAACTATAAAATGATGTAATAAATAAAGTACAACTCTTTTGGTTGCGTGATTGCTTACAAAAGATGTTGCCATTAAACCTCTTAAAACCATTTCTATCACATTTTTAGTTAGATGTTGAGATGTTGTAAGTCATAAAAAGCATATGCCTGCAACCATTGTGTTTCTACCATACCACCTGGTATGGATTTAGAGTATGATATACACAAGCCATGGAATTTGCCATAAAACAGCACAGTTTTGAATGTTTTCTAACCTTTTACTTTTGTGTACTTACAAATAAATGCTGTTTATGTTACTTTTTTATCACAAGATTTTTGGCTATATTAAACTGACATTTTAATAGTGATGAGTAAATATACTTCAGTAGAATTGAATTCTACTTCAATATCACAAAAATGAGCATTTGACAAAATATGGATTTTGTTAGTAATTTGCTTACAAGCGGATTCAGCAAAATGGTAGCAGGCTGGCCGCCATTTTGCTGAACCATAAAGGACAATCGAATGGTTAAAAAATCAAAACAAATTCTTATGCTCACCTTAAGCCTGCTTTACACCTTACGATATCACATACGCTATCGTATGCGATGTGGCCCGCCCCCATCGTATGTGCGGCACATTCAATTTGTTGACCATGTCGCACAAACGATTATTTCCCGTCACACGTACTTACCCTTCAATACGACCTCGATGTGGGCGGCAAACATCCACTTCCTGGAGTGGGAGGGCCAATCGGCGTCACAGCGACATCACGTGGCAGACGGCCAATAGAAGCGGAGGGGCGGAGATGAGCGGAATGTAAACATCCCGCCCACCTCCTTCCTTACGCATTTCCGGCGGGACACAGGTAAGATCTGTTCATCGTTCCCGGGGTGTCACACACTGCGATGTGTGCTACCTCGGGAACATTGAACAACCCGACGTGCAATTTTTAGCAAATGAACGACGTGTATGCGATGAACGGTTTTACGTTCAATCGCAATCGCACGTAGCTGTCACATGCTACAACAACACTAACGATGCCGGATGTGCGTCACTTACGACGTGACCCTGCCCAACACATCGTTAGATTTGTTGTAGCGTGTAAAGCCCGCTTTACCGCTCATCTCTATGATCCCACCACTCTCCACCATTTCCCACTTGTTCCTCTTTGCATCTTATTATCACAGCCATGGAGAGCTGCATCCTCAAGTGTTTTCACGTTCGGCCAGGACTTTCGGGACTGATGATCACTGTGATGTTTCTGCGCATGTGCCCATGAAGCCACGGTGCCCATAAAGCCACAAAAAATGTACTGTGCCTCATAAGAGCCTGAGGTCCCGGCCAAGCTTGATGAGGTTATTCAATGTTTGACAGCAGTGAGAAAAAAGTGAAAGGAGGTCTGGACAGACGACGACAAAGAGCAATGGTGGCAGAAAGGTAAGAGATGAGATCAGTATATTTTTTTTATTTGTTTATATCTTATGTTTATTATGCTCTAGGGCTTATGGAGAGACCCCAGTACATAATAAGGTTCATTAAATCTTGGAGAATAAAATCTCTGCAAATCAAATTTCCATGGAAAATCTGCACAAACAGGGGAAATAGAATTGTACCTGATCCCCTCATTTCTAATCACCACCTTTGTAATCAATTTTATATTACTCAAATGCAACCAAGAGTAAAAATATTGAAATTTCAGTTTTGAGTCTACAGCACCCTTGCAGACATATGTGTCTCTATTTGCCTATATAAAGAATAAAATCCCTTTATATTGTGATATTGCAGCAATAGTTCCTACTATTCCTTTCTACCTGTTAAAAAAGCATTTTTAGCAAAAATATTTTAATCCTTTCTAAATATGTATGTTCTGTAATGTAGGAGCATTAAAATACTTACCAATCACTGTTTTCCCCGGTCTCAAAAACACCTCTACTTCTCTTCTGGATCATGACTTCAAGTCAGACACAAAAGGGTTTATGTGAAAACTGGAAGTAGCTTTCACAATTTAATAGTGATGGGTGAACCCCCCGATGTTCGTGTTTGGGAAACTAGCCCAAACTTTTTGTAAAGTTCGAGTTCGAGTTCTGAGATAACGCGAACTTGCATCTGAACCCCGAACTTGGACTTTACAGTTATGGGATGGGGTGGGGGGGTCTGTAAAATAAAAAATATAGTTAATAATAAACGTTATAATCATAATTAACAGGTAAAGCGACGTGTCCTTTAGACCTGCTCAGCCGCTGTCTCTGATCATTAATTTCCGATGGTAATCACTGCACTGTTTTTCACTCGGCAGTTTTCAGCATTTTTCGGTCGTGTTCATGGTGATGTCAGGGTTCAGGTTCCATGAGCCATGGACTCGATTGAACTTTGACTGTCATTGTGCGAGTCTCGCATCGGTATCACCCGGCACGGGGCACACTCTCCTTACAGGAGCAGGTTCGCTGCATGTATTTCCATGCAGCTCAGGTGCTCCTGTCAGGAGAGTGTGCACCGTGCTGGGTGATATCAATGCAAGACACGCAAGAGTCATACGCAAGCCTTAGCTGTGCACTCGGGTGAAGTCTCTGATAGCTCTCAGCTGATTCTGTGTGAGCAAACCTGTGTTTGTCTTCTCGCACAGATGTAGCAGAGCTGAAGATGCTCACCCACCTTTGGACTATGTCAGAGGTTTTATTGGGTAATGAAGATGGAGTCCTAAATCTCTTGTGTTTTATTTCTAGTAAAATATTTATTTTCTCTGTGTTGTTTTATTTTTGTGTTAAAATAAGACAATCTCAGATGCTGTCACAGAGTGGGTGTGTGTGATTGGATGCTGGAGTAACCTGAAACCAGCCCATAACCTGAAACTAGCATCTCGAATATATGGGCAGATTCCAGGTTACTCCAACAGCCAATCAAAAGACGCCCATTCTGCGTTACAGCGTCTGAGATTGGCTGTTGGGTCCCTCACACATATAGTAGTGTAAAAATAAATAAATAATTAAAAAAATGACATAGCACTCCGCGGTATTTTTGATTCTCAGTGCAGATAAAGCGGACGGCTACAGGAGGCCATCTCATCTGCCTGGCTTTACCTTGGATGGCAATCAAAATACAGGAAAGCCCATTATTTTTTTTATAAATTATTTAAAAAAATAATAATAAAAATAATGCTTGGGCTCTCCTCTAGTCTTTTAAAACCAAGCAGCTGGGGGCTAGGATTCTCCGCAGCCCACAGCCTTCTCTGGAAATGGTGCATTGTTTCTTAGTGACATTTCTAGGCGCTTTACCTGGCTCGTCTAGCAGCCCTTATGGCGATGGCAAGCTGGATAATAAAGGGGTTAATACCAGCTTTGTATTCTCAGCTGGTACTAAGCCCAAAAATCATGGGGTCATGCCAAATTAGACATGGCCACCATGAATTTCTAGTAAACAGTAAAAAGAAAAACACAACACAGAATTTTTTTATTAGAAATAAAACAAAAAAACATTTAGAGACTCAATCTTTATTATAAAAAATCCTTTGTCTGACATAGTCCACAGGGAGAGCAATGTCAGTTCTGCTTCATCGCTCTGTAGAGACAAACATCTCTACAGAGTGAGAAGCAGGCTGACACTGAGGCTATGATTCCACTTGCGTTTGACTCCTGCGAGTCTTGCATCGGTATCATCCAGCATGGCGCACATACCGATGTGAGACTTGCATAGTCAAAGTTCAAAGTTATCGGAACCGGAAAGTATAATCATAATGTTTTTTACTAATGTGCTTTTTTTTTTACATTCCCTGGAACCGAACAAATTATTTTATTTTAGTTAGCCATTAAAAGGTATCACAAGATTATAATTTTGTTCCTCTCACTGAGAACATTCAATAATTTTGGAACCGAACTGTAACACGAGCTTCCCAGGAAAACTTGTGTTCGGGACCGTTTTCACGAACTGTATGTGAACTTTACAATTCGGGTTTGCCCATCACAACAATGAAAGTTTACAGGTTTATATTGGAGCAAGTAGCATTGTCCCATACAACAGTTCTTGTGTGAGAGGGCAAAAATGAGGAAAGCTCACGTGACCCAGAAGAAGACAGAGGAAAGTTTAACCTCTTCAACCCCAGGCGATTTTCAATTTTTTTGTTTTAGTTTTTTCCTCCCCTTCCTCCAAGAGCCATAACTTTTTTATTTTTCTATCAATATAGCCATATGGGGCTTGTTTTTTGTGGGACAAGTTGTACATTTGAATGACACCATTCATTCTGCCCCATATTGTACTGGAAAATGGGAAACAAAAAAAATCCAACTATGAAGAAACTGCAAGAAAAGTGCAGTTGCACAATTGTTTTGTTTTTGTTTTTTTCTAATATATTATTTATGATGATTACTGTTTGTTAAAACTGACCTTGCATTATAATTCCCTAGGTCAGTATGAGTTAGTAAATACCAAACATGTATAGTTTTACTTTCATTGGTGGAAAAAAATTAAGTTTGTAAAACAAAAAAAAAAAGAATTGTGCCTTTGGCGCCCTCCCTTACCTTAGACCCCTAGCCTTCTCATTTTTTGGGATCTGGGGCTCCGTGATGGCTTATTTTTTGCGCCTTAATCTGACATTTTTAATTATACAATTTTTTAATAGATTCAATGTTTTGATCACCTGTTATTGCATTTCTATGCAATGTAAAAAAAATGTAATTCTGGTGTTTAGATTTTTTTCTCACTATGCTCTTTACTGATCAGATTAATACATTTTAGATTTTGATAGATTGGACACTTTTTTAAATGCGGCTATAGAAAATATATTTTTTTATTTATTTAATATATATTATTATTGTTGTTGGTTTATTTTCAATGGGTCAAAAGGGGGTGATTTGAATTTTTAGAAGTTTTTTCATATTTTTAAAAACTTTTTAAAACTTTTTTTATGATTTTACTAGTTCCTTTAGGGAACTTTATGCCTACACACTCCGATCATTTCTCCTGATCAGGATAAATTCTGATCTGCTGTGAGTGCTTGCGCTCTGCCAGCATTCCCAGGAAGCATGTTATGGCAGTGACAGGGGTCATCTTCTGGCCCCACACTGTTATGGCAACCCATTGGTGCTCTATGAATCCATCATGGAGCTCCCGATTATGGCGGGGAACAGCGCAATCTATGCAAGAGGGTGTTAGATCACGCTGTCAGAGTTTGACAGAGCAATATAAGGGGTTAACAGGCGCAGTTGGATTGGAGATCCACCTACACCTGTTACCTCCACATGTCTTAGGATCATATGAGAAGACACGTGTGGGGAAAAATGCGGGTTCACCCTGCGAGCCCGCATTACCGAGACAGACATGGCCAAGAACATGTATATATGTCCTTGGTTGTGAAGGGGTTAAAAATGGTGAAGAAGGTAATCAGTAAGAATTTTAATGCATTTATACATCATCACATACATGTTTAGAAAGGATTAGGGGATAAAAATTTTGATTGCTTTTTTAACATACATTTGTAAGGATAATATGAAGTAGAGGATAGAAAGAAGAAGGTATAGCTGTAGAATCAGACTGCAAAGGGATGGATTGAGGTCTCTAACTATAGAGGAATATAGATACTGTAAGCATAAGCGCTATAGCCGTAAGATAGTAGGACAATATTAAAATAATTGGCAATCACTTTTTCTTTTAGATTCATTGCACCTAAAAAATAGATGTGAGTTGTCAAGAGGGTGTCTTCAAGGTCTAAGGGACTGTTTACAAAGACTGACCGCCAGCACTAAAAAGCCGCCAATCAGTAAACCTTTACCGATCGGTGGTCATGTAATAGCCATTTACACAGGCAGACTGCAGTAAATGATGCAAACTGGTCAACCTGTGATACATTTCCTAGCGTGCCTAGGCCTCAATAGTTCTCGGCATTGCAAGTCCTATTCACTTCTCCCGATGAATGAGTGTTTTTTTTTTTGTTCATCAGGTGATCAGCAACATGTTTACACGGAAAGATTACGATGAACTGAGCATTCTTGAGAAAAATTATTCACAATTATCTTTCAGTGCAAATGCAGCTTAATAGTCAGTATATAAATACACAATAGACATAATAGGAAAAGCATTAGTGCGTCCTAGTAGCCAAAGTAAAAAATGCAGTGTGATTCCCTTGGAATGCTCCATATTGTGGAAAACCTTTTTGTTTTGCTCTTAGAGGCTGGGAAAGGACAGATTCACGATGTCTGTGTTTTCAATTAATTCTAACTGCATCTATTTTACAAAGAAATTATACAATCAGATTAAAGAAAATCCCTCTAATCTTTACTTCAATCCCATGAATTAGTTTGTAGTTGTAAATTTTCTGGATTGGTATAATAAAAATCTTGGCATGTAAGCTAACTGCACGATCTGTTTGGTTGATTGTAAATTAATAGCAGAGTAGTTAGTATTTTCCGGGATGTCCTAACAATTAAATATATTTATTTTTTTAATTCACGAGAACTATAAAAAGGTATTGAGACCTAATACACACAAATGAAGGCTGCAGGATGATCTTGAAAAAGCTTTACACGTGGCTGATTTTACATCCATTTTGACAAGAATTTTATGCCTACATCTGTATGAAATGTGTATCCCATACTTGTGAAAGGAATTTTCCACAAAGCATTTTGGCTGTTTGATAGAAAAACAATCTGTGATATATATTTTGCCACTTATATTGATTAGAATCCAAGAGGATGAGCCCCATTGAATTTTCATGCTAATCTGCTGAATACACATATCAAAAATGAAAGGGTACACATACAGATTTATCAGAATTCCTAAAAATGTAATTAGATTTAAATTTGATGTGTGAATATACCCTTAGGGAGAATATTGTCCTAGGTATGCCATGTGTGGTATGATCGAGCAGGGTACTATAGGATAGAAACATAGGTTAGAATAATTATGGACAAACTATTGGTGCACCCTTTGCAGCTTCTGCGCAGTTTCCATTCCAAAAATGCAGCAAAAGATTTAGTATTGTGAGGCGATGAAAAATATAATATATCATATTTAAAGGTCGCTATATTTGCCCTAGAATGTGCTTGAAGACTCTGTGAGACCGTCTGGAGTGTGTTGCAGTCATAGTCACCGCTGTGAGTGCAACACAATATAAAAGAGTATGGACTTGGTTAAGATATTTTGTTTAATTAAATCAGTTAGGGCTTTTATTTTTGGAGAGTTCCAGAGGTTTGGCAGTGGGACGGAACTCTCTCTCCAGTCCAGGTTTTGCAATACGCCCATGTCCGGGGAATACCTTTAATCCTGCAGAGCACAGCAGGGTGTATCCCACTTGGGTGATCCACACAGTTGGAATAGTATGTGCTATGTGAGAGCTGGCTGTGTGGAACAACACAGGCTAGTACTGAATTATCTGGACATTGTTTGGACTGAATTTTTTTACGTGAACCGGCTGCGCACCGGATTCAGTTCTGTAACACTTCTTGGTGTGAATATAGACTGTTGATTTGAACAAGAACCTCGGTCACTGCCTCACATGACTGGCTCTAAAAAGCTGATGCTTCATAATGTGTAGATAGCCTAAGAGGAATTTATATTTTATGTTAACTCTTTAAAAGATTTTTTTAAATTTTACCTTCTGAGCATGATGGGATATTACACACTTCATGACGAACTGCCGGGTTTTTTGTGAAACACCAGGGTCCTCCTTCTTCTCCTTTAGGATTCCGACAATAGTTTTCATTGAGGTCTTTACTTTGGTAGCTCGAATGCAAAAAGCTAGTTTTAAAATGACATTATAGCACATGTTGTAGTAAGTGGTAACATAAAAGTTAGTATGAAAATTTAGCATGCACTACCAATGTAAAGAAATTTTAGTATGCCCGCTATTCATGTAATAACATGCCCTATTTGTGCCAATCATGCCAGTAGTAATGTTAGCCATATCACCGCTCCCAAAATAAGCAATATTAATTAGCAGCTGACATTGTAAACACCACTAATTACCAGCCTTCTTGTGACAGCTGAATGTATATTATTAGATGAGATGCTTCTTCTCATAGGTAAAAGCTAATGATATACATTGGAAAGTACAGTCTTGTAATTAGACACTAAATGTTGGTAAATAATTTGTAAACAAACGAGCCATAAAACTAACAAACATTTAGTACAAGAAAAAGAAGGGTTAGCTTACGGAAAATAAGAGTTGTTGTAGTAGAGATTCCATAGAAGCAACGTGTAAATAATTAGTTTTTGCACACGAGGAACAAGTAGAACAAATACACTTATACAAATGAACAGAAGTCTGTCACTAAACAGCGTAATATAACCGGTAATGGGTTGTCAGGGGGGTTTCCAGGTGTTGGACTTCCACTGATCTGCTCATCTGATATTGGTAATCTATCTAAAGGATACATCAACAATATCCTGTCCTGAAAAATACCTTTAAAGGGAAACTGTCAGCTGATTCATGCTTCCCGAACCACGTGCATAATGATTTAGAGTCACTCTAGTCACCTCATCCCTGGTACTATTTAAAGAGAACCAACCAGCAGGATTTTAATATATAAAGTAAAGCTAGTGCTATACTGGAGCTAGGATGCTGCATGTAACCATACTTTTTGTTCAGAGATTGGATGTTTTATTTCAGAAATATATGCAAGTAAAGTTACAGGAACGCACTGCTATTTGATTGACAGGTGCAACAGGAAGGGAATATATGGGTCGGGTCTTGCTATCTATTGCCACACCTGTCTGCCTGTTTGGCCTTGGTAGATGCTAAACTGTATGGGCTACTTCCAGGTATGAATCATTTCTGTCACATGATAGGGCATGTTTGAAATGCAACCAATACAGTCTAACATTTACCAAGGGCCATGCAGCAGACAGGGGCGGGAATAGAAAGCAAAACATGACCCATATATTCCCGCTCTTGTTGTACCTGTCAATACCAGTGCATTTTTGTAACTTTACTAATTGATTGCTCTCAGTGAGAGAAACAAAATTATAATCTTGTAGTTCTGATACCATTTAATGGCGAACTGAAATAAAATAAATGATGTTACAAAGCAAGCTTTCGAGACCTCAGGTCTCTTCATCAGGCATGGTATGACAAAATATCTGAAGAAACACAAATACATAAAAACATCGGTGGATCGGAAACCTATTGACCGTCCCAAATACCTGAGATGGGACAGCTTCCACCCAAAACACATTAACCCCTTCAGCCCCGGGGCACTTTCCGTTCTTGCGTTTTTGTTTTTTGCTCCCCTTCTTCCGAGAGCCGTAACTTTTTTATTTTTCCGTCAATCTTGCCATATGAGGGCTTGTTTTTTGTGGGACAAGTTGTACTTTTAAATGAAACCATAAGTTTTACCATATGGTGTACTGGAAAGCAGCAAAAAAATTCCAAGTGTGGAAAAATTGCAAAAAAAGTGTGATGGCACAATAGTTTTTGGGATGTTTTATTCACGGTGTTCACTATATGGTAAAACTGATGTGTAGGTATGATGCCTGAGGTCGGTGCGAGTTTGTAGACACCAAACATGTATAGATTTACTTGTATCTAAGGGGTTAAAAAAAATTCACAAGTTTGTCCAATAAAAGTGGCGCACGTTTTGCGCCATTTTCCGAAACACGTAGCGTTCTTATTTTTTGGGATCTATGGTTCAGTGATGGCTTATTTTTTGCGTCTCGAGCTGATTTTTCTAATGGTAGCGTTTTTGCGCAGATGCTACGTTTTGATCGCCTGTTATTGCATTTTGCGTAAAACTTGCGGCGACCAAAAAACGTAATTTTGGCGTTTGGAATTTTTTAGCCACTACGCCGTTTACCAATCAGATTAATTGATTTTATATTTTGATAGATCAGGCATTTCTGAACGCGGCGATACCAAATATGTGTATATTTATTTATTTTTTAACCCTTTAATTTTCAATGGGGGGAAAGGGGGGTGATTTGAACTTTTAGGTTTTTTGTTTTTTTTTTTAATTTTTTAAAACTTTTTTTTACTTTTTTTATTTTATTTTACTAGTCCCCCTAGGGGGCTATAGCGATCAGCAATCCGATTGCTGATCGCTATCTGCTGATCACAGCTATACCGCTGTAAACAGCAGAAATAGCCACTTTCTTTTTTCCTCTGCTCCGTGCCGAGGAAGAATGAAAGTGAAACTTCATAGCAGCAGGCGTCATCACATGACCCTGTGCTACGATGACAAGCACCGAACGTCACGTGATCACTCACGTGACGTCCGGAGGGGGCGGCGGTAAGTAAAAAACATGGCCGCGCGCATATAGATCTCGCTGCCAGACTTTGGCAGCGAGATCTAAGGGGTTAATGTTCCGGGTGGAATGCGATTCCACTCGGAACATGTAGGCACACATGTCAGCTGTTGAAAACAGCTGATATGTGTGCCGATCCACGCCGCCTGTTGCGGCAGGGGGCGGGGCTTACCGTGACACGATCCATGACGGAAAGATCCGTCCATGGTCGTGAAGGGGTTAAAAAGTCCATTGTCTACAGACAGGTCATCTGATATAATCACATCTGTTCCAGCCCAGCAGACAGAGATGAACACTACACATCTTAAACAGACATTTTTAAAACAAGGCTACCAAGAGAAGAAGAAAATTGCTTCAATACAAGCAAAAAGAGGAAAATATTCGTGTACCTGTTCAACTGGCTAACATGGTACCAAAACTTTTTCTTTTAACTAAAAATGTAACTTTACTTGCACATATTTCTGAAATAAAATATCCAATCTCAGAACAAAGCTATGCTCACATTCAGCATCCTAGCACCAGTATAGCACTGGATTTACTTTATATATGAAAATCCTGCTGGTTGGATCTCTTTAAGTTATGTTTTCTCTGAATTGTGGTAGCATTATAGAGTAAAAGATACATGCAAAGATGTAGCCGGTCTTTGATTCATGCTATATGTTTTTCAGGCAGGAGCAATCAACTGACAGGTTACCTTTAGAAATTTTTATAGTATCATTAGGGAGTATACATCCATTATCCATTCATTTTATTTACAATATTGCATGTCCATATAAAATGTAAATCAGGCTGAAAGAGGCGTTAAATAAATTCACTATGAATGCTACTGCTAATGGAGCTAAATAGGGTTTATCAGATTCTTCTCTGATCATGGCTGTTGTCTCAGCAGAGTGTCTGTGATTTAGGCTGAGTTCACATGTCCAGTAATCATCTGGTAGAACGGATCCAGCAGAGATACGTTGGCAAAATAGTTGTGCAAAAGCAACTTTTTTGTCTGTTTTTAAATAGCTGATTTCTGCGAACCCATTTTTTAGCACTGAAGTCTATAGAAAACAGATATGTTAACTCCTTCACCCCTGGCCGAATTTCTGATTTCTGTTTTGTTTTTTTTTTGCTCCCCTTCTTCCGAGAGCCATAACTTTTTATTTTTCCATCAATATTGCTATATCAGGGCTTGTTTCTTGCGGGATGAGTTGTACTTTTAAATGAAACCATACGTTTTACCATACAGTGTACTGGAAAACCTCAACAAAATTCCAATTCCAGAAAAATTGCAAAAAAAAGTGCAATTGCATGAATGTTTTGTGATATTTTATTCACCATGTTCACTATCTGGTAAACCTAATGTATCGGTATGATTCCTCAGGTCGGCATGAATTTGTAGGTTTACTTTTATCTAAGGGGTTGAAAATAATTCAGAAGTTTGTCCAAAAAAGTGGCGCAATGTTTGCGCCATTTTCCGCAACCCTTAGCATTCTTATTTTTTTTACATCTATGGCTCACTGATGGCTTATTTCTTGCATCTCAAGCTGACATTTGTTAATGGTACCATTTTTGCGCTGATGCTACATTTTGATCACTTGTTATTGCATTTGCAGCAACCAAAAAAACGCAATTTTGGTGTTTGGAATTTTTTGCTGCTACGCCATTTCTTGATCGATTAATTTTATATTTTAATATTTTGGGCAGAAATAAAAATATACACTCATTTGGTATCGCCGCATTCAGAAATTAATGTGGAGATACCAAATTATTGTATATTTTATTTTTTTTAATCCTTTAATTTTCAATGGGGGGAATGAGGGTGATTTGAACTTTTAGGTTTTTTATTTATTTATTCATTTTTTTAAACTTTTTTTATTTTACTAGTCCCCCTAGGGAACTATAAGGATCAGCAGTCTGATCACTCATTCTTTTACTGGTGATCACAGCTACACAGCTGTGATCACCAGAAATACTCACCTCTTGTTACTGGCAGCACTCGGCCAGGTGAAACAAGAAGGGACTCATCATGGCAACAAGAGTCATCACATGACCCTGTTCTACCATGAAAACTATCGGCTCACAGTAATCATGTCACAGCGCTGCCGATGGGGCCAGGTAAGTGAAGATTTACCGCAGTGGGGATTTAAATCGCGAAGTCGCATTTTGAGATCTCAATTTAAGGGATTAACAGGCAAGGGTGGACAGTGGACCCACTCTTGCCTGCGAGGCACACATGTCAGCTGTTTAAATCAGCTGACATGTGAGCGGATCAGTGGCAGCTGCCCGCAGCAGCTGCTGGTGATTACAACTATATAGGTGAGGACGTACCGTTACGACCCGCGATCATTAAAGGGTTAACGGATTGCCATTTATCTTCTATTTTAAACTGATCCATTAAGCAAAAAATGTATTCTTTACAAATGCAAGAAAAACAGATAGCTAATTAAAGGATCCATTTTAAATAGACTTCAAAATTAAAATAATGGATCCAGCTAAAATAAATTAATTAAAAATAGACAAAAAAGTTGTGATTCCTCATCTTTTTGCCATTGAATTGCTGATGGATCCATTCTAGTGGATGATTACTGAACATGTGTACTCAGCCTTTCAGTAATTTTGCTTCTGTGGTTGGGTACATAGGCAAACGATCACAATCATGTATCGTATGTGTTGTTTCCAATATCCATGCAGGAAAGGGTTATAATAAGACCAGAAATTTACACATGTTGTAAAATATGGGAGAGATAGTTTTGTTTTTTATGAAGATCGATTTTGTAAACATCCTTGTAAGTATTGCCACAAGAAAGTTCTATCTTTGGAAGGATCGAAGCAAGGAAAATCAGTACGCTAATATACAACAGTTCTTTGAAAAGCCCAAATAAAACATCTTGTTCTCAGCCCTGCTACATCTGTATTCTACTGGGGAAAAATCTGAGTGGTGCCAAAATAAAAAAAAAAGTTTTCTTTAAACATTACTCGTACACACACCAATACGAATAAAGAGGAAATCAGTCATTAAGGAGAAAGGGGCTGACTCAGTTTACGCTTCTCAGTTCTCAAGATCGGAAATGACATAAAACAGAACATTACTACAAGCCTCTCTTGTAAAAAAAAATATGAAGAAAATAGCCCCAAATTACTACACAATGCGTTCCTTGACATAAACATGGAAACCACCTTCCTAAAAACAGATGTTGCGATGAAGTTGTTCTATGAATGTTAGCCCACACATTAACAAGCAGCAAATGTTCAATTGTTTAATTCTTTCTCTTTCTAATTGCTCTCTGCACATGAGTCTGTACTAATGACATCATGAGATATTTTCCTGGGGTAATAAACAAAATAGCGTGCGGCTACTTCATTTGTCGGGTGACCTTTGCAATCTCTGACTGTAAAGAATGATGAGAAAACAATAATAATCAAAGCAGCATGCATTAAGTCTGAGCCTGGCATCATGCAGTATCTGCTTACGTGCATTAAAGTCTAATTGTCGGGTTAACGAGCCAGACCTTTATTAAAATATCTATCGTCATCAATGATTCAGTAGTAAATGTTTAGCCACTGATTCTAACAACCAAAGACATGGTGCCACACACAAACTAAATCTGTCTATATACATATACTGGAGTAGATCAGTCTATTCCTTACTCTACTCCTTTTACACATCATACAGTAATCACCACCTCTAAACTTCCAGAAAGTCTCGTCAATCTTAAGTTTTACTTTGTGCAGCTGACCACCCGAGGGGATAGCACTACCAATTATTTTGAAGAATAGCACCCTTAGGCTATATCTCATATTGGACTAATGGGACCTTTGCACTTTGTAATTCAATAACCACAATTTGTTGGTACCAACTGTTGTTCACTAATCGATAAGAAAACAAATGGCTAATTAGAGATGTGTTTCTAAAGGTGATATTTGTAAGTTGGAAAAGTTGTAAGGCTTTTACTAATGGGAGTATATAATTAAAAATGTATTAATTGTTTAAAACATATTTTACTAAATACCTTTTTATTCCATTTTTTTTCCATTTCCACAGACCATGAATAGAACACTCTAACATAAAAGTTAATGAATACGTCTAGATTATATTTGGCCATGGTGTGTGTGTGTAGCTCATATAAACCATATATATCTGAATATATGTCTGCCCCTAAACTCATGATTCATGAACAAAATCTGTTTAGTTGTTATAAATTGCCATATACTTCATAAGTATAGATTAATATGTCACACTGGATAACACTGTTTACCAACAGATATGGGGTTAATAACTTAATATGCACATAAACAGTATTAAGGTGCAGTCACACGAACGTATGACTCGTGCAAGTTTCGCATCGTATCACACGGCACGGTTGTACACTCTCCTGACAGAAGCGGGTCGGCTGCATGTATTTCTATGCAGCTAACACGCTCCTGTCTGGAGAGTGTGTTGCCGCACCAGGTGATGCGATGCAAGACTCACGCAAGTCATATGCTCATGTGAGCATACCCCTAGAAAGGTGCCTGGCAAAGCTGGATGCCAATAAAAGCGCCTATAGATGAACCAGCATGCCTGTATGACAGGAAGCTAATGGCTCCCAGGAGAGATAAAGGTAAAATTCTCTCGGTAGCCACACATTCCCTAAGGTGACCGAGCAACTTGCTAAACTTGCTAATGTTCCTTGTATGCTAATCGCATACAAGATTTCTCCCGTGCCTCCACCATACTCTGGAATGCTCTACCCCAGGATATCAGACTCTCTCCTACCGTGAAAAGCTTCAAGAGGAACCTGAAGACACACCTCTTCTGACAAGCCTACAACCTACAATAACCATTAGTCCAGTACACCACTGCGCAACCAGCTCTGTCCTCACCTATTGTACTATTCTACCCTCACCCATTCCATGTAGACTGTGAGCCCTCGTGGGCAGGGTCCCCTCTCCTCCTGTACCAGTCTGTTTTGTGCTGTTAATGATTGCTGCACTAGTTTTTATGTATACCCTTTTTCACTTGTAAAGCACCATGGAATTAATGGCGCCATAATAATAAATAATAATGATGTTATTTACATGCAGATAAACAAACCCTATATCTGTAGGTAAACATGACAGGTTCCCTTTAAATAGTGGACTACTCTTGATTGGAAGTAAAAATATAAGAAAATGTTGGGAGGCTATTTCAAATATTTACTACTTTAAAGTATAACTAAAACATTAAAAAGTATGTATTGTAGCCCCTTGAACACCTTGTAGATCTTTGGCAGTCTGTGTTTGAGACTCCACTATTCATTTATACCAGCATGCCTAGGTGGTCAGCTTGCCAGCCAGAACAGCTTAGATCCATTTTGAGTGTCCATAAAGCAGTGAAAAGATCCATATACTTTTTGCTAGAGGGGTTGAGTGATCTAAAATAACAATTTTGCAGTCCCTCTATGTGTCACTCTATGTTACTACAGACTTGTGAATTCTCACATCGCCCGAACTGCACTGTGCGGATTCTTCGGTGTCAGAGCCAGGAACCATGATCATGTGGCTTCAAATGTCTGATATACATGCTCCCAGCCACATTCCAACTAGAAGGGAGCAACCTCTCTCAATGCAAGTGTATTAGGGCTCATCCAGACTACCGTTCCGCTTGTCCTGGTCAGTTCCATTTTTTTTTTTTGCAGACCTACTGACAGGACTATCTTTTTCAATGTATTTTTTATGGGATCGGATGGCACATGGGAGTAATTCCGTGTGCCATCAGTTCCTACAAAAAAACACATTAGAGTCCGTATGTCCGTTCCGTTATTATGAAACATGTCCTATTCTGTTCCGCAATTGTAGACCATGATTCAGTACAAGTCAATGTGTCCGCAAAATCCCTGGAAGCCACACAGAATCACTTCTGTGTCCCTTCCGTCAGGTGCCCTTGCAGTCTGTGTCCCACTCCTGCGCCAAATTCACAGCTGCTCGCACCGTAGTGTGTTAGTATCTGCTTGCACAGCAGTGTGCGAGCAGCTGTGGAGATGATGAGCGCCAACATCAGGAGGTTATCTAAGTTCATTACCTGCGGTGATGAAGTCCGCTGTCTGTACTCTTTACGTCAGCGCTCGTCACTGAGATTCATACCTGCAACGTTATCTCATCAAGTCTCGCGGGAGCCTGTGACGTCACTGCTAGTAATAGCCTCGAGCTGCCCACGAGACTTGCAGTGAGGTCATGGTGCTCATTGAACTCAGTGATGAGCGCTGATATCCCGCATTCAGTGGCATTCATCACCGAAGGCAATGTGCCTTGTTAACTTCATGACATCAGCACTCGTCATGCCCTGTGGTGACCTGGCCTTATCTAATGATGTTAGCTCAGGTCACTGCACTGCTCTCCCAGCCAATAGGGTAAATTCTGTTCTTCATTGACTTGGACAGTGAGTGAGTATAGATCATCGGGGGACCTCTTTATTGGATTATGCCGGACCCAGATTTGTTTTTACTTTTCAATAAATTGGTGAAAGAGGGAATGTTTTGGTGAGTGTTTTTTCAAATAAAAAATGTTTTGTTGTCTATTTTTTTTTTACTGACTGGGTTAGTGATGTCGGGTATCTGATAGACGCCATGACATCACTAATGCCAGAGCTTGATGCCAGGTGATGTTACACAGCTTTTATCACCCCCATATATTACCCCAATTGCCACCGCACATGGGCAACGGGATGAGCTTCTGTAAACCGTCAGGATTGGCGCATCTAATGGATACAAAACTTCTGGCGTTGCTGTGGCCTGCTATTTTTAAGCTGGGGAGGGTCCAATAACCCTGGACCTCCCTAGTCTGAGAATACCAGACCACAGCTGTCCGCTTTACCTTGGCTGGTGATTCAATTTGTGGGGGACCCCACGTTTTTTGTAAAATAACAGTGTGGGGTGCCTCTGTATTGGATTACCAGCCCGGTGAAGCTGCCAGCCGAGGCTGCAGGCTGCTGCTGTCTGCTTCACCTAAGTTGGCTACAAAAAATAGGGGGGACCCCACGTCATTTATTTTTTATTCATTTTTTGGTACAAGTACAAGACTAAACACCCTTTACTGCCATATGAAAGGCACTAAAGGGTGCAAGATTACAAAATGCAGAGTAGAGGGACATTACAGTGTGTGCAGAATTATTAGGCAAATGAGTATTTTGATCACATGATATTTTTTATACATGTGGTCCTACTCCAAGCTGTAAAGGCTTAAGAGCCAACTACCAATTAAGTAAATCAGATGCTGTGCATCTCTGTAATGAGGAGGGGTGTGATGTAATGACATCAGCACCCTATATAAGGTGTGCGTAATTATTAGGCAACTTCCTTTCCTTTGGCAAAATGGGTCAGAAGAGAGATTTGACGGGCTCTGAAAAGTCCAAAATTGTGAGATGTCTTGCAGAGGGATGCAGCAGTCTTGAAATTGCCAAACTTTTGAAGCATGATCACCGAACAATCAAGCCTTTCATGGCAAATAGACAACAGGGTCGCAAGAAGCATGTTGGGCAAAAAAGGTGCAAAATAATTGCCCATGAATTGAGGAAAATCACACGTGTAACTGCCAAGATGCCATTTACCACCAGTTTGGCCATATTTCAGAGCTGCAACGTAACTGGAGTATCAAAAAGCACAAGATGTGCCATACTCAGGGACATGGCCAAGTTAGGGAAGGCTGAAAAACGACCACCTTTGAACAAGAAACATAAGATAAAATGTCAAGACTCGGCCAAGAAATATCTTAAGACTGATTTTTCAAAGGTTTATGGACTGATGAAATGAGAGTGACTCTTGATGGGCCAGATGGGTGGCCAAAGGCTGGATCAGAAAAGGGCAGAGACCTCCACTCCGACTCAGACACCTGCAAGGTGGAGGTGTGGTACTGGTATGGGCTGGTATTATCAAAGATGAACTTGTGAGACCTTTTCGGGTTAAGGATGGAGTGAAGCTCAGCTCCCAGACCTACTGCCAGTTTCTGGAAGACAACTTCTTCAAACAGTGGCTCAGGAGGAAGTTGGTATCATTCAAGAAAAACAATGCTCCATCACATGCATCCAACTACTCCACAGCACGGCTGGCTAGTAAAGGTCTAAAAGAGGAAAAAATAATGACATGGCCCCCTTGTTCACCTGATTTGAAACCCATAGAGAACCTGTGGTCCCTCATAATATGTAAGATCTACAGGGAGGGAAAAGAGTACACCTCTCAGAACAGTGTCTGGGAGGCTGTGGTGGCTGCTGCACGCCATGTTGATCGTAAAAAAGATCAAGGAACTGACAGAATCTATGGATGGTAGGCGGTTGAGTGTCATCATAAAGAAAGGTGGCTATATTGGTCACTAATGTTTTGGGGTTTTGTTTTTGCATGTCAGAAATGTTTACTTCTAAATGTTATGCAGTTATATTGGTTTACCTGGTGAAAATAAACAAGTGAGATGGGAATATATTTGGTTTTTATTAAGTTGCCTAATAATTCTGCACAGTAATAGTTACCTGCACAAACAGATATCCTCCTAAGATAGCCAAATCTAAAAAAAAACCACTCCAACTTCCAAAAATATTAAGCTTTGATATTTATGAGTCTTTTGGGTTGATTGAGAATATAGTTGTTGATCAAAAATAAAAAAAATCCTCTAAAATACAACTTGCCTAATAATTCTGCACACTGTGTATATATGTCTTTCTCATCTATCTGTGAATGTATCTATCTATCTATCTATCCCTCTATCTATATATCCCTTTATCTATCTATCTTTCTAGTTTTGACTGTATGTAACCCTCCTTCCACTTTTCTTGCAGTACGAAAAAAACGGAAGAAACACAGATGACACATGGATTGTATACAAAACGGAACAGATACGGATGTCACACGGATGCATCCATGGAAAAACAGGACCATTTTTTGCAGACCGCAAAAATGGGTCAGTCATGTGAATGTAGCCTTAAGCAACACCGTGCCCAGCTAGTTGGATTCTGACTGGGAGTCTGCATATCACTTAATTTTAGCTATTTGACCGCAATTTCTGCCTCTGATAGCGAAGAATCCTCACAGTGCACAGTACATGCAATTTGAGGACTCATAAGTCTGCAGTCACATAGATTGACTGCAAACTTGTCATTTTAGACTGGACAACTCCTTTAAGCTTGTACAATGATGTGTGTGCACTCATGGAGGAGCTAAATGCTTCTGCCTGGTATTATGTGTGCTTCTGCTCAGTGGTGTGGGAAATAAGTTGGGTTTTAATGCCTTGACCCTCGCTGACCTTCAAGGTTTTTTAATGTATCAAAAAAAGTTTGAAAGGTTTAGATTCATTTAAATTGTTCTGACTAAAAATATAATGGATTAGTCTATTCTTCACAAGCAGTGAAACAGTTATTAAGCTATATTTGTGTGTGAGATAAGTTGTAATTTCTTTCTTACCTGTGTTCATGTGGGATCATAGAATTCCATGACTGGCATGCAAAGCCGCTCTTTGTTGTGTTTCGTAAACCCTTGTAATTGCTGCCTTTTCGATTAATACAGTCACGGACATAATCTGGTTTTTTTTTTAGAAAGTACAGTTAATAGATGTGAATATGCTAATCCATTTTATATATGTGTACATTCATTATGCTTCCACACCCTGTCTCTATTCATTTTCTTTTGAGCACAGGGTTCACAGAATGTGAAATAGAAGTCATTAAAGGGGTTGACTATCCACTGAAACATATTTAAAAAGAGCTTTCAGAATGCTGTAAAATAATATTTATTTTACTAATCCTCTACCACTCTTATTGTAACACTGCTTGAGTTTCTTGCTTGTTTCTGTATATTCTATAAAGTCTGGGTGGAACTGTAAAGGCTGCAACCAATCACTAGATGTACCAGTGACATGATGCACCGGTGACCGCTATGGCCAGTGCTTGTTTGAATTTACCAGCTCTGCAGCATTTTGTAAAAAAAATTGATTTGTGGCAAATAAATTTGCTTGAATCTCAATACTAGAAAGTCTGCAATTTCTGGAAAATTACACATGGTGGAGTGGAGAGATAGAACTCTACTGACCAGAAGAGCCTACACACTATGGGAAGGAGAGACTTTCCCAGTGGAACTGAACATGGAACATGACACTGTGGTACAAATTGTGCTCTGTGAAGGGGGGCTCTCAGATGACCCACATACTGATCACTACTGTGCAAGTTATGATAATCTGCTAAATATCATAGCTATGGGCGGCACAGTGGCTCAGTGGTTAGCACTACAGTCTTGCAGCATTGGGGTTAAAATCCTACCGAGACCAAAATCTGCATGGAGTTGGTATGTTCTCCCTGTGTTTGCTGGGTTTCCTCCAGGTTCTCCAGTTTTCTCCACACATAGAGAAATTAGATTGTGAGCCTCAGTGGGGACAGTGATGCTGTTGTATGAAAAGTGCTATGGAATTAATGGAGCTATATAAGTGAATAAAAATTATTATTACTATTATTACTATTATTATTAGCTATAGTGCATTGCTGGGAAATATAAAACAACATTACCCCACATTCTTATCTTTTAATAGTTTAGGAAATGTGCTAAATAAGTTTTTTTGTCAACAGCCAATAAAAGGAGAAAAGTGTTCAAATTCCCTTGAAAGCATGAATTTAAAAAAAATCAACATGAACTCGATCCTCCGCGGATTGATCTGCTCATCTCTAGTACTCAGGTATCAATGTAATGAGACAGATGGTAGGTAAAGTGTGTAATGTTTATTTAATTATTTTACAGCATTAAAAAATCAGTGGCTGGGCAAACCCAGTTATCCCTTTAAGATTCAAAAATATATTATTTTCTGGTCAAAAATGTCCATTTAAGCGAGGACCAAGTGAACTGGCCTACAAAATTTTACTTTTTGTGTTAAATGCATGAAATAGTTTTTTTTGTTATGGTAAGCTGTCCTCTGGTTCCTAATCTGCTTTCAGAATTTTCCTATCAGGCAGGGATTTTAAATTTGTGAAAATATTTATTTTTAACAACAATTTAATACAAATGTTAGTTTTTTTTTAATTTTTTTTAAAAAATTGTTCTATTTTTTTCACTATGTAACTTCAAGTGCATCCCTTTTTAGTGCCCAACAGTAGTCTGTGAGCATTTTTGATCTCCACTTCCCTTTATAATGCCATGCATGTAGTGCAGTGTCCTGATGAAACTGCTCCCCGTGTTCGTCACTGACATCTCCAAGGTTATTGGGGAAAAAAATCTAAATGGAAGTGCAGGAAATGTATCTTGATAGACAGTGCATCACAATTCTTTGTAGTGTTGTAATAACTCGGTCCCAAGATCTCAATAGTTTGGTGCTTTACAGTTGCCAAGGAAGTTCACCACTACATTTCGAATGACTACCACGCCAGTGCCTCAGTCTTGCTTAAATCTGTGTAAAAATCAGTGTCTTTAAAAATTTCCCTTATTTGTGGCTGCACGAAAATTCCCTCAATGAAGTTGGCCTCACTGATTTGTGGAACTTGTTTTCGAGGTATGAAAAACCCTTGCCATCACAATCCTTTGCCTTGACAAAGTTCTTCATCAACCCAATTGTCCTTTATGGAGTGGCAGAAGGAAATCTTTTTCTGTAGCTACCAGAGGCTGATGCAGGACATTTTTTTTTCCAGGAGTCAAACTGTTTCTTGGTGACCACAATTTTTTTGTAAAAAATGTTTTTGTGGTCTCTATTATCCCATTCGCAGAGAAAACAAGAAAACTTTCTATAGCTGAGGGGCAACTGAAGCACCAAGGCTACTGCCTTAAGATCACCAAAAATGAGCCACTTTTGTAGTTTTAATAACGGATTTTTGACAGCAGGAGGCACATATGTTCAGATGCTTCTTTCAGACTTGCTGCATAAGCAAGAGGAACAGATGGATTTTTGTTGCCAATATGCAGAAGTACCTCTTTTAAACTGATTTTTGAAGAGTATATGAAAAGCCACTAATCTTTCTGTCTTAGATATGTGTGAACCCAAGGTTCAATGTTTGGTGGTTGTACCAAAGTCAGACTTTACAAAAAAAAGAGTTCAGATTCGCAGTTTGTGTGCTTTAAGCATGAACACTACTCATGTGAACATCGCTGTGCTCTGGTACACTCCGTGCTTAGCTCAGTGTGAGCTGCTTGCAGCATTTGAATAGCTTGCACTGGGGGAAATAACAGCATGATCAGATGTAGTGTGCAGCAAAAGAAACGTAGAAAAATCCTGCCCACCCACCCATGGAAGTATTCTGTTTATGGCTGACTGCATGTAGGCGGAGACAGACCAACTTCATAAGACCAGTGCAAAGTTATAACAATCCCAGTACCTAAAAAGCGAAAGTAATTTATGAAAGGGCAATGTAGGATAAATGTATTGAAAAAAATCAAAATTGTAGAAAATTGTTGCCTGGTGGGAAATTTCTGATTGCAGATTTGGAATCATTACACAAAAATGCTTTACAAACAACCAACAGTACTCATTTAACAAAATCTTTATTGATCAGTGTTATCATTACATAATACAGAATGGTTTGTTGTGCCTCCCCCCATACCCAGGTCCTCCCCCATTGTTGCTAACAATGCAATTTATAAAGAGAAGACAGTTTACAACAGATTCTTATAGCCAAACAGGAAAAAAGGGAAACAGCCAAGGTTCGACAAATGTTTTGTTTCAATAAAACTATGACAGTAAGGAGGACAGTCTTCATGGAATACAGTTGAAACCAGAAGTTTACATACATTATTTAAAAAGACACATATGCATTTTTTTTCCTCACTATCTGACATGAAATCAGAATAAATCTTTCCCGTTTTAGGGCAATTAGGATTACCAAAATTATTTATATTTGCCAAATGCTAGTATAATGAGAAAGAGAATGTTATAAGGCATTTTTATTACTTTCTGCAAAGTCAAAAGTTTACATACACTAAAAGTACTATTCCTTTAAACAATATGAGACAGCCCATATGATGATCTCATGTCTTTTGAAGCTTCTGATAGGTTTATTGGCAACATCTGAGTTAATTAGAGACACACCTGTGGATGTATTTTAATGCACACCTGAAACACACTGCTTCTTTATGTGGCATCATTGGAAAGTCAAAAGAAATCAGCCAAGATATCAAGAAGAGAATTGTGGACTTGCACAAGTTTGGTTCATCTCTGGGTGTAATTTCGAGATACCTGAAGATGACCCGTTCATCTGTACAAATAATTATATGCAAGTAGAAATAAAATGGGAATGTCCAGCCATGATACCGCTGAGGAAGGAGATGGGTTCTGTGCACCCTCTGGTGAACGTGCTTTGGTTAGACATGTGTATTTCAACCCAAGAAAAAAGCAAAAGACCTTGTGAACATGCTGGCAGAAGCTGGTAAGATTGTGTCATTGTCCAAAGTGAGACATCTACTATATCAACATGGCTGAAAGACCACTCTGCCAGGAACAAGCCATTACTCCAAAAGAAACATAAAAATGCCAGATTAATGTTTGCAAATGCATGCAGAAACAGATACTTTATTTTTTGGAGACCTGTCCTGTGGTCTGACAAAACTAAAATTGAACTGTTTGGCTATAATGACCATTGTTACGTTTGGAGGAGAAAGGGATAAGCTTTGATGCCTAAGAACACCATCCCAACTGTGAAATAAAGGGGTGGCAGCATCATGTTGTGGGTTGTTTTACTGCAGGAGGGACTAATGCACTGCACAAAATAGATGGCAGCATGAGGAAGGATGATTTTGTGGCAATGCTGAAACATCTCAAGACATCAGCTAGCAACATAAAGCTTGGGCGGAAATGTGTCTTCCAGATGGACAATGGCCTGAAGCATACTGCCAAACTGGTTACAAAGTGGCTTAAGGGTAACAAAGTCAATGTTTTGGAGTGGCCATCACATAGCCCTGATCTCAATCCTACTGAAAATCTATGGGCAAAGCTGAAAAGCAGATGCAAGCAAGGCGACCTACAAACATGGCTCTGTTACACCTGTTATATCAGAAGGAATGGGCTCAAATTCCTACCAACTATTTTGAGAAGCTTGTGGAAGAATATCCAAAACATTTGACCCAAGTCATACAGTTTAAGGACAATAATACCAAATACTAATAAACTGTAATTAAACTTTTGACTTTGCAGAATGGATTAAAAAAATGCCTTAAAACATCCTCTCTCTCATTATTCTGGCATTTGGTAAATATAAATAATTTTGGTTCCTAATTGACCAAAAATGGGAAAGGTTTATTCTGATTTCAGGTTAGATAGTGAGAAAAACATGCACATACTGTATGTCTTTTTAGATAGTGTATGTAAACTTCTGGTTTCAACTGTAAATACTATTTTTCTTATAAACTTAAGTCATTTTCTTCTCAAAGAGTGCCAATAACCCATATTTCACGTGATCTGATTTATGCTTTCCTGAAACCTCATAACGAAACATCTAAGACTCATATAATCTTTTTCATGAATTATAATGAAACCATTAAATATGTTAATGTTGTTCCAAAGCATTTGGCATTCTGAATCTATTAATATATTAGCACTGTATTACTTCATTATGAATATAGTGTTAATAAACTTCAATAATATGCATTTATACTTTCAAAAGAAATTAAAATATTAAAATAACCACAAAAATAGCCAACATAAATGTAAGTCGTCGAACATAGTACTGTAATAAACAACATTCATCGAAACATTTCTTCTGAAGCATTTTATAAGATTAAATGTTACCTTTCTTTTCAAAGAGATCAAATGCATGATCTAGTTTCTTCTTTATTCCTGTTGACAAGCTATTGAAAGAGAACCAGTGGCATCTCTTTATGCTTTTATCAAAAGCAAACGCCCTGGAGAGAATAATGCATTTATTAGCATTAAACATAGATTTCTTTTAATACCACTTTAGAAAACTACAGTCTTTTGTGCTTCAATCAAATAGGTTGGCAGTAAAGAAAGAATGTAGACTGACTCATTACATTGTTAAGTGCATAGGGGCACATTGGTTTATCAAAGACTTTGACTGTGTTTGATGCACCAGCATTCATCATAATTATGCAGCACAAATACTGTATTTAGTTCTTCACGGTACAATCATATTGAGTGGGTCAAATTTAGTGAAACTACCTGCATGCTGTTACTTATAGTACAGTAATGTCATGACATGCATCATGGTATAAGCCATGGGAATTCAAGAGTAAATACAGTATGTCTGGGTGATTATGTTCTTATGTTTCTGTCCTAATTTCACTTAAGATTAATCTTTGGCACTGCACAAATTCCAAGGTTCTGAAACATTGACAGCAGTTCAAAGACTTTTAATATGGAATCTGATATTTTCCAATATTACATTAGTCAATTTACAGCTCCCCACGCACATATTGTATCAAAGGGAAACTGTTTACTGTATTATCACATAGGGATAAAAACAAACATGGATGAAGAAAAAAATACTTAATAAATCACAAGTAGAGATGAGTGAATCAGGCAAAATTCAAATTCAACTGTTTGCATTTTGTTTTCTTAGGAAATCTGATTGGTGGAAAAGTCATTCTCTTTAAACTCCATAGTATAATGAATGTAATATGTAAAAAAAAAATACAGTACACTATAATAGCAGCATTTTACAGCATCATTGGCACATAATGATGGTGGCATACATCTTTACGAGGCCACCGTCGTTATGAGCCATTAATGCCATAATACGCTGTTGTTCTACAGATAAGTATTTGAGACCACACCAGGTCTTATTTCAATAAATGTTGATATTTTCATACTATACTGTGCTGCTATTTTACTAACATATGCTGCTAAATTTCATATTTTGTTGCTGTGTTACTATCAAATGCTGCTAAATACCATTCTTTGCTGCTATGCTAAACTATCATGCTGCTAATGACATGTGTTAACACATTTTGACTGTGTATCTTGTTGCTATTTTTGTGATATTATCTCTTTGTTATAGAATTACTAACAGTATACTCCTGATGAACCTTTTCAAAAAGGGGAAACATGTCAAGTGTGACTGCTCTCCGTTTAGAGAGTGGTGATACTGTGTTTAATATTGATAGTATAAAGTTATCACCTTTAATTGTTCAAGGCTTTATACCAAAAATATTACTGTAACTTATAGCACAGTTAATCTTTTTGATTACCTTGGTTTCTGGCTGCTGTGTCAATATAAACCCCTTTACTTAAAGACTTTTTTGGCTGTAGACTCTCTAGTAGACAGCATAGACTAATATTTATATCTGTTGTATACCTATACTAGTATTTTCTAGGCAAACTGTGTTGTTACCAACTCACTGAGGTCATTCAATGCAACTTAATTCTTGTTAATGTTCTATTTAAGTGTTTCTTTTGGTTTGTGGAGGTTTTCTATATCAGGGTTTTAGCATGATAACCTGTATTTTGGGGGCTATGTTTTTTGGTATTAAATCTAGAGACAACTAGGACTGAACCAGGGAAAGCTGTCGATGAGCAGGAGCACCATTGTGTGATAAGGGTGTCAACCTCCATGCCAAGGTAGGAATATATCAGCTGTAGGATAGGGTCTGCTAGGTACCCAACTAACTCATCCTTAAAAAGAAGCACCTTTTTAAGATTGTCCTTTTTACATCCTAAATGTTTGGTTCCTCTAACTGGTAGCTGAATTCATTCAATCTTAATGGGCATTATATTTTGAATGTACAACACCCACAGGCTGTCAGCCACCAAGTCATACTGTAGTTCTGCACCCGCCCATAATCCTATTTTCCCCAAGCTATGAGTATAAAGCCTATAATATAGATATTTTCATATTGTCATACATTTTCTGAATTACTGATGAACACAACAAATGCTTTTTACATTTCACAGAAAAGTTATGAAACCCAATCCTGGATTGTTTGCAGCCAAGCCTACATGTATTTAGCAGTTTAACAAAAAAACAAAATTGGCATCCTCCAAAAACACTTTGAAGCATTGTGATTATCTACAAATAGGAGGGTGAGGTGTAATATCAATACAATAAAAAAGCAGTTCTAATTGTCTACTTACTTGCAAGTAAAGGCTAGCCCTTTATTACGACTACATCTTTTGGCACAATTCTCTGTGGTGTTAAAAAGTTTTGTTTTAATCTCAAGCTGCTTGTTGATCCTTACTAAAGTGGTGTCTGAAGACTTTGTATAATCATGTAGACTGTTACGTTTTCTTATCTTGCCCTCTGTGGAAAAATAATCCAAAGAATGAGAAATTATTAGAAAATCATCACTTCCAAATTGACATGTTATTAAAGTGGTTGTCCACTACTTGGACATCCCCTTCACAGTCCGAATAGTTGCCCTTATTAAAAGAACAAAGCTTATACTCCCCTCCGCTACTGGCACTGTTTCAGCAGTGTCAACATTCACTCTCCAGAGGCTCACGTAACATCTTTATGTCACGCGAGCCCTATTCCCTATCATTGTCAACTTCACTGGCTGTTTGTTTCTGGATGTTTGATTTGTCCAGAGGTGGTGAGAGGTTAGACAGTGCTGATTGGGTACAGGGCTTTTATGATGTGACAATGTCACATCTGCCCTTGGACAGAGAGTGACAACACCATCGGTAAACTGCATGCATCAGAGGGAAGTATATGTGTTGTTATTTTTATGTGGGTAAACATAATGATTGAGAATGGCCTAAGTGGTGGATAACCCTTTAACTGTCCATAAACGAAAACTTTATTATGTATCTAAAAAGAATAAAACACAAATTTACATTCAAATTGTGGAGAATATTCTAGCATCAGGATTATAACCCCTATAATCTCAATTATATTTGTAGAAGAGAGCCTCAACTGATGGGGTTGTACTTTAAAAGGCATAACAGTAGTGTGTTTATATCATTGATATGTGACGTGGAACGGCTCTGTAAAAATTTCCCTTGGGTTGAACCTAGATCATGTAGGCAATCTGAAAATTGAAATCTTTTTTCTACAATTGCATATAGACTTTGATTAAAACTTTTTATTTATTTATCATGCTTGCTTGTATAGCACTGATTTACTGTATTTCACATCGCTTTGCAAACATTCTCATCACTATGCCCAATGGGACTCACAATTGAAATTTCCTATCAAGTATTTTCTGCAAAGTGTGAGAGGAAACCCACAGAGAATATACAGATTCCTTGCAGATGTTGTCCTTGGTGGAATTTGCCGGCTAAAAAGCAACAATACTAACTACTAAGCCACAGTGATGCATCATTATCACAATAACTCATACTAATAAATAATTTAACAACGCTAATAAAAGTTTAATAATAGATGTTTTAATAACCGTATGTTATCTTTCTGGCTAGTAATTGGGTTGTCTGGTTTACACTATTAAATACTTATTATCTGATTGAAGGTAAATTCAGCATCCTAAACTATTATCTAAAATAGAGAGTGATTTAGGAAATCTTTTCTCATATTAGAGGATGCATTTGATTCAGGCATCACCTGTACATCACACTGATCTTGGCACTGAAAATTTGCTAAACATTTCACATATACGGAAGTGTGTAAAGGTTTTAGGCAGGTGTAGAAGAAATTCTGCAAAGTAAAAATGCTTTACAAAATAGAAGTGCTAATCATTATTTTTTTATCAATGAACAAAAAGCAAATTGAATAAACAAAAGAGAAATCTAAATCCAATCAATATCTGGTGTGACGAGTCGACGCTTTACCTTCAGAATAACATCAAAGCACCAAATCTTCCAGGGACACTTGTTTCAAGGAAATTGGCAGGGCATTTGCCCCAAATGTAGGAAGGTGGACACAACATCCTGTTTAGACATATCAATCTAGCAGAAGTAGTAATGGGACACTACCGTCTGCTGGCCGAATGAAGAATCGCCTAGGAATGAAGAATCCCCTAGAAATGAAAAAACATCTAGGAAGGAAAATCCAGCCAACAGTTTCTTGGAGAAAGGTTGTTCATGGAAGGATGAGTTCAGAAGGAAGCAGGGACTCAGCAGTAGGTGATAAAAATCCCTTGAGTTGACCAGAAGGGGAGTTTTGGTGCCAAAGGAGAGAAGCATAGAGACGTGAACGCAGCGGAAAGTTGTCTCCCCTGCAGAAGAGCCAAGTGACCTGATCGCAGTGTCCAAACAGTCCATGTCAGGTAGTGTTCCAAAAGACCCCAATCCCAGACTGTAAGGTCAAGCCCCTAACATCGCCTGTCAAGACCCCGAGCTCAGACCGCGAGGTCAAGCCCCTGACGTCACCTATCAAGACACCGAGCCTGGCCTGTGAGGTCCAGCCATAGACAATGTTTAAATTCACAAACGAAAAACTACTAACAAATAAGGAATAACGTTTGGAACACCATTCTAAGTCCAAACTGGGTGCAAAAACCTAAAAAAACATCACTATGGGGAGATAAGGTATGCACACCAGTGACTATGTAAGGGGAATACATGAAATAGCAGAAACTGCTGTGTGAATACTGACATGAAAAATCCAATAGCTATATGTAAGAGTGAAAATGTGAAAAATGGAATCTGCATTACTGCCATGAACATATGAATCAAGAGAAATTTAGCTACTGAATTGATCAATGCAATAGAGCCCCAACACTACGCCAAAGTATTTCTCTACGTTTTTGCACCCAGTTCGGACTTAGAATGGTGTTACAAACGTTATTCCTTATTTGTTAGTAGTTTTTCGTTTGTGAACCCTCCCCAACCACACCTATTGCCAATCCATATCATACGCATAAATAGCCTGGGTCTCAGCTTCCCATACACAGTAAGTTTTTTAACTGCATGAGAGGACACACACAAGCTAGGGACCCCAACGTAGAGAAATACTTTGGCATAGTGTTGGGGCTCTATTGCATTGATCAATTCAGTAGCTAAATTTCTCTTGATTCATATGTTCATGGCAGTAATGCAGATTCCATTTTTCACATTTTCACTCTTACATATAGCTATTGGATTTTTCAAGTCAGTATTCACACAGCAGTTTCTGCTATTTCATGTATTCCCCTTACATAGTCACTGGTGTGCATACCTTATCTCCCATAGTGATGTTTTTTTAGGTTTTTGCACCCAGTTCGGACTTAGAATGATGTTCCAAACGTTATTCCTTATTTCCTGTAATCCCAGACAGATCTGATCATGTGCAGATCTGGCTCAGTGGAGGCCAGACCATCTTTATATTTGAGTTGAAGATCTTTTTAATGACATTGACTGTATGTTTGAAGTCATTGGCCTGCTGTAGAATAAATTTGGAGCCAGTCAGATGCCTCCCTCATGGTATTGTATGATAGATAAGATTGTACCTGTATTTCTTAGCATTGAGAGGCTCAAAAAAATGGGCAACACCTAGGACCAGAGATGCACTTAGTGCGGCAGATGATAGACATGTCATGCTTATTTCCCTTCAAAATCAGAAAACATTAATCAGTGCTCCCAGTTCAGAACTGGCAGCAACTAGTGGGACCCAGCTATATCCATCTAAGAATGTGGTCAAACATTGTCTTCATTGAAGAATTATGGCCAAAAACTATACCCTCAACATTGATGAAAGGCTAATTAACTCAACTATGCAAAAACAAAACATAGGAACTGGGGTTCAGATAAATGTCAGCAGGTACTCTGGACTGATGAGTCAAATTCTGAAATATTTAGCTGTAACAGATAGCAGTTTGTTTACCAAAAGTCTGGAGAACGGTATAACTGGTAGTGCATGTAGACAACAATGAAACATGGTGAAGGTTGTTTGCAAGTTTTGGGCTGAACTTCAGAAAATACAGTTGGAATTTGGCCAAAATTAATATTTGTCAATATTGAAAAATTCAGGCAGATTCTTATCCGTCATGCAATACAATAAGGATGGCACCTGATTGGCTACAAATCCTGTAACTGCTGATATTGCCCACCCCTCAACTCCAAGAACCTTGATCTTAACGCATGTTTCCCAGGATTACATTAAGAGATAGAAGGCTTTGCACAAACACATATCCACAAATCATTTTTTCATAGAGTTCAGTGGATCGATCAGCAGAGGATCAAATTGGAGTCAAATTTCTCAAAATTCATGGTTCGATGCGAGAAGATCACAACAAAGCAAAAAAAAACAAAACCTTGCCAATTCTCACATTGCTGAAGCATAAAAGAGCAAGCTAATGATGCTTTACAGGGTTTTGCAGGCTTCCTCATAATGCCCTGCAGCTATGATACCACAAGCCAGTTTATCGGGCAAATCATACATTCCTCTCTCCTCTCTCACTTTATCGCTCCACTTTTCTCTTGTATTTTTTATGTTATACATTTGTATTCTGAGCAATTATAAACAATTCTATACAATGAGTAGCTGCAAATTTATTCAAAAATAATTTTGATAGAGAATTAAGCAAAGCTGGAGAATTTGGATTTCAAATGACCCTCAAAATGTTTGTAACAACATCCATTTCAAGTCCCTTTTTAAAAAGCAGCATGCAGTTCCTCTTATTTTGATACAAAACCAAGATAAGTGCACGGCTGGGGACTCCAACCTGTAGCCTTATGCTTTATCTGTGCTGGGTATCATAATATAGGAGAATGCTATGACATTTTTTTTAAAATGTATTTAGTTTTACATCACGATAGTGACCCATAGACAGGGTCTTTGATTGGTTGCAGTCAGACACGCTGTTACACAGGCTGGGGGCTCATCTGACTGCAACCAATCACAGACACCAGAACTGTCATTGGGTGCGGGAAGCAGTACATATTGATGAGTGATAATGAGCAGCCCTAAAAGTAGAATGAGCAGACCAGAAGCAGTTACAGCCGGAGACTGGTATGCATAACGCGCCTGCTCCAATACCCTTAACCTTTCTACCACCATTTTTAAGCACCAGATTCTAGTCTCCATAGACTTATATGGAGACCAGTGACTGGCCTCATATCCGGGATCAATTCTAGGCAGGAACCTTTATTTATTTTTTTAAATCCTTTTAGACCCACTGACCCCGGATATCTGTGAGTCCGCCCATCACTATTAGTGAGCACTTCTTTTTTGCCAAGATAATCCATCTAAATCACAGTTGTGGCATATCAAGATGCTGATTAGACAGCATGATTATTGCACATGTGCCTTAAGGCCCAGTCACACACAACCACTTACCAGCGATCCCGAAAGCGATGCGACCTGATAGGGATCGCAGGTAAGTCACTGGGAGGTAGCAGGTGAGATGTCACACAGTCAGATCTTACCAGCGATGCAGGAACAATGCAGGTTGCAGTAGCGACCTGTATAACGATCTCAGTAGTCACTGGGACTCTGTCACACAGTGTCAAACACAGCGATGTGTCCTGCCCAGCAGGACATCGCCTTTGAAGAAAATGGCCGGACCATTCTGCAACGACTAGAGATCTCACAGCAGGGGCCTGATCACTGGTAGGTGTCACACATAACAAGATCGCTAACGGGATCGCTACTGTGTCACGAAAACTGTGACTCAGCTGCGATCTCACTAGCGATCTTGTTATGTGTGACGGTACTTTTAGGCTCGTCCCAATAAATGACCACTCTAAGGGGTGCTTCACACACAGCGAGATCACTGCTGAGTCATGTTTTTTGTGACGCAGCAGTGACCTCATTAGCGATCTTGCTGTGTGTGACACTGAGCAGCGATCTGGCCCCTGCTGTGAGATCGCTGCTCGTTACACACAGCCCTGGTTCATTTTTTTACTGTTGCTCTCCCACTGATAAGAACACATCGCTGTGTGTGGCAGCGAGAGGGCAACAATCCTGAATGTGCAGGGAGCAGGAGCCGGCGTCTGACAGCCTGCGGTAAGCTGTAACCAAGGTAAACATTGGGTAACCAAGGTGGTTACCCGATATTTACCTCGTTACCAGCCTCCACCACTCTGACGCTGCCTGTGCTGCCGGCTCCCTGCTCTCTGCACATGTAGCTGTAGTACACATCGGGTTAATTTACCCGATGTGTACTGTAGCTAGGAGTGCAGGGAGCCAGCGCTAAGCAGTGTGCGCGGCTCCCTGCTCTCTGCACATGTAGCTGCAGTACAGATTGGGTAATTAACCCGATGTGTACTGTAGCTAGGAGAGCAGGGAACCAGCGCTCAGTGTGCGCGGCTCCCTGCTCTCTGCACATGTTGCAGCACAGTGACGTGTGTCATTATGATCGCTGCTGCTTCTGCTGTGTTTGACATCTAAGCAGTGATCATAACAGCAACTTACAAGGTCGCTGTTACGTCACAGAAAATGGTGACGTAACAGCGACGTCGTTGTCGCTGTCGCTTAGTGTGAACCCAGCTTAAAATGTGCAGTTTTATGGTAATGAAGAGTTCCAGGGGGTAAAAAAAACAGTCAGTATCTGGTGTGACCATCATTTGCCAGTCCACCATCTGCTCTGTGCAGTGAAAACCAGGATTCATCCATGAAGAGAACAATGCTCTCTCAAGTCAGTTATGATGACGAACTTCAGTCACGTGTAGACCCCAATGAGGACGACGAGCATGCTGATGAGCTTCCTTGAGACTGTTTCTGACAGTTTGTGCAGAAATTATTTGGTTTTGCAAATCATTTGGTGGCTGGTCTCAGATGGATGAGGTGAAGATGCTTTATGTTGAAGTCCTGGGCTGGTGTGGTTACATATGGTCTGTGGTTGTGCGGCTGATTGGATGTACTGCCAAATTCTCTGAAACACCTTTGAAAAATGCTTATGGTAGAAAAATGAACATTTAATTCATGGGCAACAGCTCTAGAGGATGTTCTTGCAGTCAGCATACCAATTTCACACTCTCTCAAAACTTGTGATATCTGTGACATTGTGTTGTGTGATAAAACTGCACATTTTAGAGTGGCCTTTTATTGTGGCAGGCCTAAGGCACACCTGTGCAATAATCATGTTATCTAATCAGTATCTTGATATGCCCCACCTTTAAGGAGGATGGATTATCTCGGCAAAGGACAAATGTTTACTAACACAGATTTATACAAATTTGTGAACATTAATTGAGAGAAAAAGGACTTTAGTGTACATAGAAAAAGGCTTAACATCTTTGAGTTTAGCTCATTTGAAATGGGAGAAAAAACAAAAGTGTTGTATTTATATTATTGTTCAGTATATTTTGAAAGCATTCTTAGTTTCCATACATCTTTTCCAGACATTCCTGAAACTTTTGCACAATTCTTTAATGTCACACGATCTGGTGACCACTTTTTGCTTCCTGCAGCTTTCTTCTTTGAGACAAGCATTCTGGGCCTTCATCATACAAGATGGCCCCCGCAGTGACATGGAGAGTACAATGGTAAATGTGAACCATGTCTCCCGACCATATCTTCTGGGATGCAGTAAGAATGGAATCCTGATCTCGGCCAAAGAGGAAAACGAGGCAACGAGAGGACACCAGATTTCATTGTTTCCTGCCAAGATGTAGGTTTGCTTTAAAGGGAACCTGACAGCTGATACATGCTGCCACAGGTAGCATGAGTCAGACACTGGTTCTGTAACTTTAGCTAGTTTTCTCTTTCCTCTGAAACGCTGTGGGGTATTAATGACATTAGATTAGGTTTAACCATTTAAAATGGACCTCACATCAAAATGTCAGAAATCCATTAATCACTTGCTAAAATTAAAACAAATGCAGTTGATAAGTACTATAGGAAAAATATGATGCATAAAAAGTTGTAAAATTACAACAGTGTATCAGAGAAATTTTATAAATGCAAAAAAAAATAGTAAGTGGTTTGTTTATCATACTTAACACAGAAATATGTGAGGCAAAAGCCTCAGTAGAATTCATCAAAGTCTAACCACAATGAAATGATTAATTGACATTGCAGGAAGTACTGGAAAGCAACAGAAAAGGAAACATCCATACGATAAACTTATTCTCTTTTCTTTTTGCTAGAATTAATTTTTTTTATATTTTTAGTAAACTATAAATATATGTACAATAAACTCTAGATGCAAAATAGTTTTTCAATTGATTTTTACTTAAAAATATGTCCATTAATATAATTCTATTAAAAAGGACCAGTCATTTGCTAAAAAAGTATAAACAATAGTGATGATCAAGCACTAAATTGCTCAAGTGCTTGTTACTTGAATTGAGGGGGTCTGATGCTCGGACGGGCTTGATTCAAGTATTGAATATAATGGAAGTCAATTGGGAACTTGAGCATTTTTCTGACAGACCACCCTGGAGGTCTGGGGGGCGGAAATGGATGGAAATGGATGGAAACAGCACTGAAGTGTAATGGTAACAGCTTGGGGAAAATGCCTGGGCACATCTTTGACTCCCAGGTTGCTAATGGGAAGTAAAAAATAAAATATTTTTTTTTAAAAAATAAAAGCGTGGGATCCTCCTATTTATGATATGCAGCCAAGGTAAAGCAGACTGATGTGAGCTGATATTATCAGGCTATAAAGGTCTATGGTTATTTAGCCCTTCCCAGCCTAAAAGTAACAGCTTGTACCTTCCCCAGAATGGGTGCATTTGTTAGATGCACCAATTCTGATGCTTCACCCCGACTCTTCTGGATTGTTCTGATGCAGTGGCAATCTAGGTAATATTTTGGGGGTCTATATCAGCTGTGAATTGTTAGATGGCATCAAGCCCAGGGGTTAGTAATGGAGGATAGTGTATCTGACACTTCCATTACTAACCCAATAAGCGTATAGTTGAAAAAAACACACACAGAGGAAAAATAGTTTATTTCAATAAAGGCTCTCCCACACAATCCATTGTTTACCAATTTAAAAAGAAAAACGTTTAAGCCATTACAAAAAAATAAAAAACCACTAGGTCCCAAGACGTCCCCCGAATCTGTACTCCAATCTATGATCACTCCTGGTCAGTGCCAGACCGAAAGTTCCTCACGTGCGGCAACATCACTGAGTTACTGATACCATTGAGCATGAGAAACTCCGAGTTTGGTGTTGACCTCTGTAGTGAGAAATTCCAGAGGTCTCATGCAAGGTTCCGTCACTGAGTTACTGACATCCGCGTGTGTGAAAACTTCGAGTTCTGGCACTGACCGTAGTGACTCCAGAAGAATTTCTTGCGGTGACAAACTATTGGTCTAGCGCTGACAGGGGGTGACCTATTGAGTCGTGTTGTCTGAATGAGGCTCCATAGGTTGCAGTACGGATTAGAGAGACATCATGGGACTACTACACCATGGATTATGTCGGATCTTCATGGCTTATTTTTTTAAATAAATTGGTGATCAAGTGATAGTGTGAGGGAGTTTTTATATAAAAAAACCTATTTTTTCCTCTGTGTGTATTTTTCTAAATTTACACTTACTGAGATAGTAATGCGGGTGTCTGATAGACCTCTCTCCATTACTAACCTCTAGGTTGGATGCCAGCTGACAATTCACAGCCAACATCAACCCAAAAAATAACACCCCAAATACCACCGCACAAGGGCAATCTGGAAGATCAGGGGCAAAGCACCAGAATTGGCAAAACTAATGGGTGCGCCAATTCTCAGGTGGCTCTAGGCTGCTATTTTTAGCCTAGAAAGGAGCCAAATAACCATTGACTTTCCCAGCCTGACAATATCAGCTCTCAGCTGCATGCTTTACCTTGGCTGCTTATCAAAAATAGGGGGGCCTCATGTAATTTTTTTAAATTATGTATTTACTGATAAATAAATAATTTAAAAACATTTTTGATCACTAGCCAAGGTAAAGCAGATAGCTATGGACTGGTTAGTTTGAGTGGTGATCACATGACCGCATGTATTTTATTACCATACCTGCTATAAGTTGCCTTCTAGCTTCTCATCTGCTTCTCTCAATGTTGTCTCTGCTTTCTCAAAAGAGATAAGCAGATGAAAATTAGTCAGCACATGATTACAAATATATAAATTGCATACGTGAAATCACATAATGACTGCTTAAACCAGTTAGCAGAGCTAAATCCTAATAATGTATATAATACACAGTATTCGACAAGCTGTACTGCTTGATGATAGTTTGTCTGGGGTAGAAACTCTACTAATATTCTACATTTAAAAGTACTAATTGTCTCGGATAAATCTTTAGGTGTAAGTTGATTATAATTTAGCGATAATTGTAGCTAATTACTAATAGCTTCTAATATTTGTCTGATGGGCATTTGTGATTAAAAGTGAACCTGTCAGCTTATACTTGCTGCCCAAATCATGGGCAGCATGTGTCAGCCACTGGCTGTGTGATTGCAGCCAAATGTGTTTCACTCTGAATTGCTGCTTCGTTTCCCAGAAAAACATACTTCTAATTAATGCCAGGTAGAAATCCGAGCTGTGCACTATTTGTACAGATAGGTCTCGCCGGTTTCTCCCAACTTGCTGCTCTTATCCTGGGTTCTGATATTAATATTCTCCTAATACTAGCCTTCTCTTCTGGCTATATTCCTATCTGGCTACTGCTAAAGAGTTCCAGCCCTGCTGCTTGGGATTATGCCTGTTATACAGAGAGCAGTATGGTATTTGCTATGTGCTTTCTCATTTATCTAAGGCCTCCTTCACACGTCAGTGATTCTGGTACATACCATATGTGTTTTTTTTTTATACGTACCAGAATCACTGACATACGCAGACCCACTATAATAAATGGGTCTGCTCACACATCAGTGATTTTTCACTGAACGTGTCTCCATGCAGCGTACACACGTGTCCATGATTCTGCATAGAGAGAAGTCAGTTTTTTTCTGGCATCACTGATGACCCACGGACCACACTATGGTGTGATCCGTGTGTGATCCGTGAAACACGTACCAGAAAAACACTGACATATCAAATAATAAACATTTTCAACTCACCTTTCCAGCGACGCGCTGTGCAGTCTCCGCTCTTTGCAGCTCCTGCCCGGCTCATGGATATTCATGAAAGCAGGAACAGCCAACCCGGAAGTAGCTGCAGAGAGCGGTGGGCAGACTCTGCAGAGGAGTTCAGCACCATGGACAGCAGTAGTGAAGGCAGGTGAGTAATGTCCATTTGCAATCACGGATCATGGATCACGGATTGCACATGGACAACCCACGTGTGCCATGAATCATGGAACACGGAGGTACATGTGTGTGTTTTACACGTCAGTGAAGAACATCAGTATTTTTCACTGACGTGTGAAACGGGCCTAACATAAACCTTTCTACAGCGCTGGGGTCCTGGGTTCAAATCCCACCAAGGACACCATCTGCAAGGAGTTTGTATGTTCTCCCTGTGTTTGCATGGGTTTTCTCCGGGTTCTCTGGTTTCCTCCCATACTCCAAAGACATACAGACAGGGACTCTAGATTGTGAGCCCCAATGGGGACAGTGTTGCCAATGTATGTAAAGCGCTGTGGAATTAATAGCGCTATATAAATGAATAAAATTATTATTATTATTACTGTTTGCTGTTAGATTGTAATAGGCTACCGTAGCTTGCATTTACTATGTCACCTTTTCCATTTGTGCATGTTTTGTATGTTTCCTCACCTTTGGTTCCTGCCAATTTTGGCATGCTTTTCCTATTTTATATTTTATAGTGCATAGCAACCTCCTCTTTGGGTTCCTCAGAAGCTACAAGAAACAACTCAATGGCCTTTTAGACAGAAAGGTCCTAGTGTGGGTTTCTAGTATTTCAGATAGGGTTATTCAAGCCTATTCAGGAGTCATTGTGGGATGTGCAGCTAGGGATACTAGGCTGTACAAGAACCAGTAGGGTGCAGGTACGGTTGTATTGAGATAGGCTTTATTTCCCCTTGTGCACCTGTTGGAATACTTATCTGCAGAGATCGACAGATCAGGAAAAATCTGTCCAGAGGACAACCATTAGTTATGTACTTCACATTAAGAAAGAGTGGCAAGAAGAAAGCCATTTTTGAAAGCAACCATGAGAAGTCCAGACTGCAGTTTGAAAAAAGCCATATAAGGGACACAGCTATCATGTGGAAGAAGGGGCTCTGATTAGATAAGACCAAAGTAGACTTTTTTGAGCTAAATGCAAAATGCAATGTGTGGCGGAACAGTAACACTACTTATCACCCTGAAAATAACATCCCCACTCTATAGGCAGAGACCTATCAATCACTGTCAGTGGGTGGGGAGAAGCTGCTTGTACAATTAGTGCATGGCGAGGCTAGACCCTTGGCAGCATTTTATAAGTATGTTTTTCTCTGAAATGCTGCAGTTTTACAGAAAAATATACATGGTTGTGATCAAAAAGCCAGTGGCTGATACATTGTGCCCATAGTTTGACCAGCGTGTATCAGCTTACAGGTTTCCTTTTAATAAAGTTATCTTTTGATTGCTTGGATTATTTTTAAATGGCCTAATCAGGACTCAGTTAGTGAAGAAGCTTGACGGAGTCATGAAATATGCAAGTTGGCAAAGATTAACATTTACTGTTTCCCTATGATTTAAACAATATAGATTAAGAGTTGCAAATGTTTTCTCTTGTCAAAAATTTAGCTTGAGAGTCCAACAACATTATTTCTACTGAAACAGTAATAGTTTGCTTTGGGGCTTTGTGCATCTTTGGAGATATATTTAGTAATGATATATTTTGAAGCACATTCTTTTCCTCATAAGAAATAATAAAAATTGCATATACATGCTAAACCTAATTTTTCCAAAAGTGGAAAAAAAAGGTTATTCAAATACTTTTAATTTATGGCAATTATACAAATTGGTATTTTCTAGAACATTTAACCTCATGACCAAGCTAAGGAGGAGTGCTAACTTGTTTCCTCAACGCTTGTAAAGCTGTATGGGGTTATAGCGCATGCTTGAACACTGATCCATATAAGCTAATACTGAACATGATTATATGGTAAGGTGAAAGAACAGTTTGTTGTAGAGATTGGTAGGGACCCAGAGGTCAAGTTAAATTTAAGATGTCTAATCTATAGTTAAATGGAATCTGTCAGGCGATTTTGTAGTACAATACTAAACTAACTTTTATTGTTATAGCTTCTCTTATTATTCTGCTGTAAGTTCTGTAGAATTCAGTGTCTCATGCACACTAGTCAAGTGTATCTAAATACAATTTACATACTCACTGCTGCCCCTCTCCCACCTCTCAGTGCATTCACTATCACTGCTGAGAGGTGGGAGGGAGTATCGGTGGGAGCAGCAGTGCAAATTCAGTTCAGATTTACTATCGCTGATGCCAGCACTGAGAGGTGAGAGGAGGGAGCAGTGAATATTCAGTTTGAATTCATATATGCTTGACTATTTACTACATCACACTGAATTCTACAGAGCTTACAACAAGATAACAGGAAGAGGAAGTGTGATAAAAATTATTGATTTAAATTTTATCTCTACTGGCTAACACGGTACAAAGATATATTTTACTTGTATCATGATTCTGAAAGGTCTCTTTAAGCTCTATTTAAAGATAACATTAGTATTGTACTACAAAATCACTTGACAGATTCCCTTTAAGTGGGAGATCAGAAAAGAAAATGTTTTAGATTAAAAAACAAAATCAGTAAAATAATACAATATAAATTGTACTGAATTTAAAACCTCTCACGTAATGCAGAATAATGGAAATGACAAAACTAAACACAACCCACCAACAAATTATTACATGTTATTTTTACAGTGACAGTTGTATAGTGTGTATATTTTTCTTTCAGTTTCAGCTTTCGATTTTAGAGACTGTGGAAACTTACTGCACAGCTGTAATATTTCATGTTGCAGTAAGATATGGTAAGTGATGGGGATATGTACTGATATTTAGTATCACTTGCACTTACCAGAAGAACCATTACAGATTTTTTTTTTCTAGTTCAGAGATCACCTATCACAACATTTTCCAAAAGTCATTACTGTCTTTTCAGTTTCCTTGAAATGTTTAAAATTACCAAAAACAAAAACAGCGCAGAGTGATCTCTTAAATTCCAGTTAGTCTGTGTTCAGCATTTCACTTGCTGGGATGATTGTCTATATTGATTACCAAGGTTTAGATTGTGAAGAATATTTAATGTACATGGATATATTTTTATATGTAAATAAAGTAAACATGACAAAATTTGAGTTTACCATGAAAAAAAATCTTCTTGTTTGCCTCGATTGACCTTGTTTTTTTCTATTTTTCCTGGTTTACTGTATTATATTTCATGATGTTTCATGGCACATCAAAATAATGGCATTTTTACAGTCAGAATTACTTATGGATGGAATTATTTTAGTGAAATGATATCTGGACTTCATCAATATCTGGGGTCCTGGGTTCGAATCCCACCAAGGACACCATCTGCAAGGAGTTTGTATGTTCTCCCTGTGTTTGCGTCGGTTTCCTCCGGTTTCCTCCCACACTCTAAAGACATACAGATAGGGAATTTAGATTGTGAGCCCCAATGGGGACAGTGTATGTTAGGCTCATCCTAGAAAATCAGGGCGCATTGTAATTGCCGCAAACTTCAGTGAGGTTGCTATTTTCTATTATGTAAATGAGACACTTTTAAGGTATGTGCAAATATTGAGCATTTGGTTACAACAATTTCTGCATCGCTTCTGCATCTCTTGGCAGGAAAAACACAGACAAAAACGTGTGTTTTTGATTTGTTTTTGCATGTGTTTTTTTAAAATTTAAGCCAATGGGTGAAAAAACTGAAAAATTCACATTCTGCAGATTATTTTCTGCACCAAATTTCCAAGGAGAAAATACTCAACATTTGCACTACATTTCTGATAGTCATTGACTTTGCTGGCATTGCTTACAGTGTTGTGACATACCTGCACTCAAAACGCATAAAAAATGCAATAAAAACAAGATAAAAACACACTGTATGCACACAGCCTTACAGTATATGCAGAAAAGGCAATTGTTTTAACAACCAATATAACTCTAATTATAACTCTAATCCGCGCAAAAATGGTACCACTAGAAACGTCAGCTCGAGTCGCAAAAAAAAATTTTTTTTAACCCCTTAGATACAAGTAAACCTATACATGTTTGGTGTCTACAAACTCGCACCGACCTCAGGCATCATACCCACATATCAGTTTTTTTCATATAGTGAACACGGTGAATAAAACATCCCAAAACTATTGTGCCATCACACTTTTTTTTGCAGTTTTTCCACACTTGGAATGTTTTTGCTGTTTTCCAGTACACCATATGGGAAAAATTATGGTTTCATTTAAAAGTACAACTTATCCCACAAAAAACAAGCCCTCATATGGAAAGATTGACAGAAAAATAAAAAAGTTACGGCTCTCAGAAGAAGGGGAGCAAAAAACAAAAACGCAAAAACGGAAAGTGCCCCGAGGCTGAAGGGGTTAAAGGGAACCTGTTACCAGATTTGGGCCTTAGAAGTTGCGGCCACCACCAGTGGGCTCTTATATACAGCATTCTAACATGCTGTATATAAGAGCTTAGACCGCTGTGTAGAACATAAGGAAAACTTTATAATACTCACCGAGGGGGCAGCCTGGTCAGAGGGGTGTCTCTGTTCTCCAGGACAGGCGCCTCCTCTTTCAGTCATGTTTGTCCTCCTTCTTTTGAAGCCGGCGTGCATGACATATCGTACGTCATACACACATGCCGGTATTGAGGTCCTGCGCAGGCGCACTACAATGCTTTGATCTACCTTGCTCATGGCAGATCAAAGTGCTCATGCGCGGGACTTGAATGCCAGCGAGGGTGTATGACATAAGACGCATCATGCAAAGATGGCAGAAAGAGGAGATGCTGGTCCTGGAGAATAGCGTCACCCATCTGACCAGTTTGCACCGTACCGACCCCCTAGGTGAGTATTATAAAGTGTTCTTTATGTTCTACACAGTGGCCTGGGCTCTTATATACAGCATGTAAGAATAATGTATATAAGAGCCCACTGGTGGTGGCTGCAGCTCATAGTCATGAAATCTGGTGACAGGTTTCCTTTAAGACCTCAAATCATCTGATTTTCATCCATATTGACATCCATGTGTGATTCAATTTGATACATGAATATTTTAACTTGTACATTATCAAATACTGTTTCCTAAGGTTACTAATGACGATGTATCTGTAAAACTAAGATACAATATGGATGTTCTGTATAGGATCCAACTTTTATTACGCATCCATAGACTTGAAAGAGCAGATCTCATCCGATATTGGCAAAGAATAGTGCATGATGCGGATTTTTTTCAAAACAGACACACAAACTGTTATCTGAACAGTCCTATTGATTTACAGAGGCTGATGCGCTGTCATATTTTTACTGGTAAGCAAATGTTTACTACTTATGGTCAAGCTTTTACTATAATGCAGTAAATAGATGACACAGATGATGGTTTAATAGTTTTCTATGGATCTTCTTCATGGACACATGACTTCTGCAGACTAGTTTTGGTCAGAGCAGTAATGTGTGAATCATTGTTGCAGCCAGTGATTGGTTGCAGCAGTCATAATGACCGTCACAGCTGGAAAAGAAAACACATAAACTGACAGGAGACATAGGTAATATTACAAAACAAAGTGAGAATTGTTTCTGTATGAACATTTTTGTTTTAAATCAGGTTTTTAAATCCTCGTATCTACTTTCAGGGAGTCAGAATATACAGTATATGCTTAGTTATGCGAAACATTTATTATTGAAATACTAGAAGGTGGCCCGATTCTACGCATTGGGTATTCTAGAATTTACGTATTGTGTAGTTCATGTATGATTTTTGTTATATATATATATATAGATGTTGTTGTGTGTAGTTACCAAGTGTTTGTGTAGGGCGCTGTACATGTTCTGGGTGTTGTCTGGGTGTTACAGGGGGTGAGAGCGGTGTTGTATGTGTGTTGTGTGTGTTGCGTTGTGTTGTTTGTGGAGCGCTGTGTGTCTGTAGCGTTGTGTGTGTGTGTGTTGCGTGGTTTGTGTGTGTGTGGTGTGTTTTGGGGGTAGGTATGTTTTGTGCAATGTGTGTGTTGTGCGGTATGTGCGTATATTTGTGTGTGCCGCGGTGTTTGTGTGTTGGGTGTTGTGTGTGTGCAGCATTGTCTGTGTGTGTGGGTATCTGTGTAGGGCAGTTGTTTGTGGTTCCCAGTGTGTGTGTGTGGTGTGTTGTGCAGTGCGCGCGCGTGTGTGTGTGTGTGTTGGGGGGAGGTGTGCACTTCCCATCGTGCTCCATCCCTCATGCAGCGCACTCCCCATCGTGCTCCATCCCCCATGCAGCGCACTCCCCATCGTGCTCCATCCCCTATGCTGCGCACCCCCCATCGTGCACCATCTCCCATGCTGTGCACTCCCAAACGTGCTCCATCCGCCACGCTGCGCACTCCCAAACGTGCTCCATCCGCCATACTCCGCACTCCCCATCGTGCTCCATCCCCCATGCAGCGCACTCCCCATCGTGCTCCATCCCCTATGCTGCGCACCCCCCATCGTGCTCCATCTCCCATGCTGCGCACTCCCAAACGTGCTCCATCCGCCATGCTGCGCACTCCCAAACATGGTCCATCCGCCATGCTGCGCACTCCCAAACGTGCACCATCCGCCATGCTGCGCACTCCCAAACGTGGTCCATCCGCCATGCTGCGCACTCCCAAACGTGCTCCATCCGCCATGCTGCGCACTCCCAAACGTGCTCCATCCGCCATGCTGCGCACTCCCAAACGTGCTCCATCCGCCATGCTGCGCACTCCCAAACGTGCTCCATCCCCCATGCTGCGCACCCCCCCATCGTGCTCCATCCCCCATGCTGCACCAGCATCAGCCTCTCTACCCGCAGCATCAGCCTCTCTGCCCGCAGCATCAGCCTCTCTCCTCCCAGCATCAGCCTCTCTACCCGCAGCATCAGCCTCTCTCCTCCCAGCATCAGCCTCTCTGTCCCCAGCATCAGCCTCTCTGTCCCCAGCATCAGCCTCTCTCATCCCAGCATCAGCCTCTCTCCTCCCAGCATCAGCCTTTTCTGTCCCCAGCATCAGCCTCTCTCCTCCCAGCATCAGCCTTTTCTGTCCCTAGCATCAGCCTCTCTCCTCCCAGCATCAGCCTCTCTCCTCCCAGCATCAGCCTTTCTCCTCCTAGCCTACCCCAGCTTCAGCCTCCCCCAGCATCAGCCTCTCTCCTCCCAGCATCAGCCTCTCTCCTCCCAGCATTAGCCTTTTCTGTCCCCAGCATCAGCCTCTCTACCCGCAGCATCAGCCTCTCTGCCCGCAGCATCAGCCTCTCTCTTCCCAGCATCAGCCTCTCTACCCGCAGCATCAGCCTCTCTCCTCCCAGCATCAGCCTCTCTGTCCCCAGCATCAGCCTCTCTGTCCCCAGCATCACCCTCTCTCATCCCAGCATCAGCCTCTGTCCTCCCAGCGTCATCCTTTTCTGTCCCCAGCATCAGCCTCTCTCCTCCCAGCATCAGCCTTTTCTGTCCCTAGCATCAGCCTCTCTCCTCCCAGCATCAGCCTCTCTCCTCCCAGCATCAGCCTTTCTCCTCCTAGCCTACCCCAGCTTCAGCCTCCCCCAGCATCAGCCTCTCTCCTCCCAGCATCAGCCTCTCTCCTCCCAGCATCAGCCTCTCTCCTCCCAGCATCAGCCTTTTCTGTCCCCAGCATCAGCCTCTCTCCTCCCAGCCTACCCCAGCCTCAGCCTCCCCCAGCATCAGCCTCCCCCAGCTTCAGCCTCTCTCCTCCCAGCATCAGCCTCTCTCTTCCCAACATCAGCCTCTCTCCTCCCAGCCTACCCCAGCCTCAGCCTCCCCCAGCATAAGCCTCTCTCCTCCCAGCATCAGCCTCTCTCCTCCCAGCCTACCCCAGCCTCAGCCTCCCCCAGCATCAGCCTGTCTCCTCCCAGCATCAGCCTTTTCGGTCCCCAGCATCAGCCTCTCTCCTCCCAGCCTACCCCAGCCTCAGCCTCCCCCAGCATCAGCCTCTCTTCTCTCAGCCTCCCCATCCCAGCCTTCCCCAGGATCAGCCTCTCTCCTCCCAGCCTCCTCCAGCACGCCGTGCTCCTCTGCTGACACTCACAGATCCGATCGCATACACTCACACACACCCACACACACCCGATCGCATACACTCACACACACCCGATCGCATACACTCACACACACCCGATCGCATACACTAACACACACCCGATCGCATACACTCACACACACCCGATCGCATACACTCACACACACACACATTGACGATATTGCACATACGCGCTCATACTCACAACATCCGGAGATACCACATGCTTCTGGCCATGTGATCCTCCGGCAGGTCCTGGAAGCTCACAGCACAGTATCGCCGCCGAGAAGCAAGCGATATCCCAGGATGTTGTGAGTATGTGGATGCGATGTGATGTGTGTGAGGTGTGTGTGAGAGTGAGTGTGATCTGATGTGTGTGTATATGTGTGTGTGTGTGCTGTTATGTGTGTGCGTGTGTGTATGTTCCGCCGCTGCAGGACCTTGATGCGCTGGTAACTATGCTACCATGGTTACCAGCGTATCTCGTCCCCCGCTCGCACGGGAGCCCACACCAGCATACGCCGGCCAGCCCCAGCAATGCGAGGGTATGTGTCGGCTGGTTTGGCGGCGTACGCTGATGTGGGCTCCCAGGGGTACAGTACTCAACTGGTAGTCGTGGCTGCGTTACCGTGTCGGTTCGGGGAATGCGTGGGGGGGGCGGGGCCAGAGCTAGCGTGCATTGCGTGAGGGGGCGGGGCGTGGCCGAGTTGTCAATGCCTGCAGGGTGCCGGGGCGAGAGGTCAATCTGTGGGGGGGCGGAGCCTGGGCCAGCGGCCGGCCAATCCGTGTGGGGGCGCAGCCTGGGCGAGCGGCCAATCCGTAGGGGGGGCGGGGCCATGGCGAGCCCAGCGGCCAATCAGCTTTGTGTCACCGTAAGGACACAATTTTGGAGCAAGACAGACAGACAGACAGACAGACAGATAGACAGACAGACAGAATAAGGCAATTATATATATAGATAGTTTATCTTTTCAGTTACTCCACACATTACAAGTAGTGGCACAGTAATACTGTTGGGATGTTCACGACCTGTGCTGTTCTGCTTTCTTTTCTCTCCCTTGTTAATAGGATGCCACTTGACCTTGATGGTCTTATTTATACCCATATTTTGAGCTATGTTGTTCAGATTTGATTTTCCTAGCTTTTCTTTCTTATGTGGCCACACCTTGCTGCTGATGCTTATTTTGAGCTAACTCTTGCCTGGATGTAAACTTTGTTGTAATACAACTGATTCTGTTGCGTTCAATAAAATCTTATTGCTTCATTCATTAGTTCCTGGGTGTTAATGTGTAGTTTACGCTGGAGTTTCTACTACCAGTTTTGTTTGAACCTCAGCTTAATAACGTAGCTACCAGGAAGGGGCAGAAGAGGTGGTCACCCTGGTAACTCTAGTCTTGGAGGGGCCCACCTGAAGCTACCGCAACCCTTAAGGGTATGTGCACACGTTGCGTTCTGTACAGTGCGGAAAAGAACGCACTCTCAGAACTGTAAACACTGCGTTTGTCAAAAAATGCATCCAAAACGCATGCATTTGGGATGCATTTTGCATGTGCTTTGGATGCATATTTTTGCAGTGCGGTCGCATGGCAATTGAGCTCTGCTACATGCCCACTGACAGCAAACAAAGTTGCACGCTGAGAATGAATTCGGATGAACTTCACCCGACTTAATTTTCATACCGCAGCTCTGTCTGTGTGTCGCGTCCTGATTAATGGTCACCCGTAAAGGACTTACCGGTGACCGCTAATCCCCTGAGTGACTGAAGTGAGCAGCGCGATCAGCTCTGCCGTCACTCAGGTTACCCGCGGCCAGCTGGAGTCCTCCACCCGAGACCGCAACTCACCTGTGACATCATCGCTGATCGCGCAGCTCACTTCAGTCACTCGAGCGATTTGCTGTCACAGTTGGAGGATCCAGTGGTGGTCTTGCGTAACCTGACTGACGTCATCGCTGATCGTGCGGCTCACTTCAGTTGCTGCGTGGAGCTGACAGAGAGCGGTCTGGTCTGTGACCGCTCCTGTCAGCTTCATGTAGCATTGCTGAGAGCGTCGTGGGACGTCGTGTGAATTACGCCTCACCTGGATGGGTATTTGGGGGTTAATAAAGTGGTGAAAGAGGGTGGGTTTTTTTTTGTCTTTTATTATAAATAAAGGATTTTTTCGGGTGTATGTGTTTATTTTCTTTAACTTACAGGTTAATCATGGAAGGTATCTCGGGAAGACGCCTGCCATGATTAACCTAGGACTTAATGGGCTGCTGCCATTAACTCCTTATTACCTCGGTTGTCACTGCACCAGGGCAATTTGGGATGAGCCGGGTAGAGTCCCGGGACTGTCGCATCTAATGGATGCGGCAATTCTGGCAATTCTGGGCGGCTGCTGGCTGATATTGTTAGGCTGGGGGGCTCCCCATAACATGGAGCTCCCCATCCTGAGAATACCAGCCTTCAGCCGTGTGGCTTTACCCTGGCTGGTATCAAAATTGGGGGGGACCGCACATCGGATTTTTAAATTATTTATTTATTTTACTGCATGATATAGACCTGCCCACTGGCAGCTGTGATTGGTTGCTGTGAGACAGCTGTCACTCAGTGTGGGGGTGTGTCTGACTGCAACCAATCATAGGCGCCGGAGGGTGGGGAAAGCAGGGAATACGGGATTGAATAATGAGCGGCCAGCATTTTCAAAAGAGGAAAAGCCGCCACAGCTTTGTGACAGCCGTTCAGCGCCGCGCTGGTGATCGGGAAATGGTGAGTATGAGGGAGGGGAGAGACCGACTGACGGACAGAGAGAGGGACAGACAGAGAGAGAGAGACCAACGGACAGAGAGAGAGACAGACAGAGCGACCAACTGACAGAGAAAGAGACCAACTAACAGACAGAGGGAGATTGATCGACATCCACAGAGAGAGATTGACCGACATCGACAGAGAGAGACTGAAAAGACCTGCATTTTGCTTGTCAAAAAAGCATACGGAATGCAACAAAAATTCAGTCCAAGTGCATTTTGGTTGCGTTTTGACCCACATCATTGATTTCAATGGGTGAAGAACGCAGCTACAACGCAGAAAAGAAGTGACATGCTGCTTTTTTTCCGCAGCGATCTTTGGCATCCAAAATGCTGCGTTTACAAACGCAGGGTGCACATTGAATTTTCGGACTTCTCATAGACTTTGCTGAAAAGCAGAATGCATGCAATTTGGCACTAAAAAGCTGCAGTTCAAAATGCGGGAAAAAACGCAACGTGCGCACATAGCCTAACTGTATCGGCATGCACATACATAATGGGGGCTATTAAGAAGTCCTTCAAACATAGTGAGGGCTACTAAGGGGGTCATAGTACAGTGTGAATGTCATTTAACAGTGAAAGATCTACTCTATTTGGACTTTGCAAAGACATTTGATACTTAGTGATGAGCAAGTACTAAAAAGCTCGGGTGCTCGAGGCTCGGGCCGAGCATCCCAAGATACTCGTGTACTCGGCCCGAGCACCGAGCCCAATGTTATCCTATGGGAGACCCGAGTATTTTTGTGAAATGACCCCCGGCAGCATGTAGAAACCCTAAAAATGGCACAAAAGTCTCAGAAGAGTGCTCAAATGACATGGCAACAGCATGGGGAAGACCCCTTGAAGCATTTATCACTCAAAAGTCACAGCTGTGAACAATTTTGTCCGCGTTTTGCGCCATTTTTACGGACTCACCAGAAAACCTTCAAAAATGACACCAAAATGAATTTTCATGGCGGAAATGTTAAGGGCACATACCCAATAGTGAGATAGAGCTAATGTATGTTACTTTTTGAGATTAATACATGAAAGATTTTACGTAAAACATTGTGTGGCACTCCGATGTCCCTGAGAAGAGACGTACATAAAGGCCTCTGAGTCTAATGTGCCCATTTTGAGGAAGTGAGTCTTTGTAGTATTTTCCTTTGCCAGGGCAGTCCAAAATTGTGAGGTTCACCAATGCCCCTGCATACAGACGTGCATGAGGGCCTGTAAACCTGAAGTGCCCATTGTAAGGAAGTGGGTCTATTGTAGTATAGCCCTTAGGCAGGGCAGCCAAAAATTGGGAGGCTCCACGTTGTCCCTGGATAGAGACGTGCATGAGGGCCTGTAAACCTGAAGTGCCTATTGTAAGGAAGTGGGTCTATTGTAGTATAGCCCTTTGGCAGGGCAGCCAAAAATTGGGAGGCTCCACGTTGTCCCTGGATAGAGACGTGCATGAGGGCCTGTAAACCTGAAGTGCCTATTGTAAGGAAGTGGGTCTATTGTAGTATAGCCCTTTGGCAGGGCAGCCAAAAATTGGGAGGCTCCACGTTGTCCCTGGATAGAGACGTGCATGAGGGCCTGTAAACCTGAAGTGCCTATTGTAAGGAAGTGGGTCTATTGCAGTATAGCCCTTTGGCAGGGCAGCCAAAAATTGGGAGGCTCCACGTTGTCGCTGGATAGAGACGTGCATGAGGGCCTGTAAACCTGAAGTGCCTATTGTAAGGAAGTGGGTCTATTGTAGTATAGCCCTTTGGCAGGGCAGCCAAAAATTGGGAGGCTCCACGTTGTCCCTGGATAGAGACGTGCATGAGGGCCTATAAACCTGAAGTGCCTATTGTAAGGAAGTGGGTCTATTGTAGTATAACCCTTTGGCAGGGCAGCCAAAAATTGGGAGGCTCCACGTTGTCCCTGGATAGAGACGTGCATGAGGGCCTGTAAACCTGAAGTGCCTATTGTAAGGAAGTGGGTCTATTGTAGTATAGCCCTTTGGCAGGGCAGCCAAAAATTGTGAGGCTCCACGTAGTCCCTGGATAGAGACCGGTTAGGTTCTTAGTGCCTCCGTGCTTGCATTTAAAAACCGCACGTGTGTGCCTGTTGGTGGCAGCTTTCCGCTGCACTTGTGTGCGTTTTGCAAAAACTTGGATATAATGCACAAGTCTAGTGAATACACATCAGCACAGCATTGCAAAATGCGCAAGGGTGTTGTCAACGAACAAGGAAGTGGACGTGATGGTGGTGCAGGCAGAGACCGAGGTCGTGTGCAAGCTCTAATTTCGCCACAACAAAGGGCCACATCTACTCGCTCGCACGTCCTGTCCCAAATTCTTGGGGACCACAGCAGTACACCGCTCTTGAACCAAGGCCAGTGTCAACAGGTTGTTAGTTGGATAGCAGATAATGCTTCCAGTCAGATTGGCACCACCACAAACACTCTGTCTTCCACACGGTCAAGTGTCAGTAGCCGTGATACTGCACCGCACATTTCAGAACCTGATCCTCCTTCCTACCACCAGGCCGAGTACACGTCCACGGACATTACTGATCCCACACTTGGACACTCGGAAGAGCTGTTCGTTCACGTTTCCATTCACACATTCTGGCCTCTCGCCAGCTCCTGTTGAAGTGGGCCATGACGAGATTGTATGTACAGATGCCCAAATATTTGAGCAGCCACGTTCTCAAGAAGTTGGCAACGTGTCTCAACAAGGGGTGGACGATGATGAGACACAATTGTCAGGAAGTCAGGAGGAGCAGGGTGCGGAAGAGGAAGACGACGTGGTGGATGATCCAGTAACTGACCCAACCTGGCAGGAGGATATGCAGAGCGAGGACAGCAGTGCACAGGGGGAGGGAGGCGTAGCATCCCAACAGGCAGTAAGAAGCAGGGTGGTGGCCCCAGGCAGACGTCAGGCAACTGTTCCCCGGAACAACACGACACAAGGTGCCTGTACAAATGTTAGGTCTTCCCGAGTCTGGCAGTTTTTTAAGTTGGCTCCAGATGATTCTAAAAAGGCCATTTGCAACACCTGCCATGCCAGCATCAGCAGGGGTACCAAAACTAGCAGCCTGACCACCACCAGCATGATCAGGCACATGTCAGCCAAGCACCCGACTTTGTGGGATGTACAACAGAGTCGAGGAGCAGTGCTTGCTGATATCACTGCTACGTCTTCGCTTGTTGTGCATGCGAGCCAATCCCCTGTCCATGCTGCCCGCGAACAAGCCTCCTCTGGCCCTGCACCTGCAGTTGCCCACGCAGAAATAACACCATCATCAAGCACGTCCTTGTCCCAGCGCAGTGTTCAGTTATCCATTTAGCAAACCTTTGAACGCAGGCGCAAATACACTGACAACGCACCACATGCCACACTTCTAAATGCTAACATTTCGCGACTGCTTGCGCTGGAAATGTTGCCTTTTAGGCTGGTTGAGACAGAAGCATTCCGCGACCTGATGGTGGCAGCTGTCCCACGTTACTCGGTCCCCAGCCGCCACTATTTCTCCCGGTGTGCCGTCCCCGCATTGCATAACCACGTGTCACAAAACATCACACGTGCCCTGAACAACGCTGTTTCAGCCAAAGTCCACCTAACCACAGACACGTGGACAAGTGCATGTGGGCAAGGCCGCTACATCTCGTTGACGTCACACTGGGTTAATATTGTGGAAGCTGGGACCCAGTCTGAGCGAGGGACGGAACGCGTCCTTCACACACCAAGTTTTGCAGGCCCTACCTCAGTCAGGGTTTCACCCACACTCTACAGCTCCGGAATGTCATGCTCCTCAGCCTCCTCCTCCTCCTGCGCATCCTCATCCACTTTACCCTCCACACCAGTCCCAAGCTGGAAGTGTCGCGGGCGGAGGAGGGGACGCTGCGCTCTCCCACTGCTCGGGTCCGGCTGCCACTGCTCTATGGCTGCTGCTGCTCGGTGGCTCGAGCGATGGCCGGATCCCGGGGACTCGAGCGGCGCTCATCACCCGTGAGTAAAAAGGGGTCGTTTGGGTTTTGGGGATATTGTCCGTGACGCCACCCACGGTTGTGGTGATTGTGTGGACACCACCGCTGCTCTGGACGGGGATCCCGGGAGCCTGTGACAGGGAGCAGCTTTGTTGTTATTTCTCCCCTCCGTGGGTAGGGGGGTTGGTTGTCCCAGGGCCCGGTGATGGGGTAGAGATGGATGACAGGCGGGTTGCGGGGCCTGATGAGGTGCAGGGTCGCAGGGGCAGCGCTGTGCCGCACGGCACGGAGGTACTCACTCAGCCCAATGATGATGACACAGTTCACGGTAAAACAAGTGGCTGGATGGACGGGTCCCTCGGACGGCTGCGGTTGTTCCTCCCTGCAGGTTAGTGATGACTGTCTCTCCCTGCACCTAAGTTCAGTGTTGGTAGTGATGGTTTCCCACCGGTAACCCGCTCCCCGACCTGGATATGGGCCGGAGGAGCCCCTTTTGCCCACAGGCGCTGGCCCTGGGAGACGGTTGCCCTTGGCGGTGGCGGTGTCTCCCCTTCACAGTTGGACGGTTGCCTTCTATCGGGACTTGGCTGTTTGGAAACCCTGAGGTCCCCTTCACTAACGGATTTGGCAAATTCACGGCGACACCAAGCCTTGCCGGGATCCGAAAGGCCCCTGCCAATGGTGCTGGCTTCTCTTTGTATACCGGTCCGGTACGGCCGGGTGACCACCCGTCCACGGTCCTTACGGCAGACTCCAATCGGCCTCCACTGCAGACGGTCACCACATCCTGCCAACCTTGCTGTCCTGTCCGGGCCACACACCCGGACCAACTTCAGGCTCTTCGCTGTCACTTTTCTCCTCTCTACTACTTTCCTCCTTCCACTTCCTTAGCTTAACTCTCACTGCCTGTGTTTTCCCTCCTCCTTGGTGGGTGGAGACCAACCACCTGGCTCCACCCCCTGGTGTGGACAACAGCCCCTGGGGAAGGCAACAAGGATTTTGTGTTTTGACTATGATATGCCTGCAGGGAGTGTGGGGTGTGTAAGTGCTGTGCTCTGTGGCCCCTGGCTTGTCCAGGGCGACACAGAAGCACTGCAGCACTGCCTCGGCGAAGTGGCAACAGGCTGTGCTGAAGCTAATCTGCATAGGTGACAAACCCCACAATGCAGAAGAGGTGTGGACAGCTCTGAAACAGCAGGCAGATCACTGGCTCACACCTCTGAACCTAAAGCCAGGAAAGGTTGTGTGTGACAATGGCCGGAACCTGGTGGCGGCTTTGAGGCGAGGCCAGCTGACACATGTTCCATGCGTGGCCCATGTGCTCAACCTCGTGGTTCAGCGGTTTCTAAAGTCATACCCAGAGCTGTCTGATCTGCTGGGAAACGTTCGCCGCCTGTCTGCACATTTTCGAAAGTCACCTACTGCTTCAGCCGGCCTTGCCGGCTTTCAGCGCCAGTTGCATCTTCCGGCTCACAGACTGGTGTGTGATGTCCCCACGCGTTGGAACTCAACTGTGCACATGTTGGTCAGGATATGTGAGCAGAAGAGGGCAGTTGTTGAGTACCTGCATCACCTAAGCCGTCGGGAAATGTGTCAAACTCCACACATAACACCTGAGGAGTGGAGATGGATGTCCGACCTATGTACCATCCGCCAAAACTTTGAGGACTCCACCAAGATGGTGAGCGGCGATGATGACATTATTAGCGTCACCATACCGCTTCTCTGCCTTCTAAAATGGTCTCTGCTCAAAAAACAACCATGATGCATTGCAGGCGGAGCGCGATGAGTTTGAGCAAGAAACAGTAGTGGGTGTGGGTGATAACACACAGCCCAGCCTCGTCTCATCCCAACGTGCAGTGGAGGACTATGACGAGGAGGAGGATGAAGACATGGAGCAACTCTCTGGCCAAATTGAGGATATGACATGCAGTCATATCCTCGGTTCAGCGTGGCTGGCCAGAGGACAGGGTAGATGATGAGGAGGAGGAGGAGGAGGACAGCATGTTCAGTCATCGTGTTGGTCAGGATACTGAAGTGATGGCTGTTAAGAGTCTGGCACACATGGCTGACTTTATGGTAAGCTGCCTGTCTCGTGACCCTCGCGTTAAGAACATCTTGGCCGACAATCATTACTGGTTGGTAACACTGTTAGACCCATGCTAAAAGGAGAACTTTATGTCTCTTATTCCCGAGGCGGAGAGGTCAGGCAAAATGCAGCAGTTCCAGAAGGCCATAGTCACGGAAGTAGGCAAAGCATTCCCCTCACAAAACGCTAGCGGCATAGGTCAGGAATCAGTGGACAACCAAGGCGTACAGCCGAGAGGGCACAAGTCCAATCCGCCAGAGGTAGGGGAACAGTCTTTAAGATGTGGGACAGTTTTCTCAGCCCCTCACATACCACAGCCCCTGAGGTGCGGGGTAGTGCCACAAGAAATCCTAAGTTTGCCCAGATGCTCAAGGAGTACCTTGCAGATCAAACAACTGTCCTCCGACATTCCTCTGTGCCTTACAATTAATGGGTATCCAAGCTGGACACGAGGCATGAATTGGCTCTCTACGCCTTGGAAGTCCTGGCCTGCCCTGCCGCTAGCGTTTCGTCAGAGTGTGTTTTTAGTGCCGCAGGTGGAATCATTACAGATAAACGCACCCGCCTGTCAACTGTAAATGCTGACAGGCTGACTCTGATCAAGATGAACAAGGGTTGGATTGGGCCAGACTTCACCACACCACCAGCAAATGACAGCGGAATTTAAAGTTTGTAACGGGAATTTGCCATGTACCTCCACTCACCCATGGTAACAAACTTCTGGACTTTGGCTAATCGCTGGACTGCTCCTCCTTCTCCTCATGCGCCATCATGATGACCATTACAATAGTTAGGCCGTTGTTTCAGGTATAACCCCAGTGGTAAATTTTTTCGCCCATTCTTTCAGAATGGGCATTACAACGACAGGAGACCCGCTCCTTTGCAATGGGAACAATGTTTTGAGGCCCTCATGCACATCTCTATCCAGGGACAATATGGAGCCTGACGCTGCCACCGACAGGCACACACGTGCGGTTTTTAAATGGAAGCACGGACGCAATAAGAACCTAACAGGTTTTTAGGAGCGACAATTACTGAGAAGTCTGACACTATCAGACACTGCTGACTGACGTGTATTATTCACTAGACTTGTGCGTTATATAATAGTTTGTGCAAAACGTGCACCTGTACGCTGCCACCGACAGGCACACACGTGCGGTTTTTAAATGCAAGCACGGACGCAATAAGAACCTAACAGGTTTTTAGGAGCGACAATTACTGAGAAGTATGACACTATCAGACACTGCTGACTGACGTGTATTATTCACTAGACTTGTGCGTTATATAATAGTTTGTGCAAAACATGCACCTGTACGCTGCCACCGACAGGCACACACGTGCGGTTTTTAAATGCAAGCACGGACGCACTAAGAACCTAACAGGTTTTTAGGAGCGACAATTACTGAGAAGTCTGACACTATCAGCCACTGCTGACTGACGTGTATTATACACTACACTTGTGCGTTATATAATAGTTTGTGAAAAACGCACACAAGTGCACCTGTACGCTGCCACCGACAGGCACACACGTGCGGTTTTTAAATGCAAGCACGGACGCACTAAGAACCTAACAGGTTTTTAGGAGCGACAATTACTGAGAAGTCTGACACTATCAGCCACTGCTGACTGACGTGTATTATACACTACACTTGTGCGTTATATAATAGTTTGTGAAAAACGCACACAAGTGCACCTGTACGCTGCCACCGACAGGCACACACGTGCGGTTTTTAAATGCAAGCACGGACGCACTAAGAACCTAACAGGTTTTTAGGAGCGACAATTACTGAGAAGTCTGACACTATCAGCCACTGCTGACTGACGTGTATTATACACTACACTTGTGCGTTATATAATAGTTTGTGAAAAACGCACACAAGTGCACCTGTACGCTGCCACTGACAGGCACACACGTGCGGTTTTTAAATGCAAGCACGGACGCACTAAGAACCTAACAGGTTTTTAGGAGCGACAATTACTGAGAAGTCTGACACTATCAGTCACTGCTGACTGACGTGTATTATACACTACACTTGTGCGTTATATAATAGTTTGTGAAAAACGCACACAAGTGCACCTGTACGCTTCCACCGACAGGCACACACATGCGGTTTTTAAATGCAAGCACGGACGCACTAAGAACCTAACAGGTTTTTAGGAGCGACAATTACTGAGAAGTCTGACACTATCTGGACTGTTTTATACTGTGTACACCAGCCCCAGATATTATGAAGGCTGGTATACGGTCACCACTAGGAATGGCTATATACCCTGCCTGCCTGCCTGCCTGTATACTGCTACAATAGTCCTGACAAGGACTCTTCTGGTCACTAGCCTGTATTCCGACCTGGCTATACCCTGCCTGTATATAGCAACAATAGTCCTGAGAAGGACTCTGCTACTGTACTCCGACCTGGCTATTCCCTGCCTGCCTGTATACAACTTATTGTATGTCCTGAGAAGGACTTCTGGTCACACTGTTTGCAGCCCTGCTCCGGAACTAACTATAAAGGGCCGCAAACCTTTCCCTGAAGCAGCAACCCTCTCCCTGCACTGACTGTCTGGATGGCTGTGAGCAGAGCACAGCGCGCCCGCCGGTATAAAGGCTCGGTCACGCTGTGCGGGCCGGCCAATCACTGCAATTCCACAACTAACAGGGCTGTGGCATTGCAGTGGTCTGCCAGCCAATCCCTGCATGAGGGCTGGCTCTCAAAAGAGCGCCAACATGCAGGGATGAAGACCACGAGTATCGCGAGATTACTCGGTCCCCGCCGAGTAGCCCGAGTACAGTGATACTCGTGCGAGTACCGAGTAGTAACAAGCATACTCGCTCATCACTATTGATACTGTACCACATTACATCCTGTACTAAAGCTCCAGAAGGAAGGACTAGGGGAAACTATATGCAACTGTGTAAGGATTTGGCTAAAAGATAGGAAACAAAGAGTAGTCATAAATGGTACATTCTCTAAATGGGCTATAGTCAGCAGTGGGGTGCCACAAGGATCTGTGCTAGGACCGATTCTTTTTAATCTCTTTATTAATGACCTTGTGGATGGGATTGATAGTATAGTGTCAGTTTTTGCTGATGACACCAAACTATGTAGGATATTAAAAACTGACCTTGATAGTACAATATTACAAAAAGATCTCTATAAGATGTCAGAATGGGCAGATACTTGGCAAATGAGATTTAATGTTGATAAATGTAAAGTAATGCACCTAAGACGGAGTAATCCTATAGCTGTGTATGCATTAAATGGAAGTAAACTCAGGACTACAGAACAGGAGAAGGACTTGGGTATTCTCATTACAAATAAGCTGAGCAGCAGCACTCAATGTCAGGCAGCAGCTGCTAAAGCAAACAACATTTTAGGGTGTATAAAAAGAGAGTTTAGATCACGGGATCCCAATGTATTATTACCCCTCTATAAATCACTTGTAAGGCCACATCTGGAATATGGGATCCAGTTTTGAGCTCCATATTTTGAAAAGGACATACAGAAGTTAGAGTCAGTTCAAAGGCGGCTAACTAGACTACTACAAGGAATGGAAGGCCTCACATATGATGACAGGTTGAAAAAGTTAGATATGTTTAGCTTAGAAAAATGACGTCTCAGAGGAAATCTCATTTATATGTATAAATACATGTGTGGTCACTATGAAGGACTGGCACATGACTTATTTCTTCCAAAGACAGTACTAAGGACCAGGGGACATACACTGCGAATGGACGAAAAGCGATTCCGGCAGCTAAATAGGAAAGGGTTCTTTACAGTTAGAGCAGTCAGACTGTGGAATGCCCTACCACAAGAGGTAGTGATGGCAGACACTATAACAGCTTTTAAAAAAAGGCCTGGATGATTTCCTCAGTGTACACAACATTGTTGGTTATAAGTGACTTAGGGACAAAATGTAGAATTGGTGGAGGCAGTTTGAACTAGATGGACCTAGGTCTTTTTTCAACCTATGTAATTATGTAACTACTAAGAGGTCATCACAGTGTGGGAGCTATTGGGGCTCATCATACAGTATAGAGAGGAACTGTGGGGACATAATATTATGTATAGGGAGCTGTGGGTCCACCATATTGTGTATAGGAGAACCCTGGGCCCAACATTCTATGTATAGCGGAGCTGTAGAGAAATCATATCTATAGAGGGGAGCTGTGTGGACCTAATACTGTGTATGAGGAAGCTTTTGGGACGTTATACTGTTTAGAGTGGAGTTGTGCAGACACCATATTGTGTATAAGGCAGCTATGGGCCCATTATACTGTATATAGGGGAGCTATGGGCCCATTATACTGTGTAAAGGAGAGCTGTGCACCCATCATTCTGTGTATAAGGGAGCTGTGGGCCCAACATACTGTGTATAGGGGAGCTGTAAGGACATCAAACTGTGTAGACAGGAGCTGTGGGCCCACAATATAGTTATTAGAGGAGCATTAGGCCCATTGTCCTGTGTATAGGCGATCTGTGGGCCCATCGTACTGTGTAAGGTAGAGCTGTACAGGGAGGTACTTGGGATGTTATTAACTGTTAAGTGGGAATTTAGTGTTATAAGGGCACTAAGGTATTTGACTTTCAGATGGGCACAAAGAGATTGCTACTTTCTAGGTAACAAAGTATGAGCATTGTTTTTTACAGCACTTGCAGTGCATTTGTGACGCCCTGGCAAAACCAGGTAGTCACACATTAGGGCCCTGCATAACACCTTCCCTCACCTAGGTCACATACAGCCGACCTGACACCCTAGTCACCCCTCTCAGGGCAAGACAGGTACACCAGTGGGCGGGACCAGGAGGTTAGGGAATGCCAACCTTGGGGTCTAGACAGCCCAGGGCGGGAAAACAAGTAGTAGAAGTTGTAGTTCAAGTTGAGAGGAGTGTGGGCTGGAGCTAGGTGTAGCTCCAGCAGAGGAGAAGCTCAAGTTGAACGGAGCCAGGGTCGGAGCCCTGGTACCTTGGCTAGGTGGCAGATGGTGGTCTCTGTCAGCAGGAGATGGGAAGACGGCTCGGCAGATCCAAGGAGGACCAGAGCAGGGTTGGAGCCCACCAGTACCAACACCGGAGACCCGACCGGAAACCGTGCACAGAGGGGGTACTCAAACCCTGAAGTCAGGACTGGCACCAATGGCCTAGCTAATCAATGGATTGAGGGTAGGATTACAGGTCCTGTCCCAATCAAAGTCTCAAAAGCAGACAACCACCCACAGATAGGGATAAAGCAACCGCCAGGGCCCATAGATCCCACGGGTCAGTGTCAGCGGGCACGGCTCCTCAGGCACACAGAAAGATGGGAGCGGACTCCCGCGTTCCACACCGGGAAGTCCAAACACACAACCACAACCAGTGCCGAGGAAGAGACAGCGACCACCAGCCCGAGTGGAAGACCGGAGTACAACCTGCCATGGAGGCCGGCCACCAGCACCTTGGTTTACCAAAAGACTCGTGTGATTCATATGCTCGTGAGTAACCAACCATCCCCTGCTATGTCCGGGCGCGCGAGTCCCTGCCATTGCCATACCCTGCACAGAGACACTGGGCCCCGGGGCAACCATCCCTACCCGTGGAGGGATTCATATCCAGCTGCCATTACATCTCCCCTGGGTATCCCACAACAGCAGCGGTGGTGTCCCACTTCACCACACACCGTGGGTGACGTCACGAACCAAATATGGTCCTGGCCGTACAACTACTTCCCCCTTTTCATTTGGTGAGTCTGCGTGACCCCCGGGTCTGGAGGATCCCTCAAGCCACGCAGCGGGTCCGGATCAGAGCAGTGCCGGCTGCTGGCATGGGGGCGGCACACATTAATATATTTTGGAGGGTGGCTATACCATCCAGAGGGTGAAAAATGAACTTTATTGAAGAGACACAGTGGTGGGGAATATTTTGTGGAGTACTAAGAGGAGCACTGTTATTGTACCACACAGTAGATGCATTAATAGGGGTATCAGCAGAATGAGGAGTTTCTGTAGGTTAGCAGTAGATGAGGACTGTGCTGCAAATGTGTGAAGTCAAATGTGCCTTTTCTGTAATATATACAGATGAGCTGTGGCTGGAAGAAGTTGTCATGTCGGGCTGGGCTAGATAGAAAAGACAGGAAAAATGACTTTCACAAAGAACGTCAACTGTAAGACACCTAATATAACTGTACTTTAACCTTTTAATGTTTTGTAGCACTGATCTTCACCACTATATGGTAACCATTTGGTGGTAATATCAGTGAAAGTCCTTGTATAATGATTTTTTCAGTAACAGTGCTGTCATCTGCTGAGGTTCTTTTACACACACAAGCGGGGTTTACATGCAGTGACATCGCTAACGAGATATCGTTGGGGTCATGGAATTCGTGATGCACATCTGACCTCGTTAGCAACTTTGTTGCGTGTGAAACGTACGAACGACCGCTAACGATCAAAAATACTCACCTTATCGTTCATCGTTGTCCGGTCGTTGTAATCCCGATTATCGTTGCTGCTTTTGCACGCAGGTTGTTCCTCGTTCCTGAGGCAGCACACATCGCTAGGTGTGACACCCCAGGAACGACGAACAACAGATTACCTGTGTCCGGCTGGCAACGAGATGGGAGTGTCTTTCCTTCGGCTGCTCTCCGCCCCTTCGCTTAAATTGGCCGTTTGCCATGTGACGTCGCTGTGACGCCGCACAAACCTCCCCATTAGAAAGGAGGCAGTTCACCGGCCACAGCGACGTCGCAGGGAAGGTAAGTACGTGTGACGGGGCCTAACGAGATTGTGCGCCACGGGCAGCGATTTGCCCATGACGCACAACCGACGGGGGCGGGTGAGATCGGCAGCGACATCGCTAGCGATGTCGCTGTGTGTAAAGTCGCCTTTAGTCTAGGGTTATACAACCATATTTTATCCATCTGAGAAATATAGTCTGATTATGCCAATCAGACTTTGACCTGAGTTTGATCAGAGTGGAATCTGTTTTTCTCGGATGTGGTAATAAAAAAAATCTCTATCTTCTCCATTCAGTCAGTTCAAGTCATCCAAGTGTTGTTCAATTTATTTTCACAGTGCCGTATACATGATTGGCCAAGTATGATCCAAATTATGGAGGCAAATCATGCATGCTGCAATTTAGTTCCTTGGATAACTCAATCCAAGGAAAAAAAATGGACATGTGCACTGCCTCATTGAACAACATGTTTTGTCGGATCTCATTTGGACAAAATTACCGGGTTAGGGGCCCACTCAGACGTTTTTCCCCTTCCCCTGAGCCAAATCCCTATCCTCAGCTACACCTATGCTATTGTGAACTCACCTTCAAGCCACCTTATTTAGCTTATTTTCACAGTGCTCTCTGCCTTAGGTCACCCAAGCATTGATTCTGCTACCATCCAGCATCCTGCAAACCACTTATGTCCCAATACCAATCTGTGTGCTGCTGACAGCCTATGTTCTACATTCCAACTTGTGTCCATGTTTCTTTGCTGTTACCTATTCCCAGTTCCACATCTAAATTTCCTTCTGCCCAATGATCACTATGGCATCTTGCTGGCAAGTCAGTAGGGCCATCAGGTTTCATTATCCAGCCTACAGATGTTGCATTGAATTTTCACAAACTTTGAAATCTTTTGACTAGTTCTCCTCCACCATTTTTATAATAATTAAAAAGAAAGTAATGTGACAAACCTATTGCTAGGCTAGCCCATTAACATCTGATTGGTGTCACTAGGTAACGCACAAAAGCCCTTTTGCGTTTTCTCATAATTTGAATTACAGTTTCCTAAGTGATATTTCTATACAAATCTTACATTTTCTTGGAGAGATGATCAATTTGGAATATCTCTCAAATTTATCATGGGAATTGCATCAAAGCTACAGTATATGATGCAAATTTAATGTCGCTTATTATGCACTGAGATCTTCACATACCAAAGAGCATAATAAAAGTAAGACTTTAAAAAATTCACAAAAAATAACATTCGCCTCACCGCGCACCTCTCCCGACACCTCCACAGACTGACGTCCTATGTGCCCCTTCTTTTCATTCATCACTTGCATTATCTCTCATCTTCTTTACTCCGAGGCAGGACTTCTGGAATGACAAGGACTCTGACATCCCTTTACATGCCATGGTGTCACAACTTACGATGTCCGTTGCAAGCGGCCTATTCACTGACTTAGGGGACCCATGTTGTGCAGGGACATCAGAGGCCTAGCCACACCAAAAGCCTGGCACAGAGTGAAGAAGTTTGGAGTTGATGTGCTTGACAGGGAAAAGTGAAAACAAGAAGGCGTGGAAGGCCAGACAGAGGTACGTGGGGGACAATATACAGGTGGCTCCAGTGTCCCAGAGAAAAATATACCTGACTTAACTTGTGCAGCTTAACTGATTCATGTTGTGTACAGATGTCAGCTTCATTTTAAAAAATAATGGGGTTTTTTTGTAATTTACAAAAATACTGGTACTTACTGATTTTCCCTACACTTTGTATTGGAAGATGACTGTTGCTCTGCAACATAACGTATTTTTTAAAATTCAGAGCAAAAAAGAGTGCTGCTGGGAAATCTATGGGTCAGAGGTTGCACGTTCGCAGATGAGATCTTGTGCCGAGAGCTCCATCTGCACATGTGCTGACTCCGGGTGCCATTATTTAAAGTTCTCACTGCCCGCCCTGCAGCATCAGCCCAGCTGTCGCAGACCCCACTCAGCACCAGCCATCCCAGACCCCTCACAGCCACCCCTGCACCAGCCACAGCAGACCAGACATAGCCGCCGCAGACCTTGCACAGCCACCGCAGCACCAGCTCCTGCAGACCCCCGCACCAGCCACCGCAGACCCTACACCAGCCATCGCAGACCCTGCACCAGCCGCTGCAGATCCTGCATAGCCACCGCAGTACCAGTCCAGCCACCATAGCCCCTGCACAGCGGCTGCAGCACCAGCCCAGCCATCGCAGCTAATGCACAGGCCCTGCAGCAGTCCACTGGCCCTCTCCACCCCCCCCGGTATGCTACATTCAGATTATAAGAATTTTTGGAAGGAAAAGTGCGTCTTATAAACAGAAAAATAGGGTACTTAGAATGTGTACTGAGCAAATCCCACAACTCAATCACAAAGTAATTTGCAAACAAGTAGATTCAGGTCCCAGCTAGAAAAACAAACTAGATTAACAATTAAAACAACCCAGAACGAATGTAACAATGACCAAACAACAATGCAGACAAGCCAATAAACTAACCATAATGATTCATTCATTATCATCCTCTCCCAGTGAACGTCTTCTTGCTACCACAGTGACTTGACATTTATTTTCCAGAAATATATTACAAATCAATTGCTATTACATGCTTCTTGCTGGCAGGGCTGTAATGATTTCCTCTCAGTTTGGCAAATATGATTATTTATTTAAAAGCAGAAGCAATCAGTGAGTAGACTTTACTAACAGCTCAGAGCTGACTGTTACATGATCTTCATGTCCTGTATGATGCATGCATTGCAGAAAACTACAGCTTGGTCAATTCCCTGTATTTATTTTGTAACGCTAAGAACTGCATACAAAATATATTTTAATTTTGATTGTATCTGTCCGCAAAATATAACACTGAAAATATGATACATTTGCTTTATTTTACCTATTGTCAATAGTTTGGCAAAGTACACAAACAAATCTTACAAGTTTTTCCACTAATAATATAAATACTTTTCTATGTTCTAGTCACACACACTGAAAAAATTTTCATGAGATGATTAATATATTGTCATATATAAAAAATGTTTTACCTACTGACGGATGGTCTATATGGCATCCATTTTTATAGGACTCATTGCAATAATTTCATTAAAAACTATGTTTGAAAAAAATACATTTTGAATTTTTAAATTATTTAATACCATGTACAGAAAACTATCAAAATATGACATTATTTACACTGTTTGTTAAAGAGGTTGTCCACTACTAGGACAACCACTTCTGATTCCTCATGTTTCTCATGAACTTCGCGTCCAATCAACACCGGCTTCTGTCACCCTTCAGACACGGGAGCACTTCCTGTAGATTAACTCGTTTGGTCTGAAGGTGGGGAGACAGTAGCCAGCGCTGATTGGATGCGGGGCTTGCTTGATGTCACAACGTCATGTGAGCCCCGGGAACATGAGCCGTGGCACCACTGGAATGGCATGGAATAGTACGAGGTAAGTATTATAAGCTTATTTATTTTTCCTAGGGGGAACATGTGGAATCAGAAAAGGTTGTCCTAGTAGTGGACAACCCTTTTAATTGCTAAGAAGAAAAAAAAATCAAAATGCCAGAATTGCCATTTTTCGACAGCACCACTCTACACAAAAAATACAATAAAAGTCAATCAAACTATCACATTTACTCTAAATTGTTAAAAAAAAAATACAGATAATTTCAGGGTGTCAAAAACAAGTGCTCACATCCCTCAATCGGCGGAAAAAATAGAAATTAAGACTTTTTTTTTTATAAATTCCCAAAAAAACTGTTTCCACTAAAATAATAAAAAAATTTAATAAGTTTAGTATTTCTGTAATTATACTAACCTGGAGAATCATATTGCTAAGCCATTTTTAGTGCAGAATAAGCTTTACAAAAATAAAATCCATAAAACAATGGCAGAATTGCAATTTTTTGTTCACAATTTTACCATACTTGGAATTATACGATATAATATATTGGAAAGATCTGTACAAGTTTTGCAGTCTCTCATGGTTTTAAGTTACAACTACAAAATACCAACCGAAATACTGTGCATGAAAGTCGCCTAAAGCTGATCACTGATCACCCTAAACTCTAGATTGATACGATGCGACTATACAGTAACAACTAAAGGGCAGGATTAAAAAAAAAATCCCATTTTTCCACCCTTTCACAATGAATATCAGAAAAACAGTTTGAACCTGCTTTATGAAGGTGTTGCACATGTGTGTCATTTTTTGCAATAGGAACAAATTCAAAACTTTTGGCAATGTGTAAATCAGGGTCAAAAGTTAGTTACTGTAAGTTTATTTGTGTATGTCAGTTATGTATGCTCAAATATTTTACCACCTCTACTTTTCTAAGTGTTGTCCTGTATCTGTTATCCCCTTTTTGAAAACAGGTCTTTTGAGTGTTTCTTTGTTACCTATAAATTAGCCATAAAATATGTTATTTTGCCCCCCCCTTCTTCCAAAAGCTGTAGTAACTTTTCTCTTTTTTTATGTTGAAAGTTCTGTATGAGAGCTATTTTTTGTGAGTAGCAGTTTGTTTTTTGGGTTTGTTTTTATGGCATGCATTGTATGGCATAAATTACCTGGCAATATTATTCTTCAGTTCAGTACAATTAAAGTAATACCAAATTTGAATAATCTTTTTATAAGATGTAAAAAAAATTGGAAATGTGTAAAAAAGTATTGCTAATGTCATCATTTTCCAAGATATTAAATATTGTAATTTTTAGTTAGTGGAGCTGTGTGGGGACTTGCTTTTTGTGTGATGATCTAACGTTTTTATCAACACCAGTGTGGTGTAATTACGATGTTTTGATCACACCCTATTGTTTTTTTTCCAAGTTGCAGTGTCCGAAAAACCTAACTTCAGATGTTTCGATTTTTCTCTTTGCGCTGGTTAATAATTATTTAACCTTTTTAATAGATCTAACTTTTAAAAAAGCAGTGGTACTAAATATGTGCATTTTTTATCTTTTTTTAAATTATTTTTAATGCAGAAAGAAGAGAGGTTTCAATTTTTTTTCCTGTTTTTATAAGTATTTTAATTATTTTTAATGTACACCTGATGGCTTGTATTAAAATAACATAGTATTGCAGTTTATAGTAAAAATCACATTCTTGTATGAAACTTAGCCATAGGTTGGACTTCAATGTTGCCCAATCATGGTAGAGATGGGAGCTTTCAGCAGATTCCTAGCTGTCATGGCAAACAGTGGCATCCAAAGATTGCATTACAGATAGTCACAAAATAACATTAGAATGTTGGGCTCACGGAATCAAGCGTTCAGCTGTTCCAGGACTTTTGTATGGCCGCTCCAGGTGGTGCTCTGCTGGCAGCGTGGTCAAGTTCAAGATAATCCAAGTATGAGAATGAAGCGGCAACTTTCTCTGGTAAATGGCAAACTTTATTCTGCGATTGCAGACAAAAACATAATCGGGGAGAGAGGGGGATGCGGGGGCGGCAGACGGACAACAGCCGTTTTGAGCTGTGGCTAGCGCTCTGACGATTCCTTCGTCAAGGCGCTAGCCACAGCGCAAAAGGGCTGTCGTCCGTTTGCCACCCCTGCACCCTCCTCTCTCCCCGATTATGTTTTTGTCTGAAATCGCAGAATAAAGTTTACCATTTACCAGAGTGAGTTGCCGCTTCATTCTCATGATTGCATTACAGATAGGTTGATGGACTCATGGAGAAGCTTCCCAGGCTATGCAATGTTAATGCTGTCAGAGAGTGACAGTGTAATTTAAGGAGTCACCGAAGCAGGTTTGGCACGCTCCACTCTTTTCTGTTATAGGAAGATGATAGCTGAAAAACACAGCCATCAGCTGCCTGCAAACATATGAGCTCAGCTTCTGATCTCGCAACAAAGACAGGCACCTGACATTGGATATATCAGTCATTTTTTTGAAACATCAGATACTGTTCCTTCAGCATCTCCAGTTGTTTGCTGTAGGTGACTTTAAAAGACACCAGATAATTTTACTTACTATTACACATACACTGTGTGCAGAATTATTAGGCAAATTTTGATCACATGATAATTTTTATACATGTTGTCCTACTCCAAGCTATATAGGCTTGACAACCTACTACCAATTAAGTAAATCAGGTGATGTGCATCTCTGTAATGAGGAGGGGAGTGGTGTAATGACATCAACACCCTATATAAGGTGTGCTTAATTATTAGGCTACTTTCTTTCCTTTGGCAAAATAGTTCAGAAGATAGATTTGACGGGCTCTGAAAATCCAAAATTGGGAGATGTCTTGCAGAGGAATGCAGCAGTCTTGAAATTGCCAAACTTTTTAAGCGTGATCACTGAACAATCAAGTGTTTCATGGCAAATAGCCAACAGGGTTGCAAGAAGCGTGTTGGGCAAAAAAGGCACAAAATAACTGCCCATGAATTGAGGAAAACCAAGCGTGAAGCTGCCAAGATGCTATTTGCCCCCAGCTTGGCCATACTCAGGGACATGGCCAAGGTAAGGAAGGCTGAAAAACGACCACCTTTGAACAAGAAACACAAGATAAAACGTCAAGACTGGGCCAAGATAATATCTTAAGACTGATTTTTCAAAGGTTTTATGGACTTATGAACTGAGAGTAACTCACTCTTGATGGGCCAGAGGCTAGATCAGTAAAGGGCAGAGATCTCCACTCCGACTCAGACGCCAGCAAGGTGGAGGTGGGGTACTGGTATGGGCTGGTATCGTCAAAGATAAACGTGTGGGACCTTTTTGGGTTGAGGATGGAGTGAAGCTCAACTCCTTGACCTACTGCCAGTTTTTGGAAGACAACTTCTTCAAGCAGTGGTACAGGAAGAAGTTGGTATTGTTCAAGAAAAACATGATTTTCATGCAGGACAATGCTCCATCAGATGCATCCAACTACTCCACAGCGTGGCTGGCCTGTAAATGTCTAAAAGATGAAAAAATAATATCATAGCCCTCCTTGTTCACCTGATCTGAACCTTATAGAGAACCTGTGATCCCTCATAAAATGTAAGATGATCAGGGAGGGAAAACAGTACACCTCTCGGAACAGTGTCTGGGAGGCTGTGGTGGATGCTCCACACAATGTTGATCATAAACAGATCAAGTAACTTACAGAATCTATGGATATTAGGCAGTTGAGTGTCATCATAAATAAGGGTGGCTATATTGGTCACTAATTTTTTTGGGTTTTGTTTTTGCATGTCAGAAATGTTTATTTCTAAATTTTGTAGTTACTAATACAAGCGTGAATGGTTTCATACTAATAAACTCTTTTGCACTCCTGTGGATCAAGCTTCCGTGGCTATAGAGGTGTGCGCTAGCTCCAGAAGTGCTGTTGTTTTCAATCTGAAGTCACCAGGACTGCTGTAGCATTTGATTGGCTGCAGCAGTTAGATGACTTATAAAGTACATCTTCAGGTAAATATCAGATTACACACTCATCTAGTCACCGGACAGTCCTAGAAAACGTCTAAACAGAGAAATCATGACTTCCAAAGAAGAAGCACACCTATAGAGTAGCCTGCTTTAGATCCATGGGGTCACTGAATGGTGAGCATGCCTACCTTTATTATTTTAAAACCCTTTATACCTGCAAAAAAATATTCAAGTGTAAGACAACTCTGTTTATAAAGCCTTCAACTTATGCAGAAATTTGATCAGTCAGGGTGGCCACATATTAGATTATCAGTCTTCCTAAATTTCCATGTTTGTCTACTTTAGGAAGCATGCCAAATGTCTCCATTCTAGGACTTCCTGATGTGAAGTTAAATTTTATAAACTAATAAAATTTGTAATTCCTTAGCATAATGCTATGTAGACGGAGTTTCCAATTTTGAGTATGATGATGTGTTTGTCAGTTCTTTATGTACTTCTTTCATGTTGCTTAATGTTTTATATACTGTACTATTATCATGAAGAAAAATAATTCTTTATCCTCTATCACTTTGGGTGGGCATGACTTTTTTTTATTACTTATTGCTGGTTTTTGTGGTCCAATATACTCATCACTGTCATACCACCTTTGCCGGTTTTATGATGAGTTCCTATTATGTTTAAATTTTTGTATTTCCCTCTTTTTCTCTTCTTTTGGGCATCTTTTAATTGTGTGCAGGATAATGTATAATTCCACATGTCTGTAGGGGTGGTGTCCACTTGGAGTTATCCAATCTTATAAAAGGCTATGTTACTGCCCACATTTTGTGAGGGTAGGTTTCCATAGGTTTTGTGCTGTAAAAATATTCTCTAAGTCACATAGCTTGCTAAAATAATTTTGTTATTACCAAGTTCACTTTTACAAAGAAAAAAATATTTAGGGTGAAAATTAGTGATGAATGAGCACTACCATGCATGGGTGCTCTCTAGTCGTAACCAACAGTTGGATGCTTGGATGGGCTCAACTCGTGTACCCAGTATAATGGAAATCTATGGGGGAACTCAAGCATTTTTCCAGTAGATCTTTCAGAAAAATGCTCGAGTTCCCCATTGACTTCCATTATATTGGTACACAAGTTGCCCCCGCCCATACGAGCATCTATCTGAACTTCGAGAGTACTGAGCCCCCGAGCATAGTTGTACTCACTCATCAAAGTCAGAATCCCTTTTTGTGGAAACTAGAATAAACTCTCTAGTAGTCTAGTGAGGTGTAAAAGTGTCTAAAATGAATAAATATCTGCCAGTTTTTCTGTGCAATTTTTGTCACAGATATTTAGCTATATATGCTCATACTGATCATTAAATTACCGAAACATATTTTCCATATAACAGCTGATTAAGAATAACCATGATATTTCAGATTTTGGCATTTTCCCTTACCCCAGGAAGCAGATCTAGTTCTCAGAAACCTCACTAATGATCTGCTTCATTAAATCTACATTGTTGAGATTAAATAAGTGGTCAAATTACAATGATGGGGAAAAGCGAACAATAAAAATAAATAATGGTGGTGATGATATTATTATATTTCTGTAGGAATTTTTGCTATGCATAAGAGCATATTGGCACAATGCCTATAATGAATAAATATGCTCTCTCATTATTTAATTGAATTAGCGAGTGATCTAATTCTTTAGGAAATGTTCTGTTCTTAAAGCTTCAAGACATATTTCTGAAACCTCAAAATGCTATAAATAGGATTTCTGACATTCATATGTTCCACAGATAACAACATACAACTACATTAAGCCTGCGCCACTGGCACTGTGCCAACTCCAGCTCTACGAAGTGAAACATACAATTAGCTATTGGGATGTCTAATGCTCAGATGTACATTGCTTAATCATTGCACACAGCTTAGACACAGTCATATGAGCTCGTGTACGGCTGAACGCTCTCAACAAATAAAGCCCATAGAAATAATCAGTTAGGGCATTACCAGATTGTACATTTACAAGGGAACAATCCATTATACATGTCACGGACTGTTACTTATAGACATGACTATTCCTTCTGTATAAATATACAGTCTTGCCCAAATTACCCTTTAATGACATTTTAGTACCCTGAATTACATGCAAGGTTAGACATGTCACATAAATGAGATATTTATAGAATTAGGGTTTTTTTTACAATATAAATGAAGATTTCCATACTTTCCTCTATGGTAATGTTACATCAATTACTCTCCATAGAAAATCAACTGTTAATATATGAATGCTTATTTAGATACCTGATGATAATGTTACTAATGTTTCTCATTTTTGCGCTCAGTTATTACAAAGGCAAACACAGAAAGTTATATCATATACATTCCCTTAGGCTAATGGCACGATTTACATCCCGCAAGACACTCCTGTTATTTATTATGGTCCATTGAGTCAAAATTTGTGTCTTTCTTACATAAACATCTGGTTTTGGCAATGTAATACACCACCAACCATCCCTATCTTGTCTATTAGACTGGATATTAGATGGTACAGTAATTACTTTATCTGAAATGACTGCTAGGATTGCAATTAGTACATTGGTGTATCTTACAAGTATCTGGTTTCTCTTTACTTGAAGCCTGAAATTCTAGCAAAATTTGTATCTGTTCAGTCAGATATTGTGTTCTTTCAATACCTGTCACGTTTCAATGTCATTACGATTGAACAAATATTTAAAGACAATACACTTATTTCCTTAAACTTTTCTTATGTAAATGTTCACCAACTAATTAAAAATGTAGACAATATAGTGGCCAACAAGCCATAAACACATAAAACAACTGAATGGATACAGTGAGATTGCAAAAAAAATCCTCTACAAATACATCAAAATCTCATGTTATTCTGAATCTGTTACAATATGCTAAAACTCCCCATAAATAAACTCTATAAATATTAATATCATCCCCCCACACTGCCCCTCTGTATAATATCCCCCCACACTACCAAGTCCATGAAATGAAAAAGGCATAATAAATATTCTACTGTCTACATCTTTTTACAGCCATGCAAATTCTATGGCTTATACTGAAAATACTGCACTCACAATGTCTTCAAATATTTCCTAATGCAAATCTGTAGTTAAATGGAAGCAACAAGCCTCAATTCCTCCTTACAGCAGATTCTCCTTTAAACACAACAATCGGAGGAAAATGACATGATTTTGCATTTGCCATTTGCAAGTCACTTCCTCATTTTCAGATAAAATATCAGGTATAATCACGCTTCGAAACCGCAGACTGACAAAATTGAAGGCTTTGGATGGAAATTCATTGGTTAATGCTGAGCTGAAGATTGTTTCTGTCATGCTTTTAACCCCCTGTTACCAAAACGCAGGACATTTTATCATTAAGGTCTAATTAAATGCAATGTGATTTCTCTCCCCCCTGTACTGTATGAAGAGCAACATGGGTGTATTGCTTTAATAGTCATCACATACACACTAGTGATTTGGAAATAGCCTCCAGATAGGTATTTCAAACATGCATGAGGCTTAGTAACTTGACACATTTTTCTCTTTGATTTGAAAACTGAAACTATTTACAGCAAAAAGTTCAACATTTATTAAAAAGAATAATTCTACCGAGACCATTCGGTAATATAAATCTAATGCAGTTCATTTGCACCAGTTCACCCAGTTAGTAAGTGACCTCTATTTATTACAGGTCAGTAAGGGTATCAATCTTCCCTTTATCTGCCACCATGATAAAGTGCACATCAGTTTTATTAAGGAGAGAAAAAAAATTCCAGCCAGAGGCAGATTTTTACTTTGATTAATTTCATGTGCAACTTTTTCTACAAGTTACTAGTTCTTTGTATATAAAATTATATAAAAACTGTAGTAAACAGGAGCGTAAAATTAAACAGGCAAAAAAGCCAGATGTTTTATATCCAGGGGTGATAGATAGATAGATAGATAGATAGATAGATAGATAGATAGATAGATAGATTTTTACTTTGATTAATTTCATGTGCAACTTTTTCTACAAGTTTCTAGTGCTTTGTATATAAAGTTATATAAAAACTGTAGTAAACAGGAGCATAAAATTAAACAGGCAAAAAAGCCAGATGTTTTATATCCAGGGGTTTTAGATAGATAGATAGATAATGGATAGATAGATAGATAGAAGATAGATTTTTTTTTAATTTAACACATCCAAATGTAGTTGATCTTTAGATCAAATAATAACATATTCAATTAAAATCACAAAATGTGTGAAAACTGTAGCAATTTATATTTCATCTTAAAAATGTTAACAATTAAAACCTTCAAAAGAGACATAACGAGAACAACAGAGAATGAAATAAATAGCAAAAATGGCATTCAGTTTAAAACAATACAATTAAACCATCAAAAAAGAATAAAAGAGAATGAAATAAATAAGTAGCAATGCCAAAATGACCAATATAAAAGCTTGTAACGATTGATTCATGTTTGTAATATCTGCATTTTGTTTATCAATAGTATCAAATTAAAGCATACATAATACAAAAATCTATAAATACATATAGTAAAAACTAAATAACAACTGATTATATCAAGAAGCATTTTGACATATCCAATGCTTTCAGGATAGAACTGATATACAGTAAAACAGTTGGACCCACCTGTACATAAAATGAGTAGAGAAAGAAGTAGAAGTTTTGCTGCCCACATGTTGATCCTGGCAGATGTCACAGGGATGTAGACTTACTGCAGAGCACCATTCAGTAAAGTGATGTGCTTCTCCGCAGCTCCTCTTAGTACTCTGGCTGTAGCTGGGTGACTCCTCCTACCCTTTTCCTTTGCAATAATAAGAATGGTTTCTTAGCTGAGCACTGGAAAAAGTTCTCAGTTGCTTGTAGGTTACAATGTCAGTTGTTATAGGGATTTGCATGTAACAGATACATTGGATATTTGCTTAGTAGTAGCATCCCCTAAAGGCAGCTACACGGGAACTGCAGTGCTTTATGAATCCCAAAGGAAGAGGCACTGCAATCTTATCTGAAATCTGATCATTAAGACTTCACTTCAGAAGACTTTCATCTAGATAAGATTTTTCAGTCTGTCCCCACCCATAAGAGAGGAAAGCGAGCTCAAGCTCTCAGCAGTTCTGTTCCCAGTGTTTTAAAATGAATTATCCTCTTCTTGTATGACTGTACAGTTCTTATGATATATTAGTAACGAAAAAGATAAATGGCATTTTCCTAAACAGGAAAAAAATAATGTCTATTGCCGACGGAAGTAGTAAAGTATCCAGGAATAGAGGAAGAAAGCGGCACTCACCATCGCCTTGCATAAAAGTACACTTATATGAAAACAGTGCGCTAAAATAATGCGGGAGGGAAGCCGGGTGCAGGCACTCTAAGGAGGCCATACTCATACTTTTCAGGAGGCCACTTCTCTCCATTGTCTTGGGAAGGGCAGGACCGGATTGTAGAGATAACAGAGACAGAGGCTGATAGTTCTTATTAAACAACAGTTCTTTACTACAAGGTCTCTGGATTGCAACTTTACATGAAAAGTAGCAGACATATATCTTAACGGCCATTTCACTAGTATCAAGCACCAACAGACACATTTCCTCCAAGTTCACCTCAGCTATGAGGATACGGCTTCAACGAAACCTTTGCGAAACGCGCGTCAGGTGTGGGCGGTGTGCTCTGGTGGGGCTGCTACTTTGGTGGGTATCCTCTCAATTGAGCTCATTTTACATTTGGGTATATAACCTTTACCAGTGGTGATCGCTGATCTTTATGTACTGCCTTTGATTACATTGCAGCCTATGTATGCCCTAAGGACCTGCTTAATAACATTTATTGTCATTGCTGCTGTAGTTAGCTGGACTGTTTTGTCTTTAACCCCTTTTTTATTGTCTGCAGCGGCTCTGGCTAATATCTATTGTATATCCTAAGCGGGTTTTTGCACTTTGCTTCGCTGCAATGATCTATATTAATTGACACTGATTCTTATGTGGCAGTCTTTATCATATGACTGATTATTCTTTCAATAATGTTCAGTGCCGATTTACTACCATTATTGGGTATATATTGATGAATTACCATGGTTATAAGGTTTTTTACCCTGTGATTTTTCTATCTCCTTATTGCTAATATCAATAGCTGTACTTATAGAGCTCATATCTACCTGCAATTTGCAAATATTACTAGCTCCATCCTCTGTCACACCACCCATTTTTTCTGCTGTGTTGATTTTAAACCACCATTGTCTGTGTATGTCCTTTATGTGTCACGCATAATAATAAATACTTTTTGTATTTTTTCAAAAACTGTGTGCATCTCAGCCTTTATTAATTATTTATAAATTCTTGACTAAGTCAGATCTTTTTCAATAGAGCTCATATCAGGAGCTGGTCCATGGGGCAATATGGACAAAATCCAGGCTGGAAGGGCAAAGTGCATGGAACACAGTCTATGGGACAATGGGATAAAATCCAAAGCAGTGAAGGATGTAGAACCCTCTTGCAGCTCAAAGTCCACCAATCCAGCACAGAGGAAAGAAAGACAAAAACTTCATACATTCACAGCCAACAATAACAGAGAATTTTGCATTTGAGATCCCTTATGGACTTCAGCATTTATCCTCATCGAGGTTGCAACACTCCCAATGAGGGTCTCCAGGCATCCGACTCTGCTTCTACTTCAACTTACTTTCCTTGTTTCTCTACTGCGGGTCCCTTCTCTGAGCTGGTTCTCAGGTCCTTTAGTCTCTCATGTCAGCGATACGCCCATCCCACAGACAAAGGCCATAATCGTCTGTGCCACCTGCACCATAGCAGAACCCCCATCAGTTGAAAGCACCTCCTGGATGACCTGGGGAGTATTAGCTGCATCTCCATCCAGTCTGCATATGCCCTTGGTTTTCTTTTAGGGGTTGATGGGGAATCGACGAGTAACTGGGCCTTCAGAGTTTTCAATTGTTTGGTTCTTCTGCATGTCATAGACCAAGCTGGGTTGTGAGACTCGATCTCCAACATAGACTTTCACTTAGGGGACTGGATGATTCCCTTTGCCAGGCTAATCGGCCATACTTCCTACACAGAACAAATTGGCTCCAGGTCTCGCACATATCCTTCCACTTCAGGAACAAGATTTCCAGCTCAGCCGTGTTTGCTAACTGTTCCTTGCTGTCCCCCTTTCCAGGCCTTCACTATGTCATCATGGAGTCCTGCTCACTCTTTGACTTCTTCTCTCCCCAAAATGTCACCATCCCGCTAACCTTTAAGTGTTCCCAGCTTTGCCTCCCATAAGGTAGGGTCTCTTCTGGCTTACCATTCCATTTCATCTCACCATCCCAGCTTGTTACTCACCAACGGGTGGGTATTCGCTCTCTAATCCTACAGCTTAACTGTTTCTTGCCCTGCAGTCAGTTACTGGGCAACTTATCTAATCAACACATCCAACATAACCTTTTACCTATATTATTATACTGTTCGGCCACTAGATGGTGATGTTTACTTGCAGGCACTACACATCATTACATCAAGTACATGCAGATTTATAGTGACATGATAGAACATTTTTAGACAAACATTTGCACACCTGGATCAGGGCATTTGATTTGGGGATTTATTCTCATATTACAGATTAAGATTATAAAATAATATCTTGAACTCAATTAATTTAAATGGGTATTGCTCTTTGCTCTTTTGAAATCCCATCACTCCTGAAAATTAGACCTCTAGGACACCTCAGTCCTGCATAGTCGGGTCTCCATGCAAGGGAGCTACAGTGTAGCTCTATTTGAGTAAGGCTATGTGCGCACGTGTGCGCTCTGCACCGCACCGAAAATGTGCGCTTCAGAGCGCAGCTGAAAAGCTGCGTTCTGAAGCGCATGGTGCCGGCAGATTCGTGCGCTCTGCATGCTGCCTCTCCCTATAGACAGCATGCAGAACGCACGAAAGAAGTGACATGTCACTCCTTAGAACGCAGCGATTCGGCAAGCAGCCGAATCGCTGCGTTCTAACATGCCACGTGCGCCACGGCTCCTGCACAATCTCCATAGATTGTGCAGGGGACGCAGGACGCATGCAGTTACGCTGCAGTGCAGAACGCAGCGTAACTGCATGTAATACGCACACTGTGCGCACATACCCTAAATTGGACATGCTGCAGTTCCCTAGACAGCTGCGTGGCTAGAACTGCTGCAGCTCTGAATAAGCCCCTTCAATGGCTCCTTTATTATCAGGATTAGTTCAGTCACAGACGTTTGAACACTACTGATCATAAAGTGATGGCATATCGTCTAGTTTTAAACTATCACTTTATGTGCTTTAGGTTTCAAATTAACTTCAAACTTTTATCGACTTGATAAAATTTGCAGGAGCAAAACAATTTGCTATTTGATTTGTACAAACTACTAAAAATGACTGGTGCCATTTCACAATTTGATGAAGACTGTATCAAACAGAGTGGACATAAAGGATGGTAGTTTCAGCTGCTCAGCCTTTCTCATAAATCTATGCATCTATTAAATTACATGGTCTAACAATCAAGGGGACTCTAACACATTATAAATGATGAGGAAGGGAAAGAACCCATTTTAGGGTTTTACAACCAAAGAATAGGAGGTCAGACCACACAGCTCCTCATTAGAGCTAGAAATCGAAAGGCCTAAAGCAGAGTGTGCTGTACCACTGCAGACCTGAAGAACATTGAAAATTAGATTAGTAGTTTTATTTTGGGAATAATGATAAATAGAGTTAAGTGATAGGGAGGTGTAGGACCTGCAGAGTCAATGTCTCTATGAATATATTTATCTGTGGTATAGACCAGTACATCATCTGGGAATTTGTCTGATGATACATGATGCCAAAACTATGCACAGTATGTATCAGCCACTTGCTGTATGATCACAACCAGGTATGTTTCACTCTGAAATGCAGTTGCATTTCAGGGAAAACATACTCTACATAGCAGCCAAGGACCAACCCACTCTGTGCACCAGTCATACAGTTGGGTCCCCTGTGGATTTTCCCTGCTCAATGAAAGTGACTTTAACCACTTCACCCCAGAGCCTATCTTCTCCTTCAAGACCGGGACATTTTGTTTAATTCTGACCAGTGTCAGTCTATGATGAAATAACTCTGGAATGCTTCAACATATCCCAGTGATTCTGATATTGTTTTTTCATAACAGTGGTGAATTTAGGATGGTATTTTTGTGTGTTTATTTGAGAAGATATTGGAAATTTTCCTAAAATTTAGCAATTTTCAAACTTTGAATTTTTATGCCTTTAAATCAGAGACTTTTTGAAGTCAAAATTAGAGGGAATGGACGCTATCATTTAAAGAGTCACTGATACTCCTAAACAGTCCTAAACAGTCGAATACCTCAAGAAACTCCATTTTATAAACTAAACCTTTGAAGGAATTCATCTACATGTTTCGTGAGAACCCTGAAATCCCAGGATACTTCACATAATTTTATAACATTGAGCCGTGAAAATAAAAAAAAAATCAATTTTTACCACAAAAATGTTACTTTAACCCAAAAAATCTTTCATTTTCACAAGGGTAACAGGAGATAAGTCACCATAAACTTTGTTGTGAAATTTCTTCTGAGTTCACTAATTGCCACACAAGACCTCAGGTGACCTCATTGAACTGAATGACCTCATGTGAGGTTACCTGCAATCACAGCTGGAAGATCGTGGGAACCTCCAGCTGTGACCTCAAATAACCTGAGTGATATCTCTGCTCATCGCAAATCTCATTCTCTGCTTGAAGTTCACATCAGGTGGTCACATTTTATGGCTGCTGCTGTCACTTCAGATGTAGTAGAGCTGGAATCATCATGGTATCTCGTGTGGATTAAGGCCTGATTGTTTTGGGGGTTAATATAAGGGTGAAAAAGGGTGTTTTTTGTACTTTATTTCAAATAATGGATTAATTTTGGTGTTTGTGTTTATTTTTTTTCATTTATAGTATTAGTAATAGGGTCTCATAGAAGTCTCTCATTGCTAATGTAGGGCTTGGTGGCAGCTGTGAGCTATTAACCTGTTATTACCCCAACTGCTCTGGCACCAGGGCAATCGGTATGAGCCAGGTAAAGTTCAGAGATTGTTGCATCTAATAAATGCTATATTCCTGGATGGCAGCAAGCTGCTAATTTTAGGCTGGGGGACTCAATACGAATAGGCCTCCCCAGCTTGAGAATACCAGCCCCCAGCTGTCAAGCTTTACCATGGCTGGGTATCAAAATTGAAGGGGACCGCATACCATTTTTTATTATTTATTTAAATAATAAAAAAGCTGCATGTGGTTCCCCTTATTTTGATACACAGCCAAGATAAGCACACAGCTGTGACTGCAGCTTATAACCGTATCCTTTATCTGCACTGGGTATCATAATATGGGGGGCGTTATGCCAATTTATTTATTTATTTATTGTTATAGCAATGGAGACGCACACTCAGCACTTCTGATTGGTTGTGTGACACGCTGTCACACAAGATGGGAGCGCGTCTGACTGCAACCAATGAGAGACACAGGGATTGCCAGTGGGTGAAGGAAGCCGTGAACATCTAGAAGAATAATGAGCAGCCCCAGATATAGCGTTAGAGCAGCGTGGAGACTCAGTAAGTATAACTTGCCTGCTCCAATCTTCCTATCAATTCTACAACTATTTTAGGCTTGTTTCACACGTCAGTGAAAAACACAGACGTTCTTCACTGACGTGTAAAACACGCACATGTCCCTCCGTGTTCCATGATTCACGGCACACGTGGGTTGTCCATGTGCAATCCATGATCCATGATCGCATATGGACATTACTCACCTGCCTTCACTGCTGCTGGCCATGATGCTGAAGTCTTCAGCTCTGCAGCGTCCGCCCACCGCTCTCAGCACCTACTTCCTGGTCGGGTTTTCCTGCTCTCATGAATATTCATGAGCCAGGCAGAAGCTGAGACCGAAGGCTCCAGAGCGAATCGCAGGCAAGGTAAGTTGAAAATATTTAATATTTAATATGTCCATGATTTTCTGGTACGTGTTTCACTGATCACAAACAGATCACACCATAGTGTGGTCCGTGGGTCATCAGTGATGCCAGAAAAAAACTGACTTGTCTCCATGCAGAATCATGGCCATGCATGCACGCTGCACGGAGACACGTTCAGTGAAAAATCACTGATGTGTGAGCAGACCCATTGATTATAATGGGTCTGCGTATGTCAGGGATTCTGGTACGTTTTAAAAAAAAAGCACAAACGTACCAGAATCACTGACGTGTGAAAGGGGCCTTAAAGTGACAAATTCTGGTCCCCATAGACTTGTATGGGCACTGGCATTTGGCCAGATATCCAGGATCAATTCCGGGACCGAACTGTTTTTTTTTATTAACCCACCGAATCCGGTTATCTGCATGTTTGCTCATCATTATCTACCACAAAAGCACCTAGGCAAAATTCACACGTTCAGTATTTGGAACATATGTTAAATCATTATTTGTTAGCCAAAATCTGGATTGAAACAATCAGAGGAATGCCAAGGAGATGATGTCTTCAGAGAAGGAGGGGGGTTTGAGGGAGCGCCCTTAGCTATTAACAGGGCAGACGATGTGTGGCTTGTTTTGAACTGCATTCTGAAGTAGGTAATGCTGAAGGTGCTGATCGTGGAGAAAACTTAGGTCTGTTCAAGGTGGTGGCAACATAGTATTTAGAAAGGAAATAAAAAGGAGACAAAGAAACTAGTTCACATATGGATTCTTCCTATCCATAAACAATAGCAAACATGGAGAGAATACGCTCCAAACAGCATTAATGTGCCAAAATAACTCTATACTCTGATAACTTTTTTCCAATGATATCTTTCATGTTTGAGAAAAGAGACATTAACTCGAAATGTTGTATTTGGAATTGGTTGTTTCTCTGAGTGCCATCTGTTTTGGAGTCTAGATTTTAATAATGCTCCATTAAAGAAATGTCTGCAAATTACCTCAAAGGAACTATGGACATTTCATGTATATAAAGCAATATTCAAATTTTGAAAAATTTAATTGGAAAAGTTTTCACAATATAAAGTGATTTTTGCATATTGCTGCTGTTTAGAGTGCATTCGCTCCATGTTTAACATGGTGGTGGCAAGTCATATGACTAGATATCTTGTGCATTGGAGTTCTTTTGCCACCCATAAATGTTTTGGCAGTCTGTAGTTGCTTTAAGAAAACAATAAGTCATGAACATCTTGGTTTGTATAGATTTGGAACTATGGCACTCCATCAGGAAATAAAGCGACACCTGCTCATTTGGGAAAAGCAATTAGAGCAATCAAGTTAACTTTGTACACCTACTCCTAATGATAAACTTTCTGGCAGCTAGGTTGCATCAAGTAGTACCTATTTGGTTTCATCATCATCATCATCAACGGCAAATACCATGCTTGTCTTAGATTCAAAGGGGTTGGGCAGGCTATGGCAAATCTTTGGCAAGGACTGTAGAACGCCAAATTTTATCAGTGTAAAATACAAGTCTGATTAATGGTTTGTATAACATTGACAAATAGCCTCTTTTCCTGATTCTCAAAATTAATATTTTCAACTAACTTCTTTTTCTCATTTGCACAATAAAAAAAGAAAAAAATAACATAATCATCAATCTAATTGGAAAGCTATGAGTAAATACTTAAATTGTCAGCAGGTAAAACCTAATAGTGGGTATTTTTCTATATTGTTGGGGTTGCAGGTGTGCTTACAGCTTGATGAAAATTTGCCTGGTTAATCATTTTAAATAGCTAGCTTCATATATTCATAACAAAATTGTGATTGGATATAACTATGAAAAACAGTAGAGATATCAAAATACTTTAAAGATTGAGGATTAGGTGTAAGGGCATAAAACAATAACTGCCATGTACATTTAAAAAAAAAAAGTTTTTGAAGTCTCGACTTACTGATAATTTTAGCAACCTCTTCACTGGAGGTAATGTGTGCTGCTCCACTGCTGGCCAACATTTCGGTACTTATCAGTAGAAAATTATATAATTGATATAATGTCATATACATAACTATGAAATTGATAGATGCCATAGCAAAGATTTGAATGGGATTGACTAAAAAATTATGCAGCTTTAACTAGTACTATTATGTGTTACAAAACGTTTTTCCTTAAAGCAATTGTACATGTGAAGATAAACTTGGTACTAAATCTTATTAGAGAAAAATAACTTGCCCCACTTATCAGTTTCTTTTCATCTCTTGCACTAATTACACATGTCTACAAAAAATATTTTTTGTAATCATCGCAGGAGACTTTGTACTTTTCTGAATCATCTTTTTGTTCTGATTTAAAAAATGTATATAGTTTTTCTGTAGAACGTATAGTTTCCATGGAGCAGCATCATTATTATAAGGTATAGGAAATATACTGGCAAAATTAAGAACACACTAATCTACATTTCAGAAAAATGCTTCACCTTGCAAAACAGTTTTTATTGAACCAAAATAATTTGACATGCAAAATAGAAACCAAAATATGAGCTTAAATTAAAAGTGCTTGACATTAGATTGTCCTTGATATGATTTTTCAGGGTTGTCCCTATATAACATCCAATAGTACTATGCCATCATTGAGTCATTCCAAAAACCCTGGTAGCGGTGTTCCATTACTTTAATGTCCTGATGAATCCGCTCTTCTTGTTCATCGCTTACATCCCAAAGATTTTGAGGGAAGAAATCTAAATGTGAATACAAAAAGTGCATTTTCAGAGACATGCGACATCCAAGACACTGGTATACATTTAGCACTTCCTCAACATCTTCAACATATTGTGGAGATTTATTTTTTCCTAGGATGTTTTCACAGATCCACTTGAAGCTTTTCCAAGATATCAATTCCTTATCTTTTAGAGTTCCTTCATACACATCATCTCTCATAAGCTCTCTGATCTGAGGACCAACAAATACCCCTCCTTCAGTTCTGCTGGTGAAATGCTGGAGAATTTCTGTGAAATGTACTGAAACCCTTGTGAATTTGTCTTTGCCACTATAATTGTGTTATAGTGTTAATTCTGTTTCGGTGATAACACACTTTGACATCATCATGAAAAAGATTCTTCTGTTTCAACCTAGATACCAGAAGTTCAGTTTTATCTTTTGATAATGAAAGGTCTCTGATAAGGTCATTTAATTCATGTTGAGTAAAGCTTTCTGGCTGCTCGGCTGCTCCATCAGGTATATACTCGTCTTGACTATGAATATGAAGTCAAGACTATGACTATGACTTTATAAATATGAAGACTATGGAGCTGAAGGTACTGGCGAAAACATGGAGACATGGCAATATTGGGGTTAAGGCTAGCTGTATATTATCAACTGGCCTTAAGCCTGAAATTCATGGTGTCACGCCAATATTAGACATGGCCACCATGAAATTCTAGCAGATAAATTAATTAAATAAAAAAAAAAACACACAGAAAAATATTTTTATTAGAAACAAAACACAACACAATTAGTGACTCCATCTTTACTGAAAAAAAGAACCTCCCTCCGCAGTAATCCTGGGTCAAGGGTCCCGCGTTGTCCAATCCGGATCCAATATCATCTGATCGTTTTGCTGGAAGGCAAAGCGATCAGATGATGTGTCAGGTGAGAGAGAGCGAGAGAGAAAGAGAAGAGAGAGTGCAAGAGAGAAGAGAGAGAGGTAAGAAAGAGAGAAAGAGAGAAGAAAGAGGGAGAAGAGAGAGAGGAGAGAGAGAGAAGAGAGAGAGAGAAGAGAGAGAACAGAGAGAGAGAAGAGATAAAGAGAAAAGAGAAAGAGAGACAAGAGAAAGAAGAGAGAGAGGAGAGAGCGAAAAGAGAGAGAGAGAGGAGAGAGAGAGAAGAGTGAGAGAGAAGAGAGAGAGAGATCACACGAAGGCACTACCTGAGTAAAGCCTCCGGTGACAGCGCAGCTCACTTCAGAGAGAGGATATAGAGGAGAGAGAGAGAGAGAGGAGAGAGAGAGAGGAGAGAGAGAAGTGAGAGAAGAGAGAGAAGAGAGAGAAGAGAGATAAGAGAGAGAAGAGAGAGAGAAGAGAGAGAGTGAAGAGAGAGAGAAAAGAGAGAGAAGAGAGAGAGTGAAGAGAGAGAAGAGAGAGAGAAGAGAGAGAAGAGAGAAAGAGAGAGAGGAGAGAGAGAGAAGAGAGAGAGGAGAGAGCAGGGAGAGAGGAGAGAGCAGAGAGAGAGAAAAGAGAGATAGAGAACTCCCAGAAACTCACCATCTACCGGTCACTGCAGAGGGACTACACTCTGGCTCCATATCTATGCCACCCCAAAGACAGGCAGACTCTAAGCCTGTACAGACTGAGTGCCCACAGCCTAGAGGTGGAAACAGGGCAGACAAGAGAGAGAGAAGTGAGAAAGGGCGAAGAAAGAAGAGAGAAAAGAGAGAAAGAGTAGAGAGAGAAGTAAGAGAAAAGAGAGAGAGAGATCACACACAGGCACTACGTTAGTGAAGTCTCCGGTGACAGTGCGGCTCACTTCAGAGAGAGGAGAGAGAGAAGAGAGAGAGGAGAGAGAGGAGAGAGAGGAGAGAGAAGAGAGAGAAGAGAGAGAGAAGAGAGAGAAGAGAGAGAGGGGAGAGAGAAGAGAGAGAGAAGAGAGAGAGAGAAGAGAGAGAGAAGAGAGAGTGAAGAGAGAGAGAGAAGAGAGAGAGAAGAGAGAGAAAAGAGAGAGAAGAGAGAGAGAGAAGGGAGAGAGAAAGGAGAGAGAAGAGAGAGAGAAGAGAGAGAGAGAAGAGAGAGAGAAGAGAGAGAGAAGAGAGAGAGAGAGAAGAGACAGAGAAGAGAGAGAGAGAAGAGAGAGAGAAGAGAGAAAGAAGAGAGAGAATAGAGAGGAGAGAGGGAAGAGAGAGGAGAGAGAGAAGAGAGAGAGATCACACACAGGCACTACCTGAGTGAAGTCTCAATTCAGTTGCTGCGTGGAGCTGACACAGAGCGGTCATGTTCTACAACTCTCCCTGTCAGCTTCATGTAGCAGAGCTGAAAGCGTCGTGTGGATTACTGTGAACCTGGAGGGGTGTTTGTGTATTAATAAAGTGGTAAATGAGCTTTTTTTTTGTCTTTTATTCCAATTAAAGGATTTTTTTGGATGTATGTGTTTATTTACTTTTACTTACAGGTTAATCATGGAAGGTATCTCGGGGAGACGCCTGCCATGATTAACCTAGGACTTAACTCCTTATCACCCCGATTGCCACCGCACCAGTGCAAGTCAGGATGAGCCGGGTAGAGTTCCGGGACTGTCGCATCTAATGGATGCGGCAATGGCGGGCAGCTGCTGGCTGATATTGTTAGGGTGGTGGACTTCCCATAACGTGGGGCTGCCCATCCTGACAATACCAGCCTCCAGCCATGTGGCTTTATCTTGGCTGGTATCAAAATTAGGGGGGGATTGCAGGTTTTTTTTTTTTTTATTATTTATTTATTTATTTTACTGCACGATATAGACCTGCCCACCGGCGGCTGTGATTGGTTGCAGTGAGACAGCTGTCACTCAGCGTGGGGTCATGCCTGTCTTCAACCAATCATGGGCGCCAGTTGGCTGGGGAAGCAGGGAATACCAGATTGAATAATGAGCGGCAGCCATTTTCAAAAGAGTAAAAGCTGCCGGAGCTTTGTGACAGCCGTGCAGCTGATTGGTGAGTAGAAAAGAGAGAGGGATTGTGCTGGGGATGCAGGACACATGCAAATACGCAACGTGTGCACATAGTCTTACTGAGAAAAGCCACGCTTTTGGTGATCGAACCGTTATCGAACGGTAACTCGAACGGTCGAACGCGAAGCAAATCGTTCGAGTTCGTCGAACGACTCGAACACCGTCCAAAACAACTCGAATTTGAAATTGGCGAACGGTTTGCTTCGAACATCGCTCATCTCCACTCCATAGTCTTCATATTCTACTTCATTTTCATCCAATCCAGGCAATTGTGGTACAGAAACTGTCAAGGTACCATCATGAGGAACTGGCCTAATAGCAAAAGTTCAGGGTAATTAATCTTATGTTTATTCTTTCTAGAAGAGCCCTTCAGTTTGTCAAAACAAAAGTAGCAGTCATCACTATGATTTTTGAGTTCTATCCAAATCATGGGAACAGCAAATGACTAGAGTTGAGCGCGGTTCGTGGTTCGTGGTTCTCCAGTTCGCGGTTCAAGTGATTTTGGGGGCTGTTCTAGATCGAACTAGAACTCGAGCTTTTTGCTAAAAGCTCGATAGTTCTAGTTACGTTCGAGAACGGTTCTAGCAGCAAAAAGCAGGGCTTTTTACAGCTACAGTGTGCAGGAGCCATCGCTGGCAGCCTGCCAGAAGCTGGTAACCAAGATAAACATCGGGTATCCAACCAAAGCGCTTTGGTTAGTAACCTGATGTTTATCCTAGTTACGTGCAGGAAGCCCACACTTCCCCGCTCAGCTCACTCTGCCCCCTCCTGCACGCGGCATGTACGTGTACACACACACACACACACACTCTGCACACTGCACTCTGCACACATGGTCCCGCTCGGCTTACCTGCGGTGATGAAGTCCCGCCATCCCGACCTCAGCGCTGTCACTGTCCTCCATGGCCGCCGCTTGTCACATCACCTTCTCTCGCTTCCGACCCGAGACTGACTAGCGGTGACGTCACGGGCCGCTCGCGATACTTGGCTGTGAAGATGATTGAAGTCAGTGTGCAGGAGATCAGCGCAGGTAATGTACCTCGCTCCTGACAGCAGCACTTGTTATGCCCTGCAGTGACCTGGGCTGACCCATTGATGTTAGCTCAGGTCACTGCATTGCTCTCCCAGCCAATGGGGAACATTCTGCTCTTCATTGACTGGGACAGTGTGGATCGTCATGGCAACCCCTTGGATTACACCAGACCTGGATTTGTTTTTCTTTCTAATGAATTGGTTAAAGAGGGAATGTTTTGGGGAGTGTTTTTTCAAATAAAAATGTGTTTGTCGTCTATTTTTTTTTATTACTGACTGGGTTGGTGATGTCGGGTATCTGATAGACGCCTGTCCTCACCAACCCCAGGGCTTGATGCCAGGTGACATTACACATCTGGTATTAACCCCATATATTACCCCGTTTGCCACCGCACCAGGGCACGGGATGAGCTGGGGTGAAGCACCAGGATTGGCGCATCTAATGGATGCGCCACTTCTGGGGCGGCTGCGGCCTGCTATTTTTAGGCTGGGGAGAGTCCAATAACCATGGACCTCCCTAGTCTGAGAATATCAGACCCCAGCTGTCTGCTTTACCTTGGCTGGTGATCCAATTTTGGGGGGACCCCTACGTGTTGTTTTTTTAATTATTTATTTAATTTAAAATAACAGCGTGGGGTGCCCTCAGTTTTGGATTACCAGCCAAGGTGAGGTTGCCAGCTGTGGCTTGCAGGCTGCAGCCGTCTGCTTTACCCTAGCTAGCTACAAAAATAGGGGGAACCCTACGTCATTTTTTTTCCATTTTTTTGGCTAAATACAAAGCTAAGCACCCCTTAGTGCCACATGAAAGGCACCAAAGGGTGCAAAATTACAAAATGCAGGAGAGTGGGACATTATGTGTCTTTCTGCCATTGTAATGACAGAAAAGACTGATATGAAGTGCACAAGCACAAGAAAATCACCTGAGCGCTGTACGCTGTGAAAAACAGTAGAAAATGGCACTGGAGTGAATGTGTGACCGCCTCATGCAGGTTGAAGCTATGGATCCTGGGTAAATTTATGCATTTACCCTCCTTCAGTTTTTTTGCAGTACACAAAAAAACGGAAGGCACACGGATGACAAACAGATGACATACGGACCGTCTACGGAACGAAAACGGATGCCACACGGATGCACCCGTGAAAAAAACGGACTGTTTTTTGCAGACCGCAAAAATGGATCGGTCGTGTTAATGTAGCCTTATTCTGATCTGCCGTTTATAAAGAGCAGGCAGAAATAAGTGAATAACGCCCCCCAGCGTCAGAAAATCTCAGGGGTTTCAGGGCTAGCTGAGACCCTGGAGATCATGATTCAGGACGGTTTTTCCGGTCCCCGCTCACGTGATCACAGGTATACACCGTACACCGATGATCACGTTACAGTAAATGACAGCGCCGGTAAAAAATTATTTATCTCCCATCTGGCATGAACAAACATGATAAATCTCCTCCCCGGTCCCCTCCGGTCCCCCGGTGTCGCAAAAGTGCCCCCCCTGATGCTTTCCCAGAAATCCAAGATGGCCGCGCGCACAGCAGCGCGCCGGCCGCATTCACCCTACTCCTCTGATTTCTGTCGCATGTGCCATGACACATGCGACAGAAAACTCCTCCTCAGGCCCTGCCAGGTCACCTCCTATAACCCCACCGGTGTTCCCCGGTGTCCCACGGTACCTGTGCAGCGTTGATCCCCCGCGGCCCTCTCCTTCACAATAGACGCTGCCGCATGCACAGAGCGGCTGTCAGCTCAGCTTCCTGTATTCAGACACAGTGAGTGGTGGTTATGCATCTGTAAGCTAAATGGGCGGCACGGTGGCTCAGTGGTTAGCACTGCAGTCTTGCAGCGCTGAGGTCCTGGGTTCAATTCTCACCAAGGACACCATCTGCAAGGAGTTTGTATGTTCTCCCCGTGTTTGCGTGGGTTTCCTCCCACACTCCAAAGACATACAGCGCTATGAAATTAATAACACTATATAAATGAATAAATTATTATTATTACTGCAATGCCCTGCTCATGAGGTAAGGAACATAATTGATCAGGAGAGCTATACAACGTTTCCAAATGGAGGGATTTGCTTTTATAGTTGCCCTGCTGAATGACTACCAAACATGAGAGTCTGTTATACGCCTCAAGAAAACACATCTAAATAGCGAGCTCTGTTGTTAAGTATTCATTCAGCTGGATAACTGGACTTAAAGGGGTATTCCATCTCCAAGATCCTATCCCCAATATATAGTAGGTGGAATAGCAATAATATCAGCAAATACCAATATTTGGAAATGTAGAATAGTTCTCCTGATTAGGCATGCCCTTACCTCATGAGCAGGGCATTGCAGCTTTGGTAGCAACAATTACGACATGGACTCTGCTGCTGTGGACCCGGGGAGAGTGAGTGCAGATTCATTGCACCCACACTCCTCACATGAAGGGTCTGCACTCCTAGAAAATGGGGGATACGTTCCCTGAGTGTCTCCCCCCCATATTCTAGACGGTCCAGAGTCGTCGTGGGACCCCTTTATTTTTTTTCTTACAATAAATTGGTGAAAGAGGGAATGTTTTGGGGACTGTTTTTTCAAATAAATTTCTTTTGTCGATTGTTTTTTTGTTAGTACTGACAGTTTATGATGTTGGGTATCTAATAGACACCATGACATCACAAACTGCTGGGCTTGATGTAAGGTGACCCTACAGCTAGTAACAACTCGATTTATTACCCCGTTTGCCACTGCACCAGGGCACGGGATGAGCTGGGGTGAAGCGCAAGGATTGGCGCATCTAGTGGATGCGCCACGTCTGGGGTGCCTGCGGCCTGCTATTTTTAGGCTGTGAAGGCCCAATAACTATGGACCTTCCCACCCTGAGAATACCACACCACAGCTGTCTGCTTTACCTTGGCTGGTGATCCAATTTGGGGGGGACCCTACTTTTTTTGTGTAATTATTAATATTTATAAAATATTTATAAAAAAAGAGCCTGGGGGACCTCCACATTGGATCCCCAACCACGGTAAAGCTGCCAGCTGTGGTTTTCAGGCTACAGCTGTCTGCTTTACCCTAGCTGGCTATCAAAAATGGGGGGACCCAACATCATTTTTTTTTAACTATTTTTTAAATAGAAAAAATTAATGGGCTTCCCTGTATTTTGATTGCCAACCAAGGTAACGCCAGGCAGATGGGGGTGGCAACCCATAGCTGTCTGCTTTATCTGCGCTGAGAATCAAAAATACCGCGGAGCGCTACGTCATTTTTTTTAAAGATTTATTTTTACATCACTGTGATGTCCAGCAATCAAAATACAGGGAAGCCCATTTTGTTTATAGTTATTTAAATAAATAATTAAAAAAAATATATATGGGCTCCCGCTGCATTTTTTGTATTGCTAGCTAAGGGTAATCCAAGCAGCTACTGGCTGCTAACCCCTACTGCTTGGTGTTACCTTCACTGGCAATGGAAAATCCAGGGAAGCATTTTTTATTTTTTTTGCCAAAAAACTACAAAAAAAGGACGTGAGCTTCGCCATATTTTTGTATGCTAGCCAGGTACAGCAGGCAGGTGCTGGAAGAGTTGGATACAGCGCCAGAAGATGGCGCTTCTATGAAAGTGCCATTTTCTGAGGCAGCTGCAGACTGCAATTCGCAGCAGTGGGGCCCAGAAAGCTCAGGCCAACCTGTGCTGTGGATTCCAATCCCCAGCTGCCTAGTTGTACCTGGCTGGACACAAAAATGGGGCGAAGCCTACGTCATTTGTTTTCTAATTATTTCATGAAATTCATGAAATAATTAAAAAAGGGCTTCCCTTTATTTTTGGTTCCCAGCCGGGTACAAATAGGCAGCTGGGGGTTGGGGGCAGCCGTACCTGCCTGCTGTACCTGGCTAGCATACAAAAATATGGCGAAGCCCACATAATTTTTTCAGGGGGCAAAAAACTTCTGCATACAGTCCTGGATGGAGTATGCTGAGCCTTGTAGTTCTGCAGCTGCTGTCTGTCTGTATGGAGAAGAGCAGACAGCAGCTGCAGAACTACAAGGCTCAGCATACTCCATCCAGGACTGTATGCAGAAGTTTTTTGCCCACCAAAAAAATGACGTGTGCTTCGCCATATTTTTGTATGCTAGCCAGGTACAGCAGGCAGCCACGGGCTGCCTCCAACCCCCAGTTGCCTATTTGTATCCGGCTGGGAACCAAAAATATAGGGAAGCCCGTTTTTTTTAATTATTTCACTTATTTCATGAAATAATTAAAAAACAAATGACATGAGCTTCGCCCCATTTTTTTGTCCAGCCGGGTACAACTAGGCAGCTGGGGATTGGAATCCGCAGCACAGGTTAGCCCGAGGTTTCTGGGCGCCTCTGCTGCGAATTGCAGTCCGCAGCCGCCCCAGAAAATGGCGCTTTCATAGAAGCGCCATCATCTGGCGCTGTATCCAACTCTTCCAACAGCCCTGAAGCCGGGTGGCTTGTTGGGTAATAATGAGTTAATACTATCTTTGTTTTACTAGCTAGTATTAAGCCAGAGATTCTTAATGTCAGGCACGTTTGACCCGGCCATTAAGAATCTCCAATAAAGGGTTAAAAAAAGAGACACCACACAGAGAAAAAATACTTTAATAGAAATAAATACACAGACACATTAGAGACTCCATCTTTATTACCCCCTGTCAGCCCTCCACGATCCATGGTCTTCTGTATTTCTCGTTCAACAAATGCAGCTCTGCTCCATCACTGCTGCATGGGGGAAGACGCTGCTTCCCGTGCAGCCTTCACTCCATGAAAGCTGCACGGAAAGCAGCGTGCAGCCTTCACTCCGTGAGTGATCAGTGCTGCTGGCTGTTAGCGGTAACAGCGGTAACGCTGACAGACGCGTTACCATAGCAACGGTGCTCCCGGAGCCGCGGTTAGCGGTGACGTCACCGCTAACTGCGTTGCTATGGCAACGGTGATCTCCGTTAATGACCGGCTGTGTCAGCCAGTCCCTAACGGAGCGGGGAGTCGACCGTGTGCTACAGCATGTCGCCGGTACACGGCGATACACAAATGTGCACCGTGTACCGGAGAGATGCACTCGCAGGTCCTACATGACGCGTCATAGTCATGTGACCAGTCTGTAGCCAATGAGATAATGGCCACGTGACTGGTCACATGGCTATTTTGGCGTCACGATAGGTCCTGCATCTCTGCTGGCAGTGCTGGTCACCGGGAGGATTCAGCGATCATCGGATGGAATAGCGGCAGGAGACAGAGTGCAGGAGGGATCGCGGGGACCGGTAAGTGTTATGACAATGTTTATTAACTGTTTGTGTACATTTTTCATGCATTTTTATGTGTTTGTGATTGCCTCCCATTATAGCCTATTGGTTCGAGTTCGGTTCGTCGAACGTTCGACGAACCGAACTCGAACGGGACCTCCGTTCGGCGAACCGACCTCGAGCCGAACCGCGACCAGTTCGCTCATTTCTACAAATGACATAGCCACTTTTCTCATATTCAACCAGTAATGAAGACCATTTGAACAACTTGAGCATATCACATGAGGGGCCCAGCATACATTGAATATGCAGAAATAACAAAAATACTTCTATCTCAGAAACTTTATGTGATAGAGCAAAACTAAGCATATTTTTTTAAATCAGCACATCAAACTCCCTAAAACAGACATATTACCTTTGCTAATGATTTTTTTGTTTTGACCAGTGTTATTCACTCTCAAAAACTTCTCAAATTTGTCCACAAATCTGTCTTCACTGAGAGATCAAGTTACACTTGCTTTTATTACATTTGTTGTAGAGGAGAAGGGGAGCAGCTGCAGGGAAGAAAAGCAGAAGCTGCTGAGGCTTTTAGTGCTATGGAAAAGCTACTAAACATGCATAATGCAAATTATATCATTTCAAATAATAATGTCAAATTTTTCATTTTCATACATATAACAACCCAATTTGTAAATTTAATTGAAAAAGCACTTATACTTTATCTTACAAAAAAGGTTTTAAAATTCTCATGTTTCTGGGTGGAAACTTATTGCAGCCTGCATGTTTTGTCAATGTATTTTCTATAACATTTTAGCCCCAGTGAAAAATCTTGTACCTCATTCAGAATTCTAGCTGATGCCTGCACAGTTTCACTTGAGCATGTTTTATTTTATTATAAAAGATACATTTCTTACTGTTCTATATTCTCTCAAACAACACAATAGCATGTGGTATAGCAATCTGTACTATGTCAACACTTTTAGACAATTACTAGTGATAAATTCGTAATAGTGATCACATGATTTGAGTGACTATGAAAACAGGTGTCTTGCTTGAAGGCTCGTAGAGAATTGTCTATTTGTAGTTGGACACTTGTTTCTGTCAAGAGTCGAATGTTTAAAATATGAATCTAATAGCTTGCCTGTTCTGATGGCCATATGATTTAACTTTATGACCATTTTACTTTACAATTGAGCTATTTTTTTTTTTATTTGATTATAGAAACATTCCAGAGATACTTATTTTGAGCAGGGCCACTTCAACATACTCCAGCATATTATTGACATATTCACATATAGACATGAGCAAACCTGAGGTTCGGTTTTCGAACCGAACACCAAATTTAAAAATCAAGGTTCGGGGTTCGGATGCTTTACATGCAAACTTCACTTGCAGGAGCAACACTGTGCTCAGGTACACTTGGTGCTCATCACTGTGCGAGCTGTTTGCAGTGTTTGAACATCTCACACTGGGGGTAACATCAGCATGATTACATGTAATGTGTAACCAAAAAAAAATTGTTTGAAAATTTTTTGGCTCAAATATTTTAGATATCCTTCCACAAGCTTTTCACAATAGTTGGTAGGAATTTGGGCCCATTCCTCCTGACCGAACTGGTGTAACTAAGCCATGTGTGTAGCGTTGGATCATTATGGAAAAAGGAGTCAGACTGGTATGGGGTTACTATGGAAAAGGTGACAGCATGTAGTGTGCTCAGTATGAAAAAGAGGGAAGTGCAGCATTGGCTTACCATGAAAAAGTGGCAGCATGGGGAAGCCTCAATATGGAAAAGGGGGCAGTGTTAGATAAGTTCAGTATGACAAAGGGGTCATAGTGGGGGGCTTAGAAAAGGAAAGGGGTAGTTTGTAGTTGGCTCAGCATGGAAAGGTGCAGCGTGGGGTGGGCTCAGTATGGAGTAGGAGCGTCATGGGTAGAGATGAGCGAACCGGTCGCGGTTCGGCTCGAAGTCGGTTCGCCGAATGGACGTCCCGTTCGAGTTCGGCTCGTCGAACGTTCGACGAACCGAACTCGAACTGCATAGGAAACAATGGCAGGCAATCACAAACACATAAAAACACCTAGAAAACACCCTCAAAAGGTGTCCAAAAGGTGACAAACAACTCAAAACACAACACAAACACATGGGAAAGTGACAAGGACATATACTCATGCGAAAACAAAAGAGCTGGACAAGGAAAAAGAGGAGGACACACAGATATAGGCATGGTACGCCCTTCTAAAATCATGTAAAACACCGCAAGGTGACTCTAAGCGGAGTCTCCCTTTTTTTCCAAAAATTGGGCCCCACACACACCCACCCATTCAGTGGCAGCAATTGTGCCCTAGTTGTACACTTTACAGCTAGATTTGCATCAAGCAAATTCAAAAATACGCTATTCTTAACCGTCCCCAGGATGACACCGGGGTTGGTAGCAAAAGCTTTCCTGATCCCAGCTCTGTTCATCTTGGATCATTTTTAAAAAACACAGCAAGCAAGGGTTACTCCAAGCGGAGTCTCCCTTTTTTTCCAAAAATTGGGCCCCACACAGACACCTTATCAGTGGCAGCACTTGTGCCCTAGTTGCAAACAGGATGTTTTGATTTGCATCAAGCACATTCAAAAATACGCTATTCTTAACCGTCCCCAGGATGACACCGGGGTTGGTAGCAAAGTCTTTTCTGATCCCAGCTCTGTTCATCTTGGATCATTTTTAAAAAACACAGCAAGCAAGGGTTACTCCAAGCGGAGTCTCCCTTTTTTTCCAAAAATTGGGCCCCACACAGACACCTTATCAGTGGCAGCGCTTGTGCCCTAGTTGCAAACAGGATGTTTTGATTTGCATCAAGCACATTCAAAAATACGCTATTCCTAACCGTCCCCAGGATAACACCGGGGTAGGTAGCAAAGTCTTTCCTGATCCCAGCTCTGTTCCTCTTGGATCATTTTTAAAAAACACAGCAAGCAAGGGTTACTCCAAGCGGAGTCTCCCTTTTTTTTACAAAAATTGGGCCCCACACAGACACCTTATCAGTGGCAGCACTTGTGCCCTAGTTGCAAACAGGATGTTTTGATTTGCATCAAGCACATTCAAAAATACGCTACTCTTAACCGTCCCCAGGATGACACCGGGGTTGGTAGCAAAGTCTTTCCTGATCCCAGCTCTGTTCATCTTGAATCATTTTTAAAAAACACAGCAAGCAAGGGTTACTCCAAGCGGAGTCTCCCTTTTTTTCCAAAAATTGGGCCCCACACAGACACCTTATCAGTGGCAGCACTTGTGCCCTAGTTGCAAACAGGATGTTTTGATTTGCATCAAGCACATTCAAAAATACGCTATTCTTAACCGTCCCTAGGATGACACCGGAGTAGGTAGCAAAGTCTTTCCTGATCCCAGCTCTGTTCATCTTGGATCATTTTTAAAAAACACAGCAAGCAAGGGTTACTCCAAGCGGAGTCTCCCTTTTTTTTCCAAATTGGGCCCCACACAGACACCTTATCAGTGGCAGCACTTGTGCCCCTGTTGTACACTTCACAGCTAGATTTGCATCAAGCACATTCAAAAATACGCCATTCTTATCCGTCCCCAGGATGACACCAGGGTAGGTAGCAAAGTCTTTCCTGATCCCAGCTCTTTTCATCTTGGCTTCTTTTAAAAACAATGTAAGCAAGGGTTACTCCAAGCGAAGTCTCCCTTTTTTCCAAAAATTGTGCCCCACACACACCCACCCCTTCAGTGGCAGCACTTGTGCCCCAGTTGTACACTTCACAGCTAGATTTGCATCAAGCACATTCAAAAATACGCCATTCTTATCCGTCCCCAGGATGACACCGGGGTAGGTAGCAAAGTCTTTCCTGATCCCAGCTCTGTTCATCTTGGCTTCTTTTAAAAACAATGTAAGCAAGGGTTACTCCAAGTGAAGTCTCCCTTTTTTCCAAAAATTGTGCCCCACACACACCCACCCCTTCAGTGGCAGCACTTGTGCCCTAGTTGTACACTTCACAGCTAGATTTGCATCAAGCACATTCAAAAATACGCCATTCTTATCCGTCCCCAGGATGACACCGGGGTAGGTAGCAAAGTCTTTCCTGATCCCAGCTCTGTTCATCTTGGCTTCTTTTAAAAACACATCAAGCAAGGGTTACTCCAAGCGGAGCCTCCCTTTTTTCCAAAAATTGTGCCCCACACACCCACCCATTCAGTGGCAGCACTTGTGCCCTAGTTGTACACTTCACAGCTAGATTTGCATCAAGCACATTCAAAAATACGCTATTCTTAACCGTCCCCAGGATGACACCGGGGTAGGTAGCAAAGTCTTTCCTGATCCCAGCTCTGTTCATCTTGAATCATTTTTAAAAAACACAGCAAGCAAGGGTTACTCCAAGCGGAGTCTCCCTTTTTTTCCAAAAATTGGGCCCCACACAGACACCTTATCAGTGGCAGCACTTGTGCCCTAGTTGCAAATAGGATGTTTTGATTTGCATCAAGCACATTCCAAATCCACAAGCATTTACTCTCCCCAGGATGACACAGGGGTAGTAAATTCCTTCTGGATCCATGACTTGTTCATTTTGATGAACGTCAGTCTGTCCACATTGTCACTGGACAGACGCGTGCGCTTATCTGTCAGCACACACCCAGCAGCACTGAAGACACGTTCAGAGACAACGCTGGCAGCTGGACACGACAAAATCTCCAAGGCGTAACTGGAGAGCTCTGGCCATTTTTCTAGATTTGAAGCCCAAAAGGAGCAAGGCTCCATTTGCAAAGTCATGGCATCGATGTTCATTTGGAGATACTCCTGTATCATCCTCTCCAGCCGTTGACTATGTGTCAGACTTGTTGTCTCTGGGGGCCTTGCAAAGGAGGGTCTAAAAAAATTATGAAAAGATTCCATAAAATTGCTGTTACCAGCACCAGATATGGTCCTACTGGTACGGGTAGACTGTTGAAGATGACGAGACCGTCCCATGTTTGTCAAGTTACAACTGGGAGAATCACTCCCTGCACCTGCACGGTTGTTTGGTGGAAAAGCCGAGCTAAGATCGAGTAACAGCTTCTGCTGATACTCCTGCATACGTGCGTCCCTTTCTATGGCTGGAATTATGTCACAAAATTTGGACTTGTACCGGGGATCTAATAGTGTGGCAATCCAGTAGTCATCATCACTTCTAATTTTGACAATACGAGGGTCATGTTGGAGGTAGTGCAACAAGAAGGCACTCATGTGTCTTGCGCAGCCATGTGGACCAAGTCCACACTGTGTTTGTGGCATAGAGGTGCTAACCGTTCTTTCTTCCTCTGACATCTCCCCCCAACCTCTTTCAACTGAAATTTGACCAAGGTCTCCCTCATCTGCTGAGTCTTCCATGTCCATGGACAGTTCGTCCTCCATTTCTTCATGTTCTCCTGCACCTTCCTCAACATTTAGCCTGCTACTATGCACCCTTGTTGATCCCTGTCCCCCATGGTCCCATGCCTGCTGCGTTGGTGATGATGAATGTCTGGACCTTGGTGATGTTGTTGTCCCTTGCGCATATGAATCCTCCTGTAGTTCCTCCCCTTCCTGTTGTCCCACCCCCTGACTCCGAATAGTGTTTAGCATGTGCTCCAGCATGTAAATGACTGGAATTGTCATGCTGATAATGGCATTGTTGGCGCTAAACATATTCGTCGCCATGTCGAAACTGTGCAGAAGGGTGCATAGGTTCTTGATCTGAGACCACTCCATCAGGGTGATCTGCCCCACCTCTGCATCTCGTTGGCCCAGGCTATACGTCATGACGTATTGCACCAGGGCTCGGCGGTGCTGCCACAGTTGCTGTAACATGTGGAGAGTTGAATTCCAGCATGTCGCCACATCGCATTTCAGGCGATGAACCGGCAGGCCGAAAGACTTCTGGAGCGATGCAAGTCGCTCAGCTGCGGCGCTTGAACGGCGGAAGTGAGCAGACAGTTTTCGTGCCCTGGTCAGAAGGCCATCTAGGCCGGGATAGTGTGTTAAAAATTGCTGGACGACAAGGTTCAACACGTGAGCCATTCAAGGTACGTGTGTCACCTTGCCCAGGCGAAGGGCCGCACCCAGGTTTGCAGCATTGTCGCACACGGCCTTACCAGGCTGCAGGTTGAGTGGAGACAACCATTTATTAAACTCGGACCGCAGAGCTGACCACAACTCCTCAGCTGTGTGACTCTTATTCCCAAGACATGTCAAGCTAAAGACCGCCTGATGCCGTTGCGCTCTGCTGCCAGCATAGTAATGAGGGGTGCGTGATTCCTTCTGCGCAGTGAGAACGCTGGTGGCCTGACCAGGCAGGCTTGGGGCAGAGGTGGAGGACCCAGATGAGTTGGAGGAGGCAGAAGCAGTGTCGGAACTTGGACAGACAGAGGATTGACACACAAGTCGTGGGGACGGCAAGACTTGTGCAGCAGACCCTTCACCATCTATCACCATAGTTACCCAGTGCCCAGTCAGCGACATTTAACGTCCCTGTCCATGCTTACTGGTCCAAGTATCGGTGGTGAAATGCACCCGTTCACACACAGAGTTTCTCAAGGAAGCGGTGATGTTTTGTGTGACATGCTGGTGTAGCGCGGGCACACCTTTCTTAGAGAAGTAGTGGCGACTAGGCATCTGGTACTGGGGCACAGCGACAGACATAAGGTCTCTAAAATCCTGTGTGTCCACTAGGCGGAAAGGCAGCATTTCGGTAGCCAAGAGCTTACAGAGGGATAGAGTCAACCTCTTAGCTTTGTCATGGGTCACAGGAAATGGCCTTTTATTTGACCACATCTGAGGGACAGAGATCTGGCTGCTGTGTGTTGAGTAGGGTGTCCCTGGAAAAATGCAGCTTTGTGAGGAAAGTGCAGGCAGAGACATGATGTTGCCTTCATCCAACGTTGGTGCTATCGATGTCTGAGAGAGCTGTACACACTCACTTGTTTCCCCTTCCAAACCAACTGACGACCTACCAAGCAAACTGCCTGTTGCGGTTACAGTGGTGGAAGTTGAGCGTGGAAAAACAGGTGTGACAGCTGTCCCCACAGTCCTAGAAGATGAAGAGCGCGCGGATGCACTGTAAGGGGCAGGTGGTGGATGGTTCGCTCCGCTAGGCCGCATTGCAGCACGGTGAGCTTCCCACCGGGACATATGATATTTATTCATGTGACGATTCATGGAAGAAGTTCTCAAACTGCTGAGGTTTTGACCTCTACTAAGAGAACCATGACAAATTTTACAGATCACATAATTTGGGCGATCTTTTGCTATGTCAAAAAAGGACCAGGCTAGGAAAGGCTTAGAGGGCATGCGACCTGTTGATCCACCCCGACTAGTGCTCAGAGGCAGAGTGGTGGCTGAGGATGCAGTTGTAGACGTGCTACCAGTACTCCGACTCTGTTCAGGAAGGCGCAAGGTAACTTCGTCATCAGTTGCATCCTCCTCCACCACCTCTGTTGACCTCCTCGAGTGCCTGACTGTGGGTTGACAGTAGGTGGGATCTAGAACTTCATCATCAATTGTTGTGTTTGCACTCCCCTCCCCCTCAGACCGAGCCTCTTTTTGCCCTGACCGAATATTTAAGTTGTCATCCCAATCGGGTATCTGCGTCTCATCTTCATCAGTATGTTCCTCATTGTCTATAACCACAGGTGTTACAGTTTGTGACAAAGGGTCAACATTATGCTCAGAAACTTGGTCCTCACGGCCTGAATCAGAGTCACAAAGGTTCTGGGCATCACTGCAGACCATTTCCTGTTCTGTACTCACTGTGGCTTGGGAGCAGACCTCTGATTCCCAGGCTATAGTGTGACTGAACAGCTCTGCAGACTCAGCCATCTCAGTTCCACCATACTGTGCAGGGCTGATGGAGACTTCAGAGCTGGGAGAAAGCAAGTTTGATTGGGATGACAACTCAGAGGACTGGTGTTTTTTGGATGCGGTACTTGAAGTGGCTGAGAGGGCACTTGTTGGACCACTTGAGATCCATTCAAGCATTTTCCTTTTTTGGCCATCATCTACCTTTGTTCCTGTTGTTCGTGTCTGTAAAAAAGGAGCACATCTGATTATCCATGGTAAGTAGTAGACATCTTACTTTTGCTGGTAGATGGTCTATCTTCAGCAGATGATAATGGAGCTTTTCCACCTTCCCCACGGACAAACCCTTTTTTTCCTTTTCCACCACGCCTCTTCCCCTTTCCACCAGCATCTGTCATCTTGCCACTCATGTTGATTGCGACAAGATTGTGCACTGAAAATGTGGTAGTAAAAATTGAGAGGTGGTGTAGATTGCAGCGGTGGTCTAGCTTTATTAACAGCAGAATAATAAAGAATAAATATCCCTGACAATGCAACTACGGCCCTTAAACTGGCAGCATAAATTGCTAGTATAATGGCTTAGTAACTATCAGTTTGAGTGTGCAATGCAGGCAGACGTGCTGCAAATATCTGTGCACTACTGGGACTATACAGAAGTCCAACAGCCACGTTTAGGATGACACTAAGTTCACTCAGTGTTTGCTAGTATAATGGCTTAGTAACTATCAGTTTGAGTGTGCAATGCAGGCAGACGTGCTGCAAATATCTGTGCACTACTGGGACTATACAGAAGTCCAACAGCCACGTTTAGGATGACACTAGGTACACTCAGTGTTTGCTAGTATAATGGCTTAGTAACTATCAGTTTGAGTGTGCAATGCAGGCAGACGTGCTGCAAATATCTGTGCACTACTGGGACTATACAGAAGTCCAACAGCCACGTTTAGGATGACACTAGGTACACTCAGTGTTTGCTAGTATAATGGCTTAGTAACTATCAGTTTGAGTGTGCAATGCAGGCAGACGTGCTGCAAATATCTGTGCACTAGTGGGACTATACAGAAGTCCAACAGCCACGTTTAGGATGACACTAAGTTCACTCAGTGTTTGCTAGTATAATGGCTTAGTAACTATCAGTTTGAGTGTGCAATGCAGGCAGGCGTGCTGCAAATATCTGTGCACTACTGGGACTATACAGAAGTCCAACAGCCACGTTTAGGATGCCACTAGGTACACTCAGTGTTTGCTAGTATAATGGCTTAGTAACTATCAGTTTGAGTGTGCAATGCAGGCAGATGTGCTGCAAATATCTGTGCACTACTGGGACTATACAGAAGTCCAACAGCCACGTTTAGGATGACACTAGGTACACTCAGTGTTGGCTAGTATAATGGCTTAGTAACTATCAGTTTGAGTGTGCAATACAGGCAGACGTGCTGCAAATATCTGTGCACTACTGGGACTATACAGAAGTCCAACAGCCACGTTTAGGATGACACTAGGTACACTCAGTGTTTGCTAGTATAATTGCTTAGTAACTATCAGTTTGAGTGTGCAATGCAGGCAGACATGCTGCAAATATCTGTGCACTACTGGGACTATACAGAAGTCCAACAGCCACGTTTAGGATGACACTAAGTTCACTCAGTGTTTGCTAGTATAATGGCTTAGTAACTATCAGTTTGAGTGTGCAATGCAGGCAGACGTGCTGCAAATATCTGTGCACTAGTGGGACTATACAGAAGTCCAACAGCCACGTTTAGGATGCCACTAGGTACACTCAGTGTTTGCTAGTATAATGGCTTAGTTATAATGAGTTGGAGTGTGCAGAGGACAGGAGGGTACAGTGCCAGAATTGTGGGGCTCTGGGTAGAGGAAAGGAAGCCTGCCTTTCTATTCCCTCCTAATGGGGAAATGCAGCGAGGAAATCCCTGACCTTAGCTACACAGACGCTGTCTCTGTTTTCAGGACCTGTCACCTATGGCTCTGACCCTGCCGGTACGAGCCCTTAAAAGGACTGGTAGAAAGTGCTATCCCTAAGCTGTCCAGCGCTGTGTATGGAGCGCATACAGCAGTATCGGCGATAGGACAAAGGACGGAGCTGCGCCAGTGATGTCTGACACCAAGGACGCAGAAGAGATAATGGCGTCCGGACGGGCAGATACTCGTTTTTATAATGCAGGGACATGTGACATGGACATCCTATCACACATGCCGTTGCTTCTCTGGCTAAAAGTCCACTTAGCTGTGTGTGTGTCTGGGATTGGCTGACATGCTGGCCCTCCCCACTACACGCGCGCGCTTAGGGAAGGAAGACAAGAAAAAAAAAAAAAAATTGCGATCGCCATTATCCATACAGCAGTGATCTGAAGGCGCTGTTCCCGCACACTATACACTGAAATTTCATAATAGTGTGAGTCACAGAGTGACTTACACTATTACAGCGGAAAGCCAGCTAGGAATTAGCTGTTTTTTTGCTGCTAGAAACGTTCTCGAACGTTTCTAGAACTATCGAGCTTTTGCAAAAAGCTCGAGTTCTAGTTCGATCTAGAACAGGCCCCAAAATCACTCGAGCCTAGAACTGGAGAACCTCGAACCGCGAACCGCGCTCAACTCTAGTCATGGGGGCTCAGTATGAAGCAAGGGCAGCATGGAGAAGTCTAGCATGAGGGAGATAGTTCGAAGAGGGCGCAACATGGGGTGGGAACTGTGTGAAGATTGTTGTCCATAAGTGAGCAGGGTGTGATTTGTGTATGAATATATGGGGGAGATTGTGTACTTGTCATAGTATATAAGGGGAGATAGTGTGGTAGTCATGGTATATAAGTGGGATGGTGTGGTGGTCATGTTATATAAGGGGGACGTTCTAGTGGTAATGGCATATAAGGGGGAAGCGTCTGATGTTCATGATATATAAGGGGGGTTGAGTGGTGGTCATAGTATATAAGGGGATGGTGTGCTGTTCATAGTAAATAATGAGGCATGGTCTGGAGGGCATGTGCCACAAGAGGAACAGTGTGGGGTCATTTTTTGTTCAGGAATTATAATGAAGGTCAGTTATTTCATTGGGGACACAACGTAGGTCTTATTTAGGGCACAGCATAGGTAATTATTTTTATTCAGGCAGTCTTATAATGATAACTATTTTTAAGGTCCCAATGTAGGGATGTGCTGCAGAAGACCAGAGAAGGTAGAGGTCTGCAGAGATGAGCTGTGTATGTATGTTAAACCATCATGGCACCAATACAGGTGAGGTAGCTAGATCTAAAGGTAGCGTCACACTAAGCAACGCTCCAGCAATCCCACCAGCAACCTGACCTGGCAGGGATCGCTGGAGCGTCGCTACACGGGTTGCTGGTGATCTGTCACACAGGCAGATCTCACCAGCAACCAGTGACCAGCCCCCAGCCAGCAGCGACGCGTGGAAGCAATGCTGCGCTTGGTAACTAAGGTAAATATCGGGTAACCAACCCGATATTTACCTTGGTTACCAGCGCACACCACTTAGCGCTGGCTCCCTGCACTCCTAGCCAGAGTACACATCAGGTTAATTACCCGATGTGTAGTCTGGCTATGTGTGCAGGGAGCAGGGAGCCGGCACTGACAGCATGAGAGCGGCAGACGCTGGTAACGAAGGTAAATATCGGGTAACCAAGGAAAGGGCTTCTTGGTTACCCGATATTTACATTGGTTACCAGCGTCCGCAGAAGCCGGCTCCCTGCTCACTGCACATTCAGTTGTTGCTCTCTCGCTGTCACACACAGCGATGTGTGCTTCATAGCGGGAGAGCAACAACTAAAAAATGGTCCAGGACATTCAGCAACAACCAGCGACCTCACAGCAGGGGCCAGGTTGTTGCTGGATGTCACACACAGCAACATCGCTAGCAAGTTGTGCCTCAGCAGCAATGTTGCTAGCAATGTTGCTTAGTGTGATGGTACCTTAAGGGGGCTCAAAGCAGGTGGTGGATAAATACAATGGCTAAATGTGTGTTTTAATTAACCACTGATCTTCTATATCAAGTAGATCATCAGTAGTGATGAGCGAGCGTGCTCGCTACTGCTTGATACTCGAAGGAGCATCGGGGAGCTCAGGTACGCTCGTTACTCAATTGAGTATCGCGGGTGCTTGAGCACTATTCTTGAGTCCCCACCCCACATTTTGCGGCTGTTAGACAACCAATCAACATGCGGAGATTGCCTGCCATACACAGCCACGTTGACTACATGTATTACTGTGATTGACTGGCCGCATTGCAGCATAAGATCCAGTGACGCAACACTCAAAATACTCTCCTCTAGAAGCAGTTCAGGAAGAGTTGATCTAGGAGGGAGAGCTTAGATTATAGCAGGCATATAGGTAGTTTTTAATCCCTTCACCACCCAGCCTGTTTTCACTTTCCTGACCAGGCCAATTTTTTCAATCCTGAGTAGTGTCACTTTATAAGGTAATAACTCTGAAATGCTTCAACAGATCCCAGTGATTCTAAAATTGTTTTTTGTTACATATTGTACTTCATATTAATCTGCATCTACTGGCAAAAAAACTGAACCTAAACGAGATGCGGTTTTGATGCAGTTTTGATGCTTTTTTGGCCAGGAGATGCAGATTTTGTGTAGAAATTTGGTGTATAGATTTCAGCACCAAATTTGCATTTCCTTGCACAAAATCGCATGAAATCCACATTTTTATGCCATTTTGGTGCGGTTTTCTGCAAGGAGATGCAAATTTGCATCTTTTGGCAGAAAAGCGCACCTAAACTGCATTTTTTTTGCTGGGAGACACAGATTTGTTGCACCAAATTCCTATAACAAATCTGCATCTTCTGGTAAAAAAAAAAGCATATAAAGGCAATGCCGTTTTGATGCAATTTTGATGCATTTTTTTTGCAGGAGATAAAGATTTGGTGCAGGAATGTCTGCAACCAAATGCTCAATATGCAAAGATTGCCTAATCCGGTAATCAGTTTAATGATTTCACCAAAGGTGAGGTCACTGAGTTCAATAAGTTCATCTCAGGTCAGTTCACCTGAGGTCGCCGCTGCTGTGTCCTAATGTGAACTCAGTGACTTTATCGCTCACAGCTGTGGCTCAATCAGTGTGTCCTTCACAGTTGTAGTGAGTAGTCATGTTTTCTAATGTGACCACACTGCAATCTCAGATGTAGTAGAGCCGAGATCATCGTGGAACCTTGTGTGGATCATATCGAACCTGCAGGGGTATTTTGAGGGAAAATAAATTGGAATAATAGGGTGTTTTTAAAATAAAGGATTTTTCTCTATGTGTTTGTGTTGATTTGTGTTTGTCTTTTGACTTACAGGATTACTAATAGGGAGGTCTCATAGACCCCTAGTCATTACTAATCAATGGTTTGATGACAGCTGACAAATCACAGCAGTTATTAAACCCTTATATTATGCAGCTTGCCACCACACCAGGGCAATCGGGGTGAGCTGGTCAAAGCACCATAATTGTTGCATCTAATGGTTGCGACAATTCTGGGCGGCTTTGGGCTGCTATTTTTAGGCTTGGGAGGGCCCAATAACCATGATCCTCTCCAGGTAGAGAATTCCAACTCCTAGCTGTTGGCTTTATCTTGGCTAAGTATCAAAATTGAGAGTACTGTATGCTGGATTTTTTAATTATTTATTTAAATGTTTTTTAAAAGCCTTTTAAGCATTTATTTTTACACTTTACTCTAGCAGACGGACAGCATCTGTGAGGACAACCAATCATAGATGCCGGCATGCCGACAGTCTTACTACAACAAATTACAGATGCTGTCACAGACAGTGGGTGGGGGAAGCAGTGAATATGCAAGACATGTAATGAGTGGACCCAAAAGCAGTGTTACAGCTGCGACTAGGAGACTGCCAAATATGTCCTGCTTTAACCATTTTGCTTCCTTTTTTTGCAGTGATTTCCCTGACCAATGACAGCCATGCCAATACTTGACATGGCTGTGATGGGGCTGCTAGTTGGCTGCTTTGCAGCATTTCAACAACCTTTATTCAGATGACAAACCCAAACAGGAGCTGAACATACAGTCAAAAGTCTGTGGTTGGGGATCAGACCACACACAAGGTGTTCGTTATTGACCCCAAACTGAAAGTTTGGATTTGCTCATTCCTGCTCCTGAGACACATGGCTACAACTCCTGGGGACGCAGACTGCAATTCAGCTTTAACGTGTATACAAAGACAAATACAGCATTAACCCCGGAGGGTCTAGGAGCACAAACTCATTCTATGAGCCCACTTATAAGACACATGCATTATTCACTTTAAGGATCTTCCTGCACTTCTATACAGGCGATTAATTTTCCCTAACTGCCCAGGAAGGACAGGATATTCCTACCCTGAACTCCACTGTGGAGGGAACAGGAAAGACCTCACCGTATTGCCACTTTTTTTGGATTTCTGGACGAACGTCTTTATACATTTGCCTATGAGTAAGGAGACAACTGTCTGTTAATCATTTAAGGAACCCCCAAAAAACACTTTTCTTCACAGTAATTTAGCGACTAATGTGATCAAGGTCCTGGAGGACCGAAACGTTATTGTCGCAAAAAATTGTCGCAAGTGTCACATGTTTTTCAATTGTTGCTATCTTGCCGTCTGTATTAAAAATCTATTAGCATTAAGAAAAAGAGTTATATCTTTATTCATTCTTGCCCATTGAGAGTGCAGTGTTATATTTATATATGCTCCTGAGAACAAACATACTTCATATTTGGTGGAAGACTTCTATATGGGTGCATGTCAGGGCTCGGAAGGGAAGGAGCGCCATTTGACTATTGGAATGCAAAATTGGCTGGAATCGATAACGGAGACCATGTTGCATTTGAAGAGCTCCTGATGTTCCTAAATAGTGGAAATCCCACACAAGTGAAGCCATTTTTTGAAGTAGACCCGCAAGGAGCTTCTCTAGAGGTGTGGTGAGAACCTTGTACCACCAGGTTCTTCCCAGAATTTTCTTACCTTGAGCCATGAAAGTAAAAAAAAAACATTTTTTTTCCCATAAAGCGTAGTATGAGAAAATGCACCATACAGTTTGTTGTGCAATTTCTCCTGAATATGCTAATATCCCATATGGTGTGGAAAACTACACTTTGTGCGCATGGCAGGGCTCAGAAGGGAAGGGGCGCCATTTGACTTTTGGAATGCAAAATTCGCTGGAATTGATAGCAGACACTTTTTTGCGTTTGCAGAGCCTGTGATGTGCATAAAGAATGGAATTCTCACACAAGTGACCCCATTTTGTGCATCACGGGCAAATCACTGCCCGTGGCGCACAAAATCGTTAGGAGCCGTCACACGTACTTACCTGATTAGCAACGTCACTGTGTCCGGTGAACCGCCTCCTTTCTAAGGGGGTGGTTCATTTGGCATCACAGCGGCGTCACTAAGTGGCCGTCCAATAAAAGCGGAGGGGCGGAGATGAGCGGGACGTAACATCCCGCCCACCTCCTTCCTTCCTCATTGCCAGCGGCCGCAGGTAAGGTGCACTTCGTTGCTCCCGAGGTGTCACACATAGCGATGTGTGCTGCCTCGGGAACGACGAACAACCTGCGTGCTAAACAATCAACGATTTTTTGAAAAGGTACGATGTGTCAACGATGAGCAATAAGGTGAGTATTTTCCATTGTTAACGGTCGTTCCTTGCTGTCACACCAACTACATCGCTAACGATGACGGATGTGCGTCACGAAATCCGTGACCCCGGCGATATATCGTTATATATATACGTCGTTGCGTGTAACGGGGCCTTAAGGGCTTATGCGCACGTTGCATAATTACATGCATTTATGCTGCGTATTGCACTGCAGCGTAAATGCATGCGTCCTGCGTCCCCTACACAATCTATGAAGATTGTGCATGATAAATGCGCACGTTGCTTTTCTGAATGCAGCGATTTAGGTGCTAAAATTTTGACCCAAATCCGTGCATTCATAAAAGCAGCATGTCAATTATTTGTGCACTTTGGATGCAGCTCCCACTCTGTCTATGGTGGGGGCAGCAACCATAGCGCATGAAATAGGCTTTATTTCTACAGAAAAACTGCATCCATTATGCAGTGTTTCTGCAGCGATTTGATGCGCACATGTGCTGTAAAATCACTGTAGAATATTTAGCAGGTACATGCGAACAAGGCCTAAGGAGGGAAGGAGCACTTTTTTCTCTCAAAGTACAAATTTTATTACAATAGTTTGCATAATTAGGTACTTGCTCAAGTCTAATGGAGATGGATTAACCCTTAATGCTCTGTCATTTTCTTGCTTGGGAATTAAGCAGGAATGTGGTTTTTCCCTTCTTTTTCCTTTTAGGAAATTTTGCATCATGTATATATATATATATATATAATTATATTATATTGTTGAGTCCACAGATTTTGATCTTGACAAAGTATATGCATACTTTACCCATCAGTTGTTCAAACATAGTCACATTTTACAGGTAATGATACATAATAAAATATATTTAATAATATTAAACCCAATAGCATTTAACATAAATAACACCATTATTAAAAATAAAAGATAAAATAAAATACATAGCTCACACAAGAACAAACTATTATTATTTTTTATGATTGTTGGACACACATATGCATTTATTTGTTCTGTTTTTTATCTCACTTTATTTGTAAAATGTGTTTTGTATTTGCATGTTTTTTGTAACATTTGTATGGAGACCAAGCAGTATTGATGAGATTCATGTGAATTATGGTGTTACACCCAACCTGATTAATTAACAAACTGTTGTGCTTACCAATGGGTCAACCTATTTAAATCTTTTAGTTGGCATAATTTGTATCATCATGACTAATAGTGCGTCTTGCACTTGAAACGCGTTGATGTGACATTTGCTGATTTTATGCACTTTATATAAAGAAACCTCGTATGTTTTGAGCTGGATTCTCAGATTATATGTATTCATTTGGAAGCCATGGCGAGGCTAGATCCGGGACTCCATACCGAGGATAAATGGACATGGTGGTGAGCTGGGCTTTCTTTTTCTTGCAATCTTTTTTAAGTAGTTTTCCTTTAATTGGGTTCAACTGGCAAATAATTATCACTAGAGATGAGTGAGTACAGTAAAATTCATATTCTCTATACTTATAACAAATATTTTGAAATATTCGTGTACAGTCCCTGACAGAAGTTCTGTTGCTTATCCATGTTATGTAAATAAAAGCTTATAACCTGACTTTAAATTCATCCATTGGTTTAATAAATTACTCTTTTGAAAGCTGAAACCCTCCCAAATTTGGTTTAGGTTATGAAAATAAAGTTGCTGCAAAGCTGAAATATTGATCATTTAATGAACAACGAAAGGTCAGATTTTGGCAAGACAAAAGTTTTGCTGTCTTGTCATATAATGCACCCAATCCTAGTTTACATCCTCACCTGTGCTCACTAAATGATTAGTTAATTAGTGGGTGTGTAATAAAAAGAAACCCAGCACCCCAGACCTTCAGTTGAACTGGAACTTGACCTCTGACAACATGCCAAAAATCGACCCTGCAACCAAAGCCTTGATTATCAAGAGGCTGAACAACAGATCCACTGTAGAGGTATCTGGCACCTTTAATGTGTCTCAGCGTCAAGTAAAAAAAAATAAAATAAAGATTTGAAGAAACTGGAGATGTTTTTGACAAGCCCAAGTCCAGCCGACCCCACAAGACAACTGCTCAGGAGGAACGTTGGTTGGTTAAAAAATCCAAAGCCAGACCCTCTTCCACTGCAGCAGAACTCCAACAGGTCAGGTCACCTCACGTCCCTGTGTCAACTAGAGCAGTTTGTAGGATTCTGTTTCGAATTGGCCTCCATGGTCGAATCAGTGCCCAGAAGTCAGCACTAAACAAAAGGCAATTAAAAAACTGTGTGGCATTTGCCACGTCCACAGCTAAACAGATGGACACTGGAAAAGTGGCAGAAATTGGGTGTGCAAAACATTTTGCAAGATGGAAGGCAATATCAATAGCCTAAAAAATAAAGAAGTATTAGCTACCTTATACATTCCCAATCATAAAAGGTGTCAAATTCTGCAGCAGGATGGTGCTCCATCTCATACATCCGTCTCTACAACAAAGTTCTTCCTGGCAAAGAAGATCAAGGTGCTCAAGGATTGGCCAGCACAGTCACCAGACATGAACATCATTGAGCATGTTTGGGGTAGGAAGAAAGAGGAAGCTTGGAAGACAAAACCAAAGAATTTAGATGAACTCTGGGAGACATGTAAGACTACATTCTTTGCTATATCTGATGACTTCATCAATAAATTGTATGAAGCATTGTTGAACCTCATGGATGCAGTCCTTGAAGCTCATGGAAGTCACACAAAATGTTAAATATGGCTCTTAAAGCACCACAACTTCATTCACCAATGTTATGCACCATATCTTTGTATTAAAAGTGAATTATTTGTTTGAATTTCACATTACTTTCTGTGGGTGACAAAACTTTTGTCTTGCCAAAATCTGACCTTTCTGTGTTCATTAAATGATCAATATTTCAGCTTTGCAGCAACTTTATTTCCATAACATAAACCAAATTTGGGAGGGTTTCAGCTTTCAAAAGAGTAATTTATAAAACCAATGGATGAATTTAAAGTCAGGTTATAATAAGCTTTTATTTACATAACATTTATAAGCGACCGAACTTCTGTCAGGGACTGTTCATTACAAATAGCGAGTACAATGCAAGTCAGTGGGAAATGCGAGTACTTTTATGCTGGACTCAACAAGTGGTCTGGGAGGCTAAGGAAAAACTGAAATGGATAGAAACGTAATGAAACTGAAGGGAAGAGCTTGGAGAATATATCTGCATGCATTTCTGACTCACATATTGTTTCTGGGATCCCTGAAGCCACATGGAAGAACTTCCATGTGGCTTCAGTCTATCAGTGCCTCTGTGGTCTATGTTGCACTTCCCTGGCCAGCCCTGCAGTGACACAAACAGCAGTGTGCGAGCAGCTGTGGGATGATGAGCGCCAACATCAGGAGGTTAGCTCAGATCATTATCTGCTAAGATGATCTCTGCTGAACTCGTGACGTCAGCGCTCATCACTGCCTTCCATGACGCCGCGTTCTTATATCAAGTCTGACGGGCGGCCCAAGACTGTTACTAGCGATGACATCACAGGCTCATGGAACAGTTCATGTGAGAACATGGTGGCTATGGAACTCAATGACGAGCACTGAAGTCTCAAGTTCAGCGGAGTTCATCACTGCAGGTAATGAACTCAGCTAACCTCATGACATCGGCGCTCATTGTGCCCTGCAGTGACCTGGCCTGACCTGATGATGTTAGTTCAGGTCACTTCACTGCTCTCCTAGCCAATAGGGAACATTCTGTTTTTCATTGACTGGGACAGTGAGTATGCTATGGATCGTAATCGGACACCCTTATTTTATGACGCTGGACCCGGATTTGTTTGTTCTTTTTAATAAATTGGTGAAAGAGGGAATGTTTTGGGAAGTGTTTTTTTCAAATAAAAAATTTTTTGTTGTCTATTTCTTTTTATTACTGACTGGTTTAGTGATGTCAGGTATCTGATAGACGCTTGACATCACAAACCCCAGGGCCTGATGCCAAGTGAAATTACACAGCTGGCATCAACCCCATATATTACCCCATTTGCCACTGCACCAGGACAACAGGATGAGCTGGGGCGAAGAGCCAGGATTGGTGCATCTAATGAATGCGCCACTTTTGGGGCAGCTGCGGCCTGCTATATTTAGGCTGGGAAGTTTCCAATAACCGTGGAATGCCCAAGTCTGAGAATATCAGACCACTGCTGTCTGCTTTACCTTGGCTAGTGATCCAATTTGGGAGTGAGCCCATGTTTTTAATTTTAAATTCATTATTTAATTTAATTTAAAATAACAGCATGGGGTACCCTCTGTTTTGGATTACAGCCAAAGTAGAGCTGCCAACTGCGGTCTGCAGGCTGCCAATGTCTGCTTCACCTTAGCTGTGTACAAAAAGTAGGGGAGGCCCCACATCGTTTTTTTGGAGAAAATAATTAATTTGTGGCTAAAAACAAAAATAAACACCCTTTATTACCACATGAAAGACATAAAAGGGTGCAAGATAACAAAATGCAGGGGAGTGAGACATTATATGTCTTTCTGTCTATCTATCTATCTATCTATTTATCTATGTATTCATCATCCAGATATGTATATATCTATCCAGCTATCTAGCTTTTGACTGTATGTAACCCTCCTTCCGTTTTTGCGGTCTGCAAAAAAACAAACAAAAGGCACACGGATGTAAAATGGACCGTATACAGAACGGAATGGATGCGGTTGTCACATGGATGAGCATTGTTTAAAAAAATTAAACCTACCGCCTGAGTCATGGTTGATGCAGGGAGTCATCATCACAAGAACCTGCAATGACAAATAGTAGTTAGGCTGGAGTAGGAGTACTGTCCTAGTTTGTCCACCACTGCAAAATGTGCATAGTGTTTACAAAAAGTAGCTTTATGGGTTGCATCATGGTTGAGGCAGGAAGTCCCCATCACAAGTGCCTCCAATGACAAATTGTCAGTTCGGCTGGAGTAGGCATACTGTCCTGGTTTGTCCGCCAATGCACAATGTGCATAGTGTTTACAAAAATTAGCCCTATGGGCGCAGTCATGGTTAACGCAGGAACGAAACGGCTTTATATGGGAAGGAGTGGATGTTAACAGCAATAGTCAAGGTGAACATTTTGGGGGAATATTGTGTGGCTTGCTCTCATCTGGAAGGATTGCAAACTGTGGAGAAATCCAATCCTTGTTAAATGTAATCAGAGTAAGTCTATCTGCATTTTCTGTGGAGAGGCAAGAGCGCTAGTGATGAGCGAGTATGCTTGTTACTACTCGGTACTCGCACGAGTATCACTGTATTTGGGCTACTCGGCGGGTACCGAGTAATTTCGCGATACTCGTGCTGTACTCATGGTCTTCATCTTTGCATGTTGGTGCTCTTTTGAGAGCCAGCCCTCATGCAGGGATTGGCTGGCAGACCACTGCAATGCCACAGCCCTGTTAGTTGTGGAATTGCAGTGATTGGCCGGCCTGCACAGCGTGACCGAGCCTTTATACCGGCGGGCGCGCTGTGCTCTGCACACAGCCATCTCATATTCCCTGCTTTCCACGCCCACAGGCGCCTATGATTGGTTGCAGTGAGACACGCCCCCACGCTTAGTGACAGGTGTCTCACTGCACCCAATCACAGCAGCCGGTGGGCGTGTCTATACTGTGCAGTAAAATAAATAAATAAATAATTTAAAAAAACGGCGTGCGGTCCCCCCAATTTTAATACCAGCCAGATAAAGCCATACAGCTGAAGGCTGGTATTCTCAGGATGGGGAGCCCCACGTTATGGGGAGCCCCCCACCCTAACAATATCAGTCAGCAGCCGCCCAGAATTGCCGCATACATTAGATGCGACAGTTCTGGGACTGTACCCGGCTCTTCCCGATTTACCCTAGTGCGTTGGCAAATTGGAGTAATAAGGAGTTAATGGCAGCCCATAGCTGCCACTAAATCCTAGATTAATCATGTCAGGCGTCTCCCCGAGATTCCTTCCATGATTAATCTGTAAATTACAGTTAAAAAACACATACACCCAAAAAAAATCCTTTATTAGAAATAAAAAACAATAACAAAGTCCCTCATCACCAATTTATTAACCCCGACAAACCCTCCATGTCCGGCGTACTCCACAGTCCTCCAGCGTCGCATCCAGCTCTGCTACATTCAGGTGACAGGAGCTGCAGAATACACCGCCGCTTCTGTCAGCTTCACACAGCAACTGAGGTGAGTAGCGCGATCAGCTGCTGTCAGTCAGGTAACTCACGGCCACCGCTGGATCCAGCGGTGCCGCGATTAACCTCAGTGACAGCAGCTGATCGCTATACTCACCTCAGTTGCTGCATGGAGCTGACCGGAGCGGCGGTGAGTAGCGCGATCAGCTAAGCTGTCACTGAGGTTACCCGCAGCCACCGCTGCATCCACCGCTGGATCCAGGTAACCTCAGTGACAGCTCAGCTGATCGCGATACTCACCTCAGTTGCTGCATGGAGCTGACCGGAGCGGCGGTGAGTAGCGCGATCAGCTGAACTGTCACTGAGGTTACCCGCGGCCACCGCTGCATCCACCGCTGGATCCAGGTAACCTCAGTGACAGCTCAGCTGATCGCGATACTCACCTCAGTTGCTGCATGGAGCTGACCGGAGCGGCGGTGAGTAGCGCGATCAGCTGAGCTGTCACTGAGGTTACCCGCGGCCACCACTGCATCCAGGTAACCTCAGTGACAGCTCAGCTGATCGCTATACTCACCTCAGTTGCTGTGTGAAGCTGACCGGAGCGGCGGTGTATTCCGCTGCTCCGGTCACCTGCATGCAGCACAGCTGGATGCGACGCTGGAGGTCCGTGGATTACGCCGGACATGGAGGGTTTGTCGGGGTTAATAAATTGGTGATGAGGGACTTTGTTAGTGTTTTTTATTTCTAATAACGGATTTTTCGGGTGTATGTGTTTTTTAACTGTAATTTACAGATTAATCATGGAAGGAATCTCGGGAAGACGCCTGACATGATTAATCTAGGATTTAGTGGCAGCTATGGGCTGCCATTAACTCCTTTTTACCCCGATTTGCCAACGCACTAGGGTAAATCGGGAAAAGCCGGGTACAGTCCCAGAACTGTCGCATATAATGTATGCGGCAATTCTGGGCGGCTGCTGACTGATATTGTTAGGCTGGGGGGCTCCCTATAACGTGGAGCTCCCCATCCTGAGAATACCAGCCTTCAGCCGTATGGCTTTATCTGGCTGGTATTAAAATTGGGGGGACCGCACACCGTTTTTTTTAATTATTTAATTATTTATTTCACTGCACAGTATACACACACACACCGGCTGCTGTGTTTGTGTGCAGTGAGACACCTGTCACTCAGCGTGGGGGCATGTCTCACTGCAACCAATCATAGGTGCTGAAAAGCAGGAAAGCAGGGAATATGAGATTGTTTAATGAGTGGCCGGCTTTTTCAAAAGAGGAAAAGCCGCCGGAGTTTAGTGAACAGCTGTGCAGCGCCGCGGCAGTGATCGGGGAACGGTAAGTAACAGAGAGGATGGGGAACTGACCGACAGACTGTGAGAGGGGGACAGACAAGACAGAGCGAGACCGACCGACGGGAGATAGAATTTAAAAAAAAATGACCGACATCGCTAGTAAAAAGCACAAAACGTGCGTTTTGGACATTGGAGTGCCACACAATGTTTTACGTAAAATCTTTCATGTATTAATCTCAAAAAGTAACATACACCAGCTCTATCTCACTATTGGGTATGTGCCCTTAACATTTCCGCCATGAAAATTCATTTTGGTGTCATTTTGGAAGGTTTTCTGGTGAGTCCGTAAAAATGGCGTAAAACTCGGACAAAATTGTTCACAGCTGTGACTTTTGAGTGATAAATGCTTCAAGGGGTCTTCCCCATGCTGTTGCCATGTCATTTGAGCACTCTTCTGAGACTTTTGTGACATTTTTAGGGTTTCTTCATGCTGCCGGGGGTCATTTCATAAAAATACTCGGGTCTCCCATAGGATAACATTGGGCTCGGTGCTCGGGCCGAGTACACGAGTATCTTGGGATGCTCGGCCCGAGCCTCGAGCACCCGAGCTTTTTAGTACTCGCTCATCACTAATGAGCGCCTATCAGTGATGATTGACCCAGCAGAACTGAAAACATGCTCTGACATCACACTAGCAGCCAGGCAAGCCAGCACCTCCAAGGCATATAAGGAGAGTTTGGACCAAGTGTTCACCTTGGACACCCGATAATTAAAAGGAACTGAAGTGTAAGAAAGGACACAGGTATGGTCACTGAAGTACCTCTTGACCATGTTGTGCAACATCTCACCTTGGCATTGTTACAGGCACAGATAGTCGTTGCTGATGTCCTGGTTTATTGAAAATGGTCCAGTTTGTGCACATTTTCCCCCCACCTCTGTAGGGCCTGATGTTGGTGTCTCTCCCCATTACTCCTTATTGTTGAAAAGAGCCTGTAACTTTGCCACCAGCATTGTCTGAGGGTTATTTTTCATCAACTGATCTACAATGACCCTCTTGAAGGATTCCATTGTGCAACCCTTTGATGACTGCAAAAGGAAAGAAGGAAATTTCTCCTTGTACCGTGGGTCCAGAAAGGTTGCCAACCAGTATAGGGTTAGATAAAATGTGTATCACACGAGGGTCTTGCCACTGACACTTACACATGAATTGTGATATAAAACACCAAAAAACTGAGCTGTAACAAATGTTCAATAAACATGCAACATTACAAGCATGTGAATTGCAGCCTCAAGACTAGAAAAAAACCAAGGAGAAAAATTGTAGGAATAATACCCTGACTATAAATAAATAAATTGCAAGTGCTTAATAACAGGGTACTTAGTATATACATTTTTGCAAAAAGGTAAGAAGCTGTCTCACCTCGTCACGGTGTACCCATCTGAGACAGTCCCTAACCTACTAAAGTTAAAAACATATTCTGTACCTGACTTGTGTCATGTCAAAACTTCAATATGGATGGTAAAGTGGTCAGCTGGGTCCCAGATTAAATACACAGCAAAAAGTGAGAAGCAGGTAATTGTTCAACTTCAGTATCAGGAGGGCTGCACCCCCAACTTGCATAAAAGCAAGATAACAGACAAAAAACACCAAAAAACTGAGCTGTAACAAATGTTCAATAAACATGCAACATTACAAGCATGTGAATTGCAGCCTCAAGACTAGAAAAAAACCAAGGAGAAAAATTGTAGGAATAATACCCTGACTATAAATAAATAAATTGCAAGTGCTTAATAACAGGGTACTTAGTATATACATTTTTGCAAAAAGGTAAGAAGCTGTCTCACCTCGTCACGGTGTACCCATCTGAGACAGTCCCTAACCTACTAAAGTTAAAAACATATTCTGTACCTGACTTGTGTCATGTCAAAACTTCAATATGGATGGTAAAGTGGTCAGCTGGGTCCCAGATTAAATACACAGCAAAAAGTGAGAAGCAGGTAATTGTTCAGCTTCAGTATCAGGAGGGCTGCACCCCCAACTTGCATAAAAGCAAGATAACAGACAAAAAACACCAAAAAACTGAGCTGTAACAAATGTTCAATAAACATGCAACATTACAAGCATGTGAATTGCAGCCTCAAGACTAGAAAAAAACCAAGGAGAAAAATTGTAGGAATAATACCCCGACTATAAATAAATAAATTGCAAGTGCTTAATAACAGGGTACTTAGTATATACATTTTTGCAAAAAGGTAAGAAGCTGTCTCACCTCGTCACGGTGTACCCATCTGAGACAGTCCCTAACCTACTAAAGTTAAAAACATATTCTGTACCTGACTTGTGTCATGTCAAAACTTCAATATGGATGGTAAAGTGGTCAGCTGGGTCCCAGATTAAATACACAGCAAAAAGTGAGAAGCAGGTAATTGTTCAGCTTCAGTATCAGGAGGGCTGCACCCCCAACTTGCATAAAAGCAAGATAAGAGACAAAAAACACCAAAAAACTGAGCTGTAACAAATGTTCAATAAACATGCAACATTACAAGCATGTGAATTGCAGCCTCAAGACTAGAAAAAACCAAGGAGAAAAATTGTAGGAATAATACCCTGACTATAAATAAATAAATTGCAAGTGCTTAATAACAGGGTACTTAGTATATACATTTTTGCAAAAAGGTAAGAAGCTGTCTCACCTCGTCACGGTGTACCCATCTGAGACAGTCCCTAACCTACTAAAGTTAAAAACATATTCTGTACCTGACTTGTGTCATGTCAAAACTTCAATATGGATGGTAAAGTGGTCAGCTGGGTCCCAGATTAAATACACAGCAAAAAGTGAGAAGCAGGTAATTGTTCAGCTTCAGTATCAGGAGGGCTGCACCCCCAACTTGCATAAAAGCAAGATAACAGACAAAAAACACCAAAAAACTGAGCTGTAACAAATGTTCAATAAACATGCAACATTACAAGCATGTGAATTGCAGCCTCAAGACTAGAAAAAAACCAAGGAGAAAAATTGTAGGAATAATACCCTGACTATAAATAAATAAATTGCAAGTGCTTAATAACAGGGTACTTAGTATATACATTTTTGCAAAAAGGTAAGAAGCTGTCTCACCTCATCACGGTGTACCCATCTGAGACAGTCCCTAACCTACTAAAGTTAAAAACATATTCTGTACCTGACTTGTGTCATGTCAAAACTTCAATATGGATGGTAAAGTGGTCAGCTGGGTCCCAGATTAAATACACAGCAAAAAGTGAGAAGCAGGTAATTGTTCAGCTTCAGTATCAGGAGGGCTGCACCCCCAACTTGCATAAAAGCAAGATAACAGACAAAAAACACCAAAAAACTGAGCTGTAACAAATGTTCAATAAACATGCAACATTACAAGCATGTGAATTGCAGCCTCAAGACTAGAAAAAAACCAAGGAGAAAAATTGTAGGAATAATACCCTGACTATAAATAAATAAATTGCAAGTGCTTAATAACAGGGTACTTAGTATATACATTTTTGCAAAAAGGTAAGAAGCTGTCTCACCTCATCACGGTGTACCCATCTGAGACAGTCCCTAACCTACTAAAGTTAAAAACATATTCTGTACCTGACTTGTGTCATGTCAAAACTTCAATATGGATGGTAAAGTGGTCAGCTGGGTCCCAGATTAAATACACAGCAAAAAGTGAGAAGCAGGTAATTGTTCAGCTTCAGTATCAGGAGGGCTGCACCCCCAACTTGCATAAAAGCAAGATAACAGACAAAAAACACCAAAAAACTGAGCTGTAACAAATGTTCAATAAACATGCAACATTACAAGCATGTGAATTGCAGCCTCAAGACTAGAAAAAAACCAAGGAGAAAAATTGTAGGAATAATACCCTGACTATAAATAAATAAATTGCAAGTGCTTAATAACAGGGTACTTAGTATATACATTTTTGCAAAAAGGTAAGAAGCTGTCTCACCTCGTCACGGTGTACCCATCTGAGACAGTCCCTAACCTACTAAAGTTAAAAACATATTCTGTACCTGACTTGTGTCATGTCAAAACTTCAATATGGATGGTAAAGTGGTCAGCTGGGTCCCAGATTAAATACACAGCAAAAAGTGAGAAGCAGGTAATTGTTCAGCTTCAGTATCAGGAGGGCTGCACCCCCAACTTGAATAAAAGCAAGATAACAGACAAAAAACACCAAAAAACTGAGCTGTAACAAATGTTCAATAAACATGCAACATTACAAGCATGTGAATTGCAGCCTCAAGACTAGAAAAAAACCCAGGAGAAAAATTGTAGGAATAATACCCTGACTATAAATAAATAAATTGCAAGTGCTTAATAACAGGGTACTTAGTATATACATTTTTGCAAAAAGGTAAGAAGCTGTCTCACCTCGTCACGGTGTACCCATCTGAGACAGTCCCTAACCTACTAAAGTTAAAAACATATTCTGTACCTGACTTGTGTCATGTCAAAACTTCAATATGGATGGTAAAGTGGTCAGCTGGGTCCCAGATTAAATACACAGCAAAAAGTGAGAAGCAGGTAATTGTTCAGCTTCAGTATCAGGATGGCTGCACCCCCAACTTGCATAAAAGCAAGATAACATGCTTGTAATGTTGCATGTTTATTGAACATTTGTTACAGCTCAGTTTTTTGGTGTTTTTTGTCTGTTATCTTGCTTTTATGCAAGTTGGGGGTGCAGCCCTCCTGATACTGAAGCTGAACAATTACCTGCTTCTCACTTTTTGCTGTGTATTTAATCTGGGACCCAGCTGACCACTTTACCATCCATATTGAAGTTTTGACATGACACAAGTCAGGTACAGAATATGTTTTTAACTTTAGTAGGTTAGGGACTGTCTCAGATGGGTACACCGTGACGAGGTGAGACAGCTTCTTACCTTTTTGCAAAAATGTATATACTAAGTACCCTGTTATTAAGCACTTGCAATTTATTTATTTATAGTCAGGGTATTATTCCTACAATTTTTTCCCTTGGTTTTTTTCTAGTCTTGAGTAGAGTTGAGCGCGGTTCGTGGTTCGTGGTTCTCCAGTTCTAGGCTCGAGTGATTTTGGGGCATGTTCTAGATCGAACTAGAACTCGAGCTTTTTGCAAAAGCTCGATAGTTCTAGAAACGTTCGAGAACGGTTCTAGCAGCCAAAAAACAGCTAAATCTTAGCTTGGTTTCTGCTGTAATAGTGTAAGTCACTCTGTGAATCAAACTATTATCACATTTCAGTGTATAGTGTGCGTGAACAGCGCCTTCAGATCACTGCTGTTTCTATAATGGCGATCGCCATTTTTTTTTTTTTTTTTCTTGTCTTCCTTCCCTAAGCGCGCGCGTCTTGTGGGGCTGGCCAGCATGTCAGCCAATCACAGACACACACACACCTAAGTGGACTTTGAGGCAGAGAAGCAACGGCATGTGTGATAGGATCTGCATGTCACATGTCCCTGCATTATAAAACCGGACATTTTCTTCACGATCGCCATTATCTGCCTTCTGCGTCTTTGGTGTCAGACATCACTGTCGCAGTTCCGTCCTTTGTCCTATCGCCGATACAGCTGTATGCGCTGCATACACAGCGTTAGACAGCTTAGGGAGAGCACATTCTAGCAGTCCTTTTAAGGGCTCGTACCGGCAGGGTCAGAGAGCCATAGGTGACAGGTCCTGCAAACAGCAACAGCGTCTGTGTAGCCCAGGTCAGGGATTTCCTCCCTGCATTTCACCATTAGGAGGGAATAGAAAGGCAGGCTTCCATTCATCTACCCAGAGCACCACAATCCTGCCACTGTACCCTCTTGTCCTCTGCACACTCCAACTCATTCTAAGTAAGCCATTATACTAGCAAACACTCAGTGTACCTAGTGGCATCCTATCTGTGGCTATTGGACTTTGCTATAGTCCCACTAGTGCAAAGACATTTGCAGAGCACATCTGCCTGCATTGCACACTCCAAGTTTTTTAAACTAAGCAATTTTACTAGCAAACACTCAGTGTACCTAGTGGCATCCTATACGTGGCTATTGGACTTTGCTATAGTCCCACTAGTGCAAAGACATTAGCAGAGCACATCTGCCTGCATTGCACACTCCAAGTTTTTTAAACTCAGCCATTATACTAGCAAACACTCAGTGTACCTAGTGGCATCCTATACGTGGCTATTGGACTTTGCTATAGTCCCACTAGGGCCAAGACATTTGCAGAGCGCATCTGCCTGCGTTGCACACTCCAACAAATTATAACGAAGCCATTATACTAGCAAACACTCAGTGTACCTAGTGGCATCCTATACGTGGCTATTGGACTTTGCTATAGTCCCACTAGTGCCAAGACATTTGCAGCACGTCTGCCTGCGTTGCACACTCCAACGAATTATAACTAAGCCATTATACTAGCACACACTCAGTGTACCTAGTGGCATCCTATACGTGGCTATTGGACTTTGCTATAGTCCCACTAGTGCAAAGACATTAGCAGAGCACATCTGCCTGCATTGCACACTCCAAGTTTTTTAAACTCAGCCATTATACTAGCAAACACTCAGTGTACCTAGTGGCATCCTATACGTGGCTATTGGACTTTGCTATAGTCCCACTAGTGCCAAGACATTTGCAGAGCGCATCTGCCTGCGTTGCACACTCCAACTAATTATAACGAAGCCATTATACTAGCAAACACTCAGTGTACCTAGTGGCATCCTATACGTGGCTATTGGACTTTGCTATAGTCCCACTAGTGCCAAGACATTTGCAGAGCGCATCTGCCTGCGTTGCACACTCCAACAAATTATAACGAAGCCATTATACTAGCACACACTCAGTGTACCTAGTGGCATCCTATACGTGGCTATTGGACTTTGCTATAGTCCCACTAGTGCCAAGACATTTGCAGAGCACATCTGCCTGCATTGCACACTCCAAGTTTTTTAAACTCAGCCATTATACTAGCAAACAGTCAGTGTACCTAGTGGCATCCTAAACGTGGCTATTGTACTTTTGTCAATTCACAGTATTGGAACGTTATTTGCAGCACGTCTGCCTGCATTGCACACTCTAACTTTTTTAAACTCAGCCATTATACTAGCAAACAGTCAGTGTACCTAGTGGCATCCTAAACGTGGCTATTGTACTTTTGTCAATTCACAGTATTGGAACGTTATTTGCAGCACGTCTGCCTGCATTGCACACTCTAACTTTTTTAAACTCAGCCATTATACTAGCAAACACTCACTGTACCTAGTGGCATCCTAAACGTGGCTATTGTACTTTTGTCAATTCACAGTATTGGAACGTTATTTGCAGCACGTCTGCCTGCATTGCACACTCTAACTTTTTTAAACTCAGCCATTATACTAGCAAACACTCACTGTACCTAGTTGTATCCTAAACGTGGCTATTGTACTTTTGTCAATTCACAGTATTGGAACGTTATTTGCAGCACGTCTGCCTGCATTGCACACTCTAACTTTTTTAAACTCAGCCATTATACTAGCAAACACTCACTGTACCTAGTTGTATCCTAAACGTGGCTATTGTACTTTTGTCAATTCACAGTATTGGAATGTTATTTGCAGCACGTCTGCCTGCATTGCACACTCTAACTTTTTTAAACTCAGCCATTATACTACCAAACAGTCAGTGTACCTAGTGGCATCCTAAACGTGGCTATTGTACTTTTGTCAATTCACAGTATTGGAACGTTATTTGCAGCACGTCTGCCTGCATTGCACACTCTAACTTTTTTAAACTCAGCCATTATACTACCAAACAGTCAGTGTACCTAGTGGCATCCTAAACGTGGCTATTGTACTTTTGTCAATTCACAGTATTGGAACGTTATTTGCAGCACGTCTGCCTGCATTGCACACTCTAACTTTTTTAAACTCAGCCATTATACTACCAAACAGTCAGTGTACCTAGTGGCATCCTAAACGTGGCTATTGTACTTTTGTCAATTCACAGTATTGGAACGTTATTTGCAGCACGTCTGCCTGCATTGCACACTCTAACTTTTTTAAACTCAGCCATTATACTACCAAACAGTCAGTGTACCTAGTGGCATCCTAAACGTGGCTATTGTACTTTTGTCAATTCACAGTATTGGAACGTTATTTGCAGCACGTCTGCCTGCATTGCACACTCTAACTTTTTTAAACTCAGCCATTATACTAGCAAACAGTCAGTGTACCTAGTGGCATCCTAAACGTGGCTATTGTACTTTTGTCAATTCACAGTATTGGAACGTTATTTGCAGCACGTCTGCCTGCATTGCACACTCTAACTTTTTTAAACTCAGCCATTATACTAGCAAACAGTCAGTGTACCTAGTGGCATCCTATACGTGGCTATTGTACTTTTGTCAATTCACAGTATTGGAACGTTATTTGCAGCACGTCTGCCTGCATTGCACACTCTAACTTTTTTAAACTCAGCCATTATACTAGCAAACAGTCAGTGTACCTAGTGGCATCCTAAACGTGGCTATTGTACTTTTGTCAATTCACAGTATTGGAACGTTATTTGCAGCACGTCTGCCTGCATTGCACACTCTAACTTTTTTAAACTCAGCCATTATACTAGCAAACAGTCAGTGTACCTAGTGGCATCCTAAACGTGGCTATTGTACTTTTGTCAATTCACAGTATTGGAACGTTATTTGCAGCACGTCTGCCTGCATTGCACACTCTAACTTTTTTAAACTCAGCCATTATACTACCAAACAGTCAGTGTACCTAGTGGCATCCTATACGTGGCTATTGGACTTTGCTATAGTCCCACTAGTGCCAAGACATTTGCAGAGCGCATCTGCCTGCGTTGCACACTCCAACTAATTATAACGAAGCCATTATACTAGCAAACACTCACTGTACCTAGTTGTATCCTAAACGTGGCTATTGTACTTTTGTCAATTCACAGTATTGGAACGTTATTTGCAGCACGTCTGCCTGCATTGCACACTCTATCTTTTTTAAACTCATCCATTATACTAGCAAACACACAGTGTACCTAGTGGCATCCTATACGTGGCTATTGGACTTTGCTATAGTCCCACTAGTGCCAAGACATTTGCAGAGCGCATCTGCCTGCGTTGCACACTCCAACAAATTATAACGAAGCCATTATACTAGCACACACTCAGTGTACCTAGTGGCATCCTATACGTGGCTATTGGACTTTGCTATAGTCCCACTAGTGCAAAGACATTTGCATAGCACGTCTGCCTGCATTGCACACTACAACTTTTTTAAACTAAGCAATTTTACTAGCAAACACTCACTGTACCTAGTTGTATCCTAAACGTGGCTATTGTACTTTTGTCAATTCACACTACTGCAAATCTATGTGCAGCACCTCTGCATGACAACCTCGTGCTCTGTTTTTAATAAGCTATAATGATAGCACAAAATACTGCCATTTTGTGGCATCATAGAACTGGCTGTTGTATTCCATTAGTGCCCCACTGGTGACAAGCTATTTCTAGCACCTCTACATCACACCCTCATGCACATTTTGCTACGCTAATGTTATAGCAAACTCATGGAATTCATTGCTGCATTTCATAATTCGGAGGGATAGAAAGTCAGGCTTCCTTTAGCTTTTCCTTCTGTTCATAGACAGCATCTCCAAGACAAATTTCCCCTCCACGTCTAAGTGTGGAGAGGCAGCTAGTGCGCATGCGTGTGCCGATGTACCCCAGCTGCAGCATAATTACAGTGTTTCGCCTAGTGAGTATGCTCAGCCTGACTGTGCCATTCCTGACGCTAAGTTTTCATTTCGGGATACAGCGCATGCTCCCACACTAAGTGTGAAAAGCCTCTTTGCACAGGTGCTTGCATTCCGTGCCGGGTCTAAGTCCTGTTTTGTGCCTAGACACCATGCTAAAGCTGATAGTCTTTTTTCAGAGACTGTATTTCATGCTACTGAGCATGCTCAGGCACTTCCTGCATCAGAGACTAGGTCCGGTAATGAACTCTTTGGCCCTGGCCCTGATGTGGGGGTCCCATATAGACCACAGGGCATCAGGTGTCCTCCCAAATGGCTTGCAGAGGCCCACACCTATGACTTGTCACCGCATTATTGATGCTCAGACGATGACTGGTGAGGTGTTTGGGTCATGGCAGCCATGAGGTCATCATTGAAGTTGCGTTTCCAAATAGGACGCTAGTTATGCCACTCATGACGTGTCACTCTACTTTTGTCTCCAGGAGGTGCATTGTGGTTCACCCTGGTTTGGGGCGGACCCAGGTTATAAAAGGGGCTGGAGCCAACAAGGAGGTGCGCAGTCTTCTATTATGCTCCGAAAGAGCACACCTCCATGTGTTGAACCCATTGCGGCTTTAGGCCAGAGGTAGGCAGGGATCGGGTGGTGGATGCAGGCCACCACCACAGTTGGTAACGCAGAACGGTTAAGACCAGCTCCTGTCCTAACAGTCCTGCTTGTGCAGCCCAGTGGCATTAACAGGCCTGCTGCTGCTGATGCGCCTGCTGTCCACAGGTGTGGCCCCTACGCACACGGTCAGCGTACTCAATGGCCCCTGTGTTGTTAACAGGGAGTTCCTGGGCTGGGTGGGCATGTGGACCCTGTGACGCTAACAGGGCTCACAGTCTCCAGATCCGAATGGCGTCTAACTCGGTTCAGGCTACTATTAGTTTCATAGCCACACAGCTCTGTATCCTCCACCAAACCTTCAAGTTGCCAACCTCTCCTTTTCCAACTGGGAGCACGGTGGACACTGACTGCTGATGGGGATATATACCTTTCTCTTTCTTTTCTTATTAATTTTCGTTATATAGCGGTCACAGATTATATACCACTTTATCCAAATCTGCCAGTCCCACTGTAACAGATGTTGTTTCTTCAGCAAATGTTACAGTTGCTTAACCACCAAATCCACGGACCAAAACTTTTTTCCCCTTTCCAACACACCTGTTCCCCTTTCCAACAGCATCTGTCCTTTTTCAACTCATTTTGGGATATGACCAAAAGTGCAACTGTGCAGGGACACCGTACTCAACGCCATCTCAGCACAGCAGCCATCCCTCGGTCCCTCCGATGTGGACAAGTAAAAGACCATTTCCTCCTATCCATGACAAAGCGTTGAGATTCACTCTGTGCAGCACTGGTGTTTAGTGGACAAGTAAATCTAAGATTGCGTACCACATTCTGCAGATACTCCTGTATACGTGCGTCTATTTCTATGGCAGGAATTAGTTCGCCAAATTGTGTCTTGTACCGGGGATCTAACAGTGTGGCAACCCAGTATTCAGGATTAGTTCAAATTCATACAATCCGAGGGTCATGTAGGTAGTGCAGCAAGAAGGCGCTCATGTGTCTTGTGCATCCAGGAGGACCAAGTCCTTGGTGTGTTGGTGGCAGAGAGGTGAGAATCGTGCATCCTTCCTCTGCCCTCTACCCACAACCTCGCACAACCGAAATGTGAGCAAGCTCTCACTCATCTGCTGAGTCTTCCATGCCCATCGCCAGTTCGTCCTCCATTTCTTCATGGGCTCCTGCACTTTCATCAACACTTTTTGCTGATACTATGCGCCCTTGTTAATCCCTCTCCCTCACCATGAATGCCGCATAGGTGCCGCTGACCATCTGGACCTCGTAGATCTTGTTATCCCTTCCGCATATGACTCCTCCTGTACTTCCTCCCCTTCCTCTTGTCCCAACACCTGACTCAGAATAATAATTACAGTGTGCTCCATCATGTAGATGACCAGAATTGTCACGCTGAGAATGACATTGCCAGTGCTAAACATCTTCGTCGACATTTCAAAACTGTGTAGCAGGGTGCATAGGTCCTTGATCGGACACCACTCCAGCAGCGTGATCTGCACCACCTCTGGATCAAGTTATCCCAGGCTATATGTCTTACCGTATTTCAGCAGGGCTCTGCGGTGCTGCCACACACGCTGCAACATGTGCAGATTCCAATTCCTGCGTGTTGAAACATCGCATTTACGGCGTTTAACTGCCAGACCCTAAGACTTCCGGAGTGATGAAAGTTGTTAAGCTGCTGTGTGCGCACGATGGAAGTGAGCACATAGCGAGCGTGCCCACTGCACAAGGCCATGTAGGCCGTGATGGTGTTTTAAAAATTGCTGGCGAATTCGGTTCAACACGTGAGCCCTAAAAGGCACGTGTGTCACATTGCCCTGAGGATGGCCCGCAGCCAGGTTTGCATCATTGCCGCACACGGCTGTTAAGTCACCAACGTAGTCCGCTCCGTCAATTTGTACTCCGGTTGCCAGGTGACAACGTGTTCCTTTCATGAATAGTGCTGATGATGTGAGAGTAGTCGATGCCAGCGGCGCAGGTGGACGCAGGTTATGCTCACCCACTGGGCTGCATTACCTTGACAGATGCAGAATCTCTGGCTGAATGTAGCTGGTGGGTATCTCACAGATGAAATACCATCATTCAGCTACAACCAATGGGAAGACACCACACCCTTTTTTATGCCCATCCTGTCTGCAGACCACTGCCAGACATAGCTATGATCCTCTGGTTAATTTTACCCCCAGTTCAGTTTTATGATTTTGTGTGCTTGTTACCTGACTACTTTTCCTGTTTGCTGTTTATGTACCTTGTTGGCCGATACGCATTTCAACTCTGCTTGTTTTCTGATTCTTTCCTGGCCGTCCCATTCTGTTCCTGTTCCTCAATTAATGTTTTGACCCTGCCTGACTACTATTCTCTGTAATAGCGGTGTGACTCACATTTCCCATACATTTCAAAGTAAAGCTTTGACCGCCTGATGGCATTGAGCTCTGCTGCCAGCATAGTAAGGAGGTGTGTGGTAGTCCTTGTGCGCAGTTGCAAGGAAGGGTGGCCTGACCACACAGGGTTTGCGCCAAGGTAGAGGACCCACACGAGGTTGAAGAGGCAGAAGCAGTGTATTAACTTCTACATACAGAACAAGGATTGAAACAACTCGTGGGGACGGCAAGACTTGTACAGCAGACCCTTCTCCATCTCTCACCATAGTTTGCCAGTGCCCAGTCAGTGACATGTAATGACCCTGTCTATGCTTACTGGTCCAAGTATCTGTGTTGAAATGCACCCTGTCGCACACAGATTTTCTCAAGGAAGTGGTGATGTTGTGTGCGACATGCTGGTGTAGCGCGGGCATGCTTTTCTTGGAGAAGCAGTGGTGATTGGGCATGTGGTACTGGGGCACAGCGACAGACATAAGGTCTGTAAAATCCTGTGTGTCCACTACGCGTAAAGGCAGCATTTCGGTAGCCAACAGCTTACAGAGGGATAGAGTCAACCACTTAGCTTTGTCATGGGTCGCAGTAAGTGGCCTTTTATTTGACCACATCTGAGGGAAAGAGATCTGGCTGCTGTCTGTAGACGGTGTTGAGTAGGGTGTCCCTGGAAAAATGCAGGTTTGTGAGAAAAGTGCAGGCGGAGACATGATGTTGCCTTCATCTTGCCTTCAGATCTGTTCATCTTGTATCATTTTTAAAAAACACATCAAGCAAGGGTTACTCCAAGCGGAGTCTACCTTTTTTCCCAACATTGGGCACACAGACACCCCATCAGTGGCAGCACTTGTGCCCTAGTTGCAAACAGGATGTTTTGATTTGCATCAAGCACATTCCAAATCCACAAGCATTTACTCTCCCCAGGATGACACAGGGGTAGTAAATTCCTTCTGGATCCATGACTTGTTCATTTTGATGAACGTCAGTGTGTCCACATTGTCACTGGACAGACGCGTGCGCTTATCTGTCAGCACACACCCAGCAGCACTGAAGAAGACACGTTCAGAGACAACGCTGGCAGCTGCACACGACAAAATCTCCAAGGCGTAACTGGAGAGCTCTGTCAATTTTTCTAGATTTGAAGCCCAAAAGGAGCAAGGCTCCATTTGCAAAGTCATTGCATCGATGTTCATTTGGAGATACTCCTGTATCATCCTCTCCATCCGTTGACTATGTGTCAGACTTGTTGTCTCTGGTGGCCTTGCAAAGGAGGGTCTAAAAAAATTATGAAAATATTCCATAAAATTGCTGTTACCAGCACCAGATACGGTCCTACTGGTACGGGTAGACTGTTGAAGATGACGATGCCGTCCCATGTTTGTCAAGTTACAACTGGGAGAATCACTCCCTTCACCTGCACGGTTGTTTGGTGTAAAAGCCGAGCTAAGATCGAGTAACAGCTTATGCTGATACTCCAGCATACGTGCGTCCCTTTCTATGGGTGGAATTATGTCACAAAATTTGGACTTGTCCCGGGGATCTAATAGTGTGGCAAGCCAGTAGTCATCATCACTTCTAATTTTGACAATCCGAGGGTCATGTTGGAGGTAGTGCAACAAGAAGGCACTCATGTGTCTTGCGCAGCCATGCGGACCAAGTCCACGCTGTGTTTGTGGCATAGAGGTGCTAACCGTTCTTTCTTCCTCTGACATCTCCCCCCAACCTCTTTCAACTGAATTTTGACCAAGGTCTCCCTCATCCGCTGAGTCTTCCATGTCCATGGACAGTTCGTCCTCCATATCTTCATGTCCTCCTGCACCTTCCTCAACATCTCGCCTGCTACCATGCGCCCTTGTTGATCCCTGTCCCCCATGGTCCCATGCCTGCCGCGTTGGTGATGATGAACGTCTGGACCTTGGTGATGTTGTTGTGTCTTGCGCATATGAATCCTCCTGTAGTTCCTCCCCTTCCTGTTGTCCCACCCCCTGACTCCGAATAGTGTTTAGCGTGTGCTCCAGCATGTAAATGACTGTAATCGTCATGCTGATAATGGCATTGTCAGCGCTAAACATATTCGTCGCCATGTCGAAACTGTGCAGAACGGTGCATAGGTCCTTGATCTGAGATCACTCCATCAGGGTGATCTGCCCCACTTCTGCATCTCGTTGGCCCAGGCTATACATCATGACGTATTGCACCAGGGCTCGCCGGTGCTGCCACAGTCGCTGTAACATGTGGAGAGTTGAATTCCAGCGTGTCGCCACATCGCATTTCAGGCGATGAACCGGCAGGCCGAAAGACTTCTGGAGCGATGCAAGTCGCTCAGCTGCGGCGGTTGAACGGCGGAAGTGAGCACTGCAGACAGTTTACGTGCCCTGGTCAGAAGGCCATCTAGGCCGGGATAGTGTGTTAAAAATTGCTGGACAACAAGGTTCAACACGTGAGCCATACAAGGCACGTGTGTCACCTTGCCCAGGCGAAGGGCCGCACCCAGGTTTGCAGCATTGTCGCACACGGCCTTACCAGGCTGCAGGTTGAGTGGAGACAACCATTTATTAAACTCGGACCGCAGAGCTGACCACAACTCCTCAGCTGTGTGACTCTTATTCCCAAGACATGTCAAGCTAAAGACCGCCTGATGCCGTTGCGCTCTGCTGCCAGCATAGTAATGAGGGGTGCGTGATTCCTTCTGCGCAGTGAGAACGCTGGTGGCCTGACCAGGCAGGCTTGGGGCGGAGGTGGAGGACCCAGATGAGGTGGAGGATGCAGAAGCAGTGGCGGAACTTGGACAGACAGAGGATTGACACACAAGTCGTGGGGACGGCAAGACTTGTGCAGCAGACCCTTCACCATCTATCAACATAGTTACCCAGTGCCCAGTCAGCGACATGTAACGTCCCTGTCCATGCTTACTGGTCCAAGTATCGGTGGTGAAATGCACCCGTTCACACACAGAGTTTCTCAAGGAAGCGGTGATGTTGTGTGCGACATGCTGGTGTAGCGCGGGCACACCTTTCTTAGAGAAGTAGTGGCGACTAGGCATCTGGTACTGGGGCACAGCGACAGACATAAGGTCTCTAAAATCCTGTGTGTCCACTAGGCGGAAAGGCAGCATTTCGGTAGCCAACAGCTTACAGAGGGATAGAGTCAACCTCTTAGCTTTGTCATGGGTCGGAGGAAGTGGCCTTTTATTTGACCACATCTGAGGGACAGAGATCTGGCTGCTGTGTGTAGACGGTGTTGAGTAGGGTGTCCCTGGAAAAATGCAGGTTTGTGAGGAAAGTGCAGGCGGAGACATGATGTTGCCTTCATCCAACGTAGGTGCTATCGATGTCTGAGAGAGCTGTACACACTCACTTGTTTCCCCTTCCAAACCAACTGACGACCTACCAAGCAAACTGCCTGTTGCGGTTACAGTGGTGGAAGTTTTGCGTGGAAAAACAGGTGTGACAGCTGTCCCCACAGTCCTAGAAGATGAAGAGCGCGCGGATGCACTGGAAGGGGCGGGCGGTGGATGGTTCGCTCCGCTAGGCCGCATTGCAGCACAGTGAGCTTCCCACCGGGACCTATGATATTTATTCATGTGACGATTCATGGAAGAAGTTGTCAAACTGCTGAGGTTTTGACCTCTACTAAGAGAATCATGACAAATTTTACATATCACATGATTTGGGCGATCTTTTTCTATGTCAAAAAAGGAACAGGCTAGGCAAGGCTTAGAGGGCATGCGACCTGTTGATGCACCCCGAATAATGCTCATAGGCAGAGTGGTGGCTGAGGATGCAGTTGTAGACGTGCTACCAGTGCTCCGACTCTGTCCAGGAAGGCGCAAGGTAATTTCGTCGTCGGTTGCATCCTCCTCCACCGCCTCTGTTGACCTCCTCGAGTGCCTGACTGGGGGTTGACAGTAGGTGGGATCTAGAACTTCATCATCAATTGTTGTGTTTGCACTCCCCTCCCCCTCAGACCGAGCCTCTTCTTGCCCTGACCGAATATTTAAGTTGTCATCCCAATCGGGTATCTGCGTCTCATCTTCATCAGTATGTTCCTCATTGCCTATAACCACAGTTGTTGGAAAGGCAGCATTTTGGTAGCCAACAGTTTGCATTTTATGAAAGTCAACCTCCAAGCCATGTCATGCCCTTCTAAAAGCATGTATAACACAGCGAGGGGACTCCAACCACAGTCTCCCTCGTTGCCACTCACTGGGCCACACACACCCCACTTGACTGGCATCGGTTGAGCTCCCTTTTGAAAAAGAAAAAGATGCTTTGCATGAAGCACTCTCAAAAATACGCGTGCCTTTCCCGTCCCCTGGCTGACCCAGGGGAAGAAAAGTCCTCTGAGAGCCATGACTTGTTCATCTTGGTTCTTTTAGAGACACAGCGAGGGGACTCCAACCACAGTCTCCCTCGTTGCCACTCACTGGGCCACACACACCCCACTTGACTGGCATCGGTTGAGCTCCCTTTTGAAAAAGAAAAAGATGCTTTGCATGAAGCACTCTCAAAAATACGCGTGCCTTTCCCGTCCCCTGGCTGACCCAGGGGAAGAAAAGTCCTCTGAGAGCCATGACTTGTTCATCTTGGTTCTTTTAGAGACACAGCGAGGGGACTCCAACCACAGTCTCCCTCGTTGCCACTCACTGGGCCACACACACCCCACTTGACTGGCATCGGTTGAGCTCCCTTTTGAAAAAGAAAAAGATGCTTTGCATGAAGCACTCTCAAAAATACGCGTGCCTTTCCCGTCCCCTGGCTGACCCAGGGGAAGAAAAGTCCTCTGAGAGCCATGACTTGTTCATCTTGGTTCTTTTAGAGACACAGCGAGGGGACTCCAACCACAGTCTCCCTCGTTGCCACTCACTGGGCCACACACACCCCACTTGACTGGCATCGGTTGAGCTCCCTTTTGAAAAAGAAAAAGATGCTTTGCATGAAGCACTCTCAAAAATACGCGTGCCTTTCCCGTCCCCTGGCTGACCCAGGGGAAGAAAAGTCCTCTGAGAGCCATGACTTGTTCATCTTGGTTCTTTTAGAGACACAGCGAGGGGACTCCAACCACAGTCTCCCTCGTTGCCACTCACTGGGCCACACACACCCCACTTGACTGGCATCGGTTGAGCTCCCTTTTGAAAAAGAAAAAGATGCTTTGCATGAAGCACTCTCAAAAATACGCGTGCCTTTCCCGTCCCCTGGCTGACCCAGGGGAAGAAAAGTCCTCTGAGAGCCATGATTTGTTCATTTTGGGTCTTTTAGAAACACAGCGAGGGGACTCCAACCACAGTCTCCTTCGTTGCCACTCACTGGGCCACACACACCCCACTTGACTGGCATCGGTTGAGCTCCCTTTTGAAAAAGAAAAAGATGCTTTGCATGAAGCACTCTCAAAAATACGCGTGCCTTTCCCGTCCCCTGGCTGACCCAGGGGAAGAAAAGTCCTCTGAGAGCCATGACTTGTTCATCTTGGTTCTTTTAGAGACACAGTGAGGGGACTCCAACCACAGTCTCCCTCGTTGCCACTCACTGGGCCACACACACCCCACTTGACTGGCATCGGTTGAGCTCCCTTTTGAAAAAGAAAAAGATGCTTTGCATGAAGCACTCTCAAAAATACGCGTGCCTTTCCCGTCCCCTGGCTGACCCAGGGGAAGAAAAGTCCTCTGAGAGCCATGACTTGTTCATCTTGGTTCTTTTAGAGACACAGCGAGGGGACTCCAACCACAGTCTCCCTCGTTGCCACTCACTGGGCCACACACACCCCACTTGACTGGCATCGGTTGAGCTCCCTTTTGAAAAAGAAAAAGATGCTTTGCATGAAGCACTCTCAAAAATACGCGTGCCTTTCCCGTCCCCTGGCTGACCCAGGGGAAGAAAAGTCCTCTGAGAGCCATGACTTGTTCATCTTGGTTCTTTTAGAGACACAGCGAGGGGACTCCAACCACAGTCTCCCTCGTTGCCACTCACTGGGCCACACACACCCCACTTGACTGGCATCGGTTGAGCTCCCTTTTGAAAAAGAAAAAGATGCTTTGCATGAAGCACTCTCAAAAATACGCGTGCCTTTCCCGTCCCCTGGCTGACCCAGGGGAAGAAAAGTCCTCTGAGAGCCATGATTTGTTCATTTTGGGTCTTTTAGAAACACAGCGAGGGGACTCCAACCACAGTCTCCTTCGTTGCCACTCACTGGGCCACACACACCCCACTTGACTGGCATCGGTTGAGCTCCCTTTTGAAAAAGAAAAAGATGCTTTGCATGAAGCACTCTCAAAAATACGCGTGCCTTTCCCGTCCCCTGGCTGACCCAGGGGAAGAAAAGTCCTCTGAGAGCCATGACTTGTTCATCTTGGTTCTTTTAGAGACACAGCGAGGGGACTCCAACCACAGTCTCCCTCGTTGCCACTCACTGGGCCACACACACCCCACTTGACTGGCATCGGTTGAGCTCCCTTTTGAAAAAGAAAAAGATGCTTTGCATGAAGCACTCTCAAAAATACGCGTGCCTTTCCCGTCCCCTGGCTGACCCAGGGGAAGAAAAGTCCTCTGAGAGCCATGACTTGTTCATCTTGGTTCTTTTAGAGACACAGCGAGGGGACTCCAACCACAGTCTCCCTCGTTGCCACTCACTGGGCCACACACACCCTACTTGACTGGCATCGGTTGAGCTCCCTTTTGAAAAAGAAAAAGATGCTTTGCATGAAGCACTCTCAAAAATACGCGTGCCTTTCCCGTCCCCTGGCTGACCCAGGGGAAGAAAAGTCCTCTGAGAGCCATGACTTGTTCATCTTGGTTCTTTTAGAGACACAGCGAGGGGACTCCAACCACAGTCTCCCTCGTTTCCACTCACTGGGCCACACACACCCCACTTGACTGGCATCGGTTGAGCTCCCTTTTGAAAAAGAAAAAGATGCTTTGCATGAAGCACTCTCAAAAATACGCGTGCCTTTCCTGTCCCCTGGCTGACCCAGGGGAAGAAAAGTCCTCTGAGAGCCATGACTTGTTCATCTTGGTTCTTTTAGAGACACAGCGAGGGGACTCCAACCACAGTCTCCCTGGTTGCCACTCACTGGGCCACACACACCCCACTTGACTGGCATCGGTTGAGCTCCCTTTTGAAAAAGAAAAAGATGCTTTGCATGAAGCACTCTCAAAAATACGCGTGCATTTCCCGTCCCCTGGCTGACCCAGGGGAAGAAAAGTCCTCTGAGAGCCATGTCCACATTCTCAGTGGACAGACACGTGTGCTTATCTGCCAGCAGACCCACAGCAGCACTGAAGACAGGTTCCGAGAGAACGCTGGCTGCAGGACACGACAAGATCCCCAAGACGTACGTGGCGAGCTCAGGCAATTTATCAAGATTGGAAGCCAAGAATGAGCAGGGCTCAAGTTGCACATTAATGGAATCGATGTTTCCTTGCATATACTCATATATCTGTGTGTCCTCCTCTTTTTCCTTGTCCAGCTCTTTTGTTTTCGCATGAGTATATGTCCTTGTCACTTTCCCATGTGTTGTGAGTTGTTTGTGACCTTTTGGACACCTTTGAGGGTGTTTTCTAGGTGTTTTTCTGTGTTTGTGATTGCCTGCCATTGTTTCCTATGCAGTTCGAGTTCGGTTCGTCGAACGTTCGACGAACCGAACTCGAACGGGAGGTCCGTTCGGCGAACCAACCTCAAACCGAACCGCGACCGGTTCGCTCATCTCTAGTCTTGAGGCTGCAATTCACATGCTTGTAATGTTGCATGTTTATTGAACATTTGTTACAGCTCAGTTTTTTGGTGTTTTTTGTCTGTTATCTTGCTTTTATGCAAGTTGGGGGTGCAGCCCTCCTGATACTGAAGCTGAACAATTACCTGCTTCTCACTTTTTGCTGTGTATTTAATCTGGGACCCAGCTGACCACTTTACCATCCATATTTTTTTCTAGTCTTGAGGCTGCAATTCACATGCTTGTAATGTTGCATGTTTATTGAACATTTGTTACAGCTCAGTTTTTTGGTGTTTTTTGTCTGTTATCTTGCTTTTATGCAAGTTGGGGGTGCAGCCCTCCTGATACTGAAGCTGAACAATTACCTGCTTCTCACTTTTTGCTGTGTATTTAATCTGGGACCCAGCTGACCACTTTACCATCCATATTGAAGTTTTGACATGACACAAGTCAGGTACAGAATATGTTTTTAACTTTAGTAGGTTAGGGACTGTCTCAGATGGGTACACCGTGACGAGGTGAGACAGCTTCTTACCTTTTTGCAAAAATGTATATACTAAGTACCCTGTTATTAAGCACTTGCAATTTATTTATTTATAGTCAGGGCATTATTCCTACAATTTTTCTCCTTGGTTTTTTTCTAGTCTTGAGGCTGCAATTCACATGCTTGTAATGTTGCATGTTTATTGAACATTTGTTACAGCTCAGTTTTTTGGTGTTTTTTGTCTGTTATCTTGCTTTTATGCAAGTTGGGGGTGCAGCCCTCCTGATACTGAAGCTGAACAATTGCCTGCTTCTCACTTTTTGCTGTGTATTTAATCTGGGACCCAGCTGACCACTTTACCATCCATATTGAAGTTTTGACATGACACAAGTCAGGTACAGAATATGTTTTTAACTTTAGTAGGTTAGGGACTGTCTCAGATGGGTACACCGTGACGAGGTGAGACAGCTTCTTACCTTTTTGCAAAAATGTATATACTAAGTACCCTGTTATTAAGCACTTGCAATTTATTTATTTATAGTCAGGGTATTATTCCTACAATTTTTCTCCTTGGTTTTTTTCTAGTCTTGAGGCTGCAATTCACATGCTTGTAATGTTGCATGTTTATTGAACATTTGTTACAGCTCAGTTTTTTGGTGTTTTTTGTCTGTTATCTTGCTTTTATGCAAGTTGGGGGTGCAGCCCTCCTGATACTGAAGCTGAACAATTACCTGCTTCTCACTTTTTGCTGTGTATTTAATCTGGGACCCAGCTGACCTCTTTACCATCCATATTGAAGTTTTGACATGACACAAGTCAGGTACAGAATATGTTTTTAACTTTAGTAGGTTAGGGACTGTCTCAGATGGGTACACCATGACGAGGTGAGACAGCTTCTTACCTTTTTGCAAAAATGTATACACTAAGTACCCTGTTATTAAGCACTTGCAATTTATTTATTTATAGTCAGGGTATTATTCCTACAATTTTTCTCCTTGGTTTTTTTCTAGTCTTGAGGCTGCAATTCACATGCTTGTAATGTTGCATGTTTATTGAACATTTGTTACAGCTCAGTTTTTTGGTGTTTTTTGTCTGTTATCTTGCTTTTATGCAAGATGGGGGTGCAGCCCTCCTGATACTGAAGCTGAACAATTACCTGCTTCCCACTTTTTGCTGTGTATTTAATCTGGGACCCAGCTGACCACTTTACCATCCATATTGAAGTTTTGACATGACACAAGTCAGGTACAGAATATGTTTTTAACTTTAGTAGGTTAGGGACTGTCTCAGATGGGTACACCGTGACGAGGTGAGACAGCTTCTTACCTTTTTGCAAAAATGTATATACTAAGTACCCTGTTATTAAGCACTTGCAATTTATTTATTTATAGTCAGGGTATTATTCCTACAATTTTTCTCCTTGGTTTTTTTCATGAATTGTGATATGTGGGTCAAGCTGCAAACAGGCAAAGGTTCTGTGTCCCCATTACACTGATCGCCTCCTCCTTTTCTACCTCCTCCTCTCTAGCACATCCATGCTGGACAGACATGAAGATGGGATTGAGAGTCTCCTGTCGAGCATTGGGAGTCTGCTGGGTAGCACAAAAAAACAAGTCTTCTTCCTCCTCATCCTCTTCATCATCACCTAATGTTGCCTTAGAATATTGGCTGGGCTGGGTAGTATCACCCATTGGAAAATCTGGCTCCATAGCCACATGCTAGGCACTCAAAGCTTCTTCTTTGAGATTATGCAGTGATTGTTCCAACAGACACAGCAGCAGCATGGTTAACCTGATTATAACCTCATCACCGCTCACAAGCTTAATGCAGTACTCAAAGTTCTCAAGAACCTCACAAATGTCAGCGATCAACACCCACTCAACAGTTGTTATGTATGGTGGCTAACTCTTGGTCTGTTGGGCATGTTGACGCTGGTATTCAGCTACTGCCCTCTGCTGCTCAGTAATCCCCGCCAACATATAGCATGTAGAGTTCCACCACGTGGGCAGGTCGCACATGAGTCAATGACTTAGCAAATTAAAGCACTTTTACAGCACTGTACGCCCATTGTCACAAACTACCAGGCCATGTTGGAGGTGCAGTGGGGAGAGCCACTGATTGGTCTGCTCTTTTATACCTTGACACAACTCTGCTGCAGTGTGTGGTTTGTGACTTAAACAGATCAGCTTCAGCAGAGCGTGTTGCCGCTTTGCCAATGTACTGCTGAACAGCTCCAAGCTTGGCAGTTATGGGGAGAGTAATTCAGTAGAGGATGAAGAGCAGGAGGAGGAGGAGGAGGGGAGACATTAAGTGGTATATGATGAGGCAGAAGTGCTGGTAGAAGTTGGGCCCACTACTCTTGGTGTGGGTAGGATGTATAATGTTACAGTTTGTGAGATTGTCCCAGCCTCCACCAGGTTCACCCAGTGTCCCATGACAGATACAGTATGTATTGTCTTTGTCAACAACAACTTGTCCACATGTCTACTGTTAGGTGGACCTTCCTGGTTACAGCATTGGTCAAAGCACGGTTGAGATTGTTTAACACGTACTTGTGTAAGGTGGAGATGGCACAACGGGCAAAATAGTGGCAGCTGGGAATACTGTATGGTCAGCCACAGCCAAGAGATCATGGAAACACTGTGTGTTTCCATGTGTGTTTCCTAAATGGCAACATCTCCATGGCTAGCAATTTGGCAATGTGCAAGTTTAGGTTTAGTGCCTCCGGTTGCTTGGCTGGATATTTATCCTTCCTTTCCAAGATCTCAGGCACGGACAACTGGATGCCTTTCTGGGACAAGGAAATGGATGTGGTTGATGTTTGCTGTTTCTGTGCAATTGCAACTTATGGGCAGGATGTATGAACACCTGCTTCCTGAACAGCAGATTGTGAAAGACTTAGCACATGCGACATGGCAGTGATTTGATACAAATTGGGTACCCTAGTATTCTGCCCACCTATTGGAGTGCTTGGCTGCCATGTGGTTCCTCATACTGGTGGTACTCAGGTTGCCTTTGCCCTGGCCTCTGCTCAACTTGGTATGGCAGATGCTACAGATTAAAATGTTTTTCTCCTAAGGACTTTCAGAAAAAAATTCCAGGCAGTGGTTGAATGCCTCCATGCGCTGACTTGGGCCAGGGCCACAGTGGGTGTGTTCTTGGGAAGAGTTGACCCACTTTTCATTCTGGGCAAACCACTACCCCTTGGTGCCGGTGTTGGTGCTACACATCCATCTTCCTCTGTGTTGCTGTGCTGGCTATGCATGTCACCGGTCAAGGTCAAGGTCAGATCAGCGGACTCATCATTGACCACTTCGTCTTCCATCTCATCCTCTTTCCCACTTGAAATTGTAGTCTGACCTGATTGCAACTATGTCTCATCGTCATGAGCCTCCATTTCTTTGGACAGTAAATTATGTTCCACAAAGTGGCTTTCTTCTGGCCTTAGGTCCTCAAAGACTTGCGCATCAATGCATGCCACCTCCTCATATCCCTCTTCAATGCTGCATGGAAAGAGGCCAGAGCCAACCTAAGGATACAAAACAGATCCTCAGAGTGGCCAAGCTTGGGGTCATATGTCTCCTGTGACTGATGAATGAGGGAGGAATGAGGACCAGGTTGAGGATTGGATAGGCCAGCCTTCTGTGCATCCACAGTAGATTGTGTGGTCATGGAAGATTGGTTGCTGCTTGACAAATGCGAAGAGGCCTTGGTTGCCATCCAGTCTTCTGACCTGACACAGACTCAGAGCCTTGTCACCCACTACTGACAAAACTACGCCCACATCCACGTACTTGTCCCTTAGCAACTGCCTGTTTTGTCATTTTGGGTTTTGCTGACATATTTTCAGATGTTGATAGCCCAAATCAAGCAAACTTGGACCCCAAAAATATTTTGGAGAAAGTGCAAGTGAGTACTTTGTACCAGGTAGCACAAAATGGTAGCGTCCTGCTTTGTATTTGCAAAAGCCACTAGCAATGTATTAATTTGGCTAATTTGGATGCCACAAGGCTGTGAACCCTTAAATATTGTGGAAATAGTTCCCAATTCCTTATCCAATCTACAATCTCTTCCTCCCTGCTGTGACTTTGTTCAGTGCTATCAGCTCTTAAAAGAGTCATTGTATTCTGGTTTCTGGACAGTACTATGGAGGTAGTGACACACACTGCTTTATACACTGTCCCTGCTCGGAATCTGTCCCTCCCTAGACTACACTGACCTACACTGCAAGTAGCCCTGGAAAGGGCTTTTTGTGTTATTATGAGGCCAACACTCTCCCTAGCTGCTGATTGCTCTCTCCCTATACTTATACAATGCTGGCTCTGGATGCATTGTGCGCAAGATGGCACCAAAAGGTCTTTTTTTTTAGATTCTATGACGTTGCGCGGCCAGCAATCACAGTAATGCCACAACCAAGATGGTTGCGGCATTGCTCTGATTAGTTAACAAACCCAACATGTTTAGTGGCTTCAAATCAGCTGCCAAGCATGCTGGGCAGGACATCTGAATATAGCAAGGCAAATACACCATTACTCGCTATATAATGAATACTCTGAATACCGCACTATTCTGTGAATAGAAAATAGTGATGAATACATTTGCTTATCACTAACTATTACAGTTCTTTCAGATTGATTTAAATGACATAAAGAGCACTGAGATTCAATACCATTCAGGAGTTTATTTAAATAAATAAATAAATAAATAAATCTCTATGACACTTAAAGATAATGTCTTGGTATAATGTTAAATCTATAGCTCCTTCCAGTTTTGAAATTTGTAAAAAATAAATTACTCCTATACTATAACTCAATTACCACTAAATTGATTTGATGTTCTGGTGTTCATAGTGTGGATTTTAATTTTTTTTTATAAATTCTTTCACAAAATATGAAAATTTAATTTTTTTCTGCATTTACTTCTCCATTTTATAAATCATTCCTTGTGGCCTTAAGACAAGCATAATATCCACGTAAAATTGATTCTCCTTGCTCTGAACTGAAGAAACCAAACCAGAACAAAGAACAACAATATATGTTTAATTTTATTTCTTTTGAGTTCAAATCTGTAATGTTGGAAGACAGGAGTATACATAGAAATCATGAAGTCCCTTAGCAAAAGTCTGAATGGGGCCCCCCCACCCGATAAAAAAAATACAATAAAACATTAACATAATAAACAGCATACATGTTACTGGGGGGACATACAAGTTACTGGGGGCATATATACACATTATGAATTAATCTTTATCCTAGGCAGGCTACACATCTACCAGTCCAGTAAGTAGGCTATTACCGGGCCCGGCTCTGTCTGCAGAGGACCAGTCTAGGCAGTGCTGTGCTCCTAGGATACTCGAACATCCTTAAAGGACAGAGACTGTGGTCAATCTGCAGCCTCTGCTATCTCGCTGAAACAAAGCATCATCAGTGACCTCTATTTCAGGGGCCAGGTTAATCTCTGTTCTACTTATCTACTTAGCATGCACCAGCTGTCAATTCCAACAGAAGCTAAGTAGAATCTTGTCACTGTGCACTATTCTTCTCAGTGCACAATGAAAGTGCACTCCTTCACCATCTCTGATCAGAAGTGACGTCACTTGCGGGGATGGCACTGGTCTCTGCTTCCTCTTTCTTTATTTACCATGTGCACTGACAGTGCAGTCTGCTGCCAGATTATTACTTCTAATCAGAGCCGGCAAGGGAGTGTGCTGCCATTGTGCACTGAGAAGAATTCTGGACAGTTACAAGATTTTATGAACCCAGCTCCAGAAATGGACGTCGCTGATGACATTTCATTTCAGGGAGGGGGCAGAAGCTGCAACAGTGATTGGAGCATCTTCCCTCTGATGATGGCTCATCTGATCTTACCAGCATGTACTGAGATTCTCAAACGAAGTGACGTCATAAAACAAATATAAAAAGTAAAACAGTTAGAGTACTGAGGGAAGGATAGGGATTTTTTAATTACAGTACTGTGTGACGGCATATGCGACAGAGCAGGCAGGAACACGAGGCCAATGTACAATCCAACAAGTTTTATTGAGGCAGGGAGCATAGTACAGCCAATATCAATATTGTTCTTTAGAGTCCACAATGAGGCAACAAAGTTCTGGAGGCGCCACCTGGCAATCCGACGCCAGAAAACATGTAGAAGTAATCCTTGGAAGAAGTCAATGGATCCAACAGATGAGGGACACAACCCAATCTCACGTGACAGCTTCCATAAATCTACACACGGGTGCCAGGGTTTTGCCTCAGCGAAGATCCCAGCTGCTCGAACCTCAGCCCACACCCAACTAACTGATCCACCATCAGTCTGTTCTCCAGTGCCTGTAGATCCACCCCTGGAGGGGGAGGGGTTCATGTCCACTGTTGAGTAGTGGCTATATATGGAGAAGTCTCCAGAAGCTCTTGGCTGCATTGTCTCCCACAGGCCTGTCTATTTGAGTCACCCCCAGCTGAGAAGAACAAAGACAGCCAAGCAACCTACAAGACCCTATATGGCATAGAGTACATGACTACAGGCCTGGGGTTGGGGAGGGACACATCGCCACATACTGTATATCAGAAAAATATTAAATTGCGAATTTAGATAGATATTTAGGAGTAAAATAAAATTTCATTTCAGACTAGTCCACTACACAACATCAACTACATCTTCCAATCTTTACAGTTTCAGTTCTTATACTTAGGACAGGCCATTATCTCATCTGTGGAGATCCATCTATCAGCTGACTATATAGCAGTATTATCTGCAGTGTGTGAACTTGGTCTAATGTAATGGATGTCCTCCTTCGTTCCCCTCCCCACACACAATATAAATTTTCACATCTGTCTCCCCCGTTATAATGGTAACGATTATGATCCTCTTTATAGCCTTAGGAACCACAATAAAACTTTGGAGAATACAGGGGAAATACACACAATGATGTCACAGAACAGGGATAATACACACAGGGATGTCACAGTACAGGGATCATACACACAGTGATGTTACAGTACAGGGGTAATACACATAATGATGTCACAGTATAGGGATAATGCAAACAGTCATGTCACAGTGCTGGGATAATACACAGTGATGTCACAGTACAGGGATAATAAACACAGTGATGTCACAGTACAAAGTTAATACACCAATGGATGTCACAGTACAGGGTTAATACACACAGTGATGTCACAGTACAACGTTAATACACCAATGGATGTCACAGTACAGGGTTAATACACACAGTGATGTCACAGTAAAGGGATAATACATACAGTGATGTCACAATACAGGGGTAATACACACAGGGATGCCACAGTACAGGCATAATACACAGTGATGTCACAGCACAGAGCACAGGGTAGTTTCTTTCTGTAGTGTTACAGACAGACATTTGTACATTATAATTCTCACCTGCTGCTGTGCTGTCAGAGATTTTGTTAGTGGCTCCAGTCTCCCTGCTGCACTTCCTTTAAGTCCTCCTGGCTGTGTTCAGATCCTGTCTTTTGCTTCTTCTTTCTGGTCCTTCTGCTCTCCGCTTCTTCTTGTTTGCTTAGCTCTCTGTTTGCTCTGCTTATTCTGCTCCTTCTTCCTCTTTGCACTGCTCCTTGTGCACTGTTTTCCTTTTCATCTTTTGTTTCTCCCGCAGCTGGATTGAACAAGCTCCACCCCCTCTCTGTATTGGCTGTTCTCCTCCTGGCAGCTCACACAGCTCTCTGACTGGAAGAAGATGCTGCCTGTTCACTCCCTCCTCTTCAGCAGAGGCCGCACAGTATGCGGTGTGGGCGATTCTACGTATCTGTGCTGCAGCCGCCTGCAGCTATTCAGACAGTACGGGCCCCCAACGGCCTTAATCAGCTGATTGGTGACCGCCCCGGGAGAGCCCGCCTCACTGGGAATGGGGAAAGCACACATAGCAGGTAGCCCTCAGCTCATGGGCCCTTTAGCAGTGGTGTTGCCTACCTCTATTGACAGTGCACCACTATTGGAAGAGTAACATTGGTACTGTTAAAGCAATGGTTAATTTTTAGATTTTCATTTCTTTCAAGTTTATGAAGTTATTCAAATACTTCAAACCTATGCTTGCGTGTTACCTAAAATTTAATGCTGGTATATTATTTAAATACCAGTGAAGCAGTTGAAAATATAATTTTTTATTAATCTAGTCAAATCTAGCATGCATTTCAATCGCCAAAAAAATCCATGTAAAATAAAGCTGCAGATCTCTCCTTCCCATGACAAGGAGGCAATTATTTTAATAATGAAGTGTCAGTTGGACTCAAAATTCCTAGCCGTTATATTTTGAACTTACTACCAGAACAGCAAGCTATCTGTAATAAAGTTTGGACTGAAGCGTACCACATTACATATATGCTAAAGACAAATCCCTGTTGGAAAAGTCTATTTAAAATTGGCATTGGACTTGAGGCAAGTTATAGAAATTGATTCATTCAGTAAAAATGCAGGACTGATTAGATTTAAGGGAAACTTTCACATTTTGTTGCTACAGTAAAATGATCTGACATACAAGATCAGATTCTAATATTTATTTATTCTGTTCTTTAAATGTATCACAGATATAATGTCTAAACTGAATATACTAATAGATGTCATGTGTCAGTTTAAAAATAAAGTCCTGATACCATCATTTCTTTAACAGCAGTCAAGAAATCATTATTGCAGAATTCAATAGAAAGTAGTCAAAGAAAAGAGGCTATTATTTATCGACAAAAGACCATTTCAATTTGAAGCCTTTTTTTACTGCAAATACCTTTACAAGCCAATTACAGCCAATCACAGATCTTCCATAACATAAAGGATCGCAATCAAGTCAATTATACCTCAAGAGTCAATTAATTTCAAAAGGAAAAGAACAAAAAAAAATAGAATAATAATTTATTAATACACTCATTTGGACAGTGTAACAAAAAACACACTTTCCTACTATAGTTTGTCTATACTCTTTTATTAACAAATATCTATATACTGTATGTACTTAAAATAAAGATTTACAGCAAAATTCAAAAACTGATATAAACTTGTTCTGTCACTTGTTAAAAATATACACTGATGTAAAATATTTTTAAAGATGTCAGAAATTAAGTCATGGTATCTGTAGAACAATAATATATAATAATTTTTTTGTAGTCCAGGATAAACCTTTTAGGTACTAAAAGTGTATATATTTTTTTTTTATTCTCTTGTCAATTGACTATTTAGCATCAATGTATTCCACAACTTTATGAGTTATCATACACATCACCAGTGCTTTTTTTTGCAAAAAAATACTTGCTGGTACGCATCTCTGAGGAGCGGGGGGGTGGGGGGGCTGCGGCGGGGTGTGGCGGTGCCAGTGAAGAGAATGGAGGATCATGTGGGCACAAGTATGGGAGTTGTATACTTGTGGCCACATTCTGGTTTGATGTTCCAGCCTCAGTCAATTCATTTTCATTGAGCATGTCTGTTCAGCACGTGACCACATCTATGTAAATCGCATACTTGCAGCTTCATAACCTCCCATTCTCACCGCCAGCACCAGAGAATCCTGACAAGGTGCAGTGTGCACACTGTGAGAATTCACAAGTCTGCAGTCACAGAGTGACACAAGGAGTGACTGCAGACTCATCACAAATTTAGACAACTCCTTTAATGCTCCTAACAACATAAATAAAAACATAGTAACCCTTAACTTGTCAGACGGCACAAGACTTTATTAAAGAGATTGTCCACTACTTTAACATTAATGACCTTTTCTTAGGATAGGTCACCAATGTCTGACTGGTCAGGATCCAGCACCTGGCAACCCTGCCAATTCCCTACTCTAGGTGTCGGTGGTGGCCGGAAGTGCTCAGTTCTGGATCTGGTCCGTCTTCTGATAGAGGAAGCAGTCTCCTATTAAAATCAATGAGGCGGATGTGCAGTACCCGGCCGCGGACACCATCAGAGGACGGAGCAGATCCAGAAATAAGCATTTCCGGCCACTTGCACCATAATCAGCTGATCAGTGGGGGTCCCATTGCGCTCACATCAGAAGCAATGCGCAAGTGGGACCAAGGCCTAATGATAAGACATTGTCAGTATCACAAATAAATATTTACATTCAGGTACCTTATAGATGACGTTGTCTCTAGTCATTTCTTTCTATTCTTCTTGTCCTGACGCAATGATGACTTTTCACATTCACATCTTGTCTCTGCAGATTTCCATCCTCTCCAGTCTTCTGCAGCACATCCCGACACGATGCCCCTAAAAGTAGCAGAATGATTATAATACTTCTACTTAAAAATATCTGCCCTACACTGTGCCCCAGAATAAATAATGGCCCCTCACAGTATTCTCTGCACAAAATATGACCCACACTGTCCCTCTTATGGTACATGGCCTACATATTCCCTCTTTCCAAACTAAGCCTACTATTTACAGTGTCCTTTACACTGTGTCCCCTTATACTGCCCAGTCTTTATACTGTGCCTTCATCACACTCCCCCTCCTTGCTGTAACCTCACACTGTCCTCTCATTCTGCCCCCTCTCAATACCATCCCCCTCCCCTACCTAGTCTTTATTCTGTGCCCCTCACATTCTTCTCATCACTTACTGTCTCCTCACTACCTCCTTTGTTTCCATATACTTTTCCACCTCACTCCCCATCCTGCCCACTTGCTCCTCATACCATGTCACTCTTTATTCTGTGTCCTCAAAATTTCTTTTCAGTTCGCTCCACATCCTCTCTGTCCCCATGCATCACCCCCTCATCCTCTCTGTCCCCATGCATCACCCCTCATCCTCTCTGTCCCCATGCATCACCCCTCATCCTCTCTGTCCCCATGCATCACCCCTCATCCTCTCTGTCCCCATGCATCACCCCTCATCCTCTCTGTCCCCATGCATCACCCCTCATCCTCTCTGTCCCCATGCATCACCCCTCATCCTTTCTGTCCCCATGCATCACCTCCTCATCCTCTCTCTCCCCATGCATGAAACCTCATCCTCTCTCTCCCCATACTGTGTCCAAAGATACTTCCCCCTCCCCATCCTCTCTTCCCACCATACTCTGTCTACAGAGAGTTCTCTCCCACACCCATACTGTGTATATATATATATATTGACCCCTCCCCACCTTCTGTCCCCCCATAGTGTGTCCACAGATGTTTCCCATTCCCCACCCTCTGTCCCCCCCATAGTGTGTCCACAGATAGTTCCCTCCCCCACTCTCTCCCCCATACTGTTTCATAAATACTCCCCTCTTACCCCATAATGTTCCTCCTCTGTGTCTTCTTCAGCTCCACAGTGAAGCACTTATCAGTGTTTCTCTGCTGCCTCTGCGCTGCGGCGCTGGCTTCCGGGTCAGCAGTCTGATCAGCTGAGCTGATCACATGAAAGTCCTCGCTCTGACCCGGAAGTCAACGCCGGAGTCACCGCTCCAGTTGTCCTCGCGTCTGACAGATGCAAGGACAATTGAGCAGCGCTGCACTTTCTATGAGTGCGGCTGTCAGTATGACAGCTGCGCTCCGAGAATAGCGGCTCCCACCCGGCAGACTTCAACACCGCAGCATCAGGCAGCCCCACAGCGCTCCGCCAGCTCCTCCCTAGAGACGTCTCTGGCTTGTGCCTCCGCTCCACATGGCTAATTTGTATAGTTTACAAATTAGCCACATGGACAGAGCCAGAGATGCTCTTCAGATTTTCGGTACGCTGTACCGGCACGTACCACCGCAAAAAAAGCACTGCACATCACCTTATGCCACCAATGAGTTTCAAAATCTTATACTCTTATTTAGGACATTTTCATATGCATCTCAAATTCATAAGCAAGCAAATGATGTACAATGCAAAATTATATTGTGGTACTGTGTTAGCCAGAAAAATCGATGTAAATACTTCTATGCCCAAAAATGACAAAAGAATTCTAGAAGTGAAACCTTTATTGGCTAACTAGAAAAAATATATTTGCAAGCTTTCAGAGCACAAAGGCTCCATAGCCAGACAGATTTACAAATTATTTCAGATCCATCTGTGTTCGGTACATTGGGGTACCTTTTATTCTTATGATGTACAATACAAAAGTATATTGTGGTATCGTTTTAGCCAGAAAAATCAATGTAAATGCTTTTATACCCAAAAATCACAAAAGTATTCTCAGAGTGATACCTGGGATTTCAAACTAATAAGGATGTTCAAGTCTTTGACAAAAGGACTTAATCTTAAGCGGGCTTTACACGCTACGATATATCTAACGAGATGTCGGCAGGGTCACGTCGTAAGTGACGCACATCCGCCATCGTTAGTGATATCGTAGCGTGTGACAGCTATGAACGAGCAGAAATACTCACCTTCTTGTTCATCGTTGACACGTCGCTCATTTTCTAAAAATCGAACGTCCTGTTGTTCAATGTTCCCGAGGCAGCACACATCGCTCCGTGTGACACCCCGGGAACAATGAACTGCAGCTTACCTGCTGCCGCCGGCTGAAGGAAGGAGGTGGGCGGGATGTTTACATCCCGCTCATCTCTGCCCCTCCGCTTCGATTGGCCGGCCGCTGTGTGACATCGCTGTGACGCCGAACGTCCCTCCCCCTTCAGGAAGTGGATTTTCGCCGCCCACAGCTAGGTTGTTTGGAAGGTAAGTACGTGTTACAGGGGGTTACAGCATTGTGTGACACGGGCAACAAATTGCCCGTGCCGCACAAATAATGGGGGCAGGTGCGATCGCAAACACTTGAACTTATGACTCAGTATATGGACACACTTCACTCCTTTACCAGACTGACTCCAGATCACTAGCCATCTCTTCCATCACATCTCCATTTGTAACAAAAACATTAATTTGATTTCCCTAGCTCATCTTTATGAACCATCATCCTATCTTTCCCACTCACAATTATTCAGTTGTCACATCTCTTAAATGTTGTATGTTTATCTTTAATTAATTTGCAAAACCTGATGAAGGTACTTTGTGATCTGAAAGATTGCAAATATATTTTTTCTGTTTAGCCAATAAAGGTATCACTCCTAGAATACTTTTTATCATTTTTTTTTCATAAAAGTATTTACATCGATAAGTTAGCAAAGAAATCATCCATATGTTTTTTGTAGTCTAAAAAAACTCAATGTGTTTTTGTGCATTTGCATTTGTGTGCGTGCGCCAAATAACATCACTTTAAAGAGGACCTTTGCAAACATGAATCTGTTTTTTTATGTCTCTTTTGGAGTAATGGCTTCTTCACGGCACAGTGGCTTTTACGCCCATGTTGATACAGTACCGCTTTCCTCGCAATGACATCGCTAACGAGATGTCATTGGTGTCACGGAATTCGTGACGCACATCTGGCCTCGTTAGCGACGTCGTTGCGTGTGAACGACCGTTAATGATCAAAATTACTCACTTTATCATTGATCGTTGACACGTCGTTTCTTTCCCGTATATCGTTGCTGTTGCAGGACGCAGGTTGTTCGTCGTTCCTGCGGCAGCACACATCGCTATGTGTGACACCGCAGGAATGAGGAACTACATCGTACCTGTGGCCGCCAGCAATGAGGAAGGAAGGAGGTGGGCGGGATGTTCCGCCTGCTCATCTCCGCCCCTTCGCTTCTATTGGATGGCTGCCGCGTGACGTAGCTGTGATGCCACACAAACCGCCCCTTTAGAAAGGAGGAGATTCGCCGGCCACAGCGATGTCACAGGGAAGGTAACTCCGTGTGATAGGTGTAAGCGATGTTGTGCACCACGGTCAGCGATTTGCCCGTGACGCACAACCGACGGTGGCAGGTACGCTCACTAGCGATATCATTAGTGATATCGCTGCATGTAAAGTGCCCTTTAGTCTGACCAAAGCTCATTCATCTCTGGTACACAGAACCTCTCTCCTTCTTAAGCAGTATGATGGGTGGACATTCCTATCTCTTTTGCATTTGCAGATAATTTTTTGTACAGATGAATGAGACACCTTCAGATATCTGGAAATTGCACACAAGGATGAACCAGACTTTTGCAGGTCCACAATTCTCTTCCTGAGATCTTGGCTGATTTCTTTTGACTTTCCCATGATGCTGCACAAAGAAGCAGTGTGTTTCAGATGTGCATTAAAATACATCCACAGGTGTGTCTCTAAATATCTCAGATGTTCCCAATAAACCTATAAGAAGCTTCCAAAGACATGACATCATCATACGGGCTGTCCCATATTGTTTAAAGACATTGTACTCTTATGCCGGCGTCACATGGTATGATATATCATGCGATATGTCGGCGGGGTCACGGAATTCGTGACACACATCGGCATTGTTAGAGATGTCTTACCCTTTGACACCTCCGAACGACTGTGAACGAGCAAAAATACTCACCTTATCATTGCTCGTTGACACATCGTTCATTTTCAAAATGTTGGTCCTCCTTCTGTGCTCCAGTTGTTCATCGTTCCCGAGGCAGCACACATCGCTACGTGTGACACCCCAGGAATGACGAACACAGCTTATCTGCGTCCCACTGGCAATGCGGAAGGAAGGAGGTGGGTGGGGTGTTACATCCCGCTCATCTCCACCCCTCCGCTTCTATTGGCCGGCGGCTATGTGACATCCCTGTGACGCCGAATATCCCTCCCCCTTCAGGAAGAGGATAGTCGCCGCCCACAGCGACGTCATGTGGGAGGTAAGTACGTGTGACGGAGAGTTAATAACTTTGTGCGCCACAGGCAACTAATTGCCCGTGACGCACAAACGACGGGGGCGGGTACGATCGCTCGTGCGATCGCACGATAGATCGTACCGTGTGACGCCGGCCTAAGTGTATGTAAACTTTTGACTTTGCAGAAATTAATAAAAATGCCTTAAAATTTTCTCTCTCATTCTGACTTTTGAGAAATATAATTAATATTGGTAATCCTAATTGTCCTAAATGGGAAAGGTTTATTTTGATTTTATGTCAGATAATGAGAAAAACATGCATATGTGTCTATTTAGATAGTCCTCAGTGGTTGATACCTTTTAATGGCTAACTGAAAAGATGGTAATAATTGCAAGCTTTCGAGGCTACTCATAACACAAAATCTGAAGAGTCACATATTTATACACAACAGGACTTAGAATAGTGCAGTATTTTGTGTTATACCATGCCTGATGAAGAGACCTGAGTAGTCTCGAAAGCTTGCAATTATTACCATCTTTTCAGTTAGCCATTAAAAGGTATCAACCACTGAGGACTCTCTGTTCTTTTAAACAATTTTTTTATCTCTACTGGCTAACACGGTACAAAGATATATTTTACTTGTCTTTAGATAGTGTATGTAAACTTTTGCTTTCAACTGTAAATATATGATCAATATTTACAATGCATTTTAAGCCAAAACAACTTAAATATCATTACACTGAATAAACAGATAAAGTGATGACTAATTCATCAATTAGAAAAATCTTTGTTGGTCCCAACAGCGCAACATTTTTTCTCACAGATGGCCTTTATTAAGCATAAAAAGGTGTACAAACTTTAATATACAAATCAGTGCAATTTCTGGAGGTCTGGGTGCAGGTCACTCCTCCTGGCCCCTTCTGCAGGTACTGCCTCCATAGTCATATCAATACTAAACCAAAATAAAAAAAGTTAAATACATATAAAGACTAGAGATGAGCGAACCGGTCGCGGTTCGGCTCGAGCTTGGTTCGCCAAACGGAGGTCTGGTTCGAGTTCAGTTTGGCGAACCGGTTTGGCGAACCAATCGAACCCATAGGAAACAATGGGAGGCAATCACAAACACATAAAAACACATTATAAATGTACACATACAGTTAATAAACATTGCCATAACACTTACCTGTCCCCGGGATGCGTCCTGCACTCTGTCTCCCGCCACTTTTCCATCGGTAATCGCTGCGTCTTCCCGGTAACCAGCAGTGATGCAAGACCTATCGTGACATCAAAATAGCCATGTGACCAGTCACGTGTCTATTATCTCATTGGCTACAGACTGGTCACATAACTATGACGCGTCATGCTAGGACCTGTCATTGCATCTCTCTGGTACCGGCGACATGCTCTAGCACAAGGTCGACTCCCTGTTCTGCTTCGCCATTCCCTTATTGACCGGCTGACAGAGCTGGTCAATTCCAGTTCAAAACATTAACAATGACATACAAAGCCATGCACAACCTGTCTCCCCCCTACATCAGTGACCTAGTCTCCCGGTACCTACCTGCACGCAACCTCAGATCCTCACAAGATCTCCTTCTCTGCTCCTCTCTTATCTCCTCTTCCCACAATCGCGTACAAGATTTCTCCCGTGCATCCCCCATACTCTGGAATGCTCTACCTCAGCACATCAGACTCTCACCTACCGTGGAAAGATTCAAGAGGAATCTCAAGACCCACCTCTTCCACCAAGCCTACAACCTACAATAGCCCTCAGTCCAGTAGACCACTGCGCAACCAGCTCTGTCCTCACCTATTGTACCATCACCCATTCCCTGTAAACTGTGAGCCCTCGCGGGCAGGGTCCTCTCTCCTCCTATACCAGTCCGTTTTGTACGGTTAATGATTGCTGTACGTATACCCTCTTTCACTTGTAAAGCGCCATGGAATAAATGGCGCTATAATAATAAATAATAATAATGGAGATCACCATTGCCATAGCAATGTGCTTGGTAGCGGAGATGGTGACGTCACTGCTACCACAAGCAGCGGCATCGGAATCACGTGATCGGAGCACCGTTGCTATGGCAACCCGTCGCTTACAGCCGGGAGCCTGTGGTCGCTCTCACAGAGGGATTTCTGCATGGAGCACATCGTCCTTTCTCTCATGCTGTCTAATGTAGCAGAGCTGCATGTGTTGAGAAAGAAGACAGAAGAGCAGGATCGTGGAGGGCTGAGAGGGGGTAATAAACATGGAGTCCCTAAGTGTGTCTGTGTATTTATTTCTATTAAAGTATTTTTTTTCTGTGTGGTGTTTTTTTTTAACCCTTTATTGGAGATTCTTAATGGCTGGGTCAAACTTGCCTGACATTAAGAATCTCTGGCTTAATACTAGCTAGTAAAACAAGGCTAGTATTAACCCTTATTACCCAGCAAGCCACCCGGCTTCAGGGCTGCTGGAAGAGTTGGATACAGCACCAGATGATGGCGCTTCTATGAAAGCACCATTTTCTGGGGTGGCTGCAGACTACAATTCGCAGCAGAGGCGCCCACATACCTCGGGCTAACCTTTGCTGCGGATTCCAATCCCCAGCTGCCTAGTTGTACCCGGCTGGACACAAAAATGGGGCGAAGCCCACATCGTTATTTTTTTTTAATTTCATAAAATTCATGAAATAATTAAAAAAGGGCTTCCCTATATTTGTAGTACCTCTACCTGGCTAGCATATAAAAATATGGCGAAGGTCACAGTATTTTTTTTGTAATTTTTTGGCCAAAAAAAAAAATGCTTCCCTGGATTTTCCATTGCCTTTGAAGGTAACACCAAGCAGTGGGGGTTAGCAGCCAGTAGCTGCTTGGATTACCCTTAGCTAGCAGGACAAAAAATGCAGCGGGAGCCCATATATATATATATATATATATATATATATATATATATATATATATATGTATATATTTTTTTTAATTATTTATTTAAATAGCTAAAAACAAAAAGGGCTTCCCTGTATTTTGATTGCCTGACATCACAGTGCTGTAAAAATAAAATATTAAAAAAAAATGACGTAGCGCTCCCCGGTATTTTTGATTCTCAGCGCAGTTAAAGCAGACAGCTACGGGTTGCCACCTCCATCTGCCTGGTGTTACCTTGGCTGCCAAAAAAATGTATTTGAATAAACACTCCCCAAAACATTCCCTCTTTCACCAATTTAAGAATATGTAAGAAAATTTAATGTAAGAAAAAAAATAAGGGGGTCTCACGATGACTCTGGACCATCTAGAATATGATGGGGACATGCTCAGAGAACGTATCCCCCATTTTCTAGGAGTGCAGACCCTCCATGTGAGGAGTGTGGGTGCAATGAATCTGCACCCACTCTCCCCTGATCCACAGCAGCAGAGTCCATGTCGTAAAGGTTGCTACCAAAGCTGCAATGCCCTGCTCATGAGGTAAGGGCATGCCTAATCAGGAGAAGTATTCTACATTTCCAAATATTGGTATTTGCTGATATTATTGCTATTCCACCTACTATATATTGATAACAGAGAGCAAAAGAGAGGGGTGTTTGATACTGCGCCAAAAGATCACTGGAACAGATGTTTAGATTAATGTATCTTTATTTCATCCAGGTCTACGCGTTTCAGGAGCCACTGCCCCCTTCCTCAGGACCGTCAGGAAAGACAAACATCAAATCTCTTTGAGTCGCTATTCACTTATTTCTGCCTGCTGTTTATAAACGGCAGACCAGAATAACGCTTCATTCACACGACCGATCCATTTTTGCGGTCCGCAAAAAACGGTTCATTTTTTTATACATCCGTGTGGCATCCGTTTCTGTTCCATATACGGTCCGTATGTCATCCGTGTGCCTTCCGTTTGTTTGTGTACTGCAAAAAACAAAAGGAGGGAAAATACATAAATTTACCCAGGATCTGTGACGCCCTGGACCCCCAGGGGTCACAGGTAACAACACACAACACCACACACACCCCCACCCCAGTGAGGCACCAGCAGCCAACAAGTCCTGACCGCCTCCCTCAGGTCTAGCCAGGCACACTGGGTGGGCGGAGCCAGGCGGATAGGCACGCCCTCCGAGGAGTCTGCTGGCCTGAGGCAGGGAAAGGACAAGTGAGTCGAGTGGGAAGAGGAGTAGTGAGAGGAGTAAAAGTGGCGAGCTGAGAGTCAGGGACCTAGGATGGTGCCTAGGACCCCTTGGAACGGTCAGGCAGACAGACGGTGGTGGCCGTCTACAGGAGTCCAGTCAGGGACTGAACTGCGGAACCGTAGGGATCGAGAATAGGGTGGTGACCCTTCGGACCCGAACCGGGGAGCTAACAAGTCAACCGGAGCACCAGGCAGGGTACTCAGACCCCATTCTAGCCCAGAAGCAACCGGGCTCAGACAAATCTACTGATTGCGGTCTGGACCTCAGGGGTTCATTCCCACCCAAAGTCCCGATAGACCGCAACAGCCCACCGATTCCGGATAAGAGCCACCGCCAAGGGCCAGAGATCCAAAGGGCCAGTGCCTGCGGGCAAAAGGGCTTCTCCGTTACCCAAAAGCCGGGGAGCGGACTACCGTTGCTGAAGCATAGGAGTCACTATAGCAAATTTAAAGGTGCAGGAGAAAGGCGACATCACCAACCTCACTGGGGACACACGCAGCTGGCTGCGGGCACCAATCTACACCGAATTTGGTTTACCATTGACTCTATGTGGTTTAATCGTGTGTACACCAGTGCCATCAGGCACCGCGCTGCAAGCGAGCCCCTGCGTCCTGCAACCCCCCGCTCCTGCCACCTGGCCCCGGGACCAACAAACCCCCTAGCCACGGAGGGGTCAACACCTACCTGCGACACACCACCGATCCCGGATGAGCCCCCGCACCCTCACCGCAGCGGTGGTGCCCATCCCCTCACCACAACCCGTGGGTGGCGTCACGAACTGTTACTGGTCACCGTGGCTCCGGCCATGAAACCGGTCCACCCCTAACCAAAAAACCAACCCCCCCTTCCAGAGCGACGTGGCCCCCGGTCTGGAGGCGCTCGAGCCACCGACAACCCGAGCCCAGATCCGAGCGGCTCGGAGGAGATCAGCCGAGCCTCCAGGGCGGTACAGATCCATAGCTTCAACCAACATGAGGCGGTCACATGTTCACTCCAGTGCCATTTTCTACTGCTTTTCACAGCTTAGAGCGCTCTGGTGATTTTCTTTTGCTTGTACACTTCATATCAGTCTTTACTGTCATTATAGTGGCAGAAAGACACATAATGTCCCACTCTCCTGCATTTTGTAATTTTGCACCTTTCATGTGGCACTAAGGGGTGCTTTGCCTTGTATTTAGCCAAAAAAATGACGTTGGGTTCTACCTATTTTTGCAGCCAGCTAGGGTAAAGCAGACGGCTGCAGCCTGCAGACCACAGCTGGCAGCTTCACCTTGGCTGGTAATCCAAAACTGAGGGCACCCCACGCTGTTATTTTAAATTAAATAAATAATTTAAAAAAAAAACACGTGGGGGTCCCCCCAAAATTGGATCACTAGCCAAGGTAAAGCGGACAGCTGGGGTCTGATATTCTCAGACTAGGGAGGGCCATGGTTATTGGACTCTCCCCAGCCTAAAAATAGCACGCCACAGCCGCCCCAGAAGTGGCGCATCCATTAGATGCGCCAATCCTGGTGCTTCGCCCCAGCTCATCCTGTGCCCTGGTGCGGTGGCAAACGGGGTAATATATGGGGTTAATACCAGATGTGTAATGTCACCTGGCATCAAGCACTGGGGTTCGTGAGGTCAGACGTCTATCAGATACCCGACATCACCAACCCAGTGAGTAATAAAAAAAAATAGACGACAAACACATTTTTATTTGAAAAAACACTGCCCAAAACATTCCCTCTTTCACCAATTTATTAGAAAGAAAAACAAATCCAGGTCTGCTGTAATCCAAGCGGTTCCCATGATGATCCATACCATTTTCACTGTCCCAGTCAATGAAGAACAGAATGTTCCCCACTGGCTGGGAGAGCAATGCAGTGACCTGAGCTAACATCAATAGGTCAGCCCAGGTCACTGCAGGGCATGACAAGTGCTACTGTCAGGAGCATAGCGAGGTACATTACCTGCGCTGATCTCCTGCACTGCTGATAGCAGACCTGTCACTGACTTCAATGACCTTCACAGCCAAGTATCGCGAGAGCCTGTGACGTCACCGCTAGTGACAGTCTCTGGTCGGCAGCGAGAGGAGGAGATGTGACAAATGGCAGCCATGGAGGACAGTGACAGCTGAGGTCGAGAGGGCGGGACTTCATCACCGCAGGTAAGCCGAGCAGGGCCATGTGTGCGGAGTGCGAGGTGGGCAGAGCCGAATGGGGCCATATGTGCGGAGTGCAAGGTGGGCGGAGCCAAGCAGGGTAATGTGTGCAGAGTCCCAGGTGGGTGGAGCCAAGCGGGGTAATGTGTGCAGAGTGCCAGGTGGGTGGAGCCAAGGCGGGGTAATGTGTGCAGAGTGCCAGGTGGGCGGAGCCAAGCGGGGTAATGCGTGCAGTGTCCCAGGTGGGTGGAGCCAAGCGGGGTAATGTGTGCAGAGTGCCAGGTGGGTGGAGCCAAGGCGGGGTAATGTGTGCAGAGTGCCAGGTGGGCGGAGCCAAGCGGGGCCATATGTGCAGAGTGCCAGGTGGGCGGAGCCAAGCGGGGTAATGCGTGCAGAGTCCCAGGTGGGTGGAGCCAAGCGGGGTAATGTGTGCAGAGTGCCAGGTGGGTGGAGCCAAGCAGGGTAATGTGTTCAGAGTGCCAGGTGGGTGGAGCCAAGAGGGGTAATGTGTGCAGAGTGCCAGGTGGGCAGAGCCAAGCGGGGCCATATGTGCGGAGTGCCAGGTGGGCGGAGCCAAGCGGGGTAATGTGTGCAGAGTGCCAGGTGGGTGGAGCCAAGGCGGGGTAATGTGTGCAGAGTGCCAGGTGGGCGGAGCCAAGCGGGGCCATATGTGCAGAGTGCCAGGTGGGCGGAGCCAAGCGGGGTAATGCGTGCAGAGTCCCAGGTGGGTGGAGCCAAGCGGGGTAATGTGTGCAGAGTGCCAGGTGGGTGGAGCTAAGCAGGGCCATGTGTGCGGAGTGCCAGTTGGGCGGAGCCAAGTGGGGTAATGTGTGCAGAGGCCCAGGTGGGTGGAGCCTAGCAGGGTAATGTGTGCAGAGTGCCAGGTGGGTGGAGCCAAGCGGGGTAATGTGTGCAGAGTGCCAGGTGGGCAGAGCCAAGCGGGGCCATGTGTGCGGAGTGCCAGGTGGGCGGAGCCAAGCGGGGTAATGTGTGCAGAGTGCCAGGTGGGTGGAGCCAAGTGGGGTAATGTTTGCAGAGTACAAGTGGGTGGAGCCTAGTGGGGCCATGTGTGCGGGCGGCGGAGTGCAAAGTGGGTGGAGCCTAGCGGGGCCATGTGTGCGGGTGGCGGAGTGCAAAGTGGGTGGAGCCTAGTGGGGCCATGTGCACTGAGGATGCCAGTGCCGGGGACTGCATGGCTGGGGACAGGTGAGTGTGAGTGTTAGTGTGTGTGTGTGTGTGTGTGTGTGTGGGTACATGCGAGTGCAGCAGGGGGCAGAGCCCAGCGGGGAAGTGTCGGCTCCCTGCACACGTAACCAGGATAAATATCGGGTTACTAAACAAAGCACTTTGCTTGGATACCCGATGTTTATCTTGGTTACCAGCTTACCGCAGGCTGCCAGCGATGGCTCCCTGCACACTGTAGCTGTAAAAAGTCCTGCTTTTACTGATAGAACCGTTCTCGAACGTAACTCGAACTGCCGAACTTTTACCAAAAAGCTCGAGTTCGAGTTCTAACTAGAACACCGCCCAAAATCACTCGAACCACAAACTGGAGAACCACGAACCACGAACCGCGCTCAACTCTAATAAAGACAGAGCAAGTCATAATATTAATACATTATTCGTAATCATTTTCTTAAATATAGAAAAAAAACTCATCCAAGATGTCCCATAGTATCATATGGAAGCAAATTTTCTTCAAAATTCGGCTCACTATAAGGTATTCATACCAATAGCAGGCACGATCAAACCCATCTTCATCATTTTACTCTTTCAACCATGTGTTTGGGGACGGGTTATAGTTCCAAGGTTCATGCTTATTCCTATTGGAATGGGGTTAAAAACCACCCCCACCAGTGTACAAAAACCAAATTGCCCACTGTCAATTACCATATAGGTCCCATGGCTATAGCAGATCACATGAACGCAGAGGCTAAACCTGCCCACACCATGTGATTTACCAAGCCACGCTCCAGGTTCCTGTATGTCATAGCGTATAGAATGATGCAGCCACCACATTGACAACATCGAAAGATACATGGGGCACTCACATTGGTACTGAACAGCGGCAAATAAAACCAATGGGCAAAAACGCCCTATCATAGCTGCGCACCATAATCACAGTGGTGGCATGGCATTCACATGACCACTGCATCAGCAGTGATGAGGTGGTCACAAGGTGGCCGCGTCATTAAGGAACACCAACCACATAAACACTAGTGGTGGGGTTATACCACCGCAATATTTAAGAATATTCTTGAATATACTGCCAGCAAAATAACGAGGTGTCTATGTGAAAAAAATCGTTTCATGTAGTTGATTATCTCAGGTCCACAAATGAAGAGTCAAATATTCATGCAAAGGTTCTTTATTATAGCAACAGAGCAACCAGTCTTGGATAAGACCAACATTTCGGCCTTGCGGCCTTTCTCAAGGTCTCTATACATGAAGAAAATAGAAATCAGTAAACAACATAATAGCTAAATATATGAGAAACAAGAAAATGAACAAACAATAATAATATTATTTTATGCATATAATGATCCTAATAAAATAAAGAATATACAGTAAACATGATACATCTCAATATCACATAAAAGTCACAGCTTTATTACAAGTAAAATATATCTTTGTACCATGTTAGCCAGTAGAGATAAAAAAATTGTTTAAAATAACTAAAGTCCTCAGTGGTTGATACCTTTTAATGGCTAACTGAATAGATGGTAATAATTGCAAGCTTTCGAGACTACTCAGGTCTCTTCATCAGGCATGGTATAACACAAAATCTGAAGAGTCACATATTTATACACAACAGGACTTAGAATAGTGCAGTAAAAAAAAAACAAAAAACAAGAAACAAGTTATATAAAACAGAACTATCTCTATGGCAGGGGGGCAAACTGTTGTGGCCATAAATTTTGCTGCAGTTCAGTGTGAAAGTTTTATTGTCCTCTGATAAGGGTCTGGTCCAGGGCTGTGACACGCTCGGATGACATGTCAGATGGCACAGAAAGGTTCTCCCAGGTCACCCCCTATCAGGCTGTCACCCCGGTCTCCCCCGGTCTCCTCTGGTCTCCCCCGGTCTCCCTTGTTACCTCCTGCAGCATCAGTCCCCCGTGCCCCTCCTTCTCCTTGTCTTCAGTGAAATGCTGCTCACATTCGAAGAGCGCCTGTCAGCCAGCTCTCTGCACACAGGGACACAGCTTGCTGCAGGTTCACACTGCTGTGCTCTGGACCCAGGGAGCGTGCTGGGTAGTGTGAGTGCCATATCACTGCACTCACACTCCTCACATAGAGAGCCTGCACTTCCAGAAAATGGTGGATACGTTCCCTGAGCGTATCCTCATTTGCTGGAACACAGAGTCATTGTGGGACTTTCAAAATTAATTACGACGGAACAGATTTTTATTTTTTTTTTCTAATAAATTGGTGAAAGAGGGAATTTGTTGGGGAGTGTTTTTTCAAATAATTTTTTTTTGTTGTTTTTTTTATTATTGACTGGGTTTTAATGTCAGGTATCTGATAGATGCCGTGACATCACTAACCCCAGGGCTTGATGCCAGGTGACATTACATATCTGGTATCAACCCCATTTATTACCCCATTTGTCACCGCACCAGCGCAACGGGATGAGCTGGAGAAAGCACCAGGATTGGCGCATGTAATGGATGCGCCACTTCTGGGGCAGCTGCGGCCTGCTATTTTTAGGCTGGGAAGGGCCAATAACTATGGACCTTCCCACCATGAGAATACCAGACCACAGCTGTCCACTTTAGCTTGGTTGGTGATCCAATTTGGGGGTACCCCATGTTTTTTGTTTTTATTATTTATTTGTAAATTATTATAAAAAAGAGCTTGGGGACCCTCCAAATTGGATCAGCAATCAAGGTGAAGCTGCTAGCTGTGGTTTGCAGGCTGCAGCCGTCTGCTTTACCCAAGCTGGCTATCAAAGATGGGGGGACGCCACGTTTTTATTTTTTTTTTAATTATTTATTTTGTGGCTAAATAGAAGTCTAGGCATCCTTTAGTGCCACATGAAAGTCACTAAAGGGTGCCAGCTTAGAATATGTAGGTGGATTGGTCATTATATATGTGTTTGACATCTGTCTGTCCATCCATCCATCCTAGTTTTTTAGGCTGCGTGACAGCGATTAGGGTTTCAATCGTTTTGGATGCTGAGTTTTCGCTGTGTCCATAACGCTGCATTGTACAGTAAAAGTGCAGTGGGAGGATTTTTAGAAATCTGCTCACGGTGCTTTTTTTCTCCATAGCATAAAATGACATTTGGTGCTGCAACATGTCAATTTATGCTGCGGAGACGAGAGTTCTCTGCGAAGAGAATAGAGCTAAAGTCAGCAGCAGCCCAAACCTGGACCGTGAACATCACTCACATCTCCACAGACTAAAGGGGGCTTTACACGGTAGCGATATCGCTAGCAATTTGTAGCGATAGCGAGCTTGTAAGTACCCGCCGCCGTCGCGCATGCGATTGTTTGTGATTGCTGCTGTAGCGAAAACTATCGCTACGGCAGCGTCACACGTACTTAACTGGTCGGCGTCGTCGCTGTGACTGCCGAACAATCCCTCGTTCAAGGGGGAGGGACGTTCAGCATCACAGCGACATCACCGCAACGTCACTAAGCGGCCGGCCAATCAAAGCGGAGGGGCGGAAATGAGCAGGACGTAACATCCCGCCCACCTCCTTCCTTCCGCATTGTGGCCGGCGGCAGGTAAGGAGACGTTACTCGCTCCTGCGGTGTCACACACAGCGATGTGTGCTGCCGCATGAGCGATAAACCACCTGGATAAACAACTCTTACCGATTATTGAGTTTGGGACGACCTCTCCATGGTGAACGATTTTCCCCATTTTTGAGGTCGCTGGTCAGTGTCACACGCTGCAATATCGTTAATGACGCCGGATGTGCGTCACTAACAACTTGACCCCGACGATAAAACATTAACGATATCGTAGCGTGTAAAGACCCCTTAAGTGTTGGCGGATCGTGGGCACATAGCCAAAAGTGAGACATTTCCTGCGAGAGCAACATTTTTGTGATGCCTCTGTGCGTTCAAAATACTCACTATACCCCTGAATAAAACCCTTGGGGGGCTAGTTTCCAAATTGGGGTCACTTCTGGAGGGTTTCTGCTATATAGGTACCCTAGGGGCCCTGAAAATGCAACATGATGCTCGCAATCTACAGTATTTCAGCTTTACCAAAATTCAAATGGTGCTCCGATCATTCCAAGCCCTCCTGTTTGTCCAAATAGAGGTTTTTGTCCACGTGTGGGGTATCCCTGTGCTCATAAGAAATTGGATAACAAACTGTGGGGTCCACTTTTTGGTATTTATTTTTGAAAAAGTGATAAATTTGATGCTAAAGCAAGATTTTGGTAGAAAAAAATGAAAATTTTCGATATGACAACGTAAGGTTATCAAAATCTGTGAAGTACCTGTGGGTTTAAAATGCTCACTTTACCACTGGATAAAATCCTTGTGGGGTCTAGTTTCCAGAATGGGGTCACTTGTGGGGGAGCTTTTATGTTTAGGCATCTCAGGAGCTCTCCAAACGCGACATGGCGCCCACTAATGATTCCAGCAAATTTTACAGTCTAATGGCGCTCCTTCCCATCCAAGCCTTGCCGTGCACCCAAACATTTGATTTCCAGCACATATGAGGTACTGGCATACTCAGGAGAAATTGCACAATACATTTTCGCTGCATTTTTTCCTGATACCCTTCTAAAAAAAAAGCTACTTGGTTGAAGTAACAATTTTGTGATAAAAATGTATTTGTTTATTTTCACAGCTCAACGTTATAAAATTCTGTGAAGCCTCCGGGGGTTCAATATTCTCACCAAACATCTAGATAAATTCCTTGAGGGGTCTAGTTTCCAAAATGCAGTCACTTGTGGGAGGTTTTTGCTGTTTAGGTACCTCAGGAGCCCTACAAATTCAACATGGTGCCCACAATCTTTTTCAGCCAAATTTGCTTTCCAAAATTCAAATATTGCTCCTTCTGTTCTGAGCCCTCCCATTTGTAAAAACAGAAGTTTCTGACCACATGTGGGGTATCAGCGTGCTCACAAGAAATCGGGTAACAAATTTTGAGTTCCATTATCTTGTGTTACTTCTTCAAAAAGAGAATAAATTGGCCAAGAGACAGATTTTTAGGTAAAATATATATATTTTTCATTCCTTATTGCTTTTGTTCTGGTGAGGCAAATGAAGGGTTAATAAACTTCTTGAATGTGGTTTTGAGTACTTTGAGGGGTGCAGTTTTTAGAATGGTGTCACTTTTGGGTATTTTCTGTCACTTCCGGGTCTCAAAGTCACTTCAAATGTGATGTGGTCCCTAATAAAATGGTTTTATAAATTTTGTTGAAAAAATGGGAAATTGCTGATGAACTTTGAACCCTTCTAACTTTCCAACCCCAAAAAACTTTGTTTCAGAAATTGCGCTGATATAAAGAGGACATGTGGGAAATGTTATTTATTAAAGGGAACCTGTCATCAGAAATTTCGCCCAAAAGCTAAAAGATTCCCCCTCTGCAGCTCCTGGGCTGCATTCTAGGAAGGTCCCTGTTATTATTGTGCCCCATGTGAGACCAAAATAAAGCCTTTATAAAGTTCTACCTTTTTGTATGCAGCTTCTGTAAATCCGTCATGGGGGCGGGCTCTCTGCCGTCCGTTATTCTGCCTCCTGGTCCTGTATGCCGCCCCCATCGCTCCTTTCCATATCTGATGCACCGCCCACTGCTCCAGCCATCCCCGCGCATGCCCAGTGCCAGTCTCACAGGACTGAGCAGTTTGACCGCTGGTGACGTGTGCGCAGGCAAGTGATTATGGACGGGACTGTGACTGTTATCAGCAAGTACCCGCCCATAATCTCTTGAGCGCGCAAACCTCTCCAGCATTCACACTGAGCTCAGTGTAGATGCTAGACTGTATGGGCTGCTTCCAGGGATGACGTCCCTTTGTCATGTGATAGTATTTCGAACACGCCCCTATCACATGACAAAGGGACGTCATCCCTGGAAGCAGCCCATACAGTCTAGCATCTACACTGAGCTCAGTGTGAATGCTGGAGAGGTTTGCGCGCTCACGAGATTATGGCCGGGTACTTGCTGATAACAGTCACAGTCCCGTCCATAATCACTTGCCTGCGCACACGTCACCAGCGGTCACACTGCTCAGTCCTGTGAGACTGGCACTGGGCATGCGCGGGGATGGCTGGAGCAGTGGGCGGTGCATCAGATATGGAAAGGAGCGATGGGGGCGGCATACAGGACCAGGAGGCAGAATAACGGACGGCAGAGAGCCCGCCCCCGTGACGGATTTACAGAAGCTGCATACAAAAAGGTAGAACTTTATAAAGGCTTTATTTTGGTCTCACATGGGGCACAATAATAACAGGGACCTTCCTAGAATGCAGCCCAGGAGCTGCAGAGGGGGAATCTTTTAGCTTTTGGGCGAAATTTCTGATGACAGGTTCCCTTTAACTATTTTGTGTGACATAACTCTCTGGTTTAAGGGCATAAAAATTAGAAGTTTGAAAATCGCAAAATTTTTAAAATTTTTCATCAAATTTCCGATTTTTTTCCCAAATAAAAGCAAAAAATATCAATCTAAATTTATAACTATTATAAAGTACAATATGTCATGAAAAAACAATTTCAGAATCACCAGGATCCGTTGAAGCGTTCCAGAGTTATAACCTCATAAAGGGACACTGGTCAGAATTGCAAAAAATGGCCTGGGCATTAAGTACAAAACTGGCTTCGTCCTTAAGGGGTTGAAGCTGTTTCAGCCTGATTTATATATGGTGGCATTTGGGGATGCATTTGTGTATTGCAGTTGGTTCTTCCATTTTTGTGAGGAGACTTGGCTGCGATACATAGATAACATCTTCACCATCTGGACTGGAAATGAGGTACAACTAAAGAGCTTACTTGAGGAGCTTAACTCCAGGTACAGGACTTATTCAAATTGTCTCTCCAGTAAAGGAGACAAACTCTAGCACAGCGCCACCTATTGGAAGTAGCGATCCTAAAAGTCACAAGTGGATTTTCCACAATCCTTTGCAATATGACTCAGGATATATAAGCCAGATCAGAATCCCAATTTGCAGACACGGTGTTTCGGGGTGCTTGCCCCTCATCAGTGCAAAGTATGGGGGTGTCTGATCTGGCTCATGAGAAAGCTATGTGGGGACCACGGGGGAACACTATTCTCCTTAAGGAGACTTTGCAAGCCAGTCTGGCTGCCAGGTAAGGGGACTTATAGCTGCAATGCCCCTCTGGGAAATATTCAAATTGTCTCTCCAGTAAAGGAGACAAACTCTAGCACAGCGCCACCTATTGGAAGTAGCGATCCTAAAAGTCACAAGTGGATTTTCCACAATCCTTTGCAATATGACTCAGGATATATAAGCCAGATCAGAATCCCAATTTGCAGACACGGTGTTTCGGGGTGCTTGCCCCTCGTCAGTGGAAAGTATGGGGGTGTCTGATCTGGCTCATGAGAAAGCTATGTGGGGACCACGGGGGAACACTATTCTCCTTAAGGAGACTTTGCAAGCCAGTCTGGCTGCCAGGTAAGGGGACTTATAGCTGCAATGCCCCTCTGGGAAATATTCAAATTGTCTCTCCAGTAAAGGAGACAAACTCTAGCACAGCGCCACCTATTGGAAGTAGCGATCCTAAAAGTCACAAGTGGATTTTCCACAATCCTTTGCAATATGACTCAGGATATATAAGCCAGATCAGAATCCCAATTTGCAGACACGGTGTTTCGGGGTGCTTGCCCCTCGTCAGTGCAAAGTATGGGGGTGTCTGATCTGGCTCATGAGAAAGCTATGTGGGGACCACGGGGGAACACTATTCTCCTTAAGGAGACTTTGCAAGCCAGTCTGGCTGCCAGGTAAGGGGACTTATAGCTGCAATGCCCCTCTGGGAAATATTCAAATTGTCTCTCCAGTAAAGGAGACAAACTCTAGCACAGCGCCACCTATTGGAAGTAGCGATCCTAAAAGTCACAAGTGGATTTTCCACAATCCTTTGCAATATGACTCAGGATATATAAGCCAGATCAGAATCCCAATTTGCAGACACGGTGTTTCGGGGTGCTTGCCCCTCGTCAGTGCAAAGTATGGGGGTGTCTGATCTGGCTCATGAGAAAGCTATGTGGGGACCACGGGGGAACACTATTCTCCTTAAGGAGACTTTGCAAGCCAGTCTGGCTGCCAGGTAAGGGGACTTATAGCTGCAATGCCCCTCTGGGAAATATTCAAATTGTCTCTCCAGTAAAGGAGACAAACTCTAGCACAGCGCCACCTATTGGAAGTAGCGATCCTAAAAGTCACAAGTGGATTTTCCACAATCCTTTGCAATATGACTCAGGATATATAAGCCAGATCAGAATCCCAATTTGCAGACACGGTGTTTCGGGGTGCTTGCCCCTCGTCAGATCGCTACTTCCAATAGGTGGCGCTGTGCTAGAGTTTGTCTCCTTTACTGGAGAGACAATTTGAATATTTCCCAGAGGGGCATTGCAGCTATAAGTCCCCTTACCTGGCAGCCAGACTGGCTTGCAAAGTCTCCTTAAGGAGAATAGTGTTCCCCCGTGGTCCCCACATAGCTTTCTCATGAGCCAGATCAGACACCCCCATACTTTGCACTGACGAGGGGCAAGCACCCCGAAACACCGTGTCTGCAAATTGGGATTCTGATCTGGCTTATATATCCTGAGTCATATTGCAAAGGATTGTGGAAAATCCACTTGTGACTTTTAGGATCGCTACTTCCAATAGGTGGCGCTGTGCTAGAGTTTGTCTCCTTTACTGGAGAGACAATTTGAATATTTCCCAGAGGGGCATTGCAGCTATAAGTCCCCTTACCTGGCAGCCAGACTGGCTTGCAAAGTCTCCTTAAGGAGAATAGTGTTCCCCCGTGGTCCCCACATAGCTTTCTCATGAGCCAGATCAGACACCCCCATACTTTGCACTGACGAGGGGCAAGCACCCCGAAACACCGTGTCTGCAAATTGGGATTCTGATCTGGCTTATATATCCTGAGTCATATTGCAAAGGATTGTGGAAAATCCACTTGTGACTTTTAGGATCGCTACTTCCAATAGGTGGCGCTGTGCTAGAGTTTGTCTCCTTTACTGGAGAGACAATTTGAATATTTCCCAGAGGGGCATTGCAGCTATAAGTCCCCTTACCTGGCAGCCAGACTGGCTTGCAAAGTCTCCTTAAGGAGAATAGTGTTCCCCCGTGGTCCCCACATAGCTTTCTCATGAGCCAGATCAGACACCCCCATACTTTGCACTGACGAGGGGCAAGCACCCCGAAACACCGTGTCTGCAAATTGGGATTCTGATCTGGCTTATATATCCTGAGTCATATTGCAAAGGATTGTGGAAAATCCACTTGTGACTTTTAGGATCGCTACTTCCAATAGGTGGCGCTGTGCTAGAGTTTGTCTCCTTTACTGGAGAGACAATTTGAATATTTCCCAGAGGGGCATTGCAGCTATAAGTCCCCTTACCTGGCAGCCAGACTGGCTTGCAAAGTCTCCTTAAGGAGAATAGTGTTCCCCCGTGGTCCCCACATAGCTTTCTCATGAGCCAGATCAGACACCCCCATACTTTGCACTGACGAGGGGCAAGCACCCCGAAACACCGTGTCTGCAAATTGGGATTCTGATCTGGCTTATATATCCTGAGTCATATTGCAAAGGATTGTGGAAAATCCACTTGTGACTTTTAGGATCGCTACTTCCAATAGGTGGCGCTGTGCTAGAGTTTGTCTCCTTTACTGGAGAGACAATTTGAATATTTCCCAGAGGGGCATTGCAGCTATAAGTCCCCTTACCTGGCAGCCAGACTGGCTTGCAAAGTCTCCTTAAGGAGAATAGTGTTCCCCCGTGGTCCCCACATAGCTTTCTCATGAGCCAGATCAGACACCCCCATACTTTGCACTGACGAGGGGCAAGCACCCCGAAACACCGTGTCTGCAAATTGGGATTCTGATCTGGCTTATATATCCTGAGTCATATTGCAAAGGATTGTGGAAAATCCACTTGTGACTTTTAGGATCGCTACTTCCAATAGGTGGCGCTGTGCTAGAGTTTGTCTCCTTTACTGGAGAGACAATTTGAATATTTCCCAGAGGGGCATTGCAGCTATAAGTCCCCTTACCTGGCAGCCAGACTGGCTTGCAAAGTCTCCTTAAGGAGAATAGTGTTCCCCCGTGGTCCCCACATAGCTTTCTCATGAGCCAGATCAGACACCCCCATACTTTGCACTGACGAGGGGCAAGCACCCCGAAACACCGTGTCTGCAAATTGGGATTCTGATCTGGCTTATATATCCTGAGTCATATTGCAAAGGATTGTGGAAAATCCACTTGTGACTTTTAGGATCGCTACTTCCAATAGGTGGCGCTGTGCTAGAGTTTGTCTCCTTTACTGGAGAGACAATTTGAATATTTCCCAGAGGGGCATTGCAGCTATAAGTCCCCTTACCTGGCAGCCAGACTGGCTTGCAAAGTCTCCTTAAGGAGAATAGTGTTCCCCCGTGGTCCCCACATAGCTTTCTCATGAGCCAGATCAGACACCCCCATACTTTGCACTGACGAGGGGCAAGCACCCCGAAACACCGTGTCTGCAAATTGGGATTCTGATCTGGCTTATATATCCTGAGTCATATTGCAAAGGATTGTGGAAAATCCACTTGTGACTTTTAGGATCGCTACTTCCAATAGGTGGCGCTGTGCTAGAGTTTGTCTCCTTTACTGGAGAGACAATTTGAATATTTCCCAGAGGGGCATTGCAGCTATAAGTCCCCTTACCTGGCAGCCAGACTGGCTTGCAAAGTCTCCTTAAGGAGAATAGTGTTCCCCCGTGGTCCCCACATAGCTTTCTCATGAGCCAGATCAGACACCCCCATACTTTGCACTGACGAGGGGCAAGCACCCCGAAACACCGTGTCTGCAAATTGGGATTCTGATCTGGCTTATATATCCTGAGTCATATTGCAAAGGATTGTGGAAAATCCACTTGTGACTTTTAGGATCGCTACTTCCAATAGGTGGCGCTGTGCTAGAGTTTGTCTCCTTTACTGGAGAGACAATTTGAATATTTCCCAGAGGGGCATTGCAGCTATAAGTCCCCTTACCTGGCAGCCAGACTGGCTTGCAAAGTCTCCTTAAGGAGAATAGTGTTCCCCCGTGGTCCCCACATAGCTTTCTCATGAGCCAGATCAGACACCCCCATACTTTGCACTGACGAGGGGCAAGCACCCCGAAACACCGTGTCTGCAAATTGGGATTCTGATCTGGCTTATATATCCTGAGTCATATTGCAAAGGATTGTGGAAAATCCACTTGTGACTTTTAGGATCGCTACTTCCAATAGGTGGCGCTGTGCTAGAGTTTGTCTCCTTTACTGGAGAGACAATTTGAATATTTCCCAGAGGGGCATTGCAGCTATAAGTCCCCTTACCTGGCAGCCAGACTGGCTTGCAAAGTCTCCTTAAGGAGAATAGTGTTCCCCCGTGGTCCCCACATAGCTTTCTCATGAGCCAGATCAGACACCCCCATACTTTGCACTGACCAGGGGCAAGCACCCCGAAACACCGTGTCTGCAAATTGGGATTCTGATCTGGCTTATATATCCTGAGTCATATTGCAAAGGATTGTAGAAAATCCACTTGTGACTTTTAGGATCGCTACTTCCAATAGGTGGCGCTGTGCTAGAGTTTGTCTCCTTTACTGGAGAGACAATTTGAATATTTCCCAGAGGGGCATTGCAGCTATAAGTCCCCTTACCTGGCAGCCAGACTGGCTTGCAAAGTCTCCTTAAGGAGAATAGTGTTCCCCCGTGGTCCCCACATAGCTTTCTCATGAGCCAGATCAGACACCCCCATACTTTGCACTGACGAGGGGCAAGCACCCCGAAACACCGTGTCTGCAAATTGGGATTCTGATCTGGCTTATATATCCTGAGTCATATTGCAAAGGATTGTGGAAAATCCACTTGTGACTTTTAGGATCGCTACTTCCAATAGGTGGCGCTGTGCTAGAGTTTGTCTCCTTTACTGGAGAGACAATTTGAATATTTCCCAGAGGGGCATTGCAGCTATAAGTCCCCTTACATGGCAGCCAGACTGGCTTGCAAAGTCTCCTTAAGGAGAATAGTGTTCCCCCGTGGTCCCCACATAGCTTTCTCATGAGCCAGATCAGACACCCCCATACTTTGCACTGACGAGGGGCAAGCACCCCGAAACACCGTGTCTGCAAATTGGGATTCTGATCTGGCTTATATATCCTGAGTCATATTGCAAAGGATTGTGGAAAATCCACTTGTGACTTTTAGGATCGCTACTTCCAATAGGTGGCGCTGTGCTAGAGTTTGTCTCCTTTACTGGAGAGACAATTTGAATATTTCCCAGAGGGGCATTGCAGCTATAAGTCCCCTTACCTGGCAGCCAGACTGGCTTGCAAAGTCTCCTTAAGGAGAATAGTGTTCCCCCGTGGTCCCCACATAGCTTTCTCATGAGCCAGATCAGACACCCCCATACTTTGCACTGACGAGGGGCAAGCACCCCGAAACACCGTGTCTGCAAATTGGGATTCTGATCTGGCTTATATATCCTGAGTCATATTGCAAAGGATTGTGGAAAATCCACTTGTGACTTTTAGGATCGCTACTTCCAATAGGTGGCGCTGTGCTAGAGTTTGTCTCCTTTACTGGAGAGACAATTTGAATATTTCCCAGAGGGGGATTGCAGCTATAAGTCCCCTTACCTGGCAGCCAGACTGGCTTGCAAAGTCTCCTTAAGGAGAATAGTGTTCCCCCGTGGTCCCCACATAGCTTTCTCATGAGCCAGATCAGACACCCCCATACTTTGCACTGACGAGGGGCAAGCACCCCGAAACACCGTGTCTGCAAATTGGGATTCTGATCTGGCTTATATATCCTGAGTCATATTGCAAAGGATTGTGGAAAATCCACTTGTGACTTTTAGGATCGCTACTTCCAATAGGTGGCGCTGTGCTAGAGTTTGTCTCCTTTACTGGAGAGACAATTTGAATATTTCCCAGAGGGGCATTGCAGCTATAAGTCCCCTTACCTGGCAGCCAGACTGGCTTGCAAAGTCTCCTTAAGGAGAATAGTGTTCCCCCGTGGTCCCCACATAGCTTTCTCATGAGCCAGATCAGACACCCCCATACTTTGCACTGACGAGGGGCAAGCACCCCGAAACACCGTGTCTGCAAATTGGGATTCTGATCTGGCTTATATATCCTGAGTCATATTGCAAAGGATGGTGGAAAATCCACTTGTGACTTTTAGGATCGCTACTTCCAGTAGGTGGCGCTGTGCTAGTTTGTCTCCTTTACTGGAGAGACAATTTGAATATTTCCCAGAGGGGCATTGCAGCTATAAGTCCCCTTACCTGGCAGCCAGACTGGCTTGCAAAGTCTCCTTAAGGAGAATAGTGTTCCCCCGTGGTCCCCACATAGCTTTCTCATGAGCCAGATCAGACACCCCCATACTTTGCACTGACGAGGGGCAAGCACCCCGAAACACCGTGTCTGCAAATTGGGATTCTGATCTGGCTTATATATCCTGAGTCATATTGCAAAGGATTGTGGAAAATCCACTTGTGACTTTTAGGATCGCTACTTCCAATAGGTGGCGCTGTGCTAGAGTTTGTCTCCTTTACTGGAGAGACAATTTGAATATTTCCCAGAGGGGCATTGCAGCTATAAGTCCCCTTACCTGGCAGCCAGACTGGCTTGCAAAGTCTCCTTAAGGAGAATAGTGTTCCCCCGTGGTCCCCACATAGCTTTCTCATGAGCCAGATCAGACACCCCCATACTTTGCACTGACGAGGGGCAAGCACCCCGAAACACCGTGTCTGCAAATTGGGATTCTGATCTGGCTTATATATCCTGAGTCATATTGCAAAGGATTGTGGAAAATCCACTTGTGACTTTTAGGATCGCTACTTCCAATAGGTGGCGCTGTGCTAGAGTTTGTCTCCTTTACTGGAGAGACAATTTGAATATTTCCCAGAGGGGCATTGCAGCTATAAGTCCCCTTACCTGGCAGCCAGACTGGCTTGCAAAGTCTCCTTAAGGAGAATAGTGTTCCCCCGTGGTCCCCACATAGCTTTCTCATGAGCCAGATCAGACACCCCCATACTTTGCACTGACGAGGGGCAAGCACCCCGAAACACCGTGTCTGCAAATTGGGATTCTGATCTGGCTTATATATCCTGAGTCATATTGCAAAGGATTGTGGAAAATCCACTTGTGACTTTTAGGATCGCTACTTCCAATAGGTGGCGCTGTGCTAGAGTTTGTCTCCTTTACTGGAGAGACAATTTGAATATTTCCCAGAGGGGCATTGCAGCTATAAGTCCCCTTACCTGGCAGCCAGACTGGCTTGCAAAGTCTCCTTAAGGAGAATAGTGTTCCCCCGTGGTCCCCACATAGCTTTCTCATGAGCCAGATCAGACACCCCCATACTTTGCACTGACGAGGGGCAAGCACCCCGAAACACCGTGTCTGCAAATTGGGATTCTGATCTGGCTTATATATCCTGAGTCATATTGCAAAGGATTGTGGAAAATCCACTTGTGACTTTTAGGATCGCTACTTCCAATAGGTGGCGCTGTGCTAGAGTTTGTCTCCTTTACTGGAGAGACAATTTGAATATTTCCCAGAGGGGCATTGCAGCTATAAGTCCCCTTACCTGGCAGCCAGACTGGCTTGCAAAGTCTCCTTAAGGAGAATAGTGTTCCCCCGTGGTCCCCACATAGCTTTCTCATGAGCCAGATCAGACACCCCCATACTTTGCACTGACGAGGGGCAAGCACCCCGAAACACCGTGTCTGCAAATTGGGATTCTGATCTGGCTTATATATCCTGAGTCATATTGCAAAGGATTGTGGAAAATCCACTTGTGACTTTTAGGATCGCTACTTCCAATAGGTGGCGCTGTGCTAGAGTTTGTCTCCTTTACTGGAGAGACAATTTGAATATTTCCCAGAGGGGCATTGCAGCTATAAGTCCCCTTACCTGGCAGCCAGACTGGCTTGCAAAGTCTCCTTAAGGAGAATAGTGTTCCCCCGTGGTCCCCACATAGCTTTCTCATGAGCCAGATCAGACACCCCCATACTTTGCACTGACGAGGGGCAAGCACCCCGAAACACCGTGTCTGCAAATTGGGATTCTGATCTGGCTTATATATCCTGAGTCATATTGCAAAGGATTGTGGAAAATCCACTTGTGACTTTTAGGATCGCTACTTCCAATAGGTGGCGCTGTGCTAGAGTTTGTCTCCTTTACTGGAGAGACAATTTGAATATTTCCCAGAGGTGCATTGCAGCTATAAGTCCCCTTACCTGGCAGCCAGACTGGCTTGCAAAGTCTCCTTAAGGAGAATAGTGTTCCCCCGTGGTCCCCACATAGCTTTCTCATGAGCCAGATCAGACACCCCCATACTTTGCACTGACGAGGGGCAAGCACCCCGAAACACCGTGTCTGCAAATTGGGATTCTGATCTGGCTTATATATCCTGAGTCATATTGCAAAGGATTGTGGAAAATCCACTTGTGACTTTTAGGATCGCTACTTCCAATAGGTGGCGCTGTGCTAGAGTTTGTCTCCTTTACTGGAGAGACAATTTGAATATTTCCCAGAGGGGCATTGCAGCTATAAGTCCCCTTACCTGGCAGCCAGACTGGCTTGCAAAGTCTCCTTAAGGAGAATAGTGTTCCCCCGTGGTCCCCACATAGCTTTCTCATGAGCCAGATCAGACACCCCCATACTTTGCACTGACGAGGGGCAAGCACCCCGAAACACCGTGTCTGCAAATTGGGATTCTGATCTGGCTTATATATCCTGAGTCATATTGCAAAGGATTGTGGAAAATCCACTTGTGACTTTTAGGATCGCTACTTCCAATAGGTGGCGCTGTGCTAGAGTTTGTCTCCTTTACTGGAGAGACAATTTGAATATTTCCCAGAGGGGCATTGCAGCTATAAGTCCCCTTACCTGGCAGCCAGACTGGCTTGCAAAGTCTCCTTAAGGAGAATAGTGTTCCCCCGTGGTCCCCACATAGCTTTCTCATGAGCCAGATCAGACACCCCCATACTTTGCACTGACGAGGGGCAAGCACCCCGAAACACCGTGTCTGCAAATTGGGATTCTGATCTGGCTTATATATCCTGAGTCATATTGCAAAGGATTGTGGAAAATCCACTTGTGACTTTTAGGATCGCTACTTCCAATAGGTGGCGCTGTGCTAGAGTTTGTCTCCTTTACTGGAGAGACAATTTGAATATTTCCCAGAGGGGCATTGCAGCTATAAGTCCCCTTACCTGGCAGCCAGACTGGCTTGCAAAGTCTCCTTAAGGAGAATAGTGTTCCCCCGTGGTCCCCACATAGCTTTCTCATGAGCCAGATCAGACACCCCCATACTTTGCACTGACGAGGGGCAAGCACCCCGAAACACCGTGTCTGCAAATTGGGATTCTGATCTGGCTTATATATCCTGAGTCATATTGCAAAGGATTGTGGAAAATCCACTTGTGACTTTTAGGATCGCTACTTCCAATAGGTGGCGCTGTGCTAGAGTTTGTCTCCTTTACTGGAGAGACAATTTGAATATTTCCCAGAGGGGCATTGCAGCTATAAGTCCCCTTACCTGGCAGCCAGACTGGCTTGCAAAGTCTCCTTAAGGAGAATAGTGTTCCCCCGTGGTCCCCACATAGCTTTCTCATGAGCCAGATCAGACACCCCCATACTTTGCACTGACGAGGGGCAAGCACCCCGAAACACCGTGTCTGCAAATTGGGATTCTGATCTGGCTTATATATCCTGAGTCATATTGCAAAGGATTGTAGAAAATCCACTTGTGACTTTTAGGATCGCTACTTCCAATAGGTGGCGCTGTGCTAGAGTTTGTCTCCTTTACTGGAGAGACAATTTGAATATTTCCCAGAGGGGCATTGCAGCTATAAGTCCCCTTACCTGGCAGCCAGACTGGCTTGCAAAGTCTCCTTAAGGAGAATAGTGTTCCCCCGTGGTCCCCACATAGCTTTCTCATGAGCCAGATCAGACACCCCCATACTTTGCACTGACGAGGGGCAAGCACCCCGAAACACCGTGTCTGCAAATTGGGATTCTGATCTGGCTTATATATCCTGAGTCATATTGCAAAGGATTGTGGAAAATCCACTTGTGACTTTTAGGATCGCTACTTCCAATAGGTGGCGCTGTGCTAGAGTTTGTCTCCTTACTGGAGAGACAATTTGAATATTTCCCAGAGGGGCATTGCAGCTATAAGTCCCCTTACCTGGCAGCCAGACTGGCTTGCAAAGTCTCCTTAAGGAGAATAGTGTTCCCCCGTGGTCCCCACATAGCTTTCTCATGAGCCAGATCAGACACCCCATACTTTGCACTGACGAGGGGCAAGCACCCCGAAACACCGTGTCTGCAAATTGGGATTCTGATCTGGCTTATATATCCTGAGTCATATTGCAAAGGATTGTGGAAAATCCACTTGTGACTTTTAGGATCGCTACTTCCAATAGGTGGCGCTGTGCTAGAGTTTGTCTCCTTTACTGGAGAGGACAATTTGAATATTTCCCAGAGGGGCATTGCAGCTATAAGTCCCCTTACCTGGCAGCCAGACTGGCTTGCAAAGTCTCCTTAAGGAGAATAGTGTTCCCCCCGTGGTCCCCACATAGCTTTCTCATGAGCCAGATCAGACACCCCCATACTTTGCACTGACGAGGGGCAAGCACCCCGAAACACCGTGTCTGCAAATTGGGATTCTGATCTGGCTTATATATCCTGAGTCATATTGCAAAGGATTGTGGAAAATCCACTTGTGGACATTTTAGGATCGCTACTTCCAATAGGTGGCGCTGTGCTAGAGTTTGTCTCCTTTACTGGAGAGACAATTTGAATATTTCCCAGAGGGGCATTGCAGCTATAAGTCCCTTACCTGGCAGCCAGACTGGCTTGCAAAGTCTCCTTAAGGAGAATAGTGTTCCCCCGTGGTCCCCACATAGCTTTCTCATGAGCCAGATCAGACACCCCCCATACTTTGCACTGACGAGGGGCAAGCACCCCGAAACACCGTGTCTGCAAATTGGGATTCTGATCTGGCTTATATATCCTGAGTCATATTGCAAAGGATTGTGGAAAATCCACTTGTGACTTTTAGGATCGCTACTTCCAATAGGTTGCGCTGTGCTAGAGTTTGTCTCCTTTACTGGAGAGACAATTTGAATATTTCCCAGAGGGGCATTGCAGCTATAAGTCCCCCTTACCTGGCAGCCAGACTGGCTTGCAAAGTCTCCTTAAGGAGAATAGTGTTCCCCCCGTGTCCCCACATAGCTTTCTCATGAGCCAGATCAGACACCCCCATACTTTGCACTGACGAGGGGCAAGCACCCCGAAACACCGTGTCTGCAAATTGGGATTCTGATCTGGCTTATATATCCTGAGTCATATTGCAAAGGATGGTGGAAAATCCACTTGTGACTTTTAGGATCGCTACTTCCAATAGGTGGCGCTGTGCTAGAGTTTGTCTCCTTTACTGGAGAGACAATTTTGAATATTTCCCAGAGGGGCATTGCAGCTATAAGTCCCCTTACCTGGCAGCCAGACTGGCTTGCAAAGTCTCCTTAAGGAGAATAGTGTTCCCCCCGTGGTCCCCACATAGCTTTCTCATGAGCCAGATCAGACACCCCCATACTTTGCACTGACGAGGGGCAAGCACCCCGAAACACCGTGTCTGCAAATTGGGATTCTGATCTGGCTTATATATCCTGAGTCATATTGCAAAGGATTGTGGAAAATCCACTTGTGACTTTTAGGATCGCTACTTCCAATAGGTGGCGCTGTGCTAGAGTTTGTCTCCTTTACTGGAGAGACAATTTGAATATTTCCCAGAGGGGCATTGCAGCTATAAGTCCCCTTACCTGCAGCCAGACTGGCTTGCAAAGTCTCCTTAAGGAGAATAGTGTTCCCCCGTGGTCCCCACATAGCTTTCTCATGAGCCAGATCAGACACCCCCATACTTTGCACTGACGAGGGGGCAAGCACCCCGAAACACCGTGTCTGCAAATTGGGATTCTGATCTGGCTTATATATCCTGAGTCATATTGCAAAGGATTGTGGAAAATCCACTTGTGACTTTTAGGATCGCTACTTCCAATAGGTGGCGCTGTGCTAGAGTTTGTCTCCTTTACTGGAGAGACAATTTGAATATTTCCCAGAGGGGCATTGCAGCTATAAGTCCCCTTACCTGGCAGCCAGACTGGCTTGCAAAGTCTCCTTAAGGAGAATAGTGTTCCCCCGTGGTCCCCACATAGCTTTCTCATGAGCCAGATCAGACACCCCCCATACTTTGCACTGACGAGGGGCAAGCACCCCGAAACACCGTGTCTGCAAATTGGGATTCTGATCTGGCTTATATATCCTGAGTCATATTGCAAAGGATTGTGGAAAATCCACTTGTGACTTTTAGGATCGCTACTTCCAATAGGTGGCGCTGTGCTAGAGTTTGTCTCCTTTACTGGAGAGACAATTTGAATATTTCCCAGAGGGGCATTGCAGCTATAAGTCCCCTTACCTGGCAGCCAGACTGGCTTGCAAAGTCTCCTTAAGGAGAATAGTGTTCCCCCCGTGGTCCCCACATAGCTTTCTCATGAGCCAGATCAGACACCCCCATACTTTGCACTGACGAGGGGCAAGCACCCCGAAACACCGTGTCTGCAAATTGGGATTCTGATCTGGCTTATATATCCTGAGTCATATTGCAAAGGATTGTGGAAAATCCACTTGTGACTTTTAGGATCGCTACTTCCAATAGGTGGCGCTGTGCTAGAGTTTGTCTCCTTTACTGGAGAGACAATTTGAATATTTCCCAGAGGGGCATTGCAGCTATAAGTCCCCTTACCTGGCAGCCAGACTGGCTTGCAAAGTCTCCTTAAGGAGAATAGTGTTCCCCCCGTGGTCCCCACATAGCTTTCTCATGAGCCAGATCAGACACCCCCATACTTTGCACTGACGAGGGGCAAGCACCCCGAAACACCGTGTCTGCAAATTGGGATTCTGATCTGGCTTATATATCCTGAGTCATATTGCAAAGGATTGTGGAAAATCCACTTGTGACTTTAGGATCGCTACTTCCAATAGGTGGCGCTGTGCTAGAGTTTGTCTCCTTTACTGGAGAGACAATTTGAATATTTCCCAGAGGGGCATTGCAGCTATAAGTCCCCTTACCTGGCAGCCAGACTGGCTTGCAAAGTCTCCTTAAGGAGAATAGTGTTCCCCCGTGGTCCCCACATAGCTTTCTCATGAGCCAGATCAGACACCCCCATACTTTGCACTGACGAGGGGCAAGCACCCCGAAACACCGTGTCTGCAAATTGGGATTCTGATCTGGCTTATATATCCTGAGTCATATTGCAAAGGATTGTGGAAAATCCACTTGTGACTTTTAGGATCGCTACTTCCAAGTAGGTGGCGCTGTGCTAGAGTTTGTCTCCTTTACTGGAGAGACAATTTGAATATTTCCCAGAGGGGCATTGCAGCTATAAGTCCCCTTACCTGGCAGCCAGACTGGCTTGCAAAGTCTCCTTAAGGAGAATAGTGTTCCCCCGTGGTCCCCACATAGCTTTCTCATGAGCCAGATCAGACACCCCCCATACTTTGCACTGACGAGGGGCAAGCACCCCGAAACACCGTGTCTGCAAATTGGGATTCTGATCTGGCTTATGTCATATTGCAAAGGATTGTGGAAAATCCACTTGTGACTTTTAGGATCGCTACTTCCAATAGGTGGCGCTGTGCTAGAGTTTGTCTCCTTTACTGGAGAGACAATTTGAATATTTCCCAGAGGGGCATTGCAGCTATAAGTCCCCTTACCTGGCAGCCAGACTGGCTTGCAAAGTCTCCTTAAGGAGAATAGTGTTCCCCCGTGGTCCCCACATAGCTTTCTCATGAGCCAGATCAGACACCCCCATACTTTGCACTGACGAGGGGCAAGCACCCCGAAACACCGTGTCTGCAAATTGGGATTCTGATCTGGCTTATATATCCTGAGTCATATTGCAAAGGATTGTGGAAAATCCACTTGTGACTTTTAGGATCGCTACTTCCAATAGGTGGCGCTGTGCTAGAGTTTGTCTCCTTTACTGGAGAGACAATTTGAATATTTCCCAGAGGGGCATTGCAGCTATAAGTCCCCTTACCTGGCAGCCAGACTGGCTTGCAAAGTCTCCTTAAGGAGAATAGTGTTCCCCCGTGGTCCCCACATAGCTTTCTCATGAGCCAGATCAGACACCCCCATACTTTGCACTGACGAGGGGCAAGCACCCCGAAACACCGTGTCTGCAAATTGGGATTCTGATCTGGCTTATATATCCTGAGTCATATTGCAAAGGATTGTGGAAAATCCACTTGTGACTTTTAGGATCGCTACTTCCAATAGGTGGCGCTGTGCTAGAGTTTGTCTCCTTTACTGGAGAGACAATTTGAATATTTCCCAGAGGGGCATTGCAGCTATAAGTCCCCTTACCTGGCAGCCAGACTGGCTTGCAAAGTCTCCTTAAGGAGAATAGTGTTCCCCCGTGGTCCCCACATAGCTTTCTCATGAGCCAGATCAGACACCCCCATACTTTGCACTGACGAGGGGCAAGCACCCCGAAACACCGTGTCTGCAAATTGGGATTCTGATCTGGCTTATATATCCTGAGTCATATTGCAAAGGATTGTGGAAAATCCACTTGTGACTTTTAGGATCGCTACTTCCAATAGGTGGCGCTGTGCTAGAGTTTGTCTCCTTTACTGGAGAGACAATTTGAATATTTCCCAGAGGGGCATTGCAGCTATAAGTCCCCTTACCTGGCAGCCAGACTGGCTTGCAAAGTCTCCTTAAGGAGAATAGTGTTCCCCCGTGGTCCCCACATAGCTTTCTCATGAGCCAGATCAGACACCCCCATACTTTGCACTGACGAGGGGCAAGCACCCCGAAACACCGTGTCTGCAAATTGGGATTCTGATCTGGCTTATATATCCTGAGTCATATTGCAAAGGATTGTGGAAAATCCACTTGTGACTTTTAGGATCGCTACTTCCAATAGGTGGCGCTGTGCTAGAGTTTGTCTCCTTTACTGGAGAGACAATTTGAATATTTCCCAGAGGGGCATTGCAGCTATAAGTCCCCTTACTCGGTACAGGACTTAGAAATTCACAATGGTTGCTTCACCATTGTAACTTAGATTCCTTGATACAATAGTACAGATTAAAGATGGTCGCTTGGTCATGGACCTATATACCAAAGATACAGATAGAAATTCACTCCTGAGATATAACAGCTTTCTCCCACTCTCCATGATTAAATCACTTCCATCTAACCAGTTCAAAAGAGTCGAGAGAATTGTTAGGGGCAAGAGACAGGGTTAGAGTATACCAGGCTGATGTTTTGAGACAGGCAACTAGAGATGAGCGAACTGGTCCCGGTTCAGCTCGAGGCCGGTTCGCCGAACGGGGGTCCCGTTCGAGTTCGGTTCGTCGAACGTTCGACGAACCGAACTCAAACGTATAGGCTAGAATGGGAGGCAATCACAAACATATAAAAATGCATGATAAATGTACACAAACAGTTAATAAACATTGCCATAAGACTTACTGGTCCTCGCGATCCCTTCTGCACTCTGTCTCCTGCCGCTATTCCATCCGATGATCGCTGAATCCTCCCGGTGACCTGCACTGCCAGCAGAGATGCAGGACCTATCGTGACGTCAAAATAGCCATGTGACCAGTCACGTGGCTATTATCTCATTGGCTACAGACTGGTCACATGACTATGACACGTCATGTAGGACCTGCGAGTGCATCTCTCCGGTACACGGTGCACATATGTGTATCGCCGTGTACCGGCGACATGCTCTAGCACACGGTCGACTCCCCGTTCTTTTAGGGACCGGCTGACACAGCCGGTCATTAACGGAGATCACCGTTGCCATAGCAACGCAGTTAGCGGTGACGTCACCGCTAACCGCGGCTCCGAGAGCACCGTTGCTATGGTAACACGTCTGTCAGCGTTACCGTTAGCAGCCAGCACTGATCACTCACGGAGTGAAGGCTGCACGCTGCTTCCCGATTGTAGTGATGATTGTAGTGAGGATGGAGGTTCCCCAGCCCCAAGTGATGAGCTGGTGAATCTCATCCTCACTACAATCGTCACTACTACTACATTAGTGATGATTGTAGTGAGGATGGAGGTTCCCCAGCCCCAAGTGATGAGCTGGTGAACCTCATCCTCACTACAATCGTCACTACTACTACACTAGAAAGAAAGAAGACAGAAGAGCAGGATCGTGGAGGGCTGACAGGGGGTAATAAAGATGGAGTCTCTAATGTGTCTGTGTATTTATTTCTATTAAAGTATTTTTTCTCTGTGTGGTGTCTTTTTTTTTAACCCTTTATTGGAGATTCTTAATGGCCGGGTCAAACGTGCCTGACATTAAGAATCTCTGGCTTAATACTGGCTGGTAAAACAAAGCCAGTATTAACTCATGATTACCCAACAAGCCACCCGGCTCCAGGGCTGTTGGAAGAGTTGGATACAGCGCCAGATGATGGCGCTTCTATGAGAGCGCCATTTTCTGGGACGGCTGCGGACTGAAATCCGCACCAGAGGCGCCCACAAACCTCGGGATAACCTGTGCTGTGGATTCCAATCCCCAGCTGCCTAGTTGTACCCGGCTGGACACAAAAATGGGGCGAAGCCCACGTCATTTGTTTTTTAATTATTTCATGAAATAAGTGAAATAATTAAAAAAAAACGGGCTTCCCTATTTTTTTGGTTCCCAGCCGGGTACAAATAGGCAACTGGGGGTTGGAGGCAGCCCGTGGCTGCCAGCTGTACCTGGCTAGCATACAAAAATATGGCGAAGCCCACGTCATTTTTTTGGTGGGCAAAAAACTTCTGCATACAGTCCTGGATGGAGTATGCTGAGCCTTGTAGTTCTGCAGCTGCTGTCTGCTCTTCTCCATACAGACAGACAGCAGCTGCAGAACTACAAGGCTCAGCATACTCCATCCAGGACTGTATGCAGAAGTTTTTTGCCCCCTGAAAAAATTATGTGGGCTTCGCCATATTTTTGTATGCTAGCCAGGTACAGCAGGCAGGTATGGCTGCCCCCCAACCCCCAGTTGCTTATTTGTACCCGGCTGGGAACCAAAAATAAAGGGAAGCCCTTTTTTTATTATTTCATGAATTTCATGAAATAATTAGAAAACAAATGATGTAGGCTTTGCCCCATTTTTGTGTCCAGCCAGGTACAACTAGGCAGCTGGGGATTGGAATCCGCACCACAGGTTAGCCTGAGCTTTCTGGGACCCACTGCTGCGAATTGCAGTCTGCAGCCGCCTCAGAAAATGGCATTTTCATAGAAGAGCCATCTTCTGGCGCTGTATCCAACTCTTCCAGCACCTGCCTGCTATACCTGGCTAGCATACAAAAATATGGCGAAGCTCACGTCCTTTTTTTTGTAGTTTTTTGGCAAAAAAAATAAAAAATGCTTCCCTGGATTTTCCATTGCCAGTGAAGGTAACACCAAGCAGTGGGGGTTAGCAGCCAGTAGCTGCTTGGATTACCCTTAGCTAGCAATACAAAAAATGCAGCGGGAGCCCATATATATTTTTTTTAATTATTTATTTAAATAACTAAAAAAAAAATGGGCTTCCCTGTATTTTGATTGCTGGACATCACAGTGCTGTAAAAATAAATCTTTAAAAAAATGACGTAGCGCTCCGCGGTATTTTTGATTCTCAGCGCAGATAAAGCAGACAGCTATGGGTTGCCACCCCCATCTGCCTGCCGTTACCTTGGTTGGCAATCAAAATACAGGGAAGCCCATTAATTTTTTCTATTTAAAAAATAGTTAAAAAAAAAATGACGTTGGGTCCCCCCATTTTTGATAGCCAGCTAGGGTAAAGCAGACGGCTGTAGCCTGAAAACCACAGCTGGCAGCTTTACCGTGGTTGGGGATCCAATGTGGAGGTCCCCTCAGGCTCTTTTTTATAATTATTTTATAAATATTAATAATTACACAATAAAAGTAGGGTCCCCCCCAAATTGGATCACCAGCCAAGGTAAAGCGGACAGCTGTGGTCTGGTATTCTCAGGATGGGAAGGTCCATAGTTATTGGGCCTTCACAGCCTAAAAATAGCAGGCCGCAGGCACCCCAGACGTGGCGCATCCACTAGATGCGCCAATCCTGGCGCTTCACCCCAGCTCATCCCGTGCCCTGGTGCAGTGGCAAACGGGGTAATAAATCGGGTTGATACTAGCTGTAAAGTCACCTGAGATCAAGCCCAGCAGTTTGTGATGTCATGGCGTCTATTAGATACCCAACATCATAAACTGTCAGTACTAACAAAAACAAAAAATCGACAAAAGAAATTTATTTGAAAAAACAGTCCCAAAACATTTCCTCTTTCACCAATTTATTGTAAGAAAAAAAATAAAGGGGTCCCACGACGACTCTGGACCGTCTAGAATATGGGGGGGAGACACTCAGGGAACGTATCCCCCATTTTCTAGGAGTGCGGACCCTTCATGTGAGGAGTGTGGGTGCAATGAATCTGCACTCACTCTCCCCGGGTCCACAGCAGCAGAGTCCATGTCGTAATGGTTGCTACCAAAGCTGCAATGCCCTGCTCATGCGGTAAGGGCATGCCTAATCAGGAGAACTACTGTAGAGGAAGCTCTGCTCACTGGTATATAGGTGCTCAGAGGTAATAATAGATAAAATTAGTGACTCGGCACTCTATATCTCCCAGACTAAGTTAGTAAGTCACAATGGATAGTAATGCAAAATCACTCTTTATTGGTCCGTATTAAGAAATTTTTTTTTTTCATAAGCATATATGTTTTTGTCCAAAACAAGTTACAAATGATGTTTGAAACACAGAATGTTACTGATTTAAAGCTAGAAATTAAGTCTCTTCTCAAGAAACGTGTCAAGGTGTGGTGGAACAAGGCTGCCCTAGGGAACTACCTGCAGAAAAATATAATTCCTAGGGGTTTGAGGGTACAGCTTTTTCCCACCCTTGGTGTGCAGGATACCACCTTTTCTGACAGGTGGGAGGAGGCACTTTCCAAGTGTTCCCTCACTCTCTTGGAACTTCTCATTGGTGCGGACAAAAGGAGCTTGGACACTCTTGAGAAAGATATTGAGAACATCAGGTCCAAGCTGCAGACTGCTCTTTCTGCTGAGGATTTGAAAACTTTTGAGTGCTCCTTAGAGGAAACACTTGATAAGTGGGAACGTGATATCCAGGCCTCTAAGGCCAAAAAATTCCAGCGTGATCTTAATGATTATCAGTGCAATCAGGTCTACCGCTGGCACTTGGGATCTAGGGGCGCCCCTCGCCTACAGTCGGCCTCCAGTGTCTCTTCGCTTTCGGAGGAAGAATGTTCTACTCGTTTTTTAGGAAAACGGTCAGCCCCTGGAGAGGCTCCTGGTCCTACATCTCTACAAATAAAAACACCTACAGGGCGGGGACAATCCCATGGTTACAACACCAGGAAAAGGACCAACAGGAGATTCTAAAGGTAATCAATTTGTCCCCGCACGTACTCACATCATCACAGATCAGTGTTCTATCTCGTGGTCTGTCTTTCGCACCGGTCAGTAAATTTGATTGTTTTGAGGCCATCAAGGACCTGGAGCTTTTTGCAAGAAAATTAACATTCAAAAAGTATTTCTCTTCGGAGGTTCCATCCTCCTTTTCTGACGTAGAGCTCCAGGCCCTTAGGGACCTTGAGTCCTTGGCCCAGGAACATGATGGCCCCCCTAATTCCTCTGTCCCCACGCATCTGCACCGCCACTCGCAGCATTTCCCGCCCAAATACGGTTGTCCTCAAATTGAGATCTTTGTACGGCTGGTCCGGGACGAGTTTTCTCGCTTGCAGACTCACATCCATCATGCCAATCTTTCTCACACTGAAAGGGCGGCTATCCGCTCTCTTAAAGGACTTACCGACATAGTGATAAAACCTGCGGATAAAGGCGGGAATGTTGTGTTGTGGCCGGTGTGCATGTATGAGGATGAGGCTTTTAGATTGCTTAATGACAAGCAGTGCTATAAGCGCCTATCCTGCTCTCCCTTAGCTACCTTTTCTCAGGAGCTGAGATCCCTCCTTGATGATGGAGTTGAGGGTAGGGCTATTACATCTAAAATGCGGGATGCCTTGTACCCTGTTTGTCCTACCATTCCTACTTTTTACCTTCTTCCTAAGGTTCACAAGGACCCCCGGTCCCCACCGGGGAGACCCATAGTCTCAGGGATTGGGGGTCTTTGTGAACCTGCTTGTCAGTTTATTGATTTTTATTTGCAGCAAAGTGTCCTGACCTTACCATCCTTTGTTCAGGACACGAATGATGTTCTTAGGAGGCTTGGATGGCATTGTTCTTGAGGATGATATGTGGCTTGTCAGTTGTGATGTGGAGTCTCTTTATACATCTATTCGCCATGAACAGGGTGTAGCAGCATCTCAGTTTTTTCTCACCATGACCAACTTGGAACCGGAATTGAAGGAATTCATCATTCTTCTCCTCCGGTTCATCCTCAGTCGGAATTTTTTCGTGTTCAAGGGACCGCCCCTTCCTACAGCTCCAGGGCACGGCTATGGGGGCTGCTTGCGCACCCTCATATGCGAACCTTTTCCTGGGCCTGTGGGAAAGGGACACGGTCCTTGACACTGAGGGACATGGGGCAGTCATCTCCTGGATGCGCTACATAGATGACATCCTGTTCATCTGGCAGGGATCCACATCACAACTTGATACCTTCCTCGGCCTCCTTAATCACAACAATAGGAACATTAGATTGACATGGAAGTACAGCCGAGACACAATTGATTTTTTGGACTTATCTATTTCTGTTACGCCCGATGGCTCATTACATACTGATATTTTTCGCAAGAGCACCTCCACCAACTCCCTCCTTCATTTCTCCTCTTCACATCCCTTGCAGCTCAAGCGTTCTATCCCAGTCGGGCAGTTTCTCCGGGCTCGGAGAATTTGTTCTGATGACAATACATTTCATCGGCAGGCATCAGTTCTGTCGCGTCGATTTCGCGATCGGGGCTACAGGCCTATAGACATCACTGCCGGGTATGAACGTGCCTGTCAGACTACAAGACAGTCTTTGCTCTCCAGAAATCGATCTCGGGGTGATTCTGCTGATCAAACCATCCGGTTCATTACCATGTTCAATGCAGAGTCCCATGAGATCCGTAATGTTCTGGAGAAACACTGGTCTGTGTTACTTACTGACAGGGACTTGCGCTTGGCTCTCACCCACATCCAGCTATTACATGGCGTAGATCTCGCAATCTCAAGGATATGTTGACTAAGAGTCATTACATCTCTCCCCGCAGTAAGTTTATTTTTGATAGTCCTGGTCCTCCTTGGGGTTCTTCGTCTTGTTCTGCTTGTCCGTTTATCCCTAAGAAGTTTGATTTTCTGAGTTCTTGCGGCGGTAAGACCTTCAGAATCGTTCACTCCATTTCTTGTGGTACGGAGGCAGTTATTTACCATCTTACCTGCCCATGCGGTCTTATTTATATTGGCATGACAACACGCACTTTGCGTGTCCGTACCCAAGAACATGTGCGTGACATTAGTAACGACGGGCCAAGTCCTTAGAACCCGAAAAATTAAAGACTATCCCCAAACATTCCGGGCCTGTCATGGATGTAGTCCCCGAGGCCTCTGTGTGCGTGGAATCGACCGCGTTTACATTGGCTCCAGGGGGGGTGATGTTAAACGCAAACTTTTGCAAAAGGAGACAAGATGGATGACGGTCTTGGGTACGGTTGCTCCATTGGGCCTTAATGAGGCGGTTAGCTTTAAATCTTTTTTGTAAACAGCGCGAATTTTATGGTGGGTCTTTGTGTTTTCTTTGGGATTTTAATTTTTTATTCTCTTTCTTAGGCGCCCATTCGCATTCTTGTCGTAGTCCATGTCATCACCTGGGACGTCGGGGACAACTGCCTTGAGGAATGCTGCTTCACATAGACCCCCCCCTTTCGCAATTTTATTCCGATTGGATAAAGTCTGCGCGATTATTAATTCTGTGCCTATAACTCTGTATATGTCATTTTTGTATTGAACAATTTTTGATAGGTATTCACTCTCTGTATACAAGGGTGTGTATATATGTTTGTCGATGCCCTCATGATATGCACATGCTCCATGGCCCTTTTACAATACAATAGACTCTATTTACCATATATGGAAAATGTATTTCCTATATATTCATGCGTGTCTAGATTCATAGCTTTTGTGAGCATGTTCTTGATGCATAAATTTTGCTCATATGTTTTTTCATCCAAGAGGGTGACATGCATGTATGCCATTTTTTGTACTTTGATGTATTCCAATTATGATACATTTTATTCTGTCCCTTATATGGACATATATATGATATGTACATGCCTTATGGCCCTTTTACTACATACTAACCCTCATTGATTATATATGGTGAATTTATTCCCTGCATATGTTTGCAGTTTTGCATCCATATTGCATGTATGCATGTCCCCCATGTACACATGCAGTCTTTGCTAATATATCCTTTGGTCTGTCCAGAGGGTGTTATACGTATATACAACAATCATTGTATCATTGATATATTCCAATCATGACATTTTCTGTCCCTCTATGTGGATGTATACTATCCCTTCTGCAGCATCTGGCTGTAATAGCCAATGACTGGTTTATTCCTGAATGCTAGCGGCTTATACTATTGTGTTTACACATTTGTGCTCCATTATCAGCTCCCTATGACGTGCTGGCCTCTCTAACACCTATTTGATTGGCATAGACGCGCCCCTGCTATGCGCTGCTAACACTACCGTGTTTGCATACTAGTAATCCATTATCAGCTCCCCATGACGTGCTGGCCTCTCTAACACCTATTTGATTGGCATAGACGCGCCCCTGCTATGCGCTGCTAACACTACTGTGTTTGCATACTAGTGATCCATTATCAGCTCCCCATGACGTCCCTGGTCCCTCCTTCATCTACTATTCATCTGATTGGCACAGACGCGCCTTTGTCATGCGCTGCCTCCTCCCCCCTGCGGCCTGGGCTCGGGCGGGTCTCCGTGCTGAGCGTGGGAATGAAGTCACTTCCTTCTCACGCTTCTGATCACAGGACTCGGCGTGCCCTGCCGTTCGGGGGGGCGTGGCAACATGACGCTGCGCGCGCCGATTTGCTAATGGGCTCCTACACTTCCCTATTTATACCCTTCACTTTTAATCTATAGCCACGCCTCCTGACGAAGCCTTTGGTGAAACGCGCGTCGAGGCCCCGCCCCCACGCCCGGACACATCCACCATCACTGCTCTGACATGACGCAAGGTAAAATAGATTAACCACTTATGCCCCCCTGCCTCTGGGACTTTTTTAGGGGATCCTACAGATCTCCTATGTATAATTGGCTTCCTCACACTGTCCCCTTGGACTCTCTACGGGCCAGTTTATACCTTGTTTATTCCCTTTCTCTATTGCTGCCTGTCAGCAGGTTGTGCCATATGGTGGTGTGTCCTGGCACTGCTGTGGGTTGTTTCCTGGCAGGCTGTTTCCATCTAGCCTCCCTCCACTGTGTGTCATGTATCACCTTTCGTACATTCAATAAATTTTGTATTTCACTTTGATAATCCGTGGTCCTCTCTCTTTTGTATCCCCACCTCCACCCTTTGGTAAATTGGGGCTACATTATTTTAGGTTTCACACAAATGACGTTTCGGCCTGAGCCTTCGTCAGATTGGACTTATCTGCATGTAATCATGAAAAATGACAATAATCAGTATCACATAAGAGTGAGAGAACAATAACATAAACTCGAACAATGTAGAGGTACAATTGGGATGCAGCAAAAAAATTGCAACACAGCAAGAAATGAAACACATGATACAAATGTCATAATACAGTACAAGGACAATATAGTAATGACAAATATGGGGTCAGAGTAGGCTTAGACAGCTCTGGTACGAAAGAGATGTCAATCATAAAGTAACATGTGCAGTAGGTGTAGAGCTACAGTATGCATGGCAGAGCTAATGGGTAGACCGACCATAGAAAAAGAACAGAGAAAAAGTGGAGAAAAAATGGAGAAAAAGTGGAGAAAAAAATGGAGAAAAAGTGGAGAAAAAGTGGAGAAAAAGTGGAGAAAAAAATGGAGAAAAAGTGGAGAAAAAGTGGAGAATAAATGGAGAAAAAGTGGAGAAAAAGTGGAGAAAAAAATGTAGAAAAAGTGGAGAAAAAGTGGAGAAAAAGTGGAGAAAAAAATGGAGAAAAAGTGGAGAAAAAGTGGAGAATAAATGGAGAAAAAGTGGAGAAAAAGTGGAGAAAAAAATGTAGAAAAAGTGGAGAAAAAGTGGAGAAAAAGTGGAGAAAAAGTGGAGAATAAATGGAGAATAAATGGAGAATAAATGGAGTAAAAGTGGAGAAAAAGTGGAGAAAAAGTGGAGAAAAAATGGAGAAAAAGTGGAGAAAAAGTGGAGAAAAAGTGGCGAAAAAGCAGAGAAAAAAATGGAGAAAAGTGGAGAAAAAGTGGAGAAAAAAATGGAGAAAAAGTGGAGAAAAAGTGGAGAAAAAGTGGAGAAAAAGTGGAGAAAAAAATGGAGAAAAAGCGGAGAAAAAGTGGAGAAAAAGTGGAGAAAAAAATGGAGAAAAAGTGGAGAAAAAGTGGAGAATAAGTGGAGAAAAAGTGGAGAAAAAGTGGAGAAAAAGTGGAGAAAAAAATGGAGAAAAAGTGGAGAAAAAGTGGAGAAAAAAATGGAGAAAAAGTGGAGAAAAAGTGGAGAAAAAGTGGAGAAAAAAATGGAGAAAACGTTGAGAAAAAGTGGAGAAAAAGTGGAGAAAAAAATGGAGAAAAAGTGGAGAAAAGATGGAGAATAAGTGGAGAAAAAGTGGAGAAAAAGTGGAGAAAAAAATGGACAAAAAGCGGAGAAAAAGTGAAGAATAAGTGGAGAAAAAGTGGAGAAAAAGTGGAGAAAAAGTGGAGAAAAAAATGGAGAAAAAGTGGAGAAAAAGTGGAGAATAAATGGAGAAAAAGTGGAGAAAAAAATGGAGAAAAAGTGGAGAAAAAGTGGAGAAAAAAGTGGAGAAAAAAGTGGAGAAAAAAGTGGAGAAAAAGTGGAGAAAAAGTGGAGAAAAAGTGGAGAAAAAGTGGAGAAAAAGTGGAGAAAAAGTGGAGAAAAAAATGGAGAAAAAGCGGAGAAAAAGTGAAGAATAAGTGGAGAAAAAGTGGAGAAAAAGTGGAGAAAAAGTGGAGAAAAAGTGGAGAATAAATGGAGAAAAAGTGGAGAAAAAAATGGAGAAAAAGTGGAGAAAAAGTGGAGAAAAAAATGGAGAAAAAGTGGAGAAAAAGTGGAGAAAAAGTGGAGAAAAAATTGGAGAAAAAAGTGGAGAAAAAGTGGAGAATAAGTGGAGAAAAAGTGGAGAAAAGGTGGAGAAAAGGTGGAGAAAAGGTGGAGAAAAAGTGGAGAAAAAGTGGAGAAAAAGTGGAGAAAAAAATGGAGAAAAAGTGGAGAAAAAGTGGAGAAAAAGTGGAGAAAAAGTGGAGAAAAAGTGGAGAAAAAAATGGAGAAAAAGTGGAGAAAAAAATGGAGAAAAAGTGGAGAAAAAGTGGAGAATAAATGGAGAAGTGGAGAAAAAAATGGAGAAAAAGTGGAGAAAAGGTGGAGAAAAAGTGGAGAAAAAGTGGAGAATAAGTGGAGAAAAAGTGGAGAAAAAAATGGAGAAAAAGTGGAGAAAAAGTGGAGAAAAAGTGGAGAATAAGTGGAGAAAAAGTGGAGAAAAAGTGGAGAAAAAGTGGAGAAAAAAATGGAGAAAAAGTGGAGAAAAAGTGGAGAAAAGGTGGAGAAAAAAATGGAGAAAAAGTGGAGAAAAAGTGGAGAAAAAGTGGAGAAAAAAATGGAGAAAAAGTGGAGAATAAGTGGAGAAAAAGTGGAGAAAAAAATGGAGAAAAAGTGGAGAAAAAGTGGAGAAAAAGTGGAGAAAAAAATGTAGAAAAAGTGGAGAAAAAGTGGAGAAAAAAATGGAGAAAAAGTGGAGAAAAAGTGGAGAAAAAGTGGAGAATAAGTGGAGAATAAGTGGAGAAAAAGTGGAGAAAAAAATGGAGAAAAAGTGGAGAAAAAGTGGAGAAAAAGTGGAGAAAAAAATGGAGAAAAAGTGGAGAAAAAGTGGAGAAAAGGTGGAGAAAAAAATGGAGAAAAAGTGGAGAAAAAGTGGAGAAAAAGTGGAGAAAAAAATGGAGAAAAAATGGAGAATAAGTGGAGAAAAAGTGGAGAAAAAAATGGAGAAAAAGTGGAGAAAAAGTGGAGAAAAAGTGGAGAAAAAAATGTAGAAAAAGTGGAGAAAAAATGGAGAAAAAGTGGAGAAAAAATGGAGAAAAAGTGGAGCACCCTTTGGTGCCTTTCATGTGGCACTAAGGGGTGCTTAGCTTTGTATTTAGCCAAAAAAATGAAAAAAAAAATGACGTAGGGTTCCCCCTAGTTTTGTAGCCAGCTAGGGTAAAGCAGACGGCTGCAGCCTGCAGACCACAGCTGGCAACCTCACCTTGGCTGGTAATCCAAAACTGAGGGCACCCCACGCTGTTATTTTAAATTAAATAAATAATTAAAAAAAAAAACACGTAGGGGTCCCCCAAAATTGGATTACCAGCCAAGGTAAAGCAGACAGCTGGGGCCTGATATTCTCAGACTAGGGAGGTCCATGGTTATTGGACTCTCCCCAGCCTAAAAATAGCAGGCCGCAGCCGCCCCAGAAGTGGCGCATCCATTAGATGCGCCAATCCTGGTGCTTTGCCCCAGCTCATCCCGCGCCCTGGTGCGGTGGCAAACGGGGTAATATATGGGGTTAATACCAGATGTGTAATGTCACCTGGCATCAAGCCCTGGGGTTGGTGAGGTCAGGCGTCTATCAGATACCCGACATCACCAACCCAGTCAGTAATAAAAAAAAAATAGACGACAACCACATTTTTATTTGAAAAAACACTCCCCAAAACATTCCCTCTTTAACCAATTTATTAGAATGAAAAACAAATCCAGGTCTGGTGTAATCCAAGGGGTTGCCATGACGATCCACACTGTCCCAGTCAATGAAGAGCAGGATGTTCCCCATTGACTGGGAGAGCAATGCAGTGACCTGAGCTAACATCAATGGGTCAGCCCAGGTCACTGCAGGGCATGACAAGTGCTGCTGTCAGCGAGGTACATTACCTGCGCTGATCTCCAGCACACTGACAGACCCTGTCACTGAGGTCAGTGACCGGCACCTTCACATCAAGTATCGCGAGAGGTCCGTGACGTCTCGGGTCGGAAGCGAGAGGTGATGTGACAAGCGGCGGCCATGGAGGACAGTGACAGCGCTGAGGTCGGGATGGCGGGACTTCATCACCGCAGGTAAGCCGAGCGGGGTGTGTGTGTGTGTGTGTGTGTGTGTGTGTGTGTGTGTGTGTATGTATGTGTACATGCCGCGGGCAGGAGGGGGCGGAGTGAGCTGAGCGGGGAAGTGTGGGCTTCCTGCACGTAACTAAGATAAACATCGGGTTACTAACCAAAGCGCTTTGCTTGGATACCCGATGTTTATCTTGGTTACCAGCTTGTGGCAGGCTGCCAGCGATGGCTCCTGCACACTGTAGCTGTAAAAAGCCCTGCTTTTTGCTGCTAGAACCGTTCTCGAACGTATCTAGAACTATCGAGCTTTTGCAAAAAGCTCGAGTTCTAGTTCGATCTCGAACAGCCCCAAAAATCACTCGAGCTTAGAACTGGAGAACCTCGAACCACGAACCGCGCTCAACTCTACAGGCAACATCTAGAAAGAGATCTAATTCAGAATCTAATGGTAGAAAAACTAATAAAAGTGTCCTCCTGGTGTCCACATATGACCCACATAGCCAAAAAATTGGTAAAATGTTGAGTAATTACTAGCCCATTGTTAGGGACTCCCATTTGGGTCAGGAAGCGTTTGACCAACCCCCAATTATGGTTTATCGTATGGTCAAGGCACACAAAAGATGAGTTAGTGAGGGCGGATTTGGGCTTTACAAAACCTTCCCAACTTTTCCTGTCACAACCCAAAAGTGGAACCTTTTCCTGTGTCTCGTGTTGCAATTGTAACAATGTGGCTAAGCTAAACTTTTTTAGATATTCTCAGTCAGGTAAGAAGTTCTTTATAAATCACTTTTTTTCATGCAATAAGGATTTTGCAATTTACCTGATCACCTGTCCATGTGGCCTACAGTATGTTGGCGAGACAACCCAATTGGTAAAAAAATAGGATTGGATTGGACAACACAAGTCAAACATATGGACAAAGAAAATTGAGTTGCCCACCCCATGTCATTTTTTGGAAAGGAAACATAAAATCAGTGAATTAAGGTTGCACGTAATAGATCATGTTCCACCTTTGAGAAGGGTTGTTAATCAGATTATGATGAAAAAAGAGATTATGTTAATTCATAGATTAAACACTATGAGCCCACATAGTCTGAACAATGAATATAGTGTCTTAAGCCCCCGTCACACACAGCGAGATCGCTAGCGAGATCGCTGAAACATCACAGGTTTTGTAACGTATCAGTGACCTCACCAGCGATATCGCTGTGTGTGACAAGCAGCAACGAGTGGGCCCCTGCCGCGAGGCCGCTGATTGTTACAAAACGATCAGGATCATTTTTTGCTCGTTGGTCTCCCGCTATGCCGCACGCATCGGCGTGTTTGACGGCGTGAGACTAACGATCTAAATGTGCAGGGAGCCGGCGTCTAGCAGCCTGTAAGCGGCGGTACGCTGGTAACCATGGTACACATCGGGTAACTATGCAAAGTGCTTTGCTTAGTTACCCAATGTGTACCATGGTTACCAGCGTAGGCCGGTTACAGGCTGCCAGATGCCGGCTCTCTGCACACGTAGCCAGGGTACACATCAGGTAACTATGCAAAGTGCTTTGCATAGTTACCCGATGTGTACCCTGACTACCAAGCACAGCGTCGTTACATGGGTCGCTGGTGGCTGGTGACTTGTCTCTGATTGCTGTGGAGATTTGCCTGATTGACAGCTCACCAGCGACCATGTAGTGACGTTCCAGCGATCACTGCCAGGTCGGATCTCTGGTGGGATCGCTGGAACGTCGCTACGTGTGATGGGACCCTTACCATTTATTTAATCTTCTCTGCTACAGGCTTAATCTAAAGGGACCTAGTGGTTTGAGTGTCTATGGGTTTAATTTTTTTTTCCTCCTGTCAGTTTCTCTCTTCATTCCTTCTCCTGTCAGTCTCTCCCTTAATTCCTCCTGCTGTCAGTCTGTCCCTGCGTTCCTATTCCTGTCAATTTCTCCCTCCATTCCTCTACCTGTCAGTCTCTCCTTCCATTCCTCCTTCTGTTAGTCTCTCCCTACATTCCTCCTCCTATCAACCCCTCCTTTTATTCCTCTTCCTTTCAGTCTTTCCCCCCATTCTGCCTCGTGTCAGTCTCTCCATCCATTCCTTCTCCTGTCAGTCTCTCCCTCCATTCATCCTCCTTTCAGTCTCTCCCTACTTTACTCTTCTTATCAGTCTCTCCCTCCATCTCTACTCCTGTCAGTCTCTCTCGCTATTCCTTCTGCTTTCAGTCTCCCCATCCATTTCATTGTAGTCATGGTAACCATTAGACGCTAAATACAATATATCAATAACAATTGTGGTCAATCTATTAGAAGAAGACTCCCGTTACCAATGCAACAATTTGAAAAATATTGTATACAATTTTTCAAAAAAGGAGAAAAAAATCCAAAATTATTAAAATATTAAACTTTTATTGAAGACAAATTTTAAAATATACCAAAAAAGGTTAAAAGAGATGTATAAAGAAAAGAAAGAGGACATAGCGGCATAACAAACGAAATTGCACATAATAGTATCCAAAATACAATGAAAAAGTGACTAGTTTGTAGAAGGAGGAAATGCAGGGCACTACTCTGAAGGGTCGGAGAAGGTTCACAGTAAGCGTTTTCACCACTTAAATAACTACCGGTCGTGCATATACTGCCAGGAACTATACAGCTGCATGGTGCTCCTGTAAAAAGTCCACAATAATCCAAGCGTACAAAGGTAAGAAAAACATGGGCACTCACCGCTTGCTGCTGTGTAGAAAAATGCTTTTATTCAAGCTTCGGAGTTACATGCTGTGCTGTGGGGGAGTGAGAGGGAACGGACAGCACGCTAGACGACGGCCGTTTCGCACACCTGTGGTGCTTCGACGGATCTAACCCTTATAGCATTATACTATTATCTAACTTTGATGTGCAGCCTTATCCTTATGTACACTCTTTAATACCCAGAGACTGTAACAAGCGGTGACATCAGTATCGTTACTGTTCATCCTTGCTCTTGCTGGGTCAAATACAATGCAGCATGAGACCCAAAATGTCTGGCTAGCTGTGACATTACTACGTTACTGGCGTCACTGCTTGTAAGATAATCCAGGTCTCATGCTGTCCTCTGTGTGACCCGAAAAGAACAGTGATAGACAGTAACATTACTGATGCAATCTCATTTCATCACAGTCGCTGGGTATCGCAAACTGCGGTTTGTCTGGGATTGACCTATGAAGTGTCATTCTCAGAACAAGGCTTCATAGATTGTACTACAGACATCGGGGGAATGCCAAGGCCTACATCATAACTGTGGGGATTATTTTTTTTAATACATATTAGTGAACAAAGGACAATATCTCGTCTTTTTCTCTCTTTTTTATGTCTGTCAAGTTTCCATATGTGGACTATGTCAGATTCAGTGGACTACTTCAGATCTAAGTGGATTTTGTTTTTTTTTTTATAAATTTGTGAACTCTAGCTAAAGTTGGGGTGTGTATCTTAAATTATAGTATTTGTGTGTTTTTTTCTTTTAACTTGGTTAGTAATGGGGATGTTTGGTAGACCCCTCTCCATTACTAATGCCAGGTCATTAAGGTGGCCACTTGCAAGTTGTTCTCCTATTTGAATCTCCTATGAAGAGTGGCCACCTTAAATACCTTTTCTCATGATTGGATACACCTGCCTATGAAGTTCAAACATCAATGAGGTTACAAAACGAATTTAGTGCTTTAGTAAGTCAGTAAAAAGTAGTTAGGAGTGTTCAAATCAAGAAATTGATAAGGGTGCCTATACTTTTGCACCCGTCAAATTTTGTTTAAATGCGGATTGCACATTTTCTGTTAGTACAATAAACCTCATTTCAATCCAGAAATATTACTCAGTCCATCAGTTATTAAGTATATGAAACTGAAATAGCTGTTGCAAAAACCCAAATTGTCAAAAAGAAAAAAGGTTAACATTAATAGGGGTGCCCAAACTTTTTCATATGACTGTATCACACACAGCCCCATTGCTACCCCAGTAATGCAAAGAAAAAACACACACATAGGAAAAAATGTTTATTTGAATAAAGACTCCCCCACAGTATCCCTTGTTCACCAATTTATTATCAAAAATGTTCTTATGAAGTTCCTTTGCAATCCATGATCCCCAAAGGCAGCTCAAGCAACTCTGATTAGCAGTAAAGTACAGCTATTCACAGGCAATGGATATTGATGATAACTCTCCTCAACATTGCTGGGTCATACTTCTGGGACAACGGTGGGCTGGTATTTTTAGGCTGGGAAGGGCCAAATAAAATTGGTAATATCATCCCACATCTGTCTGCTTTACTTTGGCTGGTTATCAAAAATGGGGAGATCCTACATAATTGTTTGACAGTATTTACTTATTTATTTAGAACCCAGCAGCTAGCTAGGAGTCTGAGAGATGTCCAAGTGTCTTCCTCATGCTGTTTCCATCCCTCTAAGTGATTTTCCAACCTCCACAGTTCTCCTGTTAGGGTTTTCTGGATAGAGTGGACTTCCACTATATCCGTTACTTAATTTGAGCCTGTGCGAGCATCCAACCTGCTCTATTAAAGTCACAAGCACTCGAGCATTTTAGTACTCGCTCATCACAAATCATCATGCAATATATAGTGGTGGTCAATACCTGGGCCATAACAGATCAGCGGTTCACAATGGAGCACAATTTTTATGGCAGAGTGGTTTTCCATATCCAGATATCTGGGTAAGTTTCTCTCACCTGTAAAGTGTAACTTCTTATTTTTAGCAGAGTTCTTAATGTCAACAGGGTCCTCTCTCTCTCTTCTGTAGTGTGTAAGCTCTTAATATCTGAGGGATCCTCTTTCGTTCTCTCTTCTGTAGTGTATAAGATTTTATGTTCAACAGAATCCTCTCTCTCACCTTTCCTCTCTTATTTAAAGTGTATGCTCTTATGTTAAGTCTGGTACTTTCTCTCTGTTGCCTGTAAAGTGTAAGCTCTTAAGGTTAGTGTGGTTTTCTCCTTTCCCCTATGTACAGTTTCTGAGCAATCAAAAGTTTTCCATTATTGAGATTCTCTCAAATGTATTTGTCGCAAATAGAATTTTTGGGGAAAACGTAGCAAAGCTGCCAAAATAGAATTTGAAAAGATCTGCTCATCTCTACTGAATTGGTCTTTTGAAGCTGAACAGAAAAGAATGACCCTTGAATAAATGTTCTACTTCACTTTATATTGCTACACCTAAAGCTGTTGTCTTGTACTTTGTTAATTTTTTTTTTATTGCTCCACCAAACATCAAATTCTCTCCTCTATCATTCTTTGTTGGTTCTTTCAACAAACGTCCTAGATCAATCTGACTCATCATCTGATTGTACGAAAATGTTTAGAATCAACCAGCTAAGCATCTACCTTATAGCATAAACCTATTAAAACATGTCAAACCAACTGAACTCGTTAAGTAGTTGGCTTAATGACAACGAGGGTACTTTTCACGTCATGTTTGATTTAAAATTTTGCCAAAGCAATATTTTCATACAGATTTTTCCATTTCTAACTTTCTACAAAGCACATGAATTTCTTATGATGCAAACTGGTCTCTACATCACTATGAATGGGTGGCCATAAATATGTAAATATGAAATTCACCGTGTAATTATCAGAAAATATCATAAAGTCAAGTTGTTGTTTTTTTCAAAGCTGCTCAGATAAGAAAGGGAACCTGTCAGGTGCGATATGCACATAGAACCACAAGTAGTTCTGAGTGTATATTCCTAATCCCTGTCTAAAGGTACCGTCACACTACGCGACGCTCCAGCGATCCCACCAGTGATCTGACCTAGCAGGGATCGCTGGAGCATCGCTAAATGGTCGCTGGTGAGCTGTCAAACAGGCAGATCTCCACCGCGTTCAGAGATCAACCACCAGCAACCCGTGTGACGATGCTGTGCTTCGTAACCATGGTACACATTGGGTTACTAAGCAAAGTGCTTTGCTCATAGTTACCCGATGTGTACCTTGGCTACGTGTGCAAGGAGTCGGCTTCTAGAAGTTGCGGACGCTGGTAACCAAGGTAAATATCTTTGCCTGGTTATCCGATGTATACCTTGGTTACCAGCGTCCGCAGAAGCCGGCTCCCTGCTCTCTGCAAATTCAGATCGTTGCTCTCTCGCTGTAAAACACAGTGATGTGTGCTTCACAGCGGGAGAGCAACAACCAAAAAATGGTCCAGGACATTCAGCAATGACCGGCAACCTCACAGCAGGGGCCAGATCGTTGCTGGATGTCACACACAGTGACATCGCTAGCAAGATCGCTGTTGCGTCACAAAACCGTGACTCAGCAGCTATGTCGCTAGCGATGTCGCTTAGTGAAATGTGGCCTTAACTGTCCCTGTATACACTAGCATAGATAAAGAGATCTTTAGAAAAAGTATTTCTAAAGCTCCCATATGATATGCTAATTAGGCCAGTGACTAATGGTGAGGGCGTTACTTCCCCTGGCTAGTTGGTCCTCTTAGCATGTTGGCACACCCCTGTGGGCGTACTAATATGCTAATGAATGCACAGCATCAGAGGATGATCTCACTCACATCTCCGCCTCCATCGCGTCTGAGTCCTGATTTCAGCTCAGTGCACATGATCCCAGACTTTCCGTCATGCACACTACATGGGTTTGAAGCCAGGACTGATACACCTGGCGGCCAAAAGTCCGGGATCATGCACACTGAGCCGAAATCAGGACTCGGACGCGATTGCAGCAGAGAGGTGAGAGTGACCATCCTCTGACTCTCTGCATTTATTAGCATGCTAGCACACCCACTGAGGCATACTAACATGCTAAGGAGGCCGACTAGCCAGGGAAAGTAATGCCCTTACGACTAGTTACTGGCCTCATTAGCAGATCATATGGGATCTTTAGAAATACTTTTTCTAAAGATCCTAAAGATCCCTTTATCTATGCTACTATAGGCTGGAATAGTTAGTCAGAGATTAGCAATATGCACGAAGAAATGCTTGTGGTTCTGGTTGCATATTGCACCTGACAGGTTCCCTTTAAGGAAGGATGCATCTATTCATGTGAAATTCTTCCATGCAGTCCAAGATTTTGTTTTTACCACTTTTGACCTGTCAGTAATGTTTGCTCTATATACAACCTTTGGTATTGTTTCTGCTGTTGACATTTTAGCAAACATGACATCATTAAAGCCTTTAGATCCCAACATGAAAAGATGACCATAAAATTCCTCATTAAACAGCACAAAGGCCTCTTATTTATCTGCTCTTTTCAATGAGAAGGTATTAATGTGAACAGGACATTCTATGTCTGTTCATTGGTCATGTTTACCAAAAGGATTTACTTCTACTTGAGCAAACGAAATATAAACATTCCAGCAGTTTGGGGAACTCATTTTTACATGTACTATTATAACCAGTAAAAAAATATTTAGTGATAAAATCAAGAGATAATTTTGCAGTTTTATTTTTCAACATTTTTCAATTTTAATATTTGCATTATTGTGGTGATAAATACATTTTTTATGTCTCTTAGTACATTTTGGAGTTAAGAAGTTAAGTTAGAAAAATATAGATTTTCCATCAGTACATGATCTGGTCTTTGTCATGAGGTACGGTAATTGTATGCTCCTTGTCCTCATTGTCCTCCTTTGTTTACAACCAGTCCTGATCCTTTCCACGTCTGTTAGCAATTTGTCTCTAAAAATACCTCTGACAAATAAGGACCCTGATTTATTTCTAGATCATTTTGGATTTGTCTGTCATATTATAAGAACAGTTTCAAATTAAAATAAATTGTGTACATTGCAATTATTTCTATGTTTGTATGATTTAGTTTTAATAGTATTTTTAGTAGTATTTTTTATTTATGTGATTGTAGAATACGAAAATATGGAAATCTGCCATGAAGCTATAGGAGGTGCAGATGTTGCATTTCCACTAGTGCCTTAAAACACCACTCAAGTGTTTTGTTTTCACTGCTGGAGTGGCACTTTATATTTAAGTCCCCTGACCCTTGCCTTATATTCAACCTCTTGCAGCTTGACATTTTTCATGGCTGCCACCTAAATTAATTGCTAACCATGAAATTTATTTCCAGGACAAATCTAGCAGAGACAAGCAAGTTAGCAGCTCTCTGCTCTGGCAATAAGGCTGGGGCCACATGGAGATTACTGCGATCCCCTCGCATGACACTCAGCTCACGCTAGCAGTACAGCAGAGCCGAGTGTCATGTGAGTGTCCCTGCGACTGAGGTCCGACTGTGCGAGCGGACCTCAGCTGCAGGAGTCGGGCCGGCTCTGAGGAGGGGAGGGAGGAATTTATCTGCCTCTCTCCTCTGTAGCCGGCTATTGTCATTCTCGCACTGCACTCGCGGTACACCGGTGTACCTCGAGTGCAGTGCGATTTTTCTCTCGCCCCATACACTTGAATGGGTGCGATTTCATGATCTATCGTACCCGCCCCCGTCGTTTGTGCGTCACGGGCAAATCGCTGCCCGTGTCGCACAAAGTCGTGAAACCCCCATCACACGTACTTACCTGCTGAGCGACCTCACTGTGGGCGGTGACCATCCTCTTCCTGAAGGGGGAGGGACGTTCGGCATCACAGCGACGTCAAACAGCCACCGGCCAAAAGAAGCGGAGGGGTGGAGAAACATCCCGCCCATCTCCTTCCTTCTGCATTGCCGCTGGGAGCCGCGGGACGCAGGTAAGCTGTGTTCATCATTCCCGGGGTGTCACACGAAGCAATGTGTGCTACCCCGGGTATGATGAACAACCGGCGCCATTTTAATTAAACAATTTTTTAAAACTGAGCGACGAGTACACGACTCACGATTTGTGAGTTATACTGCGTCGCTCAGAGGTGTCACACGAGACGACGTCGTGAACGATGCCGGATGTGCGTCACAAAAACCGTGACCCCGACAATGCATCGCACGATAGCTTGTCTCGTGTAAAGCCCGCATTACAGTTAATGAATACATCCATATACCATAGTTTGACATATTTAATAATGTTGTCATCAAAATGCAAGCCTATTAATGGTCTATAAGAAGCTTTGGGGACATGTGATAGATTTTGAGTCAATGTCAAAGTTTGATTGCTTTTAAAATTTAAAGTAGACATAAACCCATCATGTTCAAACTAGACTCTAAGATGTTGAACAAGAGGAAGGCAAGACTCCATGAAGCAAATACCAATTTTTCCATATTAGCAATGTTCCATCACAAAACCTTGTATCCATAACCTGTAACCATAATATTATAGCTTTCAAGAAAGAAATCCAGGCTCTCTAACTTTTTTAGGAATCAATCAATATAATATCATGTGACAAGAGTTCCATAGTCTCACTACTCTTACAGTAAAGAATCTGTCTGTGATTATGATTAAATCTTCTTTCCTGCAGGCATAGAGAATGCCCCTTGTTATAATTTCAGGTCCATGTCTAAAATCCTCATTAGAAAGATCTCTATACTGTGCCCTCATATACTTGTACATTGTAATAATGTTAAAGGGGTGGTCGGGGGCCTCCTTAGTCATTGCAAAGCCAGCTGTTTGACTGCAGTGAAGCCCAGTATTCTTCCTCCGCAGTCCAACCACCACTTTAGTGCAATTCAGTAATAAGCATACTTTTTCTTCATGCGTCACAAGCACTGACATTGTGACAGCTTCTTTCAACCAAGCTTCTTTACTTGTCGAGTTCAAAAATAATTTTTTATCTCACCTGAGGTGGGCACATTCTTGTTCCGCAAAAAAGTTACCATTAGCAACGGATAATTCATACGTTTTGCCAGCTGACCACTTTCCTGGTATTCGGGCTCCCATTGGGCCCCCTAAGCTCCTCATCATCTCCTTCAGCTTCATTGTTCACAGCAGAATCAACTGTTTTTCCTGTCAGTCAGGACCTACTCTTATCTTAAGAGCCCACTGACTTTCCGCTGATTTAGGGGGTTTGTTAGGTATCCACCATGGAAATAGCCAGCACCCGGGCCACACTGTGTAACCGGCACCCGGATTCGAACCAGAAGGACATGCCAAATGAAAGTTATTGAGGTTTTCCTCCACCATGTCTCTTAAAGACGCAGTCTCTCACTTTCCCTCTGGGACTCTCCTCCTATTTTCTCTCTTCCTAACCATTTTTCCTCTGACTAAGCCCCTCGCCTTCATTAACTCCCTCTAGCCAGGAGTACCAGGGAAGCAGCTTACATATTCTGGACACTTAGTGAACATTTAAACACATTACAACATAACATGAATTTCAAACATTGCATTTCATGCACACACAGTGGATTTGCAGGTCTGGGGAGGCTGAGTCTTAAGGGTGCTTTACACACTGCGACATCGCTAGCATTCGCGATAGCACCCGCCCCCGTCGTTCGTGCGACATTTTGTGATCGCTGCCGTAGCGAACATTATCGCTATGGCAGCATCACACGCACATACCTTGTCAGCGACGTCGCTGTGACCGCCGAACAATCCCTCCCTCGAGGGGGAGGTGCATTCGGTGTCATAGCGACGTCACTGCGGCGTCACTATGCGGCCGGCCAATAGAAGCGGAGGGGCGGAGATGAGCGGGACGTAAAATCCCTCCCACTTCCTTCCTTCTGCATTACCTGTGGACGCAGGTAAGGAGATGTTCATCGCTCCTGCGGTGTCACACTCAGCGATGTGTGCTGCCGCAGGAACGAGGAACAAAAATGCTACTTACCAGACAACGATTTTTAATTAAATGACCTCTCCAAAACAAACGATTTTTGTCTTTTTTGCGATCGTTTTAGGTCGCTCCAGCCTGTCACATGCTGCGATGTCGCTAACGGCGCCGGATATGCGTCACAAACACCGTGACCCCGACGATATATCGTTAGCAATGTCACAGCGTGTAAAGACCACTTTACACCCCTTACAAGTCTTTGTTTTTCAAAACTGAATAACCCTGTTTTTGATAACCTGTTTCATTAATGCAGTACACCAACTCCTTTAATAAGCTTAGACACTTTTTTCTGCACCCACTTTAGTTGTCCTTCCTATCCACTGGAGCCCAAAAATGTATATAGTATTCTACATGTGGCTGCACTAGTGACTTTTTACAGGGGTAAAAATATGTTTCTCTCAAGATCATCTATGTTTCTTTCAATGCATTCCATTATTTTATTTGCCTTGGCAACAGCTGTCTGCACTGGTCACTAAAGTTTGCCATACATCACAGTTTTCATTTTTAGTGACAGTTTTACCTAGTGTTCCATTATTTAATATATACTGTAATTATTAGTGATGAGTGAGCACTACCATACTCGTAACGAGCAGGTCGGATGCTCAGATGAGTGCAAATCGAGTACCCAAGTATAATGGAAGCCAATGAAGAACTCGAGCATTTTTCTGGAAAATCTTTTCTGGAAAATACAAGTCAAGCCTGTATGAGTATCCAAATGATCATTTTACGTACCGATCACCCAAACATGGCAGTGCTCGATCATCACTAATTACAAATTTTATTTCCTCATTTCCTCGCACAAGTGCATGACCTTACAATTATCTACATTAAAACTCAACTGTCAATTCTCAAAGCCTCCAGTTTACATACATTTTTCTGTAATATTAAATTATCCTCCTCTATATTGATTACTTTGCAAAATTTAGCATCATCTTCAAATATCAGTGACAAGTATGTATCATTAACTATAATAAAAAATGTATGATGTAAGAAATACAAAAATATATATTTTTTTTAAATAATTCCATGTCCTGGTCAGTTTGTGGATTTAAAAAGCAAACAGTGGGACAACTAAACTTTAATATGCACACTTGGCATTGCTATCAAGTGAATACTGTGAAATAAAAGACAATGTCCAAAAATCAGGCTGTCTTTCGACTAGAAATGAACAAATCAATCAAAAAATTAAAGAATTCAATGTTGTGTGTCAATTCATGTGGCCATTCAAAACCATTGTCACATGGAAGTGTGATGTACATTTTTGATGTTAGTGAAATGAAACATCCCTTCAATGTGTAGGCTTCAGTCCCGTAAGAACTAAAGACCTGTGTTGAAGACCCAGGAGCTGAGGCAACAGTAGAGTTGATGGACTAAAGCAGGCTTTACATGCTACGATATCGTTAATGATTTATCGTCGGGGTCACATTGTTTGTGACGCACATCTGGCATTATTAACGATATCGCAGTGTGTGACACCTATGTGCGACCTAAAACAATCACAAAAGTGGCCAAAATCGTTTGCCACAGAGAGGTCGTGCTAAAACAAAAAAACTTTCTCTTCTAATTAGCGATGTTGTTCCACGTTCCTGCGACAGCACATATCGCTATGTGTGACACCGCAGGAGTGAGGAACATCTCTTTACCTGCCTCCATCTCCAATGCGGAAGGAAGGAGGTAGGCGGGATGTTTACGTCCCGCTCATCTCCACCCCTCCGCTTCTATTGGACGGCTGCTGTGTGACGTCGCTGTGACGCTGCATGACCCGCCCCCTTAGAAAGGAGGCGGATTGCTGGCCAGAGCGACGTCGCAGGACAGGTAAGTCCGTGTGACGGAGGTAAGCGAGGCTGTGCACGACGTGCAGCGATTTGCCCGTGTCGCACAACCGACGGGGGCGGGTACGATCGCTTGCGATCTTGCTAGCGAGATTGCAGCTTGTAAAGCCCGCTTAAGACTAGAATTGGTGCACATCATCTAGCAGGCTCCAATTTCATAACCCACATCTGTTACTGTTCGATAGAAGTCCTGAGAACTACCACCTACCTCACAGTCTAGGGCACTTTTTCGATAAGCCAGCCTGGTGCAACTTCATTGTTGCAGCTTGGCACACATGTAAAATCATGGTAGGCCAGCTAATCAAAAGAAGAGCCGTGCATGCCATCATGTAAGAGGACGTGAACCTCTGGGCTTCAGTGCAGCATCCACCTTTAACAGATGTGACCAATTAAATAGGTCCAGTAAATCAATTCACACTAACTGTACCTGCAGTTGAAACCAGAGGTTTACATACACTATCTAAAAAGACACATATATTTTTTTTTTTTTAATAATAATTTTATTCATTTATATAGCACTATTAAATCCACAGCGCTTTACATACATTGGCAATACTGTCCCCATTGGGGCTCACAATCTAAAGTCCCTATCAGTATGTCTTTGGAGTGTGGGAGGAAAGCGGAGAACCCAGAGGAAACCCAGCAATCACGGGGAGAACATACAAACTCCTTGCAGATAGTGTCCTTGGTGGGATATGAACCCAGGACCCCAGCTCTGCAAGACTGCAGTGCTAACCACTGAGCCATCGTGCCACATATGCATGTTTTTCTCAGTATCTGACATGAAATCAAAATAAACCTTTCCCGTTTTAGGTCATTTAGGAACCAAAATTATTTATATTTGCCAAATGCCAGAATAATGAGAGAAATAATGTTTTAAAGCATTTTTATTCGATTCTGCAAAGTCAAAAATGTACATACATTTCATTAGTATTTGGTACCATTGTCCTTAAACTGTATGACTTGTCTCAAACATTTTGGATATCCTTCCACAAGCTTCTCACAATAGTTGGTAGGAATTTGGGGCCATTCTAGCCTGACATAACTGGTGTAACTGAGCCATGTTATTAGGTCGTCTTGCTCGCAACTGCCTTTTGAGCTTTTCCCATAAATTTTCAATAGGTTTGAGATCAGGACTTTGTGGTGTACACTCCAAAACTCCAGTCTACTAGTATGCTTTTGGTCATTGTCCATTTGGAAGACACATTTCAGCCCGAGTTTGAAGTTCATGGCTGATGTCTTGAGATGTTGCTTCAGTATTGCCAGATAATCCTCTTTCTTTGTGATGCCATCTATTTTGTGAAGTGCACCAGTCCCTTCGGCAGAAAAACAACCTCCCATTATGATGCTGCCACCTCTATGTTTCACAGTTGGGATTCAAAGTTTCTCCCTTTTTCCTCCACATGTAATGATGGACATTATGGCAAAACAGTTCAATTTTAGCTTCATCAGACCACAAGACATGTCTGCAAAAATTAAGGTCTTTGTTCCTATGTGCATTTGCACACATTAATTTGGCTGTTTTTGTTTCTTTTAGAGTATTCGCTTATTCCTGGCAGAGTGGCCTTTCAGCCCATGTTGATACAGTACTCGTTTCACTGTTGATAATGAGACAATCTTATCAGCTTCCGCCAGCATCTTCACAATGTCTTTTGCTTTGTTCTTGGGTTTATATGCCAAGTCTGACCAAAGCATGGTCATCTTTGGCACACAGAACCTGTCTCTTTCCTGAGTAGCATGATGGCTAGATATTCCCATGTTGTTTGTACTTGATTATAATTATTTGTACAGATGAACGCGGCACCTTCAGATATCTGCAAATTGCACCCAAAGATGAACCAGACTTGTGCAAGTTCACAATTGTCTTCCTGAGATCTTGGCTGATTTCTATTGACTTTCTCATGATGCTACACAAAAAACCAGTGTGTTTCAGGTGTGCATTAAAATACATCCACAAGTATGTCTCTAATTAACTCAGATGTTGCCAATAAACTTATCAGAAGCTTAAAAAGAAATGACATAATTATATGGCTGTCCCATATTGTTTAAAGGCAATACTATATAATAATACTCTTAGTGTATGTAAACTTTTTAATTTACAGAAAATAATAAAAAATGCCTTAACCCCTTTAGCCCTGGGGCACGTTCCAATTTTGCGTTTTTGTTGTTTGCTCCCCTTCTTCCGAGAGCTGTAACTTTTTTATTTTTCCGTCAATCTTGCCATATGAGTGCTTGTTTTTTGCGGGACAAGTTGTACTTTTAAATGAAACCATAGGATTTACCATATGGTGTACTGGAAAACAGCAAAAAAATTCCAAGTGTGGAAAAACTGCAAAAAAAAGTGTGATGGCACAACAGTTTTTGGGATGTTTTATTCACGGTGTTCACTATATGATAAAACTGATGTGTGGGTATGATGCCTGAGGTCGGTAGACACCAAACATGTATAGATTTACTTGTATCTAAGGGGTTAAAAAAATTCACAAGCTTGTCCAATAAAAGTGGCGCACGTTTTGCGTCATTTTCCGAAACACGTAGCGTTCTCATTTTTTGGGATCTATGGCTCAGTGATGGCTTATTTTTTGCGTCTCGAGCTGTCATTTCTAATGGTACCATTTTTGCGCAGATGCTACGTTTTGATCACCTGTTATTGCATTTTGCGTAAAACTTGCGGCGACCAAAAAACGTAATTTTGGCGTTTTGAATTTTTTTGCCACTACGCAGTTTTCCAATCAGATTAATTGATTTTATATTTTGATAGATCGGGCATTTCTGAACGCGGCAATACCAAATATGTGTATATTTATTTATTTTTTAACTTTTTAATTTTCAATGGGGGGAAAGGGGGTAATTTGAACTTTTAGGTTTTTTGTTTTTTTTAATTTTTTTAAAACTTTTTTCTTACTTTTTTTTTTATTTTACTAGTCCCCCTAGGGGGCTATAGCGATCAGCAATCCGATCTCTCTTATCTATCTGCTGATCACAGCTATACAGCTGTAAACAGCAGATTCAGTCACTTTCTGTTTCTCTCTGCTAGCGGCCGAGGGAAAACGAAAGTGAAACTTCATGGCTGCAGGCATCATCACATGACCCTGTGCTACGATGGCAACCACCGAAAGTCACGTGATCACGCACGTGACTTCCGGTGGGGGCGTCGGTAAGTAAAAAACATGGCGGCGTGCATATAGATCTTGCTGCCAGACTTTGGCAGCGAGATTTAAAGGGTTAAATGTTGAGAGTGGAAGCGATTCCACTCGCAACATGCAGGCACACATGTCAGCTGTTGAAAACAGCTGATATGTGTGCTGACTGCCGCTGCCTGCCCGCGAGACACGCTCCATGACGGATATATCCGTCCATGGTCGTGAAGGGGTTAAAACATGCCATCTTGGTAAAGGAAAATAGCGCCTGTGCGGCCCGGTGTATATGCCTTCCTTCAGATATGTGCAGTGTAAATAGGATTTAGATTATTAATGTAGTAATAAGTGTAATATGTTCTGCAGTTTATTCAAAATACATTTATGCTACAGCTGTTAGAAATGCTTTAACGACAACGAACATCAAAACAATTGAAAGTTTTTAGGATTTAGATTAGCGGCAGTCATATATTGACATTTTGATTTCTTGTGATACGGATGCAAGATTACAAGTTTCACTTCCAAAATATAAAAACACAACATTCTGATAAATGTAAACTGTAATTTTTTAAATTTGATTTACCCATTTTTAACTTGTTTCTAATTTTGTTCTAAAGCGATGACCTCAATTTACTATAAAAAAAATGTCAAGATAAACCAGCCTGGTTGTAGTTTTATTCATTAATAAATTATGTGTGATATTTTCAGCATATGTGACATATGTGATCATGTATCATTGAGACACAGATGCCATTCAAAGGGTAAACCAATAAAACTACCACAAAGAGTAATCTCCACAGACTGAAAAGCAGAGCATATTAGAACGTACAACACGTAAAGGAAGCCTCATTTAGAAGTTATTATTTTCTGTAAGCCAGGCAATAAAATAGCTTCACTGCTGTGCGTACCTGTAAAAAGAAGTTTATGGTGGCTTATGAGTCTCTTAGGATGATTTAAATGACAGAGGGAATATTATGTGGCAATAATTCATTTTTTAATTTATGTTACATTTCCCGTTTTCTGGCTTTAACAAAATTTGTTTTGTAAAAGTATATTGTCAACTAAATGCGTATATAGTATATAAATACTTGCATTCCTTATTATATATTTTGCCAATTGAAATATCAGCTTTATATTCACTGCTAACAGCAATAAATAGATGAAATATAGAATTTATGCAACAGTAATACCAGTGTTCACTTTAAATGCTTAGAGCTGCAATAACATTCTTATCATGTATGAGAAAGAAAAAGAAAAAAAGGGATTTGTCAGCTCACCGTGTATGCTGGGATCAATGAACATCCACGGTAGATAGAAAATACTGGATATCAATCCTATGCAGCACTCACATGAATAAAAATGGAAAATCTAATTCCACAATTGTGGTAAGATCATCCATAGTATTACCGAAAATCTTAATCATTTTATTGTATCTTTGTTCCATTATATAACAGACCAGATACCAAAATATAAAAAACTGAAAAAACATATATATCTGTCAACAAATCCGGGTCAAACATTTATATACTTAAATAGCACTGGTCAACGCAAAAAAATTATCAGCAAAAGTAATATATCTGTTTTATGGAGTATGATGTGCAGATTCCAAAAATATGCTTAGTTTTGCTCTATCGGATGAAGTTTCTGAGATAGAAGTATTTTTGTTATTTCTGCATTTTCAATGTATGCTGGGTCCCTCATGTGATATGCTCAAGTTGTTGAAATGTCTATGTGACTGGCTGAATATGAGGAAAGTGGCTATGTCATTTTCTGTTCCCATGATTTGGAGAGAACTCAAAAACCATAGTGATGACTGCTACTTTTGTTTTGTCAAACTGAAGGGCTTTTCTACAAAAAACAAACATAAGATTAATTACCCTGAATTGGATCTGCGATTAGGCCAGTTCCACATCATAGTACCTTGCCAGTTCCTGTACCACCGTTGTCTGGATTGGATGAAAATGAAGTAGAATATAAAGACTATGGAGCTGAAGCTACTATCGAAGACATGGAGACCTCAAGTCAAGATGAGTATGTACTTGATGGAGCAACCGAGCAGCCAGAACGCTTTACTCAACATGAATTAAATAATCTCATCACATACCTTTCATAAGATAAAGCTGAACTTCTGGCATCTAGGTTGAAACAGAAGAATCTTCTTCATGATGATGTCAAAATGTGTTATTACCGAAACATAAGTAACACTTTAACACAATTTTTCACAGTTGATGCACCAATGGTGTACTACTGTATATCAATGTGAATGGCCTTTTTGAAAAACTGAATCAAGAGTATTTTGTTGCAATTTGGCGATAGTTTATTGACTCATCCCAGAGAAGTTTAAAAACAGTGTTGCTTGACAATGGATATATGAAACCATCAATCCCTATTGCTCACTCATTTCATCTAAAGGAAAGTTATGAAAATCTGTCAGTTGTTTTGGATGCTATACAATATAAGCATCATCAATGGAATATCTGTGGAAATTTGAAAGTGATTGGACTGCTAATGGGAATGCAAGGAGATTTCACAAAATATTGTTGCATCTTGTGTTTATGGGACAGTAGAAATACAGTAGAACATTATGTTTGTCATGATTGGGGACAGAGAAACATCTATGCTCCAGATAGAGACAATGTTCAGCATAATCCTTTAGTTGCTCCAGCTAAAATCTTTTTCCTCCACTACAAATAAAATTGGGAATAATTAAAAACTTTGTGAAAGCCATGGCAAAGACAAATTCACAAGGATTCCAGTACAATTCACAGAAATTCTGCAGCATTTCACCAGCAAAACTAAAGGAATGCGTATTTGTTGGTCCTCAGAGCAGAGAGCTTATGAGATGATGTGTGAGGAACTCAAAATGATAAGGAATTGAGATCTTGGAAAAGCTTCAAGTTAATCTATAAAAACGTTTTAGGAAAAAATAAATCTCCAGAATATGTTGAAGGTGTTGAGGAGCTGCTAAATGCATAACAGTGTCTTGGATGTCGCAGGTCTCTGAAAATGCACTTTTTGCATTCTGATTTAGATTTCTTCCCTAAAAATCTTGGGGATGTAAGCGATGAACAAGGCAAGCGGTTTCACCAGGACATTAAAGTAATGGAACACCACTACCAGGGGTTTTGGAATGACTCAATGATGGCAGAGTACTGTTGGATGTTATATAGGGACAACCCTGAAAAATCGTATTAATGACAGTCTAATGTCAAGCACTTTTAATTTCTGATATGTAGATTACTGTGTTCTTAATGTCGCCAGTATATTTCCTATACTTTATAATGATGCTGCTCCATGGAAACTATACGTGCTACAGAGAAACTATATACATTTTTTAAATCAGGACAAAAAGAAAAGTACAAAGTCACCTGTGAAAATTACAAAAAATATGTTTTGGAGACCTGTGTAGTTTCCCAATATGCAGTATTGTGAACAAAGGCCAAGTGCCTGAGTTGCACATAAATGTATCATGCCTTCTGCCATGCATGGATTTTAAACATGTTTTTTCATGATAAATTTTGAATATTTTATTCTACAATCTGGATCCTTCCCTTTTTTTCACAACAGTTTAATCATCTAAAATGTGCATCTGATTACAGACCCCAGGGGTTAGGTGACCAAAGAACAAGATATCATCACTTCATACTCAAGCAGCTACTAGTGCAGCAGTCTGTGTTTTGGAGTAGTAGGGGTTAGTGCCAATGAGTATACCTTCTATAAATATTTTATTAAATTACTTGCCTTTTGAAAGAAATATAAATTAGGCAAATGCAAACCCTTTATGGTAGCCTGAGCCACATGATTTACAGTATCTGCGAAAAGGATGCCAACAAGCTACACTGCTTAAGCCAAGGTGTTGCAATACAGGCAAAAGAAATAGTTTTTTGGAGTAGAGTGATAGTGAGAGAAGACACACTATGGAGACTGGGCAGTGTGAAGGGGATAGTATAGTGAGGGGAAAATGTAAAGTAAGAGAGTGCGGGCATAGTGTGAGAGAAAAACTGGGTACAGTATAAATACTGGCTAGTATATTGAGGATATTATAAAGGGGCACCATGGGGGAACCGTATGAGGGCATAGTGTGTGGGACAGGAGGCATAGGGCAGCTGTCAATCACTATATTGTATATATACAGTACAGGCCAAACGTTTGGACACACCTTCTCATTCAAAGAGTTTTCTTTATTTTCATTGCTCTGAAAATTGTAGATTCACATTAAAGGCATCAAAACTATGAATTAACACATGTGGAATTAAATACTTAACAAAAAAGTGTGAAACAACGGATATTATGTCTTATATTCTAGGTTCTTCAAAGTAGCCACCTTTTGCTTTGATTACTGCATTGCTCACTCTTGGCATTCTCTTGATGAGCTTCAAGAGGTAGTCACCGGAAATGGTCTTCCACAGTCTTGAAGGAGTTCCCAGAGATGCTTTGCACTTGTTGGCCCTTTTACCATCACTCTGCAGTCCAGCTCACCCCAAACCATCTAGATTGGGTTCAGGTCTGGTGACTGTGGAGGCCAGGTCATCTGGCGTAGCACCCCATCGCTCTCCTTCTTAGTCAAATAGCCCTTACACAGCCTGGAGATGTGTTTGGGGTCATTGTCCTGTTGAAAAATAAATGATGGTCCAACTAAACGCAAACTGGATGGAATAGCATGCCACTGCAAGATGCCGTGGTAGCCATGCTGGTTCAGTATACCTTCAATTTTGAATAAATCCCCAACAGTGTCACCAGCAAAGCACCCCCACACCATCACACCTCCTCCATGCTTCACAGTGGGGACCAGGCATGTAGAGTCCATCCGTTCACCTTTTCTGCGTCACACAAAGACATGGTGGTTGGATCCAAAGATCTCAAATTTGAACTCATCAGACCAAAGCACAGATTTCCACAACTCCTTGTATTCTTTAGCCCAAACAAGTCTCTTCTGCTTGTTGCCTGTCCTTAGCAGTGGTTTCCTAGCAGCTATTTTACCATGAAGGCCTGCTGCACAAAGTCTCCTCTTAACAGTTGTTCTAGAGAAGTGTCTGCTGCTATAACTGTGTGGCATTGAACTGGTCTCTAATTTGAGCTGCTGTTAACTTGCGATTTCTGAGGCTGGTGACTCTGATAAACTTATCCTCCGCAGCAGAGGTGACTCTTGGTCTTCCTTTCCTGGGGCGGTCCTCATGTGAGCCAGTTTCTTTGTAGCGTTTGATTTTTTTTGCCACTGCACTTGGGGACACTTTCAAAGTTTTCCCAATTTTTCAGACTGACTGACCTTATTTCTTAAAGTAATGATGGACACTCGTTTTTCTTTACTTAGCTGCTTTTTTCTTGCCATAATACAAATTCTAACAGTCTATTCAGTAGGACTATTAGCTGTGTATCCACCAGACGTCTGCACAACACAACTGATGGTCCCAACCCCATTTATAAAGCAAGATATGCCACTTATTAAACCTGACAGCACACCTGTGAAGTGAAAACCATTTCTGGTCACTTCCTCTTTAAACTCATAAAGAGAATGCGAAGAGTGTGCAAAGCATTAATCAATGCAAAAGGTTGCTACTTTGAAGACCCTAGAATATAAGACATATTTTAAGTTGTTTCACACTTGTTTGTTAAGTATGTCATTCCACATGTGTTAATTTATAGTTTTGATGCCTTCAATGTGAATCTACAATTTTCAGAGTCATGAAAATAAAGAAAACCCTTTGAATGAGAAGGTGTGTCCAAACGTTTGGTCTGTACTATATGTACTGTAATCTCTGTAATATGGTTGGCAGTACTGGGTTCTACTATTATATGGTCACCAAATGGTGGTAATGTCAACTCTTTGAAAAGCACTTTTTTCTTTTTTTAAGTTTAGTACCAGCTTAATGCATTTCAGTCATTATATTGTGGTAGGTGTATTTTTTGTAATATTGTTTTTTGTATAATGTTTGTTGTTTTGTAGAGGTAATGGTCTTATTATAATATTATGTACTCACTAGGGATGAGCGAGAGTGCTTGGCATTCGATCAAGTATCAGCATGCTTGTAATGCTCGGTGCTCTATCGAGTCCCTTGGGTGCTAAAGCTAAATGCTCGACTCCACGTCCTATTACGTACCCCAGACCACCACAGTCCCCATCATCCACAGGCAGCAAACATCACCCAGCAACTTCTTTCCCATCTTCCCAGCTACTTCAGTCCCTATCATTTGAGTGCAGCTGGTATCGCCTGACAACTTCCATTCCGTGTGTGCCATCCAGATGTTCCCTCCTGGGCCGAAGTAGCTTTGCTGTTAGTTTTGCTCAAGTCCCCCTACTGGAAAATAAATCTCTGTCTCTCTTTTCCAGAATGGGGTACTCAAGTAGAACTAACCATACGGTTACCTTGGATGGAGGGGAACATTTGGATGGAACAAACAGAATGGAATTTTCTGGGCAATGGCAGCTGCAACCAGATAACAGGGATTGTGGCGTCTGGAAAGACGAATGGAGCTTACTAGGCAATGTATCTTGCCTGTGAATGATGGGGACAGTGAGGGTGAAGGTCTGTGTCAGGGCAGGTAACAGACTGAGGATTCGGGAAAAATATGCTTGAGTCACTCATGGATTCCTAATGTGCTTGGTAGTTATTGGCAGACCCAACTGTTAAAGTACAGATCTGTGCAAGTTCAAAAGTACCTGAGCAGTGGGCCCATGCCCGTAGTTCATAGGGAACTTCTAATAACGATCTGGGTCCGATAACTAGGGTCAGAAAAAAATAAAGGAAAAATAAAGAAAATAAGAATAAAGCAGGCTTGCTATACCTACCGGTCTCTAGCACTGCTGTAACTGCTTCTGGGGTTGTTACTTTTACTACCAACACCGCTCATTTACCTTCATACATATTCATTGCTTCCCTTGCCCACCGGTCATCCTGGCGTCTGTGAATGGTTTCAGTCAGACAGCATGCCCAGCCTGTGTGACAACTTATCTGACTGCTTGCAATCTGAGACCCTCTCATAGCTCTAGATTGGTGTTAAAATAAATAAATTAACAAAAAATGTGGCATAGAGAGCCCCCATATAATGATACTCAGCACTGATAAAGCATATGCCTACAGCTGCAGCCCGCAGCCATGCACATATCTTGGCTGTGTATCAAAATAGCTTATTTTATAAAAAAAAATATTGACATAAATAATTTTTAAAAACAGAGTGTGACACCCCCTCAATTTTGATACCCGGCCATGATAAAGCCTGACAACTGGGGGCTACTTTTCTCAGGCTGGACAGACCCATGCTTATTGTATCCCTGAGCCTAAAAATAGTAGCCTGCAGCCATCCAGGATTTTCACATCCATTAGATGTGACCATCCTGCAATTTTACCCAGCTCGTCCTAATTGCCCTGGTGTGGTGGCAATTGGGGTAAGAAGGGGTTATTGCACCTCACAGCTGCCACTAAACCCTATTTTAATAATAGAAGGCATATATGAGACTCCCATTACTAATCTATAAGTGAAAAGAAATAAACAGAAACACTGAAAAAATCCTTTATTTGAAATAAAATAAAAAAATCCTCTTTCACCCCTTTATTAACTCCCAAAACACCCAGGTCCGATGTAATCCACATGAGGTCTCACGATGATTCCAGCTCTGCTACATCTGAAGTGAAAGCACATGGCCCTAGAACATGACTGCCCGCTGTGAGCTTCGGGCAGAGAATGAGTCGTGCAATGAGCAGTGACTTCACCCAGGTAATTTGCGGTCACAGCTGCAGGTTCCCATGGTCCTCCACCTGGGATCATAGGTAACCTCACCTGAGGTGACCTCATTAAACTGAATGACCTAAGGTGAGGTTACCTGTGATCATAGGTGGAGGACTGTGCGAACCTCCAGCTGTGACCGCAAATAACCTAAGTGACTTCACTACTTATCATGTGGCTCACTCAGTCTCTGCCTGAAGCTCACAGTGAGCGGTTATGTTCTATGGCCACATGCTGTCAGTTCAGATGTAATAAAGCTGGAATCATTTTGGGACCTCGTGTGGATTACGTCAGACCTGGGTCTTTTGGGTGTTAATATAGGGTGAAACAGGCAATTTTTTTTTGTATTTTATTTCAAATAAAGTTTTTTTCAGTGTTTGTATTTATTTTTTTCACTTACAAATTAGTAATGGGAGTCTCATAGACAATTCCCAATTACTAATCTAGGGCTTAGTGGCAGTTGTGAGCTGCCAATAACCCCTTATTATTATGATAGCCACTACACCAGGGCAAGTGGGATTATTAGGTAAATAATATGGGGGGAGGGACCCTATGCCAATTTTTTTATTTATTTTTACAGCACTAGAGATGCACACACAGTGCATCTGATTGATTGCAGTCAAACACGCTGTCACACAGGCCGAGGTATGTATGACTGAAACCAATCAGAGATGCGAGGACTGCCAGAGATGCTCGATTCGATGTACTGGTAATGGTAGTGGACATCGTATAGCAGTATTATTTGGGCATTGCTTAGTAGTAATATTGTACTTTATGTAGTGTGCTACCCCCGGCCAGCTGGATCCTCCACGCGAGACCACAACTCACCTGTGACTTCATCGTTGTTACTCGGGCGACTTGCTGTCACAGTTGGAGGATCCAGCGGAGGCCGCGAGAAACCTCAGTGACAGCAGAGATGATCGCGCGGCTCACCTCAGTTGATGCGTGGAGCTGTTAGGAGCGGCGGGGTTCTTCTGCAGCTCCTGTCACTTTCATGTAGCAGAGCTGGAAGCGACGCAGGACCTCCGTGGATTACGACGGACATGGATGGGTTTTTGGGGCTTAATAAATTGTTGAATGAGGGTATTTGTTAGTGTTTAATAATGTAAATAAAGGATTTTTCGTTGTGTGTTTATTTACTGTAACTTACAGATTAATCATGGAAGGTATCTCGGGGAGATGCCTGCAGTGATTAATCTTGGACTTAGGGGTAGCTATGGGCTGCCATTAACTCTTTATTAACCTGATTGCCAACGCACCAGGGAAATTCGGGAAGAGCTGAATAGAGTCCCAGAACTGTCACATCTAATGGATGCGTCAATTCTGGGCGGCTGCTGGCTGATATTGTTAGGCTGGGGGGCTCCCCATTACGTGGAGCTCCCCATCCTGAGAATACCAGCCTTCAGCCGTGTGACTTTACCCTGGCTGGTATCAAAATGGGGGGGAACCGCACGTCATTTTTTTTTATTATTTATTTATTTTTTTTACTGCACCGTATAGACCCACCCACCGGCGGCTGTGATTGGTTGCAGTGAGACAGCTCTCACTCGGCGTGGGGTCGTGTCTCACTGCAACCAATCATAGGCACCGGTGGGCGGGGAAAGCAGGGAATACGAGATTGATTAATGAGCGGCCGGCTTTTTCCAAATAGTAAAAGCCACCAGAGTTTATTTAACAGCCGTGCAGCGCTGCGCCGGTGAACGGGATTGGTAAGTATGAGAGAGGGGGGAGACTGACCGACAGACAGAGAGAGGGACAGACAAGACAGACAGACAGACAGAGAGAGACTGACCGACCGACTGAGGGAGATTAACCGACATACACAAGAAAAGAAAGAATGCCCGACATCGCTACAAAAAAGCACAAAACGTACACGGAGCATATGGAGATGCATCCGTGTCACGTGCTTGTGCGCACAGACCCTTTGACTTTCATGGGGTCCGTGTGTGCGTGTTCCGTGCAGAAAACGGACATGCTGCCATGCAAAACGGAAACACATACGGATCACGTACACGCACACACGTACATTATGGAATAATGCACGTGTGACCTCAAATATAGCCTGAAAATTGGTGCACGTTTGTCCGTGTCTCCGGTATATACGGAAACGTACCAAACACGCACGTGTTTAACGGATGTGTGTTGGAGGCCTCATAGTGTCCAGGGATTGCTGCAGGCCAAGAGAGGCTAGTTCTCATGGCTCAATACAGCTACTTTCAAGGCAAATTATACCTTCAAAAAGGTGAGAATTGAATTCATTTATATCCAAATCTTTTTACCATTTACTGTACTTAGTTCAGCGCCACACTTGTCTTCCCTTTTGTACCCATCCAAATAAACTATTCAATTTATCAAAACATTATTTTAAAAAGACCTGCTACTAATTTAAACTGATTTTTTTAGCCCCGCCCACATACAAATATGTCTAATATATAAAAATAAATATTCCCCTTCTCAAAAATGATTATACAAGAAATATTAAATCAAAGTACAACTGTTTGTGACAAGCAAGCACACCTTCTTTCTCTAATTTCAGATTTGTTTTTACATTAAACTATTGTGAGGTCTTTCTTCTGCCTTCTAGTGCATTAAGAAAAAAGAAATATATTAATAAATTAGTCAATGTAATTCAAATGCAATAAAACAGAGTTTAACACTATTGCTGGCACCTCTCCTATCTCCCATTTCTTACTAATTGAATCTATATATTATTCCCATACTACTATTCCCTTCTTTTTTAGTTCTGGAAGATGTATATAACATTACTGTCCAAAGTGTTTTGCCAGTGTTGTAGGATGTTCTGTTCCTATCCCAATTACTGAGCTGTGGGCTATGACATGCTTTCACAATCCTAAAATCACCTTAAAATGTCTGCTGCATTCTTTGCCTCGAGTTTTATATATGCCATGATAGACCATACCGATTAACTCTGATACTCCATCTGATGCTACAGCTGAATGGCATTAAGGGGAAACCCATGGAATAGTGTCTGAGGTCATGTCTAGAGTTGAGCGCGGTTCGTGGTTCGTGGTTCTCCAGTTCTAGGCTCGAGTGATTTTGGGGCATGTTCTAGATCGAACTAGAACTCGAGCTTTTTGCAAAAGCTCGATAGTTCTAGAAACGTTCGAGAACGGTTCTAGCAGCAAAAAACCAGCTAAATCCTAGCTTGGTTTCTGCTGTAATAGTGTAAGTCACTCTGTGAATCACACTATTATGACATTTCATTGTATAGTGTGCGTGAACAGCGCCTTCAGATCACTGCTGTTTCTATAATGGCGATCGCCATTTTTTTTTTTTTTTCTTGTCTTCCTTCCCTAAGCGCGCGCGTCTTGTGGGGCGGGCCAGCATGTCAGCCAATCCCAGACACACACAGCTAAGTGGACTTTTAGCCAGAGAAGCAACGGCATGTGTGATAGGATGTCCATGTCACATGTCCCTGCATTATAAAAACGGACATTTTCCTCCAGGACGCCATTATCTGCCTTCTGCGTCTTTGGTGTCAGACATCACTGTCGCAGCTCCGTCCTCATGAGTCCTATCGCCGATACAGCTGTATGCGCTGCATACACAGCGTTAGACAGCTTAGGGAGAGCACTTTCTAGCAGTCCTTTTAAGGGCTCAAACCGGCAGGGTCAGAGAGCCATAGGTGACAGGTCCTGAAACAGCAACAGCGTCTGTGTAGCCAAGGTCAGGGATTTCCTCCCTGCATTTCACCATTAGGAGGGAATAGAAAGGCAGGCTTCCATTCCTCTACCCAGAGCCCCACAATCCTGCCACTGTACCCTCTTGTCCTCTGCACACTCCAACTCATTATAACTAAGCCATTATACTAGCAAACACTCAGTGTACCTAGTGGCATCCTAAACGTGGCTATTGGACTTTGCTATAGTCCCACTAGTGCAAAGACATTTGCAGAGCACGTCTGCCTGCATTGCAGACTCCAACTCTTTTTAACTAAGCCACTATACTAGCAAACAGTCAGTGTACCTAGTGGCATCCTAAACGTGGCTATTGGACTTTGCTATAGTCACACTAGTGCAAAGACATTTGCAGAGCGCGTCTGCCTGCATTGCACACTCCAACTCATTATAACTAAGACATTATACTAGCAAACACTCAGTGTACGTAGTGGCATCCTATACGTGGCTATTGGACTTTGCTATAGTCACACTAGTGCAAAGACATTTGCAGAGCGCGTCTGCCTGCATTGCACACTCCAACTCATTATAACTAAGCCATTATACTAGCAAACACTCAGTGTACCTAGTGGCATCCTATACGTGGCTATTGGACTTTGCTATAGTCCCACTAGTGCAAAGACATTTGCAGAGCGCGTCTGCCTGCATTGCACACTCCAACTCATGATAACTAAGCCATTATACTAGCAAACACTCAGTGTACCTAGTGGCATCCTATACGTGGCTATTGGACTTTGCTATAGTCACACTAGTGCAAAGACATTTGCAGAGCGCGTCTGCCTGCATTGCACACTCCAACTCATTATAACTAAGACATTATACTAGCAAACACTCAGTGTACCTAGTGGCATCCTATACGTGGCTATTGGACTTTGCTATAGTCACACTAGTGCAAAGACATTTGCAGAGCGCGTCTGCCTGCATTGCACACTCCAACTCATTATAACTAAGCCATTATACTAGCAAACACTCAGTGTACCTAGTGGCATCCTATACGTGGCTATTGGACTTTGCTATAGTCACACTAGTGCAAAGACATTTGCAGAGCGCGTCTGCCTGCATTGCACACTCCAACTCATTATAACTAAGCCATTATACTAGCAAACACTCAGTGTACCTAGTGGCATCCTATACGTGGCTATTGGACTTTGCTATAGTCCCACTAGTGCAAAGACATTTGCAGAGCGCGTCTGCCTGCATTGCACACTTTAACTCATTATAACTAAGCCATTATACTAGCAAACACTCAGTGTACCTAGTGGCATCCTATACGTGGCTATTGGACTTTGCTATAGTCCCACTAGTGCAAAGACATTTGCAGAGCGCGTCTGCCTGCATTGCACACTCCAACTCATGATAACTAAGCCATTATACTAGCAAACACTCAGTGTACCTAGTGGCATCCTATACGTGGCTATTGGACTTTGCTATAGTCACACTAGTGCAAAGACATTTGCAGAGCGCGTCTGCCTGCATTGCACACTCCAACTCATTATAACTAAGCCATTATACTAGCAAACACTCAGTGTACCTAGTGGCATCCTATACGTGGCTATTGGACTTTGCTATAGTCACACTAGTGCAAAGACATTTGCAGAGCGCATCTGCCTGCATTGCACACTCCAACTCATTATAACTAAGCCATTATACTAGCAAACACTCAGTGTACCTAGTGGCATCCTATACGTGGCTATTGGACTTTGCTATAGTCCCACTAGTGCAAAGACATTTGCAGAGCGCGTCTGCCTGCATTGCACACTCCAACTCATGATAACTAAGCCATTATACTAGCAAACACTCAGTGTACCTAGTGGCATCCTATACGTGGCTATTGGACTTTGCTATAGTCAAACTAGTGCAAAGACATTTGCAGAGCGCGTCTGCCTGCATTGCACACTCCAACTCATTATAACTAAGACATTATACTAGCAAACACTCAGTGTACCTAGTGGCATCCTATACGTGGCTATTGGACTTTGCTATAGTCACACTAGTGCAAAGACATTTGCAGAGCGCGTCTGCCTGCATTGCACACTCCAACTCATTATAACTAAGCCATTATACTAGCAAACACTCAGTGTACCTAGTGGCATCCTATACGTGGCTATTGGACTTTGCTATAGTCACACTAGTGCAAAGACATTTGCAGAGCGCGTCTGCCTGCATTGCTCACTCCAACTCATTAGAACTAAGCCATTATACTAGCAAACACTCAGTGTACCTAGTGGCATCCTATACGTGGCTATTGGACTTTGCTATAGTCCCACTAGTGCAAAGACATTTGCAGAGCGCGTCTGCCTGCATTGCACACTCCAACTCATTATAACTAAGCCATTATACTAGCAAACACTCAGTGTACCTAGTGGCATCCTATACGTGGCTATTGGACTTTGCTATAGTCACACTAGTGCAAAGACATTTGTAGAGCACCTCTACCTGCATTGCACACTCCAACTCATGATAACTAAGCCATTATACTAGCAAAAACTCAGTGTACCTAGTGGCATCCTATACGTGGCTATTGGACTTTGCTATAGTCCCACTAGTGCAAAGACATTTGCAGAGCGCGTCTGCCTGCATTGCACACTCCAACTCATTATAACTAAGCCATTATACTAGCAAACACTCAGTGTACCTAGTGGCATCCTATACGTGGCTATTGGACTTTGCTATAGTCACACTAGTGCAAAGACATTTGCAGAGCGCGTCTGCCTGCATTGCACACTCCAACTCATGATAACTAAGCCATTATACTAGCAAACACTCAGTGTACCTAGTGGCATCCTATCTGTGGCTATAGGACTTTGCTATAGTCCCACTAGTGCAAAGACATTTGCAGAGCGCGTCTGCCTGCATTGCACACTCCAACTCATTATAACTAAGCCATTATACTAGCAAACACTCAGTGTATTTAGTGGCATCCTATACGTGGCTATTGGACTTTGCTATAGTCACACTAGTGCAAAGACATTTGCAGAGCGCGTCTGCCTGCATTGCACACTCCAACTCATGATAACTAAGCCATTATACTAGCAAACACTCAGTGTACCTAGTGGCATCCTATACGTGGCTATTGGACTTTGCTATAGTCACACTAGTGCAAAGACATTTGCAGAGCGCGTCTGCCTGCATTGCACACTCCAACTCATTATAACTAAGCCATTATACTAGCAAACACTCAGTGTACCTAGTGGCATCCTATACGTGGCTATTGGACTTTGCTATAGTCACACTAGTGCAAAGACATTTGCAGAGCGCGTCTGCCTGCATTGCACACTCCAACTCATTAGAACTAAGCCATTATACTAGCAAACACTCAGTGTACCTAGTGGCATCCTATACGTGGCTATTGGACTTTGCTATAGTCCCACTAGTGCAAAGACATTTGCAGAGCGCGTCTGCCTGCATTGCAAACTCCAACTCATTATAACTAAGCCATTATACTAGCAAACACTCAGTGTACCTAGTGGCATCCTATACGTGGCTATTGGACTTTGCTATAGTCACACTAGTGCAAAGACATTTGCAGAGCGCGTCTGCCTGCATTGCACACTCCAACTCATGATAACTAAGCCATTATACTAGCAAACACTCAGTGTACCTAGTGGCATCCTATCTGTGGCTATAGGACTTTGCTATAGTCCCACTAGTGCAAAGACATTTGCAGAGCGCGTCTGCCTGCATTGCACACTCCAACTCATTATAACTAAGCCATTATACTAGCAAACACTCAGTGTATTTAGTGGCATCCTATACGTGGCTATTGGACTTTGCTATAGTCACACTAGTGCAAAGACATTTGCAGAGCGCGTCTGCCTGCATTGCACACTCCAACTCATGATAACTAAGCCATTATACTAGCAAACACTCAGTGTACCTAGTGGCATCCTATACGTGGCTATTGGACTTTGCTATAGTCACACTAGTGCAAAGACATTTGCAGAGCGCGTCTGCCTGCATTGCACACTCCAACTCATTATAACTAAGCCATTATACTAGCAAACACTCAGTGTAACTAGTGGCATCCTATACGTGGCTATTGGACTTTGCTATAGTCACACTAGTGCAAAGACATTTGCAGAGCGCGTCTGCCTGCATTGCACACTCCAACTCATTATAACTAAGCCATTATACTAGCAAACACTCAGTGTACCTAGTGGCATCCTATACGTGGCTATTGGACTTTGCTATAGTCCCACTAGTGCAAAGACATTTGCAGAGCGCGTCTGCCTGCATTGCAAACTCCAACTCATTATAATTAAGCCATTATACTAGCAAACACTCAGTGTACCTAGTGGCATCCTATACGTGGCTATTGGACTTTGCTATAGTCACACTAGTGCAAAGACATTTGCAGAGCGCGTCTGCCTGCATTGCACACTCCAACTCATTATAACTAAGCCATTATACTAGCAAACACTCAGTGTACCTAGTGGCATCCTATACGTGGCTATTGGACTTTGCTATAGTCCCACTAGTGCAAAGACATTTGCAGAGCGCGTCTGCCTGCATTGCACACTCCAACTCATGATAACTAAGCCATTATACTAGCAAACACTCAGTGTACCTAGTGGCATCCTATACGTGGCTATTGGACTTTGCTATAGTCACACTAGTGCAAAGACATTTGCAGAGCGCGTCTGCCTGCATTGCACACTCCAACTCATTATAACTAAGACATTAAACTAGCAAACACTCAGTGTACCTAGTGGCATCCTATACGTGGCTATTGGACTTTGCTATAGTCACACTAGTGCAAAGACATTTGCAGAGCGCGTCTGCCTGCATTGCACACTCCAACTCATTATAACTAAGCCATTATACTAGCAAACACTCAGTGTACCTAGTGGCATCCTATACGTGGCTATTGGACTTTGCTATAGTCACACTAGTGCAAAGACATTTGCAGAGCGCGTCTGCCTGCATTGCACACTCCAACTCATTATAACTAAGCCATTATACTAGCAAACACTCAGTGTACCTAGTGGCATCCTATACGTGGCTATTGGACTTTGCTATAGTCCCACTAGTGCAAAGACATTTGCAGAGCGCGTCTGCCTGCATTGCACACTCCAACTCATTATAACTAAGCCATTATACTAGCAAACACTCAGTGTACCTAGTGGCATCCTATACGTGGCTATTGGACTTTGCTATAGTCACACTAGTGCAAAGACATTTGTAGAGCACCTCTACCTGCATTGCACACTCCAACTCATGATAACTAAGCCATTATACTAGCAAAAACTCAGTGTACCTAGTGGCATCCTATACGTGGCTATTGGACTTTGCTATAGTCACACTAGTGCAAAGACATTTGCAGAGCGCGTCTGCCTGCATTGCACACTCCAACTCATTATAACTAAGCCATTATACTAGCAAACACTCAGTGTACCTAGTGGCATCCTATACGTGGCTATTGGACTTTGCTATAGTCACACTAGTGCAAAGACATTTGCAGAGCGCGTCTGCCTGCATTGCACACTCCAACTCATGATAACTAAGCCATTATACTAGCAAACACTCAGTGTACCTAGTGGCATCCTATCTGTGGCTATAGGACTTTGCTATAGTACCACTAGTGCAAAGACATTTGCAGAGCGCGTCTGCCTGCATTGCACACTCCAACTCATTATAACTAAGCCATTATACTAGCAAACACTCAGTGTACCTAGTGGCATCCTATACGTGGCTATTGGACTTTGCTATAGTCACACTAGTGCAAAGACATTTGCAGAGCGCGTCTGCCTGCATTGCACACTCCAACTCATTATAACTAAGCCATTATACTAGCAAACACTCAGTGTACCTAGTGGCATCCTATACGTGGCTATTGGACTTTGCTATAGTCACACTAGTGCAAAGACATTTGCAGAGCGCGTCTTCCTGCATTGCACACTCCAACTCATTATAACTAAGCCATTATACTAGCAAACACTCAGTGTACCTAGTGGCATCCTATACGTGGCTATTGGACTTTGCTATAGTCACACTAGTGCAAAGACATTTTCAGAGCGCGTCTGCCTGCATTGCACACTCCAACTCATTATAACTAAGCCATTATACTAGCAAACACTCAGTGTACCTAGTGGCATCCTATACGTGGCTATTGGACTTTGCTATAGTCCCACTAGTGCAAAGACATTTGCAGAGCGCGTCTGCCTGCATTGCACACTCCAACTCATGATAACTAAGCCATTATACTAGCAAACACTCAGTGTACCTAGTGGCATCCTATACGTGGCTATTGGACTTTGCTATAGTCACACTAGTGCAAAGACATTTGCAGAGCGCGTCTGCCTGCATTGCACACTCCAACTCATTATAACTAAGCCATTATACTAGCAAACACTCAGTGTACCTAGTGGCATCCTATACGTGGCTATTGGACTTTGCTATAGTCACACTAGTGCAAAGACATTTGCAGAGCGCGTCTGCCTGCATTGCACACTCCAACTCATGATAACTAAGCCATTATACTAGCGAACACTCAGTGTACCTAGTGGCATCCTATACGTGACTATTGGACTTTGCTATAGTCACACTAGTGCAAAGACATTTGCAGAGCGCGTCTGCCTGCATTGCACACTCCAACTCATGATAACTAAGCCATTATACTAGCAAACACTCAGTCTACCTAGTGGCATCCTATACGTGGCTATTGGACTTTGCTATAGTCACACTAGTGCAAAGACATTTGCAGAGTGCGTCTGCCTGCATTGCACACTCCAACTCATTATAACTAAGCCATTATACTAGCAAACACTCAGTGTACCTAGTGGCATCCTATACGTGGCTGTTGGACTTTGCTATAGTCACACTAGTGCAAAGACATTTGCAGAGCGCGTCTGCCTGCATTGCACACTCCAACTCATGATAACTAAGCCATTATACTAGCAAACACTCATTGTTCCTAGTGGCATCCTATACGTGGCTATTGGACTTTGCTATAGTCACACTAGTGCAAAGACATTTGCAGAGCGCGTCTGCCTGCATTGCACACTCCAACTCATTATAACTAAGCCATTATACTAGCAAACACTCAGTGTACCTAGTGGCATCCTATACGTGGCTATTGGACTTTGCTATAGTCACACTAGTGCAAAGACATTTGCAGAGCGCGTCTGCCTGCATTGCACACTCCAACTCATGATAACTAAGCCATTATACTAGCAAACACTCAGTGTACCTAGTGGCATCCTATACGTGGCTATTGGACTTTGCTATAGTCACACTAGTGCAAAGACATTTGCAGAGCGCGTCTGCCTGCATTGCACACTCCAACTCATTATAACTAAGCCATTATACTAGCAAACACTCAGAGTACCTAGTGGCATCCTATACGTGGCTATTGGACTTTGCTATAGTCACACTAGTGCAAAGACATTTGCAGCACCTCTGCCTGCATTGCACACTCCAACTCATTATAACTAAGCCATTATACTAGCAATTTTTGCTGCTAGTTTAAGGGCCGTAGTTGCATTGTCAGGGATATTTATTCTTTATTATTCTGCTGTTAATAAAGCTAGACCACCACTGCAATCTACACCACCACTCAATTTTTACTACCACATTTTCAGTCCACAATCATGTCGCAATCAACATGAGTGGCAAAATGACAGATGCTGGTGGAAAGGGGAAGAGGCGTGGTGGAAAAGGCAAAAAAGGTTTTGTCCGTGGGGAAGGTGGCAAAGCTCCATTATCATCTGCTGAAGATAGACCATCTACCAGCAAAAGTAAGATGTCTACTAGTGATGAGCGAGTACTAAAAAGCTCGGGTGCTCGAAGCTCGGGCCGAGCCTCCCAAGATACTCGTGTACTCGGGCCGAGCAACGAGCCCAATGTTATCCTATGGGAGACCCGAGTATTTTTGTGAAATGACCCCCCGGCAGCATGGAGAAACCCTAAAAATGGCACAAAAGTCTCAGAAGAGTGCTCAAATGACATGGCAACAGCATGGGGAAGACCCCTTGAAGCATTTATCACTGAAAAGTCACAGCTCTGAACAATTTTGTCCGCGTTTTACGCCATTTTTACGGACTCACCAGAAAACCTTCCTAAATGACCCCAAAATGATTTTTCATGGCGGAAATGTTAAGGGCACATACCCAATAGTGAGATAGAGCTGGTGTATGTTACTTTTTGAGATTAATACATGAAAGATTTTACGTGAAAACATTGTGTGGCACTCCGATGTCCCTGAGAAGAGACGTACATGAAGGCCTCTTGAGTCTAATGTGCCCATTTTGAGGAAGTGAGTCTTTGTAGTATTTTCCTTTGCCAGGGCAGTCCAAAATTGTGAGGTTCACCAATGCCCCTGCATACAGACGTGCATGAGGGCCTCAAAACATTAAGTGTCCATTGTCAGGAAGTGGGTGTATTATAGTATAGCCCTTAGGCAGGGCAGCCAAAAATTGGGAGGCTCCACGTTGTCCCTGGATAGAGACGTGCATGATGGCCTGTAAACCTGAAGTGCCCATTGTAAGGAAGTGGGTCTATTTCAGTATAGCCCTTTGCCAGGGCAGCCAAAAATTGGGAGGCTCCACATTGTCCCTGGATAGAGACGTGCATGATGGCCTGTAAACCTGAAGTGCCCATTGTAAGGAAGTGGGTCTATTTCAGTATAGCCCTTTGCCAGGGCAGCCAAAAATTGGGAGGCTCCACATTGTCCCTGGATAGAGACGTGCATGATGGCCTGTAAACCTGAAGTGCCCATTGTAAGGAAGTGGGTCTATTTCAGTATAGCCCTTTGCCAGGGCAGCCAAAAATTGGGAGGCTCCACATTGTCCCTGGATAGAGACGTGCATGATGGCCTGTAAACCTGAAGTGCCCATTGTAAGGAAGTGGGTCTATTTCAGTATAGCCCTTTGCCAGGGCAGCCAAAAATTGGGAGGCTCCACATTGTCCCTGGGTAGAGATGTGCATGAGGGCCTCAAAACATTAAGTGTCCATTTTAAGGAAGTGGGTGTATTATAGTATAGCCCTTAGGCAGGGCAGCAAAAAATTGGGAGGCTCCACGTTGTCCCTGGGTAGAGACGTGCATGAGGGCCTCAAAACATTAAGTGTCCTTTTTAAGGAAGTGGGTGTTACGGGGGGCTGTCTGATAATAACCGAAAGGAGTATCAGACAGTCAGGGTCCACCGTGCAAAGACTTTGCTGCAGACTATGGCAGAGTGCAATACCTCTGTTAACTCACAGAAGGATATAATAAGTAAGTAAAGCAATTCCTCCCTTACTTGGAGGGTGTGTGGAATGATCTCTGTTAATAATCACAGAGACAAAGGCAATGTGTGCGAAATGGCACCTACCTAGGTCCGCTCTTCTAGTGGTGCAAAAGAGACGAACAGCAGCGTAAGCCGCACAAAGCTCCTACCTGCGTTCGCTCCACTAGTGTGCGAGGACACGAACCACTAAATATGGCACCTGCCTAGGTCCGCTCTTCTAGTGGTGCAAAAGAGACGAACAGCAGCGTAAGCCGCACAAAGCTCCTACCTCTGTTCGCTCCCCTAGTGTGCGAGGATACGAACAACTGCCAGACGCAGTATAAGGAACGTTACCCTAGCGGCAACGTCCACCTACGAGTAGAATCACAAGGCCCAGCCAGACCATGTGCCTCAGGCACCTGCCTATGTCCGCTCCCCTAAGAGGTAAGGATACGGACAGCAGCCGAAGCTGTAAGGTATAAGAACGCTACCCTGCCGGTAGCGCTCACCTAGCATAGACAGAGGAATGCCTAGAGGAACGCGCACAGAGCGTCTACTCATATGCATGAACCAAGAGGACTGAGCACCATGCGGCGTGTGTCAGGGTCTTATATAGACTCTGTGCCCCATCCAAGATGGAGGACACCAGAGCCAATCCGCTGCCAGAACGACAGGAGTGACGTCATGCTGGCCTATCACCGAGCAAGACGTCACAAGCACATGACCAGCGACCAATCGGCATAGAAGGTGTCAGAGACATGTGACCTCGTGTCAGCGATGATGTCACCCGCACATGTGCAATGGCTCCAAGATTGGACTTAGTCTCCGGCGCTCGCACATGTGCAGTAGCAAGAAATCTGGACTTAGTCTCCAGCGCTCGCACATGTGCAGTAGCAAGAAATCTGGACTTAGTCTCCAGCGCTCGCACATGTGCAGTAGCAAGAAATCTGGACATAGTCTCCAGTGCTCGCAGCAACCATAACAGTACCTCCCCCTCAAGGGCCCCCCTCCCGGCGACGCAGGTAATCGGCAACTAAGTCGGGAGCATGGACAGCCTCCTCGGGCTCCCAAGAGCGATGTTCCGGGCCATAGCCTTCCCAATCTATCAAGAAGAACCTGCGCCCTCTAACCATCTTAGAACCTACTATGGCTCGTACCTCATAGCTAGAGCGAGAGGAATCAGAGGCAGGAGAGTGCGCTTCACGAGCGTGAGGTAAAATAGCCGGCTTTAGCAGTGAGACATGGAATTTGTCATGAATCCTAAGATGGACAGGTAACTTCAATTGATAGACTACAGGATTTACCTGTCGAAGAACCTCATAAGGACCCAGGAAGCGAGGAGCAAATTTGACAGAGCTCACTCTAAGTCTCACGTGTTTTGCAGAGAGCCACACAAAGTCCCCTGGAGAAAAGACAGGAGCCGGGCGACGAAACCGATCGGACACCGTCTTCATACGGTCCTTAGCTGCTTGGATCGACTCTTGAGTCCGATCCCAAACCTCTCTGGCATTAGTTGCCCAGTCGGCCACAAGAGGAGGAGGTGCAGCAGCGGGAAATGGTACCGGTACCCTAGGGTGTTGCCCATTATTGAGTACGAACGGTGTCTGCCCAGTGGCCTCAGCCAGCGAATTGTTAAGGGCAAATTCTGCCCAGGGTAGGAGGGAGGACCAGTTATCGTGGTTCTCAGCAACAAAGTGTCGAAGGTATATAATCATAGATTGATTGGTACGTTCAACCAAACCATTAGTCTCCGGATGGTATGCCGAAGAGAGATTCAACTCAATTTGCAGAAGGCTACAAAGATCTCGCCAGAAACGGGAAGTAAATTGCGGGCCTCTATCACAAATGATACGATCTGGCATCCCGTGAAGCCTAAAGACATGCTTGAGGAATAGTTTGGCTAGTACCCTGGAAGATGGGATTCTCGATAACGGTACGAGATGAACCATCCGGGAGAAATGGTCCGTAATGACCCACACAAATCTATGTCCCTGTGAACTTGGAAGATCACCCACAAAGTCCATGCCTACCACCTCCCATGGTCTATCTGGCACTGGTAAAGGATGCAAGAGCCCAGCCGGTCTCTGCCGTAATGGACGGTTGCGAGCACACGAGTAGCAGGAACCGACATATCTCTTGACGTGGCTGGCTAAGTGTGGCCACCAATACCAACTCTCCAGTAACTCTCGTGTCCGCCTAATACCAAAATGCCCACCCACCTTTGAGGTGTGGGCCCATGACAGTATATCATTCTGTCGATCAGGCGGAACAAAGGTCTTGCCCGGTGGGATTTGGTCTAACGTCACAGGGGAGAGCGTATGAAAAACCCTGGAGGGAAGGATAAGACGAGGTTCGTCAATCTCTTCCTCGGTAGAAAGCATAGAGCGAGACAGGGCGTCTGCCTTGTTATTCTTACTCCCAGACAGATAGTTGATGGAGAAGTGAAAGCGGGAGAAAAACAAGGACCAGCGGGCTTGGCGAGGATTCAGACGCTGAGCGGTTTGTAAGTACGTCAGATTCTTACAATGTATGTAAAGCGCTGTGGAATTAATAGCGCTATATAAATGAATAAAATTATTATTAATTATTATTATTATTCTTATGGTCTGTATAGACCTGGAAAGGATGTTTCGCTCCTTCCAGCAAGTGACGCCACTCCTCCAAGGCTAATCTCAAGGCGAGCAGTTCCCTATCCCCAATGGTATAGTTTCTCTCTGCTGGTGAAAAGGTTTTAGCAAAGAAGAAACACGGCCTTTTTCTACCTGCACCGTTCTTTTGATACAAGACCGCACCAGCACCTACTGAAGAGGCATCAACCTCTAAGAGGAAGGGCTTACTCTCATCGGGTCTTTGAAGAACGGGAGCAGTTGAAAAGTGTCTTTTTACTGCCTCAAAAGCCTGAGATGTCTCAGTAGACCAGGCTTTGGGATTAGCACCTTTCTTAGTCAAGGCCACCAAAGGGGCCACCAAAGTAGAAAAATGGGGTATGAACTGCCTGTAATAATTTATGAATCCTAAGAAGCGTTGCACCGCCTTCAAGGAATGAGGTTCGGACCATTGCAGGACAGCAGAGAGCTTCGCAGGATCCATAGCCAGACCCTCTTGTGAGATAATGTAACCCAAAAAAGGCAATGAGGATTGCTCGAACACACATTTCTCGAGTTTAGCAAACAATGAGTGCTCCCTTAAACGGGAAAGGACACGAACGACATCCTGACGATGAGTCTCCAGATCAGGAGAAAAAATCAGGATGTCGTCCAGATACACCACTACTGAGGATAACAGTAAATCCCTGAACACATCGTTTACGAAGTCCTGAAATACTGCGGGTGCATTACATAACCCAAAAGGCATGACGAGGTATTCATAGTGACCGTCTCGGGTGTTAAAAGCGGTCTTCCATTCGTCACCCTTTCGAATTCGTACCAAGTTATACGCACCCCGCAGATCCAACTTCGTAAAAACTTGAGCTCCTCTCAGTCTGTCAAAGAGCTCCGAAATTAAAGGTAATGGGTATTTGTTCTTTATTGTGATTGCGTTGAGACCCCGGTAATCTATGCAGGGACGCAAATCACCCTCTTTCTTCCGAACAAAGAAAAACCCAGCTCCCGCGGGAGAGACAGACTTACGAATGAACCCCTTCTTTAAACTCTCTCTTATATAGGTCGACATGGCCTCCGACTCAGGTATCGACAGGGGGTAAACCCTGCCTTTAGGTGGAACCGAACCTGGGATAAGGTCTATGGCACAGTCATACGGCCTATGGGGTGGAAGAACCTCAGCACCCTGTTTGGAGAACACGTCAGCGAAATCCAAATATGGTGTAGGTATGGGAGAGAGATCAGTGGATGCAACCGCAACGACCTTAGGTGGTAAGGGAAGACATCGGGACTGACATTTCGAACCCCAACTAATAATGCTGTCAGACTCCCAGTCAATGTGAGGAGCATGAGTCCGAAGCCATGGAAGACCCAGAAGGACGTCGTCTATACCCTCAGGCAAAACAAGAAAAGAAATCTCCTCTATGTGACCCTGAGACAGGGAAAGGCGCAAGGGAACTGTCCTCAATGTAATGGAGTCAGACAACATAGTTCCATTAACAACACGGACAGGAATAGGCGCCTCTAACATGATAGAGGGAATATTGTGTCCCTTTACAAATCCTGAGGACACAAAAATCCCGTCAGCTCCGGAATCCACAAAAGCCATAATAGGCCATGTATTCTCAGATAACGAGAGCTGACCTGGGATACAACACTTAGAGGGTGCAGAAGACGTCTCTAGTAACCCCCCTCTAATGGTTACTAGGCCAGGGAGTTTCCCTGACGACTAGGACACTTGTTGGCATAGTGCCCAGCCTGACGACATACGTAACATATAGGAGGACCAGACTTGCGTAGTCTGGAGAACGTATGACCTAACTCCATAGGAGTGGGAGATGTTTCAGATGCTGAGGAAGATGATAGTGGACCCTCAACAACTGGAATAGCCCGATGCTTAGGGCGTGAGGAAGAGACCTCGAGTCTACGTTCCTTATGGCGTACATCGATTCTCGTTGCTACTGTGATCAAGTCCTCCAGAGAAGCAGGGACCTCACGAGTAGCAAGAGCATCCTTGACATAGCCTGCCAACCCTCTCCAGAAGATAGGAATCAACACCTTCTCTGGCCAATCTAGTTCTGCCACCAGAGTTCTAAAAGCAATGGCATAAGAACTAGTGGATAACGAACCCTGAGATAGATCTAACAGTCTCAGGGCCGCATCATGGGTAACCTGCGGACCCATGAATACCGCCTTAAGAGCATCAAGAAAGTCTTGATGTCTCAGAGTAACATCATCAGAGCGCTCCCATAGGGGAGTCGCCCATTCTAAGGCTTTGTCCTGAAGTAAGGAGATGATAAAGCCTACTCTGGACCTCTCCGTAGAGAAGCGAGAAGAGTTGACCTCTAGGTGTATCTGACACTGACTAATGAAACCACGACATGATCTGGCATCGCCAGAATATCTGTTTGGCAGAGCAAGTCGAGGATCATGTGCAGATGTCACCATGGTCTGAGGTTTATCCTCTATACTCTTGAGCCGTGACTCAAGTACTTGTATGTAACGGTGTAACTGCTGATATTCTGCCATAACTGCCAGACCCTTGGCTCAGTCCTAATGTTACGGGGGGCTGTCTGATAATAACCGAAAGGAGTATCAGACAGTCAGGGTCCACCGTGCAAAGACTTTGCTGCAGACTATGGCAGAGTGCAATACCTCTGTTAACTCACAGAAGGATATAATAAGTAAGTAAAGCAATTCCTCCCTTACTTGGAGGGTGTGTGGAATGATCTCTGTTAATAATCACAGAGACAAAGGCAATGTGTGCGAAATGGCACCTACCTAGGTCCGCTCTTCTAGTGGTGCAAAAGAGACGAACAGCAGCGTAAGCCGCACAAAGCTCCTACCTGCGTTCGCTCCACTAGTGTGCGAGGACACGAACCACTAAATATGGCACCTGCCTAGGTCCGCTCTTCTAGTGGTGCAAAAGAGACGAACAGCAGCGTAAGCCGCACAAAGCTCCTACCTCTGTTCGCTCCCCTAGTGTGCGAGGATACGAACAACTGCCAGACGCAGTATAAGGAACGTTACCCTAGCGGCAACGTCCACCTACGAGTAGAATCACAAGGCCCAGCCAGACCATGTGCCTCAGGCACCTGCCTATGTCCGCTCCCCTAAGAGGTAAGGATACGGACAGCAGCCGAAGCTGTAAGGTATAAGAACGCTACCCTGCCGGTAGCGCTCACCTAGCATAGACAGAGGAATGCCTAGAGGAACGCGCACAGAGCGTCTACTCATATGCATGAACCAAGAGGACTGAGCACCATGCGGCGTGTGTCAGGGTCTTATATAGACTCTGTGCCCCATCCAAGATGGAGGACACCAGAGCCAATCCGCTGCCAGAACGACAGGAGTGACGTCATGCTGGCCTATCACCGAGCAAGACGTCACAAGCACATGACCAGCGACCAATCGGCATAGAAGGTGTCAGAGACATGTGACCTCGTGTCAGCGATGATGTCACCCGCACATGTGCAATGGCTCCAAGATTGGACTTAGTCTCCGGCGCTCGCACATGTGCAGTAGCAAGAAATCTGGACTTAGTCTCCAGCGCTCGCACATGTGCAGTAGCAAGAAATCTGGACTTAGTCTCCAGCGCTCGCACATGTGCAGTAGCAAGAAATCTGGACATAGTCTCCAGTGCTCGCAGCAACCGTAACAGTGGGTGTATTATAGTATAGCCCTTAGGCAGGGCAGCCAAAAATTGGGAGGCTCCACGTTGTCCCTGGGTAGAGACGTGCATGAGGGCCTCAAAACATTAAGTGTCCATTTTAAGGAAGTGGGTGTATTATAGTATAGCCCTTAGGCAGGGCAGCCAAAAATTGGGAGGCTCCACGTTGTCCCTGGGTAGAGACGTGCATGAGGGCCTCAAAACATTAAGTGTCCATTTTAAGGAAGTGGGTGTATTATAGTATAGCCCTTAGGCAGGGCAGCCAAAAATTGGGAGGCTCCACGTTGTCCCTGGGTAGAGACGTGCATGAGGGCCTCAAAACATTAAGTGTCCATTTTAAGGAAGTGGGTGTATTATAGTATAGCCCTTAGGCAGGGCAGCCAAAAATTGGGAGGCTCCACGTTGTCCCTGGGTAGAGACGTGCATGAGGGCCTCAAAACATTAAGTGTCCATTTTAAGGAAGTGGGTGTATTATAGTATAGCCCTTAGGCAGGGCAGCCAAAAATTGGGAGGCTCCACGTTGTCCCTGGGTAGAGACGTGCATGAGGGCCTCAAAACATTAAGTGTCCATTTTAAGGAAGTGGGTGTATTATAGTATAGCCCTTAGGCAGGGCACCCAAAAATTGGGAGGCTCCACGTTGTCCCTGGGTAGAGACGTGCATGAGGGCCTCAAAACATTAAATGTCCATTTTAAGGAAGTGGGTGTATTATAGTATAGCCCTTAGGCAGGGCAGCCAAAAATTGGGAGGCTCCACGTTGTCCCTGGGTAGAGACGTGCATGAGGGCCTCAAAACATTAAGTGTCCATTTTAAGGAAGTGGGTGTATTATAGTATAGCCCTTAGGCAGGGCAGCCAAAAATTGGGAGGCTCCATGTTGTCCCTGGGTAGAGACGTGCATGAGGGCCTCAAAACATTGTTCCCATTGCAAAGGAGCGGGTCTCCTGTCGTTGTAATGTCCATTCTGCAAAGAATGGGCGAAAAAAATTACCACTGGGGGTACACCTGAAACAAAGGCCTAAGTATTGCAATTTGTAACGGTCATCATCATGGTGGCGCATGAGGAGAAGGAGGAGCAGTCCAGCGATTATCCAAAGTCCAGAAGTGTGTACCCATGGGTGAGTGGAGGTACATGGCAAACTTTAAATTCCGCTCTCATTTGCTGGTGGTGTGGTGAAGTCTGGCCCAATCCAACCCTTGTTCATCTTGATCAGAGTCAGCCTGTCAGCATTTTCAGTTGACAGGCGGGTGCGTTTATCTGTAATGATTCCACCTGCGGCACTAAAAACACGCTCTGACAAAACGCTAGCAGCAGGGCAGGCCAGGACTTCCAAGGCGTAGAGAGCCAATTCATGCCACGTGTCCAGCTTGGATACCCAATAATTGTAAGGCACAGAGGAATGTCGGAGTACAGTTGTTCGATCTGCAAGGTACTCCTTCAGCATCTGGGCAAACTTAGGATTTCTTGTGGCACTACCCCGCACCTCAGGGGCTGTGGTACGTGAGGGGCTGAGAAAACTGTCCCACATCTTAAAGACTGTTCCCCTACCTCTGGCGGATTGGACTTGTGCCTCTCTCGGCTGTACGCCTCGGTTGTCCACTGATTCCTGACCTATGCCGCTAGCGTTTTGTGAGGGGAATGCTTTCCCTACTTCCGTGAGTATGGCCTTCCGGAACTGCTGCATTTTGGTTGACCTCTCCTCCACGGGAATAAGAGACAAAAAGTTCTCCTTGTAGCGTGGGTCTAACAGTGTTACCAACCAGTAATGATTGTCGGCCAAGATGTTCTTAACGCGAGGGTCACGAGACAGGCAGCTTACCATAAAGTCAGCCATGTGTGCCAGACTCTTAACAGCCAGGACTTCAGTAGCCTGACCAACAAGATGACTGAACATGCTGTCCTCCTCCTCCTCCTCCTCCTCATCTACCCTGTCCTCTGGCCAGCCACGCTGAACCGAGGATATGACTGGTGTGCATGTCATATCCTCAATTTGGCCGGAGAGTTGCTCCATGTCTTCATCCTCCTCCTCGTCATAGTCCTCCACTGCACGTTGTGATGAGACGAGGCTGGGCTGTGTGTTATCACCCACACCCACTACTGTTTCTTGCTGCAACTCATCGCGCTCCGCCTGCAATGCATCATGTTTGTTTTTCAGCAGAGACCGTTTTAGAAGGCAGAGTAGCGGTATGGTGACGCTAATAATGGCGTCATCACCACTCACCATCTTGGTGGAGTCCTCAAAGTTTTGGAGGATGGTACATAGGTCTGACATCCATCTCCACTCCTCAGGTGTTATGTGTGGAGTTTGACCCATTTCCCGACGGCTTAGGTGATGCAGGTACTCAACAACTGCCCTCTTCTGCTCACATATCCTGACCAACATGTGCAGAGTTGAATTCCAACGCGTGGGGACATCACACACCAGTCTGTGAGCCGGAAGATGCAAACGGCGCTGAAAGCCGGCAAGGCCGGCTGAAGCAGTAGGTGACTTTCGAAAATGTGCAGACAGGCGGCGAACTTTTACCAGCAGATAAGACAGCTCTGGGTATGACTTTATAAACCGCTGAACCACGAGGTTGAGCACATGGGCCACGCATGGAACATGTGTCAGCTGGCCTCGCCTCAAAGCCGCCACCAGGTTCCGGCCATTGTCACACACGACCTTTCCTGGCTTTAGGTTCAGAGGTGTGAGCCAGTGATCTGCCTGCTGTTTCAGAGCTGTCCACAGCTCTTCTGCATTGTGGGGTTTGTCACCTATGCAGATTAGCTTCAGCACAGCCTGTTGCCGCTTCGCCGAGGCAGTGCTGCAGTGCTTCCAGCTTGTGACTGGTGTGGAGGGCACAGTGGATGAGGATGCGCAGGAGGAGGAGGAGGCTTAAGAGCATGACATTCCGGAGCTGTAGAGTGTGGGTGAAACACTGACTGAGGTAGGGCCTGCAAACCTTGGTGTGGGAAGGACGTGTTCCGTCCCTCGCTCAGACTGGGTCCCAGCTTCCACAATATTAACCCAGTGTGCCGTCAACGAGATGTAGCGGCCTTGCCCACAAGCACTTGTCCACGTGTCTGTGGTTAGGTGGACCTTGGGTGAAACAGCGTTGTTCAGGGCACGTGTGATGTTTTTGTGACACGTGGTTATGCAACGCGGGGACGGCACACCGGGAGAAATAGTGGCGGCTGGGGACCGAGTAACGTGGGACAGCTGCCGCCATCAGGTCACGGAATGCTTCTGTCTCCACCAGCCTAAAAGGCAACATTTCCAGCGCAAGCAGTCGCGAAATGTTAGCATTTAGAACTGTGGCATGTGGGGTGTTGGCAGTGTATTTGCGCCTGCGTTCAAAGGTTTGCTGAATGGATAACTGAACGCTGCGCTGGGACAAGGACGTGCTTGATGATGGTGTTCTTTCTGCGTAGGCAACTGCAGGTGCAGGAGTGGAGGAGGCTTGTTCGCAGGCAGCATGGACAGAGGATTGGCTCGCATGCACAACCAGCGAAGACGTAGCAGTGACATCAGCAAGCACTGCTCCTCGACTCTGTTGTACTTCCCACAAAGTCGGGTGCTTGGCTGACATGTGCCTGATCATGCTGGTGGTGGTCAGGCTGCTAGTTTTGGTACCCCTGCTGATGCTGGCACGGCAGGTGTTGCAAATGGCCTTTTTTGAATCATCTGGATCCAACTTAAAAAACTGCCAGACTCGGGAAGACCTAACATTTGTACAGGCACCTTGTGTCGTCGTGTTGTTCCGGGGAACGGTTGCCTGACTTCTGCCTGGGGTCACCACCCTGCTTCTTACTGCCTGTTGTGATGCTACGCCTCCCTCCCCCTGTGCACTGCTGTCCTCGCTCTGCATATCCTCCTGCCAGGTTGGGTCAGTTACTGGATCATCCACCACGTCGTCTTCCTCTTCCGCACCCTGCTCCTCCTCCTGACTTCCTGACAATTGTGTCTCATCATCGTCCACCACTTGTTGGGACACGTTGCCAACTTCGTGAGAACGTGGCTGCTCAAATATTTGGCTATCTGTACAGACGATCTCCTCATGACCCACTTCAATATGAGCTGGCGAGAGGCCAGAATGTGTGAATGGAAACGTGAACAGCTCTTCCGAGTGTCCAAGTGTGGGATCATTAATGTCCGAGGAGGACGTGTACTTAGCCTGGTGGTAGGAAGGAGGATCAGGTTCAGAAATGTGCGGTGCAGTATCACGGCTACTGACACTTGACCGTGTGGAAGACAGAGTGTTTGTGGTGGTGCCAATCTGACTGGAAGCATTATCTGCTATCCAACTAACAACCTGTTGACACTGGTCTTGGTTCAAGAGCGGTGTACTGCTGCGGTCCCCAAGAATTTGGGACAGGACGTGCGAGCGACTAGATGTGGCCCTTTGTTGTGGCGAAATTAGAGCTTGCCCACGACCTCGGCCTCTGCCTGCACCACCATCACGTCCACTTCCTTGTTCCTTGCCAATGCCCTTGCGCATTTTGCAATGCTGTGCACTGCTGACGTGTATATTCACTACTTGTGCGTTATATCAAAGTTTGTGGAAATTGCACACAAGTGCACCTGTACGCTGCCACCAACAGGCACACACGTGCGGTTTTAAAAACCAAGCACGGACGCAATAAGAACCTAACAGGTTTTTTTGGGGAGCGACAATTACAGACAAGTCAGACACTATCTGGACTGTTTTACACTGTGTACACCAGCCCCAGATATGATGAAGGCTGGTATACGGTCACCACTACCCTGCCTGCCTGCCTGCCTGTATACTGGTACAATAGTCCTGACAAGGACTCTTTTGGTCACTAGCCTGTATTCAGACCTGGCTATACCCTGCCTGTATATAGCAACAATAGTCCTGAGAAGGACTCTGCTACTGTACTCCGACCTGGCTATACCCTGCCTGCCTGTATACAACTAGAATAGTCCTGAGAAGGACTTTTGGTCACACTGTTTGCAGCCCTGCAACTGAAAAAGCTATAAAGGGCCGCAAAGCTTTCCCTGAATCAGCGACACTCTCCCTGCACTGACAGTCTGGATAGCTGTGAGCACAGCACAGCGCGCCGGCCGATATAAAGGCTCGGTCACGCTGTGCAGGCCGGCCAATCACTGCAATTCCACAACTAACAGGGCTGTGGCATTGCAGTGGTCTGCCAGCCAATCCCTGCATGAGGGCTGGCTCTCAAAAGAGCGCCAACATGCAGAAATGAAGACCACGAGTACAGCACGAGTATCGCGAGATTACTCGGTCCCCGCCGAGCAGCCCGAGTACAGCGATACTCGTGCGAGTACCGAGTAGTGACAAGCATGCTCGCTCATCACTAATGTCTACTACTTACCGTGGACAATCCGATGTGCTCCCTTTTTTACGGACACGAACAACAGGAACAAAGGTAGATGATGGGCAAAAAAGGAAAATGCTTGAATGGATCTCAAGTGGTCCAACAAGTGCCCTCTCAGCCACTTCAAGTACCGCATCCAAAAAACACCAGTCCTCTGAGTTGTCATCCCAATCAAACTTGCTTTCTCCCAGCTCTGAAGTCTCCATCAGCCCTGCACAGTATAGTGGAACTGAGATGGCTGAGTCTGCAGAGCTGTTCAGTCACACTATAGCCTGGGAATCAGAGGTCTGCTCCCAAGCTACAGTGAGTACAGAACAGGAAATGGTCTGCAGTGATGCCCAGAACCTTTGTGACTCTGATTCAGGCCGTGAGGACCAAGTTTCTGAGCATAATGTTGACCCTTTGTCACAAACTGTAACACCTGTGGTTATAGACAATGAGGAACATACTGATGAAGATGAGACGCAGATACCCGATTGGGATGACAACTTAAATATTCGGTCAGGGCAAGAAGAGGCTCGGTCTGAGGGGGAGGGGAGTGCAAACACAACAATTGATGATGAAGTTCTAGATCCCACCTACTGTCAACCCACAGTCAGACACTCGAGGAGGTCAACAGAGGCGGTGGAGGAGGATGCAACCGACGACGAAGTTACCTTGCGCCTTCCTGGACAGAGTCGGAGCACTGGTAGCACGTCTACAACTGCATCCTCAGCCACCACTCTGCCTATGAGCATTATTCGGGGTGGATCAACATGTCGCATGGCCTCTAAAGCCCACTTTACACGTTGCAATTAGTTGTACAATCGCATTTGCGATGTGACACGCCCAGGTTGCATACGGGATCTATGAGATTTCACGTTGGTCGTTCATTTGCTGTCACACGAGCGTTAGTAGTCTATGTTAAATTGGTCAATTGTGTGTGCGATCCTTTAGATCATGTGTTCTGTGACGTATGCATTGGGCACCTTTTTTTTTTTTTTATTTATTGACTTGCCAAGCGTGTGTAATGTGTAGGGATGCGTTTTTACTATGTCATCTGCCATTCAGCTCTGCTACATGGCCGCTAACAGCAGACACAGACAGCCATGTAGCAGAGCTGAATGGCAGATGACAGCAGACACAGACAGAGCCGCACGGTCAGAATGAACTCGGGTGAACTTCACCCGACTTCATTGTGATGCTGCGGCTCTGTCTGTGTCGCGTCCTGATTAGCGGTCACCAGTGAAGACTCACCGGTGACCGCTAATCTCCTGAGTAACTGAAGTTACCAGCCCTCTCTCATATACTCACCAATCCCCGATCCCCGGCGCTGCACGGCTTTCTCACTGCTCCGGCGGCTTTTACTGTTTTGAAAAAGCCGGCCGCCCATTAAACAATTTCGTATTCCCTGCTTTCCCCGCCCACCAGCGCCTATGATTGGTTACAGTGAGACACGCCCCCACTCTGAGTGACAGGTGTCACACTGCACCCAATCACAGCAGCCGGTGGGCGTGTCTATACTGTGTAGTGAAATAAATAATTAAATAATTAAAAAAAACGGCGTGCGGTTCCCCCCATTTTTAAAACCAGCCAGATAAAGCCATACGGCTGAAGGCTGGTATTCTCAGGATGGGGAGCTCCACGTTATGGGGAGCCCCCCACCCTAACAATATCAGCCAACAGCCGCCCAGAATTGCCGCATACATTAGATGCGACAGTTCTGGGACTGTACCCGGCTCTTCCCGATTTACCCTGGTGCGTTGGCAAATCGGGGTAATAAGGAGTTATTGGCAGCCCATAGCTGCCAATAAGTCCTAGATTAATCATGTCAGGCGTCTATGAGACACCTTCCATGATTAATCTGTAAGTTACAGTTAATAAACACACACACCCGAAAAATCCTTTATTAGAAATAAAAAACACAAACATATACCCTGGTTCACCACTTTAATCAGCCCCAAAAAGCCCTCCTTGTCCGGCGTAATCCAGGATGATCCAGCGTCGCTTCCAGCGCTGCTGCATGGAGGTGACCGGAGCCGCAGCAGACACAGCCGCTCCGGTCACCTCCACACAGCAAATGAACACAGCCGCGCGATCAGCTGCTGTCACTGAGGTTACCCGCGGCCACCGCTGCATCCACCGGTGGCCGCGGGTAACCTCAGTGACAGCAGCTGATCGCACGGCTGTCTTCATTTGCTGCATGGAGGTGACCGGAGCGGCTGTGTCTGCTGCGGCTCCGGTCACCTCCATGCAGCTGCGGTGGAAGCGACGCTGGATCATCCTGGATTACGCCGGACAAGGAGGGCTTTTTGGGGCTGATTAAAGTGGTGAACCAGGGTATATGTTTGTGTTTTTTATTTCTAATAAAGGATTTTTCGGGTGTGTGTGTTTATTAACTGTAACTTACAGATTAATCATGGAAGGTGTCTCATAGACGCCTGACATGATTAATCTAGGACTTATTGGCAGCTATGGGCTGCCAATAACTCCTTATTACCCCGATTTGCCAACGCACCAGGGTAAATCGGGAAGAGCCGGGTACAGTCCCAGAACTGTCGCATCTAATGTATGCGGCAATTCTGGGCGGCTGTTGGCTGATATTGTTAGGGTGGGGGGCTCCCCATAACGTGGAGCTCCCCATCCTGAGAATACCAGCCTTCAGCCGTATGGCTTTATCTGGCTGGTTTTAAAAATGGGGGGAACCGCACGCCGTTTTTTTTAATTATTTAATTATTTATTTCACTACACAGTATAGACACGCCCACCGGCTGCTGTGATTGGGTGCAGTGTGACACCTGTCACTCAGAGTGGGGGCGTGTCTCACTGTAACCAATCATAGGCGCTGGTGGGCGGGGAAAGCAGGGAATACGAAATTGTTTAATGGGCGGCCGGCTTTTTCAAAACAGTAAAAGCCGCCGGAGCAGTGTGAATGCCGTGCAGCGCCAAGGATCGGGGATCGGTGAGTATATGAGAGAGGGGGATAGACTGACATGGACTGAGAGTGAGGGACAGAGATAGTGACGGACTGACAGAGATTAGTGCATGACAGACATTGTGAGGCGCTTCAGAACGCAGCTTTTCAGCTGCGCTCTGAAGCAGACCTTTTTTAAGCTGCGGTGCAGAGCGCCCACCTGCGCACATAGCATCAGACAACAAAATCGTATGAGGGATGTCACACGTTACAATTGACTAGGTTCTTGCAACAAAACGCTCAATTCTAGAGAATGATACGATGTGTTTGCGATCAACGGTTTTGCGTTCAATCCTGATCGCATGTAGCTGTCACACGCAGATACGTCACAAACGATGCCGGATGTGCGTCACTTACAACTTGACCCCAACGACGGATTGTGAGATATATTGAAGCGTGTGTAGCGGGCTTAAGCCTTGCCTAGCCTGGTCCTTTTTTGACATAGAAAAAGATCGCCCAAATTATGTGATCTGTAAAATTTGTCATGGTTCTCTTAGTAGAGGTCAAAACCTCAGCAGTTTGACAACTTCTTCCATGAATCGTCACATGAATAAATATCATAGGTCCCGGTGGGAAGCTCACCGTGCTGCAATGCGGCCTAGCGGAGCGAACCATCCACCGCCTGCCCCTTCCAGTGCATCCGCGCGCTCTTCATCTTCTAGGACTGTGGGGACAGCTGTCACACCTGTTTTTCCACGCACAACTTCCACCACTGTAACCGCAACAGGCAGTTTGCTTGGTAGGTCGTCAGTTGGTTTGGAAGGGGAAACAAGTGAGTGTGTACAGCTCTCTCAGACATCGATAGCACCAACGTTGGATGAAGGCAACATCATGTCTCCGCCTGCACTTTCTTCACAAACCTGCATTTTTCCAGGGACACCCTACTCAACACCGTCTACACACAGCAGCCAGATCTCTGTCCCTCAGATGTGGTCAAATAAAAGGCCACTTCCTGCGACCCATGACAAAGCTAAGAGGTTGACTCTATCCCTCTGTAAGCTGTTGGCTACTGGAATGCTGCCTTTCCGCATAGTGGACACACAGGATTTTAGAGACCTTATGTCTGTCGCTGTGCCCCAGTACCAGATGCCTAGTCGCCACTACTTCTCTAAGAAAGGTGTGCCCGCGCTACACCAGCATGTCGCACACAACATCACCGCTTCCTTGAGAAAATCTGTGTGTGAACGGGTGCATTTCACCACCGATACTTGGACCAGTAAGCATGGACAGGGACGTTACATGTCGCTGACTGGGCACTGGGTAACTATGGTGATAGATGGTGAAGGGTCTGCTGCACAAGTCTTGCCGTCCCCACGACTTGTGTGTCAATCCTCTGTCTGTCCAAGTTCCGCCACTGCTTCTGCATCCTCCACCTCATCTGGCTCCTCCACCTCCGCCCCAAGCCTGCCTGGTCAGGCCACCAGCGTTCTCACTGCGCAGAAGGAATCACGCACCCCTCATTACTATGCTGGCAGCAGAGCGCAACGGCATCAGGCGGTCTTTAGCTTGACATGTCTTGGGAATAAGAGTCACACAGCTGAGGAGTTGTGGTCAGCTCTGCGGTCCGAGTTTAATAAATGGTTGTCTCCACTCAACCTGCAGCCTGGTAAGGCCGTGTGCGACAATGCTGCAAACCTGGGTGCGGCCCTTCGCCTGGGCAAGGTGACACACGTACCTTGTATGGATCACGTGTTGAACCTTGTCGTCCAGCAATTTTTAACACACTATCCCGGCCTAGATGGCCTTCTGAACAGGGCACGAAAACTGTCTGCTCACTTCCGCCGTTCAAGCGCCGCAGCTGAGCGACTTGCATCGCTCCAGAAGTCTTTCGGCCTGCCGGTTCATCGCCTGAAATGCGATGTGGCGACACGCTGGAATTCAACTCTCCACATGTTACAGCGACTGTGGCAGCACCGCAGAGCCCTAGTGCAATACGTCATGACGTATAGCCTGGGCCAACGAGATGCAGAGGTGGGGCAGATCACCCTGATGGAGTGGTCTCAGATCAAGGACCTATGCACCCTTCTGCACAGTTTCGACATGGCGACTAATATGTTTAGCGCTGACAATGCCATTATCAGCATGACGATTCCAGTCATTTACATGCTGGAGCACACGCTAAACACTATTCGGAGTCAGGGGGTGGGACAACATGAAGGGGAGGAACTACAGGAGGATTCATATGCGCAAGGGAGAACAACATCACCAAGGCCCAGACGTTCATCATCACCAACGCTGCAGGCATGGGACCATGGGGGACAGGGATCGACAAGGGCGCATAGTAGCAGGCGAAATGTTGAGCAAGGTGCAGGAGAACATGAAGAAATGGAGGACGAACTGTCCATGGACATGGAAGACTCAGCGGATGAGGGAGACCTTGGTCAAATTTCAGTTGAAAGAGGTTGGGGGGAGATGTCAGAGGAAGAAAGAACGGGTAGCACCTCTATGCCACAAACACAGCGTGGACTTGGTCCGCATGGCTGCGCAAGACACATGAGTGCCTTTTTGTTGCACTACCTCCAACATGACAGTCGTATTGTCAAAATTAGAAGTGATGATGACTACTGGATTGCCACACTATTAGATCCCCGGTACAAGTCCAAATTTTGTGACATAATTCCAGCCATAGAAAGGGACGCACGTATGCAGGAGTATCAGCAGAAGCTGTTACTCGATCTTAGCTCGGCTTTTCCACCAAACAACCGTGCAGGTGCAGGGAGGGAATCTCCCAGTTGTAACTTGACAAACATGGGACGGTCTCGTCATCTTCAACAGTCTACCCGTACCAGTAGGACCGTATCTGGTGCTGGTAACAGCAATTTTATGGAATCTTTTCATAATTTTTTTAGACCCTCTTTTGCAAGGCCACCAGAGACAACAAGTCTGACACATAGTCAACGGCTGGAGAGGATGATACAGGAGTATCTCCAAATGAACATCGATGCCATGACTTTGCAAATGGAGCCTTGCTCCTTTTGGGCTTCAAATCTAGAAAAATGGCCAAAGCTCTCCAGTTACGCCTTGGAGATTTTGTCGTGTCCAGCTGCCAGAGTTGTCTCTGAACGTGTCTTCAGTGCTGCTGGGTGTGTGCTGACAGATAAGCGCACGCGTCTGTCCAGTGACAATGTGGACAGACTGACGTTCATCAAAATGAACAAGTCATGGATCCAGAAGGAATTTACTACCCCTGTGTCATCCTGGGGAGAGTAAATGCTTGTGGATTTGGAATGTGCTTGATGCAAATCAAAACATCCTGTTTGCAACTAGGGCACAAGTGCTGCCACTGATGGGGTGTCTGTGTGGCCCAATTTTTGGAAAAAAGGGAGACTCCGCTTGGAGTAACCCTTGCTTGATGTGTTTTTAAAAGAAGCCAAGATGAACAGAGCTGGGATCAGGAAAGACTTTGCTACCTACCCCGGTGTCATCCTGGGGACGGATAAGAATGGCGTATTTTTGAATGTGCTTGATGCAAATCTAGCTGTGAAGTGTACAACTGGGGCACAACTGCTGCCACTGAAGGGGTGGGTGTGTGTGTGGCCCAATTTTTGGAAAAAAGGGAGACTCCGCTTGGAGTAACCCTTGCTTGATGTGTTTTTAAAAGAAGCCAAGATGAACAGAGCTGGGATCAGGAAAGACTTTGCTACCTACCCCAGTGTCATCCTGGGGACGGATAAGAATGGCGTATTTTTGAATGTGCTTGATGCAAATCTAGCTGTGAAGTGTACAACTGGGGCACAACTGCTGCCACTGAAGTGGTGGGTGTGTGTGTGGCCCAATTTTTGGAAAAAAGGGAGACTCCGCTTGGAGTAACCCTTGCTTGATGTGTTTTTAAAAGAAGCCAAGATGAACAGAGCTGGGATCAGGAAAGACTTTGCTACCTACCCCGGTGTCATCCTGGGGACGGATAAGAATGGCGTATTTTTGAATGTGCTTGATGCAAATCTAGCTGTGAAGTGTACAACTGGGGCACAACTGCTGCCACTGAAGGGGTGGGTGTGTGTGTGGCCCAATTTTTGGAAAAAAGGGAGACTCCGCTTGGAGTAACCCTTGCTTGATGTGTTTTTAAAAGAAGCCAAGATGAACAGAGCTGGGATCAGGAAAGACTTTGCTACCTACCCCGGTGTCATCCTGGGGACGGATAAGAATGGCGTATTTTTGAATGTGCTTGATGCAAATCTGCCTGTGAAGTGTACAACTGGGGCACAACTGCTGCCACTGAAGGGGTGGGTGTGTGTGGGGCCCAATTTTTGGAAAAAAGGGAGACTCCGCTTGGAGTAACCCTTGCTTGCTGTGTTTTTAAAAGAAGCCAAGATGAACAGAGCTGGGATCAGGAAAGACTTTGCTACCTACCCCGGTGTCATCCTGGGGACGGATAAGAATGGCGTATTTTTGAATGTGCTTGATGCAAATCTAGCTGTGAAGTGTACAACTGGGGCACAACTGCTGCCACTGAAGGGGTGGGTGTGTGTGTGGCCCAATTTTTGGAAAAAAGGGAGACTCCGCTTGGAGTAACCCTTGCTTGATGTGTTTTTAAAAGAAGCCAAGATGAACAGAGCTGGGATCAGGAAAGACTTTGCTACCTACCCCGGTGTCATCCTGGGGACGGATAAGAATGGCGTATTTTTGAATGTGCTTGATGCAAATCTAGCTGTGAAGTGTACAACTGGGGCACAACTGCTGCCACTGAAGGGGTGGGTGTGTGTGTGGCCCAATTTTTGGAAAAAAGGGAGACTCCGCTTGGAGTAACCCTTGCTTGATGTGTTTTTAAAAGAAGCCAAGATGAACAGAGCTGGGATCAGGAAATACTTTGCTACCTACCCCGGTGTCATCCTGGGGACGGATAAGAATGGCGTATTTTTGAATGTGCTTGATGCAAATCTAGCTGTGAAGTGTACAACTGGGGCACAACTGCTGCCACTGAAGGGGTGGGTGTGTGTGTGGCCCAATTTTTGGAAAAAAGGGAGACTCCGCTTGGAGTAACCCTTGCTTGATGTGTTTTTAAAAGAAGCCAAGATGAACAGAGCTGGGATCAGGAAAGACTTTGCTACCTACCCCGGTGTCATCCTGGGGACGGATAAGAATGGCGTATTTTTGAATGTGCTTGATGCAAATCTAGCTGTGAAGTGTACTACTGGGGCACAACTGCTGCCACTGAAGGGGTGGGTGTGTGTGTGGCCCAATTTTTGGAAAAAAGGGAGACTCCGCTTGGAGTAACCCTTGCTTGATGTGTTTTTAAAAGAAGCCAAGATGAACAGAGCTGGGATCAGGAAAGACTTTGCTACCTACCCCGGTGTCATCCTGGGGACGGATAAGAATGGCGTATTTTTGAATGTGCTTGATGCAAATCTACCTGTGAAGTGTACAACTGGGGCACAACTGCTGCCACTGAAGGGGTGGGTGTGTGTGTGGCCCAATTTTTGGAAAAAAGGGAGACTCCGCTTGGAGTAACCCTTGCTTGATGTGTTTTTAAAAGAAGCCAAGATGAACAGAGCTGGGATCAGGAAAGACTTTGCTACCTACCCCGGTGTCATCCTGGGGACGGATAAGAATGGCGTATTTTTGAATGTGCTTGATGCAAATCTACCTGTGAAGTGTACAACTGGGGCACAACTGCTGCCACTGAAGGGGTGGGAGTGTGTGGGGCCCAATTTTTGGAAAAAAGGGAGACTCCGCTTGGAGTAACCCTTGCTTGCTGTGTTTTTAAAAGAAGCCAAGATGAACAGAGCTGGGATCAGGAAAGACTTTGCTACCTACCCCGGTGTCATCCTGGGGACGGATAAGAATGGCGTATTTTTGAATGTGCTTGATGCAAATCTAGCTGTGAAGTGTACAACTGGGGCACAACTGCTGCCACTGAAGGGGTGGGTGTGTGTGGGGCCCAATTTTTGGAAAAAATGGAGACTCCGCTTGGAGTAACCCTTGCTTGATGTGTTTTTAAAAGAAGCCAAGATGAACAGAGCTGGGATCAGGAAAGACTTTGCTACCTACCCCGGTGTCATCCTGGGGACGGATAAGAATGGCGTATTTTTGAATGTGCTTGATGCAAATCTAGCTGTGAAGTGTACAACTGGGGCACAACTGCTGCCACTGAAGGGGTGGGTGTGTGTGTGGCCCAATTTTTGGAAAAAAGGGAGACTCCGCTTGGAGTAACCCTTGCTTGCTGTGTTTTTAAAAGAAGCCAAGATGAACAGAGCTGGGATCAGGAAAGACTTTGCTACCTACCCCGGTGTCATCCTGGGGACGGATAAGAATGGCGTATTTTTGAATGTGCTTGATGCAAATCTAGCTGTGAAGTGTACAACTGGGGCACAACTGCTGCCACTGAAGGGGTGGGTGTGTGTGTGGCCCAATTTTTGGAAAAAAGGGAGACTCCGCTTGGAGTAACCCTTGCTTACATTGTTTTTAAAAGGAGCCAAGATGAACAAGTCATGGTTCAGCAAAGACTTTTACCTACCCCGGTGTCATCCTGGGGACGGTTAACTATGGCGTATTTTTGAATGTGCTTGATGCAAATCTACCTGTGAAGTGTACAACTGGGGCACAACTGCTGCCACTGAAGGGGTGGGTGTGTGTGGGGCCCAATTTTTGGAAAAAAGGGAGACTCCGCTTGGAGTAACCCTTGCTTGCTGTGTTTTTAAAAGAAGCCAAGATGAACAGAGCTGGGATCAGGAAAGACTTTGCTACCTACCCCGGTGTCATCCTGGGGACGGATAAGAATGGCGTATTTTTGAATGTGCTTGATGCAAATCTAGCTGTGAAGTGTACAACTGGGGCACAACTGCTGCCACTGAAGGGATGGGTGTGTGTGTGGCCCAATTTTTGGAAAAAAGGGAGACTCCGCTTGGAGTAACCCTTGCTTGATGTGTTTTTAAAAGAAGCCAAGATGAACAGAGCTGGGATCAGGAAAGACTTTGCTACCTACCCCGGTATCATCCTGGGGACGGATAAGAATGGCGTATTTTTGAATGTGCTTGATGCAAATCTACCTGTGAAGTGTACAACTGGGGCACAACTGCTGCCACTGAAGGGGTGGGTGTGTGTGGGGCCCAATTTTTGGAAAAAAGGGAGACTCTGCTTGGAGTAACCCTTGCTTGCTGTGTTTTTAAAAGAAGCCAAGATGAACAGAGCTGGGATCAGGAAAGACTTTGCTACCTACCCCGGTGTCATCCTGGGGACGGATAAGAATGGCGTATTTTTGAATGTGCTTGATGCAAATCTACCTGTGAAGTGTACAACTGGGGCACAACTGCTGCCACTGAAGGGGTGGGTGTGTGTGGGGCCCAATTTTTGGAAAAAAGGGAGACTCCGCTTGGAGTAACCCTTGCTTGCTGTGTTTTTAAAAGAAGCCAAGATGAACAGAGCTGGGATCAGGAAAGACTTTGCTACCTACCCCGGTGTCATCCTGGGGACGGATAAGAATGGCGTATTTTTGAATGTGCTTGATGCAAATCTAGCTGTGAAGTGTACAACTGGGGCACAAGTGCTGCCACTGAAGGGGTGGGTATGTGTGGGGCCCAATTTTTGGAAAAAAGGGAGACTCCGCTTGGAGTAACCCTTGCTTGATGTGTTTTTAAAAGAAGCCAAGATGAACAGAGCTGGGATCAGGAAAGACTTTGCTACCTACCCCGGTGTCATCCTGGGGACGGATAAGAATGGCATATTTTTGAATGTGCTTGATGCAAATCTAGCTGTGAAGTGTACAACTGGGGCACAAGTGCTGCCACTGAAGGGGTGCATGTGTGTTTGGCCCAATTTTTGGAAAAAAGGGAGACTCCGCTTGGAGTAACCCTTGCTTACATTGTTTTTAAAAATGATCCAAGATGCACAGAGCTGGGATCAGGAAAGACTTTGCTACCTACCCCGGTGTCATTCTGGGGACGGTTAAGTATGGCGTATTTTTGAATGTGCTTGATGCAAATCTAGCTGTGAAGTGTACAACTGGGGCACAACTGCTGCCACTGAAGGGGTGGGTGTGTGTGGGGCCCAATTTTTGGAAAAAAGGGAGACTCCGCTTGGAGTCACCTTGCGGTGTTTTACATGACTTTAGAAGGGCGTGCCATGCCTATATCTGTGTGTCCTCCTCTTTTTCCTTGTCCAGCTGTTTTGTTTTCGCATGAGTATATGTCCTTGTCACTTTCCCATGTGTTTGTGTTGTGTTGTGAGTTGTTTGTCACCTTTTGGACACCTTTGAGGGTGTTTTCTAGGTGTTTTTATGTGTTTGTGATTGCCTGCCATTGTTTCCTATGCAGTTCGAGTTCGGTTCGTCGAACGTTCGACGAACCGAACTCGAACGGGACCTCCGTTCGGCGAACCGACCTCGAGCCGAACCGGGACCGGTTCGCTCATCTCTAGTCATGTCATCCTTCTGTGACTAATGAAATCTTCTGCACTGTTTAAAATAATCAGTAAGCTGTTTATTTGGGATTTGCACAAATTGAGTTGCAAATTCTTCGAATTCACCAGGACCTACATACATCATTAAATTTGTCTTGAATTAAAATTGCATTGAATCAATTCTGTCATATCTTTTCAGCACCAGAATTAACATAGAAATATTACAATATTATATATTAGGTGGTATAACGTTATCTTCTATTTATTAATCTATTTTTATTTTAATGAACTAATTCATGAAAACATTAACAACATTACTACATGAAATCCTCTTTGACATGAGCAAATATAACACTAAGATATTGCAAAACTGCTATTAAAAATTGATTAAAGTTTAAAATGAATATTTATTACTTATATTCTTATTTATTACATCAGGTACAACTTTTTGGAGCTTTTAAAAAAAGAAAGTATTATGCGTTATATTCTTGCTCTCTTCATTATTTGGAGATGTATGTAAGGGCCCAGATGTTCCCTGCTATCCACCCCCACACAGTATCCACAGCTGATGGACAGTCCATAGACACGGTCTTGGGGATAACAGTTGCTTTAATATAGCAGGAACAAAGCAAATCAATACGGAATATATGTTTCACAGTCTCTCGTGGGTAGGCCACGGCAAATACAGCGTGGAGTTGAATGCTGAAGTGCAATTAGGGTACTGGAGCTTTAAGTGCACGATTTGTTTCAGAATTAATACTGGTATGCTTTAGGTTCAGAGTCTCTTGAGTTTAGAGGGTAGATATGATAAGATTGTACAGACCTGGAGTCCTGGGGTTAATTTCACTGCTAGTTCAGATACGTGCAGTACTTGTAAGCAAATGAAGACAGTTGCCCAGCGTGCTACGGGGAGCGGACGGCTGGTGCGTGGACAATGGCATGAAAGCCACTAATATTGCAGTGGGGCGGGAGACCTTCAAACTTCCCCAATCTGCGTGCAGTAGGGTCTGGTATATAGTCAGTATGCCCTACTGTCTGAAGAGATGCACAATGTCAGGATAGGAAGCCTTCAGCATATTGGCTGTAAAAATCAGGAAATTATGAAATTCTAGGCCTCGGGCCTAGGAGGAGTCTTGTGGTAAAGAGATTCTCCACATAATGTCTTCCCTCAGAGGAGACTCAGCCAGAACCAGCTCATTCCAGTTGTTTTTAGACAGAGGCTGGAGAATAGCTCCACCTATTGAGCCATGTGACCAAGAACTAGCCAATAGGATAACACCCAATGAACACTTCAGATTCTTACAGTTTTCACCAGTAGATGGTGCTAGAACAGAACAAATGAAAAATGCTTTACTTATAACATATAGCATAATATTACATATAAGTAAATGTACTTAAAGAAACAGACACAATCTGGACCGGGCCACTACATGTACTGTACTGTTATTGATATTTAATAAACATTAATGTGTAAGTCGGGAGTCAAAGTTTGCACTACTTAACAGTCCTGGCTCGAGCGTCAGGTCTTGTTTCCCTCTTCTAGGGCGGGTTCCCTTTGTGAAAATCTATGGTGGCTTACAAGGTTGTATACATCCTAGCAATTAACCATTTGTCTGCTGTAAGTCCCATATTGAGTATACAGCAAATGTGTCTGTGTTTATTCGCACTGCTGGTTCATTTTCTTCTGATATTTACTGCTCTCCTTGTTTGACTGTTGCCCTGTATACTCCACTGTCCACTATGATCCACTATGACATTGACTCTGTAGTGTACTGTGGGGTAGTGTACTGTGCTGTTATGGCTGTGGTTCGTGTTTTGATTTTGAAAATGCTATAAATATTATTGTATATCTAAAAATAAGAAGCGCTAATAGTGTAACACCAATGGGACAGTGTGGTATATATGGAAAATATACACTCACCTAGTGTAGTTGTGAAAGTCACAACTACTAATCCGCATGAGATCCTGGCGTCTGCTGCAGCCCCACGTGGAAGGACATTCAAGAGATATATAGAAGGGGTTAAAGCCGCGCATCAGCCACATATGAAACTGTAGAAACGTTGATGAAGGAAAACAATCTTTTTATTTCATCGGTCTACGCGTTTCAAGGTCAAATACCTCTTCTTCAGGACCAGTACATCAACCAGTACATCTCTGTCTGTCTTTTGTTGATGTACTGGTCCTGAAGAAGAGGTCTTTGACCTTGAAACGCGTAGACCGATGAAATAAAAAAATTGTTATCTTTCATCAACGTTTCTACAGTTTCATATGTGGCTGATGCGCGGCTTTAACCCCTTCTATATATCTCTTGAATAAATATTATTGTAAGCATACACAAAACCATACCCATAGAGTTACCGCAAATTCAATATTGCCTCTGGTTTCATCCAGGAGTTGACTTGACTTAGAACTGCTTCAAAAACATTTGGGATTGACTTTAAAAAAAAAGTCAGCACTCCATAAATTATATATTACTTATGTCAAAAAACACACTCCTTCATCCTCTATTCTTGAAATACAGTACGCAGAAAGTTGGAGAGGAAGGGAAGGGAGGGAGAAATAGACTAACTTTTAGCACTGCAAACGTCTACCACACAGTCTTAAAATGCTACAAATAGTGTATATCACAATGGCTCACGCAGTTTGGTAAATTTTTCTTGGCACACAGCATTCAACAGAATTTGAACTCATGCCTCCTTCCATAACAATTTTTTAACAGACCTTGTCCCCTTATCATGTGTGTCAAAAACACATGAATATGTGGTGCAAGGCATGTAAGCCTGTTTTTGCCTATGTAAACTTAATAAATTAGCCTAATTTTGAGAAAGATATTTAAGCACATAAAATCATTTGCGTCCAGCCTAAAAGTAAATTAGAAGAGTGGGGACCAGGCTACACAGTATGCCTGATGTAGAAAAAGTGAACATTACTGGAAATGAATTATTTGAAAAGTGTATTATTTTTCCAAGATCTTTTAGACCTGGATATTTATAGTGATGAAACCCCTTTAAACATTGAATGCAGGTGTGACCTTTAAAACAAAGAGCTACAAATAAGAACACCATAATGTTATTGATTCATCACTAATTTTATAGATATTGCTTCCACTGAAAACGTACAAATTGTACTTTATGTAATGTGCAATCCTTGCATAAAAGCAACCACCAAATATAAAAACACCATGACTATTTACATATTGAGTGTTGGCGCAATAACAGTGGTTTCTGTGGTAAAGAAGTAGCTTTACATAGTAATCAGAATCATTTAAGAGTCTGATGACATGCACAATGTTCACCCAGAAAATCCACAGCTGAATACAGTGGCATTAAGATTATGACATCTTTAACACAAAAATGGTCTTGATTGTTGCTCTTTTGTTGAATATTATGCATGGATTCAAAGATTGTTTTTTTTAGTTCTTCGACTATTTGGCATCTTTTTTATATTTTATAAACAGAGATACTGGAAATGGAAATTTTGTCAGAACCTCTGTTTCTTTAATAAAATATGTCCAGTAGTTTAGCTAAATCTACTATCATAACTTTTGGCCCTAATATAAAATCTAACAGGGCTTCCCAGTTACCAGGCACCTTTAACAATGCTTTTGTATTTTTATGTGCCTTTTAAAATGCATGTGTTTTTGGCCTCCCTAAAGGCCGCTTTACACACTGCGACATCGCTAGCGATGTGGCTAGCAATCGCACCTGCCCCCATCGTTTGTGCGTCATGGGCATATCAATGCCCGTGGCGAACAATATCGTTAGTGCACGTCACACGAACTTACCTTCCTAACGACGTCGCTGTGGCCAGCGAACAACCTCTTTTCTAAGGGGGGGTTCGTGCGGTGTCACAGCGACGTCACACAACGGGCCACCATTAGAAGCGGAGGGGCGGAGAGCAGCCGCATAAACGTCACTCCCACCTCATTGCCGGAGGACGCAGGAACGCAGTTGTTCGTCGTTCCTGAGGTGTCAAACGTAGTGATGTGTGCTGCCTCAGGAATGACGAACAACCTGCGTCCAGAACGAGCAACGATATTTTGAAAATGAACAGCAATCAATGATTTGGTGAGTATTTGTGATTGTTAGTGGTCGCTCGTACGTGTCACACACAACGACGTCGCTAATGAGGCTGGATGTGCGTCACAAATTCCGTGACCCCAGTGACATCTCGTTAGCAATGTCGTTGCGTGTAAAGCGGCCTTAAGGCATTTGAAACTAGGGAAACTTGCAGTCTTTGCACTCTCTTTAGCTATTTTCACTGACTTCTATCAAACTGCAATTACAGGACAATAAAATATATCCTTTATTAATAAATTAATTGAAACTAACTCTGGTAGGAAAGAAAATTAAATGAAAACTACTTTTCATTAACTACTGTACCTTGTTACACAATTAAGACTTGTTTTCAACACCATTTGACTTTCGGTGCATACAGTATTCATTACTAGAACATACAAGAATACATGGGGTCATGCACTCACTCATATCCCATGAGTTTTATGAGTTGTCTTGGACAATTTTTCCTTTGTGATTGTGATAAGGTTAAGATTTGTGAGACTTTACTCCATTTAGATCTCCAAAAAGATTATTTTTCATAGTGTCTGGTCAGTCTATACTTGTTTCTGTGCAGAATGACTAATAAATATCCAATTCATTTATTCCAGATGTTACTCTGTTAGTCACCAGCCAGTAACCTCGAGAAATTTGCATCCCTAAAAATAATATAGACACCCTAGTTAAGGTGATTTTAGAAACAAAACATATCACGTTGTGTGGCATTATACACACACAGTTGATTTTTATATCTGTTTTGACAATTACGGACCCTCGCTATTTTATAATGTAGCCCATTTCTGTAAAAAGGTGTTTACGCTATACTAAGACTCACAACACGCAGTCTAGGGGGCCAGTCTTCAGACTAAAAGTCTAACTAAAACAATGATTCATAGTGACTCACTTACTAGAAAGGGTCAAGGATACAAGCATTCTACAAGTGATGTGTAATGATATTAACTGTGTACCTAATGTTATGTATTAAGTTACTGACACATAGAATCTATATAGGATATTGTAAGATTTTAGATTGAACAAGTAAAGAGAACAAAGATGCATTGCTCATAATATTGTTTGGGACGGAGTTCTCCCCATCTAAAATTACAGATGCATTTCAAAACATTGTTCACTTCCGTACTGAATGAGAAAAGGGAACAAGTAAATCTGAAAGAAGACAACATCTCTGAAAGGTTCTTAATTGGATCTATATCAGGGAATAAATGCATAGTAAGTGAGTTTAAAGCTGACATATATGTTCTTCTAGAGCCATTAAAGGTATTTGATAAGAGCAAATAATAATTATAACAGGATATGAAAGCTCTCAGTGAAACTGCAGCATTCACATCCTTCCCAAAGACCTGGAGAGGGTGAATATGCGGAATGAGATTAGAAGAATTTATTGCTTATGAAACTGCACTGACATATTATTTAATAGTTTACTCCTGATTTAATTTAGCAGTGACCAATATTTTTCTGAATTAACAAATAATAGGTTAAATTTACCAATACTGTCAAATAGACATTGCAAACTTAGATTAGAGAGGCTTACAAAGCTCCAAATTTATCAAAGTGGTTTATTCTTTTGCTAAAAATTACATATTTTACAACTCCAGGAAAATGAAAGTAAAAATTGCTTGTCTTTATTCCATTTCAAATATAAAACTTGAATACAAATGTGGGGGGTTAGGGAAACCGGGGACGCATTTTAAACACAGCTTTAAAAGGCTTTGAAAAAGAATGCAACTGTGTTAAAAATGCATGGCCGGTTCTCCTTAACCCCCCCATGTTTGTATTCAAGTTTTATATTTGCAATGGAATAAAGACAAGCAATTATGACTTTCATTCTCCTGGAGCTGGAGCCTTTTCTTCCCTTTCTGGGACTGTTACCATTTGATCAGGATGTGGTTCCGTGCATACAGAAGACTGTGATTCGGTTTGGTAAGTTGACAAAAACCTTTCTTCCAAGTATATTTTAAACCGGTCTTGTTTAAGGCCCTGATTAATCAAAATAATTTCACTTTCAAAATTTGGAGTAAATTCCTTTGAAAAGTCACACAATTTTTGAGCAATTTGGAGTTGTGCAAATATTTTGCGACTTTTGTTGTTTTCATGCCACATTCTCTGTAAAACTCAGACACATTCATGAGGTTACCTACTCCAGAAATCTTACTCAATTAAGGGACTAGAGTAAAGCCTGCATTACACGAAATGACCGATTGTGCAATAGCACGATCGACCGTACCCGCCCCCGTCATTTTTGCGTCACGGGCAATTAGTTGCCCGTGGTGCACAAACTCGTTTAATCCCCGTCACACGTACTTACCTTCCGGACGACCTCGCTGTGGGCGACGAACGTTCACTTCCTGAAGTGGGAGGGACGTTCGGCGTCACATCGATGTCACACGGCAATCGGCCAATAGAAGCAGAGGGGCCGCCCACCACCTTCCTTCCATTAAGCAGGCAGGTGCCGTGGGATGCAGGTATGCTGTGTTCATCGTTCCCGTGGTGTTACACGGAGCAACGTGTGATGCCACGGAAACGATGAACAACCTGCACCCATGAAAATAAACAAGATTATGAAAGTTAATGACGAGTACACGACTCACGATTTGTGAGCGATACTACGTCGCTCAGAGGTGTCACACGAGAAGACGTCGTGCGCTATGCCGGATGTGCATCACGAAAACCGTGACCCCGACGACATATCGCACAATCTAGCGTCTCGTGTAAAGCCCGCATTAGACTTCAGATGGAGGAGCACACCACTTGTCAGACGCCGCCAATTTAATAAGAGGTGTTTTCCTCTAAATAAATTAGGAGCATCTGACTCCAACGCATCCTTCATAAAGATCAGTGAGAATATTAAATGGTCAATATTTCAGCTTTACAGCAACTCTATTTTCATAACTTAAACAAAATTTTGGAGGGTTTCTGCTTTCAAAAGAGTAATTTATAAAACCAATGGATGAATGTAAAGTTAGGTTATAAGCTTTTATTTACATAACATGGATAAGCGACAAAACTTCTGTCAGGGAGTGTACAAAAATTTGAACCATCCCATTACATCTGCAATTCAAACAAAAGTTAAAGCTTTAAGGGTGGTGTAGGAAATAATGCTATTAAAACATTATTCACATTTTAGCAAATCATAGGTTATAGAGAGATTTGGCACTTTCTAAGACAAAGATCTAGAAGCATTTCTCATCACACTTTTTGAGCCTATCCTTGCTGATTTTTTTTTATCTAAAGTTGATCCTGAGGGGCTTAACAAAATGTGTTTATTATGAGAAATGGGTGCAAGTGACTACATAGAGAAAATGGTAGTTCCTGTCATGTGATGTGTGAAAGATCTGTAGTGTGGATTGAATTAACCCCTAATAGCCTATATTGCACCCCATGTAAATGTAAATGTCTAAAGGGGGCTTTACACGCAATGATATTTCTAATGATATGTCGTCGGGGTCACGGAATTCGTGATGCACATCCGGGGTCATTAGCAGCGTCATTGCATGTGACACCTATGAGCGAGTGTTAACGATCAAAAATACTCACCTAAACATTGATCATTGACACGTCGTTCATTTTCAAAAAATTATTGCTGGTGCTGGACGCAGGTTGTTCGTTGTTCCTGAGGCAGCACACATCGCTATGTGTAACACCCTGGGAACGACGAACAGCAGTGTTCTTGCATTCTCCAGCAATGAGGTGGGCGTGTTGTTAATGCGGCTGGTCTCTGCCCCTCCGCTTCTATTGGTTGGCCGCTTCGGTGACATCGCTGTGATGGCGCACGAACCTCCCACTTAAAAAAGAGGTTGTTCGCTGCCCACAGCAACGTTGCTAGGAAGGTAAGTACATGTTATGCGTCCTAGCGATATTGTGCGCCACGGGCAGCGATTTGCCCGTGACGCACAAACGACAGGGGCAGGTGCTTTCACGAGCAATATCGCTACCGATGTCGCTGTGTGTAAAGCAGCCTTTAGAGACAAAAAGGAGTCTTTGAGGTACTTCATATTGTCCCAAAGAATACCACTAAGAACATGTAAGAATTCTATCCACTGTGAAACCTTAAGGTTATGTGCACACAATGCATATTTTTTACAGGTTTTTTATGTATTTTTAGTGCAGATTTGTCACAAAACTGCATGCATATCCTTAAGCCAGCAAAATGAATGATAATCCTGACGTTTTGTGCACATGTTGCTTTTTTTCCCTTGCAGATTTGTTGCAGAAATACAGTAAATCTGCAGGATGTCAACTCTTTCAGCATTTTTACAGCGTTTTTTCATTCCAGAATGCATGAAATACATAATGAAAAAAACATATGCAAAAAATGCATCAAAAACGCGACAAAAACACAAGGCAACAATGCGTCTTTTTTCCTGCAGAAATAGATGCAGAAATGGTGCAGACATTTCTGCAACCAAATATTCAATGGGTGCACATAGCCAAAAAGGAATCTGACAGCTGATTATTGTCAAAACAACAGGCATCCTCACACAGAGCCTGGCTCAGCCATTTCAGCCAGGCATATTCAATTCTGAAACACTGCTGGGGCTCAGAGAAAATATACATTTAAAAGCCAGCTGAGGTCCATGCAGCTCAGGAGACTTTTCCAAAAGGCTCGTCCCAGTGGCTGCTCTCAGCCCCGCTCCTTTTGCCTGACAGTTCTATCCATATATGTATATACAGAGAAAGACCTGTCAATCAAGAGGAGCAGGGTGTCAATAAGCCCCAGGGGACCAGCCTTTGGGAATAGTCACCCAAGCCACATGGTCTCTTTCCAGCTTTTAAATGTATGTCTTCTTTGATGTGATTCAGTATTTCAGAGTAAAACATACAGATCTGAAATGACAGAACCAGACTATGATTAGTGCTGCCTCTGGTTCAGGGTGAATCAGCCATCGTGTTCATTTTAAGACATCAACTGGAAAAAAATCCAAAGTAATTGATCAGCTAATTGTAATTAAGACAACATTTAGAAAGGAAAAATCCGGTTGGCAATCTTTCATAAAAATTCTTGTCTTTATTGATTCCTATATAAAAAAAAAATCATGTACATGCTCTAGACAACTGTACCGCTAACGCGTTTCGGACTATGTCCTTTTTCAAGGATGTAGTCCAAAACGTGTCAGGCGGGGCGGTTTCACGAAATATCTACATGAAAATGTTTTAATATGAATCAATAAAGACAAGAATTTTTTTGAAAGAGTTTTTAGAAAGGATTTTTCCTTTCTAAATATTGTCTTACATGTTGGATGCAAACCATATAGTCCCCGGTCCGAGGATCCATGGGAAGATCGGTGAGCTCACTAAACCGTCTTTAGACTTAGTTTACTAATAGTAATTAACTCAATAATTAAAGAAATGTTGGACAAATAAACACATTCTTTTTATGTAAAACTGCAGTATGCAAAATCCCATAGTTCATTTAGTCACATATCTTTTTGAGAAATAAAGGTAAAAGGTCATATTGTGATACTTTGGATGCTTTATTGCCCATCTGAAGATTTTATCTGTAGAATAATTATTGAGTTGATGAGCTGTGAGCTGAGCAGGTACAGAGTGTTCACGTTGTGCCTCCTTTGTACTGTAAATAGAAATGACTAAAGATAATGTCTGTTTATTAAAAAATGTCATTACAAACAGAGCCAATCAAATAAGTAATCGCATCTTCTAATTCTCTGCATTGAACTAAAAATTATTGTTTTAGTCTTACAGACAATATCTCATGAACTTTTTTTGGATAAAAATTAAAGATCTACACAGACATAATGCAGATGTTACTGATTAATGCAAGTCCACTGGGAAATAATAAGACACTCAAAAACATAATGAAGCAAATGTTCTCTCCTTTCCCACTAAAAGGCATTATCATATTCTTAGTGGTGTTTTTTTAAATCATACGAATGATTATTAAACTCAAAATTGTTTGTTTGTGAAATAAAATAATATAATTTTAGAAAATGAACATATTTTAACATCTCATGCGTCTACACAGCCTTTTTTTACAAAGACAAAGTTTTTGTTTTTCACCAAACTTTTGCAAGTTTCTGTAAACTAATCTTTTACAATTTACATCTAAGAAACCAGCTATCTATCTATCTATCTATCTATCTATCCCTCTATCTATCTATCTATCTATCTATCTATCCCTCTATCTATCTATCTAGCTATCTATCTAACTTATTTATCTATTCAGAGGCTAATCTATGTTTTCCAGCACCCGAGGCAAGAGTTGTGTTTGGTGCCCACCCCCCTACATGCGGTTTGGGTAGTCGTCATTTGACCACTCAATCATTTATGATTTGCACACTTACAATCACGTGCCGACGAGCTTCTCTGCACTTCATATTTCTCCCAATCTTCAGTGGAAAAAAACGGCTTTTGATTCATAGAGGGAAGCTGTAAGAAAAACTAGATGCCACATGATCGTAAATATGAAAATAGCATATGAGTGAAGGGATTGATACTAACAAGCAAAGCTGAATCCTTAAAGTGAGTATATTACTCACTGTTAGAATTTTGCATGCTACAGTGCCTAATTTTGTCATTAAAAAGCTTGTCTACAGTAGGTTTGTGATGAAAGTCTGCAGTCACTCTAGATGAGTGCAGACTTCTGAATTCTCATAGCGCATGTGTGACGCCCTGGACTAGCCAGGTAGTCACATACATAGCAACACACACACCCCCACTCTAGGCAGTCACACCAGCCAAACCAAAAACCCTTGTTGCCTCCCTCCAGAGTCTGATGTCCACACCAGGTGGGGCGGAGCCAGGTGGTTGGCCCCACCCACCAAGGAGTTCACAGGTGAAAGTGAGAGGAGTGAACACTTGAGGTGTCTGGGTTGGAGCCCAGACACTGACAGCAAGGTTGGCAGATGGTGGTGGCCGTCTGCAGGAGTTGGTAGAACTCCGCAGAGCCGTGAGGACCGGGGTCGGGCGTCGGCCCGCCGGTACTGGACCAGGGAACAGAGTGAAGCTAAGCACACAGGCAGGGCCATCGGACCCCGACCAGGCTTGGAGCCGCCGTCAATAGTCAAATCCAAATGTGACAGGAACCTCAGGGGTTTCCCAACTACTAAGTCCCGATTGAAGGCAACCGTCCACCCAGAGAGGATATACAGCCACCGCCACAGGCTAGAGATCCAAGGGCCAGCGCCTGCGGGCAAAACGGGCTCCTACGGCACCTATACGCCGGGCAGCGGACTACCGGTGGGCAACCACAGGAGTCAAGAACATTTTCAAAGGTGCAGGGAAAGACAGCCACCATCAGCCATCCGGGTAGAGCACAACAACAGCACTGCAGCTGGCTGCGGGACCCATCCATCCGGCCGTTTTGGTTTATCAGAGACTCTGTCAGTGATTGTCTGAGTGAGTACACCAGTGCCGTCCAGCACTGCGCCGCGCAGTCCCTGCACCCCAGCCATCCGGCCTCCCCATTACACCATCGGGCCCCGGGATCACCAACCCCTGCCCACGGAGGGGACAACATCTCAGCTGCACCCTACCATCTCTCCCGGGATCCCCGTTACCAGCAGCAGTGGTGCCCTTATCACCTCAACCCGTGGGTGGCGTCACAAACAATCTCCCTAAACATACCATCCCCATTTCACTCATGGGTGAGAAGCGCTGCTTGAGTCCCCGGGTCCAGTCCACCGCTCGAGCCACCGAGCAGCAGCAGCAGAATCCCCGGACCCGAGCGTGGCGAGGGCGACCCCTCCGCCCGCGACACATGCACTGCCCACTTTTCGGATTCTCATATGCCAGTGGCAAGAGTGGACGGCCATTTGGGCGCAAGAATGCGTTTTGCATACTTCTAGCCATATTCCGACTAGACATTTCCGACCTCACCCAATTCCCATGTATTGGGTGAAACTAGGCATGTCTAGTTGGCACGTAACCACACTTATGCAAGTCGCATAGATATAGTTTTGTGACCTCCCACTCTCGCTGCTGACAACAGAGAGTTCTGATAGTGTGCAGTGCGCACAGTGTGAGAATTCAGAAATCTGCAGTCACATAGAGGACTGCAAAAAACAGTAACCCTTACTTGTCAGATCACACACTACTTTATTAACCTAACCATGTAGAATGTAATCTTATAAGTTACGGATTTTTATATGTGTACAGGATCAGAACTAGTACCAGTACAAGAATGCAACACCAGACAAACAGTATCACAACAAGCATCAATAAAGAAATACGTCACTAGAACCATCAGCAATACATGGTACATCAATTCTAATGTCAAGTCAGGCCCATATACAAGTGCATCTCAATAAATTAGAATATCATCAAAAAGTTAATTTTAATTCAGTAATTCAATACAAAAAAATGCATATATTATATACAGTCATTACAAACAGAATAATCTATTTCAAGTGTTTATGTCAGTTAATGTTGATGATTATGGCTTACAGCCAATGAAAACCCAAAAGTCATTACCTCAGAAAATTAGAATATTTTCTAAGAGCAACTGAAAAAATTATTTTCAACTCAGAAATGTTGGCCTACCGAAAAGTCTGTACAGTAAATACACTCAATACTTGGGCTCCTTTTGCATGAGCATCAATGCAGCATGGCATGGAGGCAATCTGCCTGTGGCACTGCTGAGGTGTTATGGGAGCCCAGGTTGCTTTGATAGCAGCCTTCAGCTCATCTGTATTGTTGGGTCTTGTGTCTCTCATCTTCCTCTTGATAATACCCCATAGATTCAATTTGTGGCTTAGGTTAGGCGAGTTTGCTGGCCAATCAAGCACAGTGATACTGTGGTTATTAAACCAGGTATTGGTACTTTTGGCAGTTTGAACAGGTGACAAGTCCTGCTGGAAAATTAAATTTCAAGCTCCAAAAAGTTTGTCGGCAGAGGGAAGCATGAAGTGCTCTAAAATATCCTGGTAGACGGCTGCGCTGAAATTGGTCTTGAAAAATCAAAGTGGACCTACACCAGCAGATGACATGGCTCCCCAAACCATCACTGATTGTGGAAACTTCACACTAGACCTCAAGCAGCTTGGATTGTGGCCTCTCCACTCTTCCTCCAGACTCTGGGACCTTGATTTCCAAAGGAAATGCATACTTTACTTTTATCTGAAAACAGCACCTTAGACCACTGAGCAACAGTCCATTTTTTTCTCCTTGGACCAGGTAAGACGCTTCTGGCATTGTCTATAGGTCACGAATGGCTTGACACAAGGAATGTGACAGTTTTAGCACATGTCCTGGAAATGCCTGTGAGTGCTGTGAGTGAGGGTTCTTGAAGTATTGACTCCAGCAGCAGTCAGCTCCTTGTAAATCTCCCCCAAACTTTGAATGGCCTTTTTTTAACAATGCTATCAAGGCTGCGGTTGCTTGTGCAACCTTTTCCTACCACAATTTTTCCTTCCACTCAATGGTCCATTAATATGCTTGGATACAGTACTCTGTGAACAGCCAGCTTCTTTAGCAATAATCTTTTCTGGCTTACCCTCCTTTTAGAGAGTGTCAATGACTGCCTTCTGGACATCTGCTAAGTCAGCAGTCTTCCCTATGATTGTGTATCCTACTGAACCAGACAAAGGGACCATTTTAAACACTTTGGAAGCCTTTGCAGGTGTTTTGTGGTAATTATTCTAATTTTCTGAGATTATGACTTTTGAGTTTTCATTGGCTGTAAGCCATAATCATCAACATTAACAGAAATAAACACTTGAAATAGATCACTCTAGATAATATATGTGTTTCCCTTTTTGTTTTTTATTATTATTAATAATAATAAAATTATATAGCGCTAACATATTCCGCAGCGCTTTACAATTCAGAAGGTATTGAATTACTGAAATAAATTAACTTTTTGATGATATTTTAATTTTTTTAACTGCACCTGTACATGGATGAACAAAAGGATAACAAACTAACAATGTTTTGAACTTTTGACTTTCATACTTCTTATCTCACCACAGCTTCACATGGGAGACTAGCTTCATTTTACAGACAATCATTTTGGCTAACTCATACATAAATTTAACTTGCAACTATTTAGCATAAGGGAGGGGATCATGCTCTGCTTCAGTATGTTACAGTACATGCTTACATTAATGGTTACCTCAGAGCTGTAGCTACCCACAGTCGGCAGCACTCATGCAGTCTCAAATCATGACACTCCTACATCCATTCTTAACTGTCGGCAAGACACGCTTGTTTTTGTACTCCACACTTGGTGCAGGTGCCCATGCTTGACACCATCTGAACCAATTAAATTTATGTTTATCTCATCAGACCACAGGACATGGTTCAAGTAATCTATGCCCTTAGTCTGCTTGTCTTCAGCAAACTGTTTGCGGGGTTTTTTTTGTGCATCATCATCAGAAGAGAATTCTTTCTTTGACAACAGCCATGCAGACCAATTTGGTGCACTGTGTGGCATATGGTCTGAGCACTGACTGGCTGATTCTCACCCCTTTAACCACTGCAGAAATGCTCTCAGTATTCATATGTTGATTTTGAAAAGAAAACCTCTAGATATGTGCACTCATCTTCTTTGGTAGACCATTGTGAGGCCTGTTCTGAGGGGAACCTGTCTTGTTAAACTATTGCATGGTCTTGGCCACTGTGCTGCAGCTCAGTTTCAGGGTGGTGCCAATCTTCTTATAGCCTAAGCCATCTTTATGTAGAGCAACAATATTTTTGCCGTGAGGTGCCATATTGAACTTCCAGTGACCAGTATGAGAGTGTGTGAGCAATAACACAAAATTTAACACATCTGCTCCCCATTCACTTCTGAGACCTTGAAACTCTAATGAGTTACATGGCACTAGGGAGGTAAAATGGCTACTTAGGCATGATTTGGCCATTTTCACTTAGGTGTGTGCTGACGTTTGTTGCCAGCAATTTAGACATTAATGGCAGCGTGTTTAGTTATTTAGAGGGCATACCAAATTTGCACTGTAATAGTATACTATAAAAATGCATACAAAGACCATCCCTTCATAACAGAATGAAGCAAGTGAACAAGTGCAAGATTCTGTGACAGCAATGCATACATGTGAAATAACATAGCAATTCATTGTATGTGCTATGATATATGCAAACATTGAATAAGTTATACTTAAATTAGCTGTCCACTACTTACTCTCCATGTTTGCACCATTAAAATAAAAAAGAATATACTCACCTCCTTTTATGACATCATTTCAGCTGTGTCCACAATCATTCTCCTAGACCCCAAGTGAGGTTGTTACGTTATGTGTGCCTTCACCCAGTCAACGCTGACTTCATCATCCCTGCTTTCATATGAATAAGTAATCAAGAGAATGTGAAGGCTGCAGGTGGCCACTCACTTCCTGTCATGGATGGACTGACATAAAAGTCATAGTCAAGTCGGAAGCTCAAGTTTGGATTGAAGAGACCAAAGAGGATGCATGTAATTGAAGAAGTGGGAAAAAAGAGGCACAGAGGACTGAATAGAGGGCTGTCAGGAAGGTAGGACAGGTGAGGTGAGGTGAGCATTACTTTTTTCACTTATGTTTTGAAGTCTGGTTTTACATAATCCTTGTGATTTGGTGAACTTCAATCTTGCCAAATTTGATCACCTCTAATACATACTAAAGAGTATAACAGCAAACCATGTACGCTAAGGTACAAGATTTGTGGAAAGGTAGGTCTGATAAAACATGTTTGGGACTAATTAAAGAAAGGTACACCTTGTTGTTGTTGAACATTCATGAAATGGCCAAATAACCCCAATTTTATAAATATAGTCTACAGAGGAGTAACAATTTCAGATGTACAGTATATGTTCATATTTTCATATTTTTTGGTGCTCACAATGTGCTGTTTAACTTTTTGGTATTTATCCATCTACCTCTTACAAGATGCTGTAACAGTAATGAAAGTAGAATAATTAACAGTATGTGCTATTTCTAAGGGAACCTAATTGGTATTTATAGGGCTCATTCACAAAATGAGATGGTCCACATTGCTTAATGATAATAAGCTGTAACAGTACCATAGGTAGCAATAATTAAAGGTGTGCCGCCCATGCAGCGGTCGAACCGCTCGGATCCAGGGGGTCTGTTGTGGCTTGAGGGACTCCGAACCCAGGAGCTCGCAGCCACTCGAATGTAATGGGGGTATTTACAGGGGATAAGAGTTTGTGACGCCACCCGTGGTTCACGGAAAGGGGAGTACCGCTGCTGCCAATGGGAGTTCCTGGGGAAAATGGAGTGAAGGGCAGCCGGATGACGTTTCCCTCCATGGGTAGGGGATGCCCTGGGACTCTGGATGGTGGTGTTTGGGAGCATGGTGTCGATTGGAAGCAGTCGAGGATAATATACTCACTCAGGCAGTCTTGGTGATGATGCGGCCACAAAGCAGACTCTGACAACAAGGTGAACAAAGTCTCTGGGTGCCGCTGCCCTCTTGGGGGAGCCCATCCGGGTATCCGTCCCCTATAGTACTTCTGGGTAGTCCAGAGCCTGCCTCCATGCACAAATTGGAAGTGTTCTGGTGGCCCGTTGGCATAAAGCTGTCCGGGCCCCGCTCCCTACTTGTTGGTAGTGGAGCTGTGCTCTCAAGGGCTCACGCTTGGGATTTCTGTGGGCTGCTTGGTTGGAAAGCCCTATCCCCCTCGTTGCACTAGTACCCCTGATCTCTGAGCTTCTTGAGGACAGTCCACAAAGTCACTATCCTCTGCAGGTTAATTGCCGGGTTGCCTGAAGCTACTCCCCGACCTAGGGTCCAGTACCTTGCTGTGCTTTCGGTCCTGGACCGGTTATTAGACTCAGATGCCTCCCATCCTCTAAGACTGGGTCCAGGCACCCAGCCGCAATACCCTGCGACCGGGTCTCCAATTCCTACGGTCCCAGACCACTGTCTGCGACCTAACCTACCGCTCCCAGGGAGCCACACACTCTCTATCTCCTCACTACTCAAGGGCTAACTCTGTTCTGTCCTACTTCCCTCCCACCAATCTGCCTGACCCCTAGGTGGGCGGCTCTATTCCAGATCAGCAGCTCACTGGTGTGTGTGACAGGGTGTGATGTGAGGTGTGGTTGGGATTTGGATGATGATGCAGGCAGTAACATAGGTTGGGAACCCCGAACCATGGACGTTTGAGTCCTGCACTAAGAGATAAAGAGTGTACAGTACCCTGTGATGCCCTGACTAGTCCAGGGGCGTCACAAAAGCATGCCAGAGATCTCACACAGTAGTGTCAGATAACAGAAAGTTGCCATTTTGGCATTTCTTACACAAAGTTCAATGTTCATGCACGTGAGTGGATATCCTCATTCTCTATCTATATATCTATCTGTGTCTCTGCATCAGATGGGGTAGGTAGCAAAAACCCCATGACAGATTCCCATTAAAGAGAAACATAAAACAGTCACTCACTTTTAACCTATAATACAGCAGCAGTGTTGCAGTGTTAATTGTGTCAAAGTGGCCTTAAAACCATATGTCCATCGTGTGGTTTTCATTAAAATTGCCTCTTCCATTTTCTTAGTAAAAAGACTTGAGTAGCAAATTAAAGGTCATATGTGTAGTTGGAAAAAATCAATCCAAGTTTTGTCAATGTAGGATAAACAAATTCTACGTTTAATCTCTTTCACTCACTTTGAAAGTCTGATTTTAGGTAAACTGATTGTGTTTTGCTGCCTCTATTTACATTTCAATGACTAATACCCAAGAGCATTTTGGTACTTGTAAGTGCGGAACCTTGTAAAGGTTGCATAAGATGACCAGTCATTCTATGATCAAATTACTTGAGGTTTTACACGAGAATAAAGACACAACACATTTATATATGGTATATTGGATTTAGAAATGTAGACTACAATTTATCTCATCATAATCTGCACATAACCTGAAAAAAAAGTTGGAGAAAGTAGAATTTTTGAGAGAATAGCATACATAGAAATTAATTTAATTGTGTTGCTTTTTTAGAAAAGTTATACTTTACCAGTAAAAATCCTGCCAGACAGCAGACAAGCTGTTTTATGATAAACATAAAAATGATTATGATCTATAAGAATTAAATAATACTTGTTATTATAAAGTTTACATGAAAGACTATAACCCTGATTCATTAAGAAAATTGATTTTCTTGCCAGTTTTGATGAGAGGACTTGGTGGAGACAGACACTACTAATTTGAACAGAGGTACATACCTGTTAATGAATGAGGAGCGTTTAATAAGTGGCGTATGCCTCTGTGTATGATGCCAGAAAAAGTACTCCAGTCACTGAATGGAGTAACATTTCTTATGTGGGGAACACCACAGATTGTCATGAATTACACAAGCTGTGGCATAAAGTCCTAGACATTCGACGCCACTCCTCAGTACTGCTCATTTTGGCTGAGCTTTGCTAAGAACTGGAGTGAAAATGCCAAAATTCGCAAAGTTTTTGCAGAACTTCAAGTTGCACCCATATTTTCCAACTTTATATATGCCAGAGATTTGTGAATGTTGCTTTCTTGAATTGGGGCTTATATTTTCTGAAGGCAAATAAGATGAATACTGTCTTGCCTGCTCATACATGCATGAGTATAACTATTGTATTTATCGGATTATAAGGCGCACTTTTCCTCCCAAAAATTTGAGTCGAAAATGAATAATCCAAATGTACTGTAGCTTACCAGGGGGTGGTGGAGAGGGGTCACAGGAGGCGGGGTAAATGCTGCAGGCTTACTGTAGACAGTTCGCTGTGCTGCGGGCTTACTATAGGTGGGATGCAGTGCTGTGGGCGCTGCTCTGTATTGCAGGCTATGCTGCGGGCTGGGAGGCAGGGGCCATCTTTCAGAAATTGTCGGTGGTGCGAGCATCCAAAAATGGCGCTCAGAGTCGGCGAGTGTGCAGATTGAGTTCTCAGCTCAAGATCTCATCTGTGCATGCACCGCCTCCAACTATTGACCTCCCTGTGGTGGACTTAAGAAAAATGGTGCCCAGAGGTTGCACATGCTCAGATGAAATCACATCTTGTTATTAAGCCAACAGCTCAATCTGTGCACACACACACACTGGATGCCACTTCTTTGAAGTCCACTCCGATGACAATTACTGGATGTTACTCCTGCCTCAGCGCCCACAGCAAGCGTCCATGACTGACACCCGCCGCACCGCCTGCAGCATCACCCTACTTCACCACTGCCCTTGCCTCCTGTGACCTCACTTGAGCAGCGTTGCCACACCACCCTTCTGGTAAGACACCACTGAATTATAAGACGAAAGCTTTGTTTTTTTCTCTTTTTTTTCCCTCTAAATTTGGGGTGCGTCTTATAATCCGGTGCGTCTTATAAAACAAAATACACGGTAAATAAATTTTCTTTGAATTCTATGGTATTACGTATCAGGACATAATTAAAAAAAATATTACTTAGAATGTCTTAAATCTTTACAGCAGATGATGGCAGTGTTTTTCAGCCATCATCTGTCTTTAAAGTCCGATCTATCAAAATATAACATTAATTACCAAGAGCAGTAAACAGTGTAATGATACAAAAAAATGCCAAATTTACTCAATAAATTGCAATAAGAAGCAATCAAAACATAGTATCTCCTGTAAAATGGTATCAATAAAAATGTCAGTTTAGGGCGCAAAACAAATAAATAATCACAGCCCCATCAACCAAAAATCTAAAATGTTGCTGTTTATGTAATATGGTGACACAAGTGAATTTTTTTACAAATTCCCATAATTTAGTTTCATCACCTAAATAAAAACAGTATTCATGTTTGGTATTTACGTAATTCTATTGACCTGGAGAATCATATTGCCTGGTCATTTTTATTGTGTGGAAATTAAAAAATATAAAAAAAACAATTTGAGAGTTGCACTTTATTCGCTATTTCCCCACACTTGGAACTTTTTTTCTCCCCTTTCACATACATTACACATGATAAAATTTAGGATGTCATTCAAAAGTACAACTCTTCCAGTAAAAAACAAGTCCTTATACGATATACGATTATGTGGATGAAACAATAAAAATTTATATTTCTTGGAAGTAGGGGAGGAAAAAACTGAAGTGCAAAAATGGAAATTCGCCCCATCAGGAAAGAATGAAAATCAGATAAACAAAATCTCAAGTGAACAATGATAATTACACAATGTATTTTGTCATGTATTTATTTCACAAAAATAAGATCAAAATGGTGAAGCAGTAAATTAGTAAAAAAGAAAAAAATGAAAAATCTACACCCTTTGTTACAATTGCTGGTAGAATCACCTTAACCCCTTAACGATCGCGGGCAGTAATATTACGTCCTAGCAGTCATAGTGTTACTGCCCGCGGTCTGCTGCTGGCAGCATGCCGCGATCGGCGCACATCTCAGCTGATTTTCACAGCTAAGATGTGTGCCTGCTAGGCACGAGCAGAATTGTTATCTGCTCATGCCGTTTAACCCCTTAAATGGCGTTGTCAATATGTGACAGCGCCATTTTAACGGCATCGGCGGTAAACATTTACTTACTGCCCGATACTGGAAGTCACGTGACGTAATCATATGACTTCCGGTGGTTGTCATGGTAGCACAGGGTCATGTGATGACTCCTGTAGCTGACATGAATTACTTTCGGTTTCACTCGGCCCAGAGATAAGTGAAGCAGAAAATGAGTATATCTGCTGCTTACAGCTGTAGAGCTGTGATCAGCAAATGTGGCAGAGCGATCAGATTGTTGATCCATAGGGGGACTAGTAAAATTAAAAAAAGTTTTAATACATTAAAAAAAAGCAAAAAACCCTAAAAGTTCAAATCACCCCCCTTTTGCCCCATTGAAAATTAAAGGGTTAAAAAATAAAAAAATGTACACACATTTGGTATCGCCACGTTTAGAAACGCCCGATCTATCAAAATATAAAATCAATTAATCTGATCAGGAAACAGTGTAGCGGCAAAAAAAATTTCCAAACTCCAAAATTACGTTTTTTGGTCACCACAAATTTTGTGCAAAATGCAATAACAGGCGATTAAAACAGCATCTGCGCAAAAATGGTACCATTAAAAACATCAGCTTCAGATGCAAAAAATAAACTATCATTGATCCATAGATCCTGAAAAATGAGAACGCTACGGGTCACGAAATATGGTGTAAAATGTGCGCCACTTTTTTCAGACAAATTTCCGTTTTTTTTAACCCCTTATATAAAAGTAAACCTATACATGTTTAGTGTCTACGAACTCACACTGACCTGAGGCATCACACCCACACATCAGTTTTACCATATAGTGAACACAGTGAATAAACTATTTCCAAAACAATAGTGCTATTGCACTTTTTTTGCAATTTTTCTACATTTGGAATTTTTTTGATGTTTTTCAGTACACTATATGGTAAAACTTATGGTTTCATTTTAAAAGTACAGCTTGTTCTGCAAAAAATGAGCCCTCACATGACCATACTGACTGAAAAATAAAAAAGTTACGTTCTCAGAAGAAGAATGGTGAAAAAAAAAAAACGGAAAGCGAAAAATCGGCAGGTCGTAAAAGGGTTAAACAGCAATTACTTGAAGTAACCATTTTCTGTATGAACGTATCAGTCTGTCACATCCTTCTGGAGGAATTTCTGCATTATTATCTTGTTCAATTATACAATTTTGGCCAAACTTTAGCATTTGGATATTTAGCCTCACATTTGACTCCTGAAAACTTGGTTATACAGAGAACTTCATTCTTGACTAAATAACTGAAAGATGTCTAAGTCCTGTGGCTGGAAACCAAGCCCAATTCATCTCTGCACCACTGTGCTTGGCAGTTGGTATGAGGTGTTTGTATTAATGTTGTTTGGTTTTCAAAAAACATAGTGTAAAGGTGCTTTACATGTTGCGACATCGCTAACGATATATGGTCGGGGTCACGTCGTTAGTGACGCATATCCGGCGCCGTTAGCCACATCGCAGCGTGTGATACTGTTGAGTGACGATCGACTAGCGCAAAAACGTGAAAAATCGTAGCTTGTTGACACGTCGTTCATTTCCTTAATATCGTTGCTGCTGCAGGAATGATGTTGTTTGTCATTCCTGCAGCACCACACATCGCTATGTGGAACACCACAGGAGCGATGAACATCTCCTTACTAGTGCTGAGCGGTCCCGGACTGTAAATGTCCAGATCCGCGCGGTTTCACCGCTATCCCCGGGCCGAAATTCCAGCTGCACAATCCGAAACTGGCAATTAATAAAAAATGAAAAAAACAATAAATAAATGAGCATTTCATACTTACCGAGGCTCTGTCATGGCGGCACACTGCTTCCGGGTCACGCTGTCACTTCCTGTGCTGTCACACAGCTTTCCGTGTTTTCCCCGCCCACTGGCCGTGCTCTCAGCTGTGATTGGTTGCAGGCTGATGGGCCCCCAGCCTGTGACAGTGTCGGGCGTGCAGTCATCGCTTATCGCGGTCAGTACTACGCTGCACTCAGAGTGGGCAGCCGTGCTCTATGGCTGCTCGCTGTGACATGTAGCAGAGCTGTATGTGTCTCCGCTGGATCTCGTGTGGATTACGTCAGAGCTGCAGGGCTGTGTTGGGATAATAAAGTGGTGAACGAGGAGGCTGCATTTGTACTTTATTCCAAATAAAGGATTTCTCTCTGTCTTGTTTATTCACTGTAATTTACAGATTTGTGATGCGGGTATCTCACAGACGCCCGTGCGATCACAAACCTGGGGTTTAATAGCAGCCATGCGCTGTTATTAACCCCTGCTATTACCTTGATTGCCACCGCACCAGGGCAATCAAGATGAGCCGATATCGCCCCGGAATGGTCACATCTAACAGATGCGGCTATACCGAACGGCTGCGGGCTGAGGATATACCAGCCCCCGGCCAGCGTTATCATGGCTGGGAATGAAAATTGGGGGGGACCGCACGTCGTTTTTTTTTTAATTATTTATTTAAATTAAAAAAAAACCGCATGTGGTTTATCTTAGGCAGCAGTCACACTTGCGAGGGACTCCCACAAGTCTGACATCGCAACACAGCCGCACACACATCTGACAGGAGCGTGCATGTTCAGACAGCAGCAGGCTGTGCCGTGTGATGTCATGTCAGACCCACACGAGTCTGACATCGCAGCACAGCTGCACACTTCTGACAGGAGCGTGCATGTGTTTCTAGGTACATGCACGATCATGTTCAGACACTGGCAGGCTGTGCTGTGTGATGTCAGACCCGCACGAGTCTGACAGGAGAGTGCATGTGTTTCTAGGTACATGCCCGCTCATGTTCAGACAGCAGCAGGCTGTGCCGGGTAATGTCAGACCCGCACAAGTCTGACAGCGCATCACCGGCACTGCTGCACACTTCTGACATGAGCATGCATGTGTGTGCAATTTTATCCCACATCTGCATCTTCTGGCAAAAAACAGCCAAAAACCAGCAGTATGAAAACCATTTCATTACCGTTTTCTGCCAGGAGATGCAAATTTGTTGCTGAAGTAATACACCAAAATCCTGCACCAAATTTGCACCTCCTGGCACAAGACCGCACAAAAACAGCATCTAAATGTTTGTTTCTTTTTAATTTTTGGACCAAGGGATGTAATTTGTGTGATTATTACAATTTTACACCATATTCCGGCACCCAATCTACACCTCCTGGCAAAAACCGCGGCAACAATCGCGGAAAAATAACCACGGCAAAAGCCGTGGAAAAAAATTGCGTCAAAACACCGAATTTTTTTTGCCAGGAGGTGTAGATTGGATGCAGGAATTTGGTATAAAAATTTCAGCACAAAATCTGCATCTCTTGGCAAAAAAAAATGAGATTTTTCTGCTAGGAGATGCTGGTCTGTGAACTCAGTGACCTCCACCTGAGGTCAGGTTACCTGCGATCACAGATGAAGGACCGTGGAAACTTCCAGCTGTGACCGCAAATGACCTGAGTGACGTCACCGCTCAATGCACAGCCCATTCATTCTCTGGAGCTCACAGAGAGCGGTCTGTCGTGCCGCTCTCTGTGATTTTCAGATGTAGCAGAGCTGAAGCGGCGTGGGACTTCTCCTGTGGATTACGTCGCAGCTGCAGGGTTTGTTTGGGCTTAATAAAGTAGTGAAGGAGGGGGTGTTTTGTACTTTATTCCAAATAAAGGATTTTTCTGTGTGTCTGTGTTTGTTTACTGTCCTTTACAGGTTTGTGTGATGCAGGTATCTGATAGACGCCTGTGCTATCACATAAACCTAGGGTTTAGAAGCAGCCGTGCACCCCTGCTAACCCCTGCTATTACCCCGACTGGCACCACATCACGCCAGCAGGAAGATCCAGTAGCGCACACCGGTATGGTTGCATGTAACAGATGTGGCTATACCATACCGGACGGCTGCGGGATGAGGATATACCAGCCCTCGGCCAGCGTTATCTTGGCTGGGGATGAAAATAGGGGAAACCACACATCATTTTTTTTTTTTTTACTTTCACCAGAATCACATGTGCGAGGGGCTCACGCGAGTCTGCCATGGCAGCACCCGGCAGCCTCGCACGTTTGACTCTGGGCACTGTATACACAGCACAGATACAGCACGACAGCTGGGGCTGCAGCCGTGCGCTATACCTGTGCTGCCGAGTGTTTATTTTTACCACCGTGAACTGACCGACAGACTGTGCTGCTTTCCCCGCCCACCAGCCGTCCTGGCACCTGTGATTGGTTGCAGTTAGCTGACACGCTGACACTCAGGGTGGGGGTGTGTCTAGCTGCAACCAACGCGAGCCGGTGGCCGGGGAAAACAATGATTATTGAATTGTCGGCTCCGGAAGGTAACAGCGTGACCCGGAAGGAGTGTGCCGCCATGACAGCGCCTTGGTGAGTATGCCGCGCTCGCTCCAAGCCCCCTAGCCCCTCCACAAACATTTTTAACCTCCGAATTCCGGTCCCCATTGACTTATATGGGCACCAGATTCCGGAGCGGATCGGACTTTTTTAAGTCCGTTAATGACCCGCCGGCCCCGGATTATTGGCATCCCGCTCAACTCTACTCCTTACCTTTGTCCACCGGCAATGAGGAAGGAAGGAGGTGGGCGGCATGTTCTCATCTTCACCCGTCCTCTGCTATTGGACGGCTGCCATGTGATGTCGCTGTGATGCAGGACGAACTGCCCCCTTAGAAAGGAGGCGGATCGCCGACCAGAGCGACATCGCAGGGAAGGTAAGTCCGTGTGACGGGTGTAAGCAATGTTGTGTGCCACGGGCAGCGATTTGCCCATGTCGCACAACCGACGGGGGTGGGTACTCTCGCTAGCGATATTGGTACTGATGTACCAATGTGTAAAGTACCCTTAAGGCATTAAGGAAAAAACAACTTCACTTTGGTCTTTTTTGTCTGAAGGACATCGCTCCAGAAGTCTTGTGGTTTGCTCAGATGTCTCTAAGGGGGGCTTTGCTTGTTGCGACATCGCTACTGCGATCTCGTCGGGGTCAAATCGAAAGTGACGCACATCCGGCGCTGGCAACGACGTTGCAACGTGTAAAGCCTAGAAGCACGATAAACGATCGCAAAAGCGTCGAAAATTGGTAATCTGTGTAGTGTCGGTCAATTCCATATTTTTGCTGCAGCGACAGGTACAATGTTGTTCCTCGTTCCTGCGGCAGCACACATCGCTGTGTATGAAGCCGCAGGAGCGAGGAACATCTCCTTACCTGTGTCCCGCCTGCAATGAGGAAGGAAGTAGGTAGGCGGGATGTTTAAGTCCCGCTCATCTACGCCCCTCCGCTTCTATTGGCCGCCTGCCGTGTGATGTCGCTGTGACGCCGCACGACCCGCCCCCTTAGGAAGGAGGCGGGTCGCCGGCCAGAGCGACGTCGCAGGGCAGGTAAGTGCGTGTGAAGCTGCGACGGGGGCGGGGACTATCGCGCTTGGCATCGATACAATCGGCTAGCGATGTCGCAACGTGCAAAGTCCCCCTAAGCCCATGCATATCTTGACATTGTGATGAAGTTGCTAGGACATCCACTACTGTGAAGATTTTCAAATGTTTGAATGTTTTTCACTTATAATATTGCAAGAAATGATCTTTCTTACAATAGCATTATGGACTCCAGATTCTTTGGATATGAGTTTATATCCCTTACCAAATCGATCTTCTGCAACAATTGCTTCCTTAAGATTATTGGTGATGTCTGTACTCTTTGCATTGGTTTAACATATGCCTGCAAGTGAAAACTGCTGCTTTTATAGATGTGCTCACACTTGTTGGTGAATATTAGTCAAGGAAATTTGATTAGCAGCATGTGTCTGCTACTTACTGTTATGTGCAGGCACATGCACACATGGAATGTAATCCAAAATAATTTCTAACATCAGACTACTACATCTGACACACTTGGTTCTTGTACAGACTGGAGGTCCAAGCTGCACAGTGCTTAAAGGTTGCTGTGCAGATTGCTACTATGCTAACAGGATGACACAGATGACCGGTCAGACCTTTGCTTCCTAACTCAAGTGGTCATGGAGAGTTCCAAATACCTCCTTAAGGGTATGTGCGCACGTTGCTTTTTACCTGCTTTTTACCTGCTTTTTTGCTGCTTTTTCTTCTGCGCTGTTTAATGCCAAAATGGATGTGTTCTTCTATTCAAGCAAAGTCTATGGGAATTTGGGTTTCTTGTTCACACTATGTTGTTCAAAATGCTGCCTTTTTGAGGCAGAACTTTGGTCAAAAACTCAGCTTTTCAAAGAAGCAACATGTCAATTGTTTTTGCCATTTGGGTTTTGCACTGCAAAGCTGAGTTTTTGACCAAAGTTCTGCCACAAAAAGGCAGCATTTTGAACAACATAGTGTGAACAAGAAACCCAAATTCCCATAGACTTTGCTTGAATAGAAGAACACATCCATTTTGGCATTAAACAGCGCAGAAGAAAAAGCAGCAAAAAAGCAGGTAAAAAGCAGGTAAAAAGCAACGTGCGCACATACCCTAAGAATCTGGGGGAAAGTGTAGAGGAAAAGTGTATAGAACCAGGACAGCAACTGAACTTGACTGTGGTTCAGTGGTGAGGAAAATGGACCACAGCACAGGAGCCTGCTGAATCAAATCCGAGGCATGATACTTGTGCTCCAATTCCTATCGCAGTAGTTAAGCTGCACTTGCATTTTCACACACTGTTTCTCCATTTTGGCCTAGTTTCTGCTCAAATTAAAAATGACACTGTAAATTGTTACATGTTGTTGTTTTTCTGAGTTTGTGTTTAGAGAAATTTAAGTACTTTGCAAGACAAAACTTTTTCATTATTATTATTTATTATTATTATTATTATTATTATTATTATTATTATTATTATTATAGCGCCATCTATTCCATGGCACTTTACATGTAAAAAGGGGTATACATAATAGGGACAAGTACAATAATCATAAAAAATACAAGGCACAGACAGGTACAGGAAGAAAGAGGCCTCTGCCCGCGAGGGCTATGTAATTCTAGAATTCATAAAGGGTGTATTTAGTTTTTCTCATGACTGCATTCTAATCATACAATCAACACTGGATTACAATGAAATAAAATGAAGTGTTACATAAAAAAACCATTAGTGAACCTTTACAACACTGCAATATTTAGTAAACATCATATCAAGTATAAAAGGCAAAACAATTGATTCCTATCAAGACCAGTTTTCCAAAAAAAGAATAACAAATCTTTACTTTATTGCTCAATCTCAAGTGGCAGTTGATTTTACTGCAATGAACCAGCTGTCCAAGCGCACGCATAACTAATAAGAGCTGTTGCATAAGACGGGAATTTCCATTCTTGGAGTAAAAGTTAAGCATCTACAACTCTTTAGGAAGTCACTATGTCTGAGGCCCCCTTCACACGTCCGTGATACACGTGCGTGTTTGGTCCGTTTCCGTATATACCGGAGACACGGCCAAACGTGCACCAATGTTAATCTATGATTGTGGTCACACGTCCGTTATTTCATTATGTCCGTGTGTGCGTGTCCGTGATCCGTATGTGTTTGCGTTTGGCATGGATGCATGTCCGTTATCTGCACGGAGCACGCACACGTGGACACAATGAAAGTCTATGGGTATGTGCACACACGTTAGTAAACACGTATGCATATACCTATAGTCCGTGTCCGTTTGGTGTTTTTATTTCTAGTGATGTCGGCTATTCTTTCTATTTCTGTGTATGTCCGTCAATCTCCCTGAGTCCGTCGGTCAGTCTCTCTGTCGGTCTCTCTGTCTGTCTGTCCCTCTCTCACAGTCTGTCGGTCAGTTTCCCCCCCTCTCTCATACTTACCGTTCCCCGATCTCCGGCGCAGCGCTGCACGGCATTCACACTGCTGCGGTGGCTTTTACTATTTTGAAAAAGCCGGCCGCCCATTAAACAATCTCCTATTCCCTGCTTTCCCCGCCCACCGGCGCCTATGATTGGTTACAGTGAGACACGCCCCCACGCTGAGTGACAGGTGTCACACTGCACCCAATCACAGCAGCCGGTGGGCGTGTCTATACTGTGCAGTAAAATAAATAAATAAATAATTAAAAAAAAACGGCGTGCGGTTCCCCCCAATTTTAATGCCAGCCAGATAAAGCCATACGGCTGAAGACTGGTATTCTCAGGATGGGGAGCTCCACGTTATGGGGAGCCCCCCACCCTAACAATATCAGTCAGCAGCCGCCCAGAATTGCCGCATACATTATATGCGACAGTTCTGGGGCTGTACCCGGCTCTTCCCGATTTGCCCTGATGCTTTGGCAAATCGGGGTAATAAGGAGTTATTGGCAGCCCATAGCTGCCAATAAGTCCTAGATTAATCATGTCAGGCGTCTATGAGACACCCTCCATGATTAATCTGTAAGTTACAGTAAATAAACACACACACACCAGAAAAAATCCTTTATTAGAAATAAAAACACACACACATTCCCTGGTTCACCACTTTAATCATCCCCGAAAAAGCCCTCCATGTCCGGCGTCATCCAGGATGGTCCAGCGTCGCATCCAGCGCTGCTACATGGAGGTGACAGGAGCTGCAGCAGACACCGCCGCTCCGGTCACCTCCACGCAGCTAATGAAGACAGCCGCGCGATCAGCTGAGCTGTCACTGAGGTTACCCGCTGTCACTGGATCCAGTAACCTCAGTGACAGCAGCTGATCGCGCGGCTGTCTTCATTAGCTGTGTGGAGGTGACCGGAGCGGCGGTGTCTTCTGCAGCTCCTGTCACCTCCATGTAGCAGCGCTGGATGCGACGCTGGACCATCCTGGATGACGCCGGACATGGAGGGCTTTTTCGGGGCTGATTAAAGTGGTGAACCAGGGTATATGTGTGTGTTTTTATTTCTAATAAAGGATTTTTTCTGGTGTGTGTGTGTTTATTTACTGTAATTTACAGATTAATCATGGAGGGTGTCTCATAGACGCCTGACATGATTAATCTAGGACTTATTGGCAGCTATGGGCTGCCAATAACTCCTTATTACCCCGATTTGCCAAAGCACCAGGGCAAATCGGGAAGAGCCGGGTACAGCCCCAGAACTGTCGCATCTAATGTATGCGGCAATTCTGGGCGGCTGCTGACTGATATTGTTAGGGTGGGGGGCTCCCCATAACGTGGAGCTCCCCATCCTGAGAATACCAGCCTTCAGCCGTATGGCTTTATCTGGCTGGCATTAAAATTGGGGGGAACCGCACGCCGTTTTTTTTTAATTATTTATTTATTTTACTGCACAGTACAGACACGCCCACCGGCTGCTGTGATTGGGTGCAGTGTGACACCTGTCACTCAGCGTGGGGGCGTGTCTCACTGTAACCAATCATAGGCGCCGGTGGGCGGGGAAAGCAGGGAATAGGAGATTGTTTAATGAGCGGCCGGCTTTTTCAAAATAGTAAAAGCCGCCGCAGCAGTGTGAATGCCGTGCAGCGCGGTGCCGGAGATCGAGGAACGGTGAGTATGAGAGAGGGGGGGAAACTTCAGTCACTCGGGGGATTAGCGGTCACCGGTGAATCCTTCACAGGTGACCGCTAATCAGTACTCGACACAGACAGAGCCGCGGTATGAGGATGAAGTCGGGTGAAGTTCACCCGAGTTCATTCTCATCGCGCAACTCTGTCTGCTGTCAGCCGACATTTATAAACGACATTGTGCATCACACACACGGACATTACACACGGACATTCCACGTACACATACACGTTAATTCCACACGCACACACGGTCGTTCTGCACACAAACACGGCTAGCATACGCAATTCACACAGGTGCCACACGGACCATAAAAACGGACACAAAAACGGGACACGGACCCGAAAAACGGCCCGTAGCACACGTGCGTGTTTTTCACGGACGTGTGAAGGGGGCCTGAAGCAGAGGTTTTGCTGATGGGTGATGCAAACCTGAACTATGTTCACCTTTTCATAAAATCAGCAATGATATCATGATGGAGATGGAGAATTGACATAAGATCTATGCATTCGTTAGTAAAAACAAACACCAGGTCCACTTTTCTGCGTAAACTTTGCACCCTAATAGGCCACTCCATTCTGAAAATGCCACTGTTTTAACTAAAATCGCTCACACAAGTTTATGTTTTTATTACTAGTTATTTTAAAGCTATAGTGGCATGCAAATGTTTGAGCACCCTTGGTCAAGTTTACTGATATTCTGAACAATTAAGCAAGTAGATGAAATTATCTGTGAAATCCATAAAGTTAAGGATAACACATATCCTCTGCATTTTAGACAAAAAAAATAGATATATTTTTTACATTTTTAAATTCACAACAAAAAACAAAGTTGGCCAATACAAAATATTGGGTACCCTGCAGGGTTAGTACCCTGCAGCACCCCCTTTGGAAAGTATCAAAGCTTGTAAATGTTTTTTGTAGCCAGCCAAGAGTCTTTCATTTCTTGTTTGAGGAATTTTCATGCTTTCTTCCTTGGAAAAGTCTTCTTGTTCTGAAGATTCCTGAGTCCTTTTGCATGCACTGCTCTTTTGCGGTCTAGCCACAGATTAGCAATGATGTTCAGATCAGGGGACTGTGAGGGCCATTGTAAAACCTTCAGCTTGTACCTTTTGACATAGGCTAATGTGGATTTTGAATTGTGTTTAGGATCCTTATCCATTTGTAGAAGTCATCCTCTTTTCAACTTCAGCTTTTTTTACAGATGGTGTTATGTTTGCTTGAAGAATTTGTTAAACTTTAATTGAATCCATTCTTCCCTCTACCCATGAAATGTTCCCAGTGCCATTGGATAGAACACAACCCAAAGCAAGATTAATTCACCCCCATGCTTAATGGTTGGCGAGATGTTCTTGTCATGACATTCTGTCTCTTTTTTTCCCCAAACATTTGGTTTGATCATTGTGGTCAAGGAGTTCTATTTTAACCTCATCAATTAACATGACTTGTTTCCAAAATAAATCAGTCTTGTTTAGATGTTATTTTTCATACTTCTGATGCTAAATTTTATGGTTAGGACGCAGGAGAGGTTTTCTTCAGATGACTCTTCCATGAAGGCCATTTTTCTGTAGGTGTCTCTGAACAGTAGAACAATGTACCACAACTCCAGAGTCGGCTAAATATTCCTGAAGGACGTTTGCAGTGAAGTGAAGGTTCTGATTTGCCACTCTAGCAATCCTACGAGCAGCTCTCACAGAAATTTTGCTTGGTTTTCCAGACCTTATCCTGACCTCCTCTGTTTCTGTAAGTGCCATTTCTGAATTACTTTTCAAACTGAGGAAAGGGCAACTTGAAAACACTTTGCTATTTTCTTCTAGCTTTCTTCTGCTTTGTGGGCCTTCACCATTTTGACTTTCAGAGTGCTAGGCAGCTGCTTTGAAAAACCCATGGCTGTTGTTTTATGTGCACAAGGTTAGAGGAAGCTGGGTTTTGATAAAGCTGTGAAATTTGCATCACCTGCCCTTTCCTAACTATGATAATGAACAAGCCAGAAACCTAACAGGCTAATTAAGGTCTGAAATGATAGTCAAAGTTATCTGAGCACACAAATCTCCAAGGGTGTTAAAACTTTTGCATTGGCCCAATTTAATTTTTTTTTGTTCTTACCTAAAATATAAAGTAAATGTGTCATCTTTAACTTTATGCCTTTTAGAGATCATTTCATTTTCAACTTGATTAACTGTTCACAATAACAGTAATTTTGACCAGTGGTGCTCAAACTTCTGCATAATAACTGTATAATCAAATTCTTCATATTGCAAACATACCTACAAAATATATAAATAATTATATTACTGAAATTATTTGTAAGCTACTTGAATGTTAACTCTCACAACAACCCCCGCACAGTTATTATGGATCTGTTAAACTAAATATTTATAATGGTTTTCATCTTCAGACAAGCCAATAAAGTCTAATCAACACACAGATTTTTTTTCCTGATGATTTTTGCTTTCAAGCGACAGCTTCAATTAAAGAGAATAAAGTGCATTTAACAAGTCAACACAAACAGCCTTATCACTGCGTTCAAGAATTAGGCCTTTTCTTTCAATCACTGGTGTGCTACATATCCCTTGAGTCCAGAACTGGAAATTGGATCAGAGGATAATGGATTAAGTTGGAGTTAAATTTAACATCAAATTCTTGGACAGAAAGTGGTGACATACGTGATTGTGACCATATAAACAGTGAAGGCTTTCAACATACTCACATAATCTAGATAAATAGATAAATGTAATAACAAGTGTAAATTAACAGTTAACAAATAATTTTATGGTAGTAAAAAATCATATCAGGAACTTCTTTTTGCTTTAAATATTCATAGTAGAAAGCTATCAAAGCAAAACCTTCTCATTGGATACATAATATGCTGATAATTTGCTCATCATCTTGCTACGCTTCCCATTAAGGTACCGTCACACATAACGAGATCGCTAGCGAAATCGCAGCTGAGTCACTGTTTCTGTGACGCAGTAGCGATCCCGTTAGCGATTTTGTTATGTGTGACACCTACCAGCGATCAGGCCCCTGCTGTGAGATCGCTAGTCGTTGCAGAATAGTCCAGGCCATTTTCTTCAACGGTGATATCCTGCTGGACAGGACACATCGCTGTGTTTGACACAATGTGACAGGGTCACAGTGACTGCTGAGATCGTTATACAGGTCGCTACTGCGACCTGTATTGTTCCTGCATCGCTGGTAATATCTGACTTTGTGACATCTCACCTGCGACCTCCCAGCGACTTACCTGCGATCCCTATCATGTCGCATCATTTTCGGGATCGCTGGTAAGTCGTTGTGTGTGACTGGACCTTTACACTATAAACTAAATGGTTTAACACCTCCCCACAATGCATGATAATCTTTCACTAGTTTGACTATGATAAACTGAGAAGATTAAGGAATACTAGAAGCAGATTTCACTAAAATTTAGTTTTTCACCCAGGGTGATTTTTCTGTTTGTTTTTTTTTGCTCTCCTTTTTCCAAAAGCCATAACTTTTATTTTTCCATCAATCTATACTTATAAGGGCTTATTTTTTGCGGGACAAGATGTACTTTTAAACGAAACTTGATTTTTACTAAATAGTGTACTGGAAAATGGCAAAAAATTGCAAAAAAAAAGTATGATTGCACAATTGTTTTTGGGATATTTTATTCACCGTGTTTACTATATGATAAAACTGATGTGTGGGTGTGATGCCTCAGGTCGTATGAGTTTGTAGACACCAAACATGTATAGGTTTTCTTTTATCTAAGGTGTTAAAACATTTTTACAAGTTTGTTCAAAAAAAGTGGCGCTTGTTTTTGTACCATTTTCCAAAACACGTAGTGTTATCATTTTTCGAAATCTGGGGCTCAGTGATGGCCTATTTTTTGCGCCTAAAGCTGACATTTTTAATGGTACTAATTTTGCATAGATGCTACATTTTGATCGCCTGTTATTGCATTTTGCTCAAAATTGCGGTGACCAAAAAAAGTAATTTTGGCGATTGCAAATTTTTGCAGCTATGCCATTTATGTCGCGGGCGGAGGACGGGACGCTGCGCTCTCCCACTGCTCGGGTCCAGCTGCTGCTGCTGCCACTGCTCGGTGGTGGCTCGAGCGGTGGGCCGGATCCCAGGGACTCGAGCGGCGCTCCTCGCACCTTGAGTGAAAAGGGGGGTTTTGATTGTGGGGATTTGATTATTGTCCGTGACGCCACCCACAGTTGTGGTGAAGTTAGTGACACCACCGCTGCTCTGGATGGGGATCCCGGGAGCGGTGACAGGGAGCAGCCTTGTTGTTAGTTCTCCCCTCCGTGGGTAGGGGTTTGGTTGTCCCGGGGCCCGTGAAGGATGACAGGCGGGTTACGGGGCCTGGTGAAGTGCAGGGTCGCGGGGGCAGTGCTGTGCCGCACGGCACGGTGGTACTCACTCAGCCAATGATGAGGACACAGTTCTCGGTAAAACACACGGCTGGATGGACGGGTCCCACAGACGGCTGCGGTGTTGTTTCTCCCGGCAGGTTGATGGTGACTGCCTTTCCCTGCACCTATATACGGTAGATGGTTCCAATGGGTTCCCACTGGTAACCCGCTCCCCAGCTTGGATATCGGCTAGAGGAGCCCCTTTTGCCTGCAGGCTCTGGCCCTGGGAAACGGTTGCCTTGGCGGTGGCGGTGTCTCCCTCTCCTGGTTAGACTGTTGCCTTCTGTCGGGACTTGGCTGCTGGGAAACCCAGGAGGTTCCCTTCACTAACGAATTCGGCAAATTCACGGTGACTCCTAGCCTTGCCGGGGTCCGTAAGCCCCTGCCAGATGGTGCTGACTTCTCTTTGCGTACCGGTCCGGTACCGCCGGGCCACCGCCCGTCCACGGTCCTTACGGTAGACTCCGATAGACCACTCCTGCAGACGGTCACCACCGTCTGCCAACCTTGCTGTACCGCCCGGGCCACACACCCGGACGCTGTCAGTTAGTTGCTCCACTACCACTCTCCTTCCTTCCACTTTCACCTCCAAAGCTAAACTCAAACTGAACTGTCTGCCTTTCCCGCCTCCAGGACTGTGAACTCCTTGGTGGGCGGGGCCAACCACCTGGCCCACCCCCTGGTGTGGACATCAGCCCCTGGAGGAAGGCAACAAGGGTTTTGTGTCTGACTTCGGTGTGCCTTACCGGGAGTGTGGGGTATGTGGGTGTTGTGCTCTGTGGCCCCTGGCTTGTCCAGGGGGCGCCACACTTACCATTCAGATTAATGGATTTTATATTTTGATAGATCAGGAATTTCTGAATGCGATGATACCAAATATGTGTAGATTTCTTTTAACCCTTTAATTAACCCTTTAATCAATGGTGTAAAAGGGGGGTGATTTGAACATTTAAATATTTTCTTTTTTTTTTAAATTTTTTCAAACTTTTTTTTAACTATACCAGTTCCCCTAGGGGGCTATAATGATAAGCAGTCTGATCACTTGTGGATTTCTGCAGACCACAGCTATACAGCTCTGATGTGCTGAAATTCTGCTTTCCTCTTACAGCCAGCTCTCTGACTGCAGTAAGGCTATGTGCGCACGTTGCGTAAATACATGCAGTTACGCTGCGCTTTGTAGTGCAGCGTAACTGCATGCGTCCTGCGTCCCCTGCACAGTCTATGGAGATTGTGCAGGGGCCGTGCGCACGTGGCGTCTTAGAGCGCAGCGCTTCGGCTGCTGCCCGAAGCGCTGCGTTTTAAGAAGTGACATGTCACTTCTTCCGTGCGCTTTGCCGGCAGCTCCTGCTCTGTCTATGGCAGGAGCTGCAGGCAGAGCGCATGGAATCGGCTTTTATTTTTTCTCTACGGACATTTTCTGCAGCGATTTGAAGCGCACGTGTGCTCTTCAGATCGCTGCAAAAATTTCTGCAGGGCTAGTACGCAACGTGCGCACATAGCCTAAGAGGAAGTGAAACATGATAGCTGCAGGAGTCTTCATATGACCCTGTGCTACCATGGCAACCATCGTACAAGAAGAAAAAAGACTTCAATAGAAACATGTGCACACCAACATGTATAAAGGTATACATTTTATTTTGTCCAAAAAAACGCATAAAAAACACACAGGGATAGTAAGCCCATTAAAAACAGAGCAGCCCATGTCCCAGATAACACACATAAGCATATGGTGTATACATATTGTAACAAATATCCGGTCCCTTAAGCTGGTGTCACACTAAGCGACAGCGACAACGACGTCGCTGTTACGTCACCATTTTCGGTGACGTAACAGCGACCTTGTAAGTCGCTGTTATGATCGCTGCTTAGCTGTCAAACACAGCAGAAGCAGCGATCATAACGTCGCTGTGCTACATGTGCAGAGAGCAGGGAGCCGCGCTTAGCGCTGGCTCCTTGCTCTCCTAGGTACAGTACACATCGGGTTAATTAACCCGATGTGTGCTGCAGCTACATGTCACAGTGCAGAGAGCAGGGAGCCACGCGCACTGCTTAGCGCTGGCTCCTTGCTCTCCTTGCTACAGTATACATCGGGTTAATTACCCGATGTATACTGCAGCCACATGTCACAGTGCAGGAGCCGGCGCTGGCAGCAAGAGCGGAGGCTGGTAACCAGCGTAAACATCGGGTAACCAGGGAAAGGTCTTCCCTTGGTTACCCGATGTTTACGCTGGTTACAGCTTACCGCAGCTGCCAGTGCCGGCTCCTGATCGCTTCATTTCGTCGCTCTCTCGCTGTCACACACAGCGATGTGTGTGTCACAGCGGGAGAGTGACGACCAAAAAATGAAGCTGGACATTCAGCAACGACCGGCGACCTCACACCAGGGGCCAGGTCGTTGCTGGATGTTACACACAGCGACAGCGACGGGACGTCGCTGCAACGTCACCGAAAATGGTGACGTAGCAGCGACGTCGTTGTCGTCGTCGTTATGTGTGACACCAGCTTTACAGCAGTTAAATATCCAATTATATATAATCTCTAGACATATGTTATGCAAGGTAGTTACAGTGGAATAGCAATATAGTACAAAGGATCAGTTGTTGTGGCCAAGATCACAATAAGACAATGAGATATAGTGATGGAGATAAAAAATGCCTAGATATCTAGTATAGGAAATAACCTCTGTGACGTGGCATGGTAAGCAATACAATAAAAAACATAACCAGTATAACCCATCACATCAATTGTCAAATATAAGGTAATAGTAAAACTGATCCTAAGACACAGTTTGCAAAGTAGTTCCTGAGCAAAAGCAGTAGATAAGAATATCAGAAACATGTCAGTGACCAATATAAGCTACTGCATAATCCCTAACTAACCACATAGTCAGAAGAGGTTACACATAAGCAAGGAAAAGAGGAGCCATCAACCTCACATTGTATGGGAGTGATGTACAAGAAGATAGTAATGCAAGGATACTACAATACCATATCCAAACCCTGGTAAGCTGCTGAAAAATAGAAAGAGATTGGGGGCCCGGTATCTGGGGGACAACCATGGCAACCATCGGCTCCACGTGATCACATCACATGACTTCCAATGGTGGCCTGTGAGTGCAAGTTTACCTCGGCAGGCATTTACATCACGCTGTCACATTTTGACAGCGCGATCTAAGTGGTTAACAGTAGAGATGAGCAAACTGGTCCCGGTTCGGCTCGAGGTCGGTTCGCCGAACGGAGGTCCCGTTTGAGTTCGGCTCGTCGAACGTTCGACGAACCGAACTCGAACTGCATAGGAAACAATGGCAGGCATTCACAAACACATAAAAACACCTAGAAAACACCCTCAAAGGGGTCCAAAAGGTGACAAACAACTCAAACACATGGGAAAGTGACAAGGACATATACTCATGCGAAAACAAAAGAGCTGGACAAGGAAAAAGAGGAGGACACACAGATATATGAGTATATGCAAGGAAACATCGATTCCATTATTGTGCAACTTGAGCCCTGCTCATTTTAGGCTTCCAATCTGGATAAATTGCCTGAGCTCGCCACGTACGCCTTGGGGATCTTGTCGTGTCCTGCAGCCAGCGTTCTCTCGGAACCTGTCTTCAGTGCTGCTGGGGGTCTGCTGGCAGATAAGCACACGTGTCTGTCCACTGACAATGTGGACATGGCTCTCAGAGGACTTTTCTTCCCCGGGGTCAGCCAGGGGAGGTGAAAGGCACGCGTATTTTTGAGAGTGCTTCATGCAAAGCATCTTTTTCATTTTGAAAAGGCGGGTCAAGTGATGCCAGTCAAGTGGGGTGTGTGTGGCCCAATTAGTGGCAACGAGGGAGACTGTGGTTGGAGTCCCCTCGCTGTGTTTCTAAAAGAACCAAGATGAACAAGTCATGGCTCTCAGAGGACTTTTCTTCCCCTGGGTCAGCCAGGGGACGGGAAAGGCACGCGTATTTTTGAGAGTGCTTCATGCAAAGCATCTTTTTCTTTTTCAAAAGGGGGCTCAACCGATGCCAGTCAAGTGGGGTGTGTGTGGCCCAGTTAGTGGAAACGAGGGAGACTGTGGTTGGAGTCCCCTCGCTGTGTTTCTAAAAGAACCAAGATGAACAAGTCATGGCTCTCAGAGGACTTTTCTTCCCCTGGGTCAGCCAGGGGATGGGAAAGGCATGCGTATTTTTGAGAGTGCTTCATGCAAAGCATCTTTTTCTTTTTCAAAAGGGGGCTCAACCGATGCCAGTCAAGTGGGGTGTGTGTGGCCCAGTTAGTGGAAACGAGGGAGACTGTGGTTGGAGTCCCCTCGCTGTGTTTCTAAAAGAACCAAGATGAACAAGTCATGGCTCTCAGAGGACTTTTCTTCCCCTGGGTCAGCCAGGGTACGGGAAAGGCACGCGTATTTTTGAGAGTGCTTCATGCAAAGCATCTTTTTCTTTTTCAAAAGGGGGCTCAACCGATGCCAGTCAAGTGGGGTGTGTGTGGCCCAGTTAGTGGAAACGAGGGAGACTGTGGTTGGAGTCCCCTTACTGTGTTTTACATGCTTTTAGAAGGGCATGACATGGCTTAGAGGTTGACTTTCAGCATCTGGAAACTGTTGGCTACCAAAATGCTGCCTTTCCAACCTTTTTAACCGAGGATTTTCGAGACCTTATGCCCATCGCAGTGCCCCAAGAGCCGATGCCCAGGCGCCACTCCTTCTCCAACAAAGGCGTGCACGCGCTACACCAGTATGTCGCACTAAACATCACTGATTCCTTGAGAAACTCTGTGTGACAGGGTGCATTTCACCACAGATAATTGGCCCAGTAAGTATGGACAGGGGCGTTACATGTCGCTGACTGGGCAATGGGTTACTGTGGGGAGAGATGGAGAAGGGTCTGCTGTACAAGTCTTGCCGTCCCCACGAGTTGTTTCAATCCTTCTTCTGTATGTAGAAGTTAATACACTGCTTCTGCCTCTTCAACCTCGTGTGGGTCCTCCACCTTGGCGCAAACCCTGTGTGGTCAGGCCACCCTTCCTTGTAGCTGCGCACAAGGACTACCACACACCTCCTTACTATGCTGGCAGCAGAGCTCAATGCCATCAGGCGGTCAAAGGTTTACTTTGAAATGTATGGCAAATGTGAGTCACACCGCTGAGAAGTTGTGGACGGTTAGCTCTGGAGACCGAGTTTCATCAATGGTTGTCTCCACTCAACCAGCAGCCAGGGAAGGCCGAGTGCGACAATGATGCAAACATGGGTGCGGCCCTTCGCTGTGACAATGTGACACACGTGCCTTGTGTGGTTCACGTGTTGAACCTGGTTGTCCAGCAATTTTTAAAGCACTATCCTGGCCCACATGGCCTTCTGCAGAGAGCACGGTGTAACGCCTTCCTTGATCCACACACTCAGATGGGCTGTAAATGATAGGCTAGAGGGAAGCCACTCACCAAGCAGGACCCCTAGAACCCTGAAACCCTTTAACCCCTATACAGGGATTAGGAATTACACAGGGCCCAAGGTGATTAATACCTGTGGAAGGCTGCAGTTCCAGAGAATAGTAGTCAGGCAGGGTCAAAACATTAATTGAGGAACAGGAACAGAATGGGACGGCCAGGACTTAATCAGAAAACAAGCAGAGGTGAAATGCGGATCGGCCAACAAGGTACATAAACAGCAAGCAGGAAAAGTAGTCAGGTAACAAGCACACAAAATCATAAAACTGAACTGGGGGTAAAAGCAGAGCTATGTCTGGCAGTGGTCTGCAGACAGGATGGGCATAAAAAAGGGTGTGGTGTCTTCCCATTGGTTGTAGCTGAATGATGGTATTTCATCTGTGAGATACCCACCAGCTACATTCAGCCAGAGATTCTGCATCTGTCAAGGTAATGCAGCCCAGTGGGTGAGCATAACCTGCGTCCACCTGCGCCGCTGGCATCGACTCCTCTCCCATCATCAGCACTATTCATGAAAGGAACACGTTGTCACCTGGCGACCGGAGTACAAATTGACGGAGCGGACTCCGTTGGTGACTTAACAGCCGTGTGCGGCAATGATGCAAACCTGGCTGCGGGCCATCGTCAGGGCAATGTGACACACGTGCCTTGTATGGCTCACGTGTTGAACCTAATTCTCCAGCAATTTTTAAAACACCATCACGGCCTACATGGCCTTGTGCAGCGGGCACGCTCGCTATGTGCTCACTTCCATCGTGCGCACACAGCAGCTCAACAACTTTCGTCGCTACAGAAGTCTTTAGGTCTGGTGGTTAAATGCCTGAAATGCGATGTGCCCACACGCAGGAATTTGAATCTGCACATGTTGCAGCGTTTGTGGCAGCACCGCCGAACCCTGCTGCAATACGTTATGACATATAGCCTGGGATAACTTGATCCAGAGGTGGTGCAGATCACGCTGCTGGAGTGGTGTCAGATCAAGGACCTATGCACCCTGCTACACAGTTTACAAATGTCGACGAAGATGTTTAGCACTGGCAATGTCATTCTCAGCGTGACAATACTGGTCATCTACATGATGGAGCACACTGTAATTATTATTCGGAGTCAGGTGTTGGGACAAGAGGAAGGGGAGGAAGTACAGGAGGAGTCATATGCGGAAGGGATAACAAGATCTACGAGGTCCAGATGGTCAGCGGCACCTATGCGGCAGTCATGGTGAGGGAGAGGGATTAACAAGGGCGCATAGTATCAGCAAAAAGTGTTGAGGAAGGTGCAGGAGCCCATGAAGAAATGGAGGACGAACTGGCGATGGGCATGGAAGACTCAGCAGATGAGTGAGAGCTTGCTCACATTTCGGTTGTGCGAGGTTGTGGGGAGAGGGCAGAGGAAGGAGGCACGATTCTCACCTCTCTGCCACCAACACACCAAGGACTTGGTCCTCCTGGATGCACAAGACACATGAGCGCCTTCTTGCTGCACTACCTACAACATGACCTTCGGATTGTACGAATTCAAAGTAATCCAGAATACTTGGTTGCCACACTGTTAGATCCCCGGTACAAGACAAAATTTGGCGAAATAATTCCTGCCATAGAAATGGACGCACGTATACAGGAGTATCTGCAGAATGTGGTATGCAATCTTAGATCTGCTTTTCCACTAAACACCAGTGCTGCACAGAGTGAATCTCAACGCTTTGTCATGGATAGGAGGAAATGGTCTTTTACTTGTCCACATCTGAGGGACCGAGGGCTGGCTGCTGTGCTGAGATGGCGTTGAGTACAGTGTCCCTGCAGAGTTGCACTTTTGGTCATGTACCAAAATGAGTTGAAAAAGGACAGATGCTGGTGGAAAGGGGAACAGGTGTGTTGGAAAGGGGAACAAAGTTTTGGTCCGTGGATTTGGTGGTTAAGCAACAGTAACATTTGCTGAAGAAACACCATCTGTTACAGTGGGACTGGCAGATTTGGATAAAGTGGTATATACTATGTTACCGCTATATAACGAAAATTAATAAGAAAAGAAAGAGAAAGGTATATATCCCCATCAGCAGTCAGTGTCCACCGTGCTCCCAGTTGGAAAAGGAGAGGTTGGCAACTGGAAGGTTTGGTGGAGGATACAGAGCTGTGTGGCTATGAAACTAATAGTAGCCTGAACCGAGTTAGACGCCATTCGGATCTGGAGACTGGGAGCCCTGTTAGCGTCACAGGGTCCACATGCCCACCCAGCCCAGGAACTCCCTGTTAACAACACAGGGGCCATTGAGTACGCTGACCGTGTGCGTAGGGGCACACCTGTGGACAGCAGGCGCATCAGCAGCAGCAGGCCTGTTAATGCCACTGGGCTGCACAAGCAGGACTGGTAGGACAGGAGCTGGTCTTAACCGTTCTGCGTTACCAACTGTGATGGTGGCCTGCATCGACACCCTATCCCTGCCTACCTCTGGCCTAAAGCCGCAATGGGTTCAACACATGGAGGTGTGCTCTTTCGGAGCATAATGGAAGACTGCGCACCTCCTTGTTGGCTCCAGCCCCTTTTATAACCTGGGTCCGCCCCAAACCAGGGTGAACCACAATGCACCTCCTGGAGACAAAAGTAGAGTGACACATCATGAGTGGCATAACTAGCGTCCTATTTGGAACCGCAACTTCAATGATGACCTCATGGCTGCCATGACCCAAACACCTCACCAGTCATCGTCTGACCATCAATAATGCGGTGACAAGTCATAGGGGTGGGCCTCTGCAAGCTATTTGGGAGGACACCTGATGCCCTGTGGTCTATATGGGACCCCCACATCAGGGGCAGGGCCAAAGAGTTCATTACCGGACCTAGTCTCTGATGCAGTAAGTGCCTGAGCATGCTCAGTAGCATGAAATACAGTCTCTGAAAAAAGACTATCAGCTTTAGCATGGTGTCTAGGCACAAAACAGGACTTAGACCCGGCACGGAATGCAAGTACCTGTGCAAAGAGGCTTTTCACACTTAGTGTGGGAGCATGCGCTGTATCCCGAAATGAAGACTTAGCGTCAGGAATGGCACAGTCAGGCTGAGCATACTCACTAGGCGAAACACTGTAATTAGGCTGCAGCTGGGGTAAATCGGCACACGCATGCGCACTAGCTGCCTCACCACACTTAGACATGGAGGGGAAATTGCTCTTGGAGATGCTGTCTATGAACAGAAGGGAAAGCTAAAGGAAGCCTGACTTTCTATCCCTCCGAATTATCAAATGCAGCAATGAATTCCCTGAGTTTGCTATAACATTAGCGTAGCAAAATGTGCATGAGGGTGTCATGTAGAGGTGCTATAAATAGCTTGGCACCAGTGGGGCACTAATGGAATACAACAGCCAGTTTTATGATGCCACTAAATGGCAGTATTTTTTGCTATCATTATAGCTTATTAAAAACAGAGCAGGAGGGTGTCATGCAGAGGTGATAGAAATAGCTTGGCACCAGTGGGGCACTAATGGAATACAACAGCCAGTTCTATGATGCCACTAAATGGCAGTATTTTTTGCTATCATTATAGCTCATTAAAAACAGAGCAGGAGGGTGTCATGCAGAGGTGCTGCACATAGATTTGCACCAGTGGGGCACTAATGGAGTACAACAGCCACTTTTTGTATGCCACTAGGTACACTGAGTGTTTGCTAGTATAATGGCTTAGTTAAAAAGAGTTGGAGTGTGCAATGCAGGCAGACGTGCTGCAAATATCTTTGCAATAGTGTGACTAGACAAAAGTACAATAGCCACGTTTAGGATGCCACTAGGTACACTGACTGTTTGCTAGTATAATGGCTTAGTTAAAAAGAGTTTGAGTGTGCAATGCAGGCAGACGTGCTGCAAATATCTTTGCAATAGTGTGACTAGACAAAAGTACAATAGCCACGTTTAGGATGCCACTAGGTACACTGACTGTTTGCTAGTATAATGGCTTAGTTAAAAAGAGTTTGAGTGTGCAATGCAGGCAGACGTGCTGCAAATATCTTTGCAATAGTGTGACTAGACAAAAGTACAATAGCCACGTTTAGGATGCCACTAGGTACACTGACTGTTTGCTAGTATAATGGCTTAGTTAAAAAGAGTTTGAGTGTGCAATGCAGGCAGACGTGCTGCAAATATCTTTGCAATAGTGTGACTAGACAAAAGTACAATAGCCACGTTTAGGATGCCACTAGGTACACTGACTGTTTGCTAGTATAATGGCTTAGTTAAAAAGAGTTTGAGTGTGCAATGCAGGCAGACGTGCTGCAAATATCTTTGCAATAGTGTGACTAGACAAAAGTACAATAGCCACGTATAGGATGCCACTAGGTACACTGACTGTTTGCTAGTATAATGGCTTAGTTAAAAAGAGTTTGAGTGTGCAATGCAGGCAGAGGTGCTGCAAATGTCTTTGCAATAGTGTGACTAGACAAAAGTACAATAGCCACGTTTAGGATGCCACTAGGTACACTGCCTGTTTGCTAGTATAATGGCTTAGTTAAAAAAAGTTTGAGTGTGCAATGCAGGCAGACGTGCTGCAAATATCTTTGCACTACTGTGATTACACAAAAGTCCAATAGCCACGTTTAGGATGCCACTAGGTACACTGACTGTTTGCTAGCATAATGGCTTATTTAAAAAGATTTCGAGTGTGCAGAGGACAGAAGGGTACAGTGCCAGGATTGTGGGGCTCGGGGTAGAGGAATGGAAGCCTGCCTTTCTATTCCCTCCTAATGGTGAAATGCAGCGACGAAATCCCTGACCTTGGCTACACAGACGCTGTCGCTGTTTTCAGGACCTGTCACCTATGGCTCTGACCCTGCCGGTTTGAGCCCTTAAAAGGACTGATAGAAAGTGCTCTCCCTAAGCTGTCCAGCGCTGTGTATGGAGCGCATACAGCTGTATCAGTGATAGGACAAAGGACGGAGCTGCGACAGTGATGTCTGACACCCATGACGCAGAAGAGATAATGGCGTCCTGGAGGAAAATGTCCGGTTTTATAATGCAGGGACATGTGACATGGACATCCTATCATACATGCCGTTGCTTCTCTGGCTAAAAGTCCACTTAGCTGTGTGTGTGTCTGGGATTGGCTGACATGCTGGCCCACCCCACAAGACGCGCGAGCTTAGGGAAGGAAGACAAGGGAAAAAAAAAAAAAAAATGGCGATCGCCATTATATAAACAGCAGTGATCTGAATGCGCTGTTCCCGCACACTATACACTGAAATGTCGTAATAGTGTGATTCACAGAGTGACTTACACTATTACAGCGGAAACCAAGCTAGGAATTAGCTGTTTTTTTGCTGCTAGAACCGTTCTCGAACGTTTCTAGAACTATCGAGCTTTTGCAAAAAGCTCGAGTTCCAGTTCGATCTAGAACAGGCCCCAAAATCACTCGAGCCTAGAACTGGAGAACCTCGAACCGCGAACCGCGCTCAACTCTAGTTAACAGGTACAAGTGGATCGCAGATCCACCTGCACCTGAAAGCTGCACATATCAGCTGTTCAAGTCAGCTGACATGTACTGGACTCATTACTTGCTCAGCACAGCAGCTGTAGGTGATTACCCTGACATGATCCATGACGTACCCAGTACGTGATGTGTCGTTAAGAGATTGATTTCTCATCCCCATTTTATAAATATTAGGTTAGAGAGTTTAAATTCTAATTTTCTGTAAGACCAGCGGCGCATATAGAGTGATTTGTCTCAGGGGGAAGTTACATATTGTAAGATTACAACAGAGCTGTGTATCATTACACATACCCCTGCATCTGCAGCTCTCATCCTATGGCACTGTCAGTGTAGGTCTGAGGGAGTAAACAAAAGCTGAGTGCCCCTTACATACAAGTCTGCATCTGCAGCTCTCACATTACAGTGACAGTACTGTGAAATTAGAGCTACAAGAGGTGTTTGTAATAACTTTACAAGCTAATTTTTCTTCAACAGAGACAAGAAACTAAATACCGAATTTTTCGGACCATAAGACGCACTTTTTTTCCCCCAAATGTTGGGGGAAAGTGGGGGTGCGTCTTATGGTCTGAATATAGGACTGCGGGGAATGAGGGTGCTGCAGTGGAGTGGGTCATCGGGGGCATGAGCAGGCTGTAGCAGCCTGCCATGACCCGCTCATTTAATATGCACGCCCATCATCCTGCCCATCATCTCTCAGCGCTGAAGCCAGAGCTGACAGGTGGGTGGGAAGATGGGCGAGGGATAAACAGCCGGCCCGCATGATCACCCCTGGCAACTGCAGCCTGGAGTGATCATGTGCGGCTGTATTCACTGCTCCCCGAACATCATCATCAGTGCGGGGGGAAGTGAATCAGTACACATTACTCACTGTTCCCCTGCAGCATCACAATCTCCTCCTGTGTCCTCCAGTCAGCTGACTTGCATGGAGACTAGCGGGGCGCACAGCGATGACGTCATCGCTGTGCACACGTGTCCACACGCAGCCACCAGCACAGACAGGAGATTGATATGCTGTAGGGGAACGGGGACGGCTCCACTCAGCGGAGCTGCCGCTGACATAGACGGTAAGAGGAGCCGTGCTGCATGGAGTGAGGTGAGGTAAGGTGAGTATGAACGTTTATTTTTTTTATGCACAGGATGCGGCCATACACCAGGATGATGGGGGTATATAAGCAGGATAGGGGTTTATTATGAGCAGCATGGGGAGTATATGAGCAGGCTGGGGAGTATATGAGCAGGCTGGGGAGTATATGAGCAGGCTGGGGAGTATATGAGCAGGCTGGGGAGTATATGAGCAGGACATTACCCCATAACAGTGTCAGCAGCAGATCCTCGCCCCATAAGTGTGTCATGACCAAATTTTTTGCTTAAAATTTTATTTTCCTCCTCTAAAACCAGGGTGCGTCTTATGGTCCGGTGCGTCTTATAGTCCGAAAAATACGGTAATAAAAGCTTTTGCTTTCATATAAAAAAAAACCCCAAAACACTTTTTATTATTTTTACTAGTTCCCTTAGGGACCTCAGCTTGTAAGCTGTGCATGTAAGAAAAACTCAAAAAATTATGGCTCTTTTAGTTTTCACCTTTTTGACGGTGGCAATTTTTTCAATTCTGACATCGACTGGATCAAGGAAGAAGAATTGCTTTCACCATGGGTGATCCCTCCTAACAAGTCAAATCAAGAGGGTTCCGGCTTAAAAGACAGCTTTGGACAAGGTACTTTTCTCCTCCACATAAACCTTTGACTCGGTGATTTTCACACTATTGATCAGACATTTTAATACTATTTACTTGTATGGGTTCAGGAACAAGAGCAGAAACTGAAACCTGGGAATCAAATGGCCACTGGAAGGATGAAGCCAACTGAATATGTTAATTCATGCACAAGACTTCCTTGGAACATTCCTGGAACTTATGATCAACTCATGTGGCAAAAGAGATAAGATCATCCAGGGTAGCAGATTTTTAAAGATCAGCCAGTTCGTCTTGATTGGATAAACTTTCCTAAAAGGCAGCCACCAGTGCCAGATCATTATATCTTAATTCAGAAGCAAGGGTGCGGAACTGAACCGAATACTATCCCACAGTTAGAACTCCTTGACCCAAGTGCAGAGGACAGGATGCAGCTGAGAAGATCTGAGCCAGTTCCTCAAAAACGATCTGGAAGGCCTGCGGAAATTTCAACAGATCAGTAGAAATTGGGTCATTTCTTACCCACAGTGGTTTGACTTGACCCAACAAGAGCCTCTCCACCAAGATGTGACATCAGAAATGCCACTTTGGACTGGTCTGAAGAAAACTGATGGACCAACAGCTTAAAGTGCAGGGTGCACTGGTTAGTGAAACCTTGTCATTGCTTGGGATTACCGTCAAAGTGAAGTGGAGCAGCCAGAGAAGAATTGGATTCAGACAGGGCCAGAGCATGAGCGTTCAGGCACACATTCAGTGACTGTAGGTGGGTTAGAATTTAATTTTGTTGATACTGCATCTGCAACATCTCATGGTACAAGCTCAGACTGAGGCGGAGAACCGGAATCAGCGGAGTCCATAGCCTGAGCGAACTGTAACACTTGCCACAAGAGATCTTAAGATGGCAAAGCAAAGTTGCCCCACTTAACCACAGGAGGACCCAGGCTTACCCTTTAATCAAAGGGGCTTGACAATTCAGGAACAGCAAGGCAGATGTCAGGTGCCACCCCCAGGACAGTAACTGGATTTGGGACAGCTGACCCCCAGGGATACACTCGCTCATCACTAGGTGTCACTCTTGAGTATGTTCTGTTACCTAACAATATAAGAAACACTGGGATCCGTTGAAGCATTTGAAAGTTATCACCTCACAAAATGATATCTTTTGGAGGAATTTAGCTCTGAGTCGTCTCATTTGGACTCTGGTTCTATTGGGCATTTCGGTCTTCAAGCTGTACTGGACTGTTTCCAGATCCCCATGCAACACCTTCTGAATACTCCTATCAGAACCAATACATTTTGTTTCTGAGCCTGTGGAACTACGCGTGGGAGATACACATTCAGAGAAGAGCTCTTCCATTGTCCTTCCAAACCTGCCTTGTCTGTATCTTTTAAGGCTGCCTTGGCTCCGTGCTCTTGACTCTGTTCTAGACTGGAAATCTAGTGAGATGCTCCTCTGGGGACTGAGAGGCCATGAAAACTGCCTGGTTGTTGCCCTTCCATCCTAATCATCTGTGGTTTCTTCTTGCCAACTGGTGATTTCTGCCTGTCTGTCAGCTATCTTTGACTCTGAGGAGAGGAATGAAGAGTGCTTACATGTTCCTGAATCTTCTGAGATGTCAACCCCGGTTATTAGTTCTGTATCTCGAAAACAGCCTTCCGAGCAACAACCATTTGATTATCACCTTCCATTGGCCATTTCTTCTCCGATCAACTTTGTGGTCATATTTCTGAAGAGAAGACTTTCTTCTGGCCTAAGGAAGAGGGAGTGTAAGGAGTTACTGTAGCGCCAGCATCCCTGCACTGCTCCCTCTCCTTCCTGGAGAGACATCAACTCATTCACCTCTGCGGTTGGCCCGCACCACACTGTTGTGAATGTCAGTTATGCTTTAGCTGCTGTGAGGCACCCTCTTGTGGCCAGGAATGGTTTGGACAGAGGCTAGGTGTGCTGGAGCAATGGGCGTTTCCATTGCTAACTCTCTGCCTATTTAAACCTTGGACTGCTAGCAGGCTGAGCCGGTTGTCATTTGTTCTTTAGTTACCAGCCTTCTCATCTTGCTCCAGACCACATCTACCCCAGATAAGTGCTTTGTTCTTTGTTATGTTGTTTTGTTCTTTTTGTTCTTATCTGGGTTTGTCATTTACTGTGGTTATTAGAGTTGAGCGCGGTTCGTGGTTCGTGGTTCTCCAGTTCTAGGCTCGAGTGATTTTTGGGCTGTTCGAGATCGAACTAGAACTCGAGCTTTTTGCTAAAAGCTCGATAGTTCTAGATACGTTCGAGAACGGTTCTAGCAGCAAAAAGCAGGGCTTTTTACAGCTACAGTGAGCAGGAGCCATCGCTGGCAGCCTGCCACAAGCTGGTAACCAAGATAAACATCGGGTATCCAAGCAAAGCGCTTTGGTTAGTAACCCGATGTTTATCTTAGTTACGTGCAGGAAGCCCACACTTTCCCGCTCAGCTCGCTCCACCCCCTTCTGCCCGCGGCATGTACACATACATACACATACACAAACACACACACACACACACATCCACCCCCCCCCCCCCCGCCCGCCCGCCCGCTCGCTCGCTCGCTCGGCTTACCTGCGGTGATGAAGTCCCGCCATCCCGACCTCAGCGCTGTCACTGTCCTCCATGGCCGCCGCTTGTCACATCACCTATCGCTTCCGACCCGAGACTGACACTGGCGGTGACGTCACGGACCTCTCGCGATACTTGATGTGAAGGCGCCGGTCATTGACCTCAGTGACAGGGGCTGTCAGTGTGCTGGAGATCAGCGCAGGTAATGTACCTCACTGACAGCAGCACTTGTCACCCCCCTGCAGTGACCTGGGCTGACCCATTGATGTTAGCTCAGGTCACTGCACTGCTCTCCCAGCCAATGGGGAACATCCTGCTCTTCATTGACTGGGACAGTGTGCATCGTCATGGCAACCCCTTGGATTACACCAGACCTGGATTTGTTTTTCAATCTAATAAATTGGTTAAAGAGGGAATGTTTTGGGGAGTGTTTTTTCAAATAAAAATGTGTTTGTCGTCTATTTTTTTTTTATTACTGACTGGGTTGGTGATGTCGGGTATCTGATAGACGCCTGACCTCACCAACCCCAGGGCTTGATGCCAGGTGACATTACACATCTGGTATTAACCCCAAATATTACCCCGTTTGCCACCGCACCAGGGCGCGGGATGAGCTGGGGCGAAGCACCAGGATTGGCGCATCTAATGGATGCGCCACTTCTGGGGCGGCTGCGGCCTGCTATTTTTAGGCTGGGGAGATTCCAATAACCATGGACCTCCCTAGTCTGAGAATATCAGGCCCCAGCTGTCTGCTTTACCTTGGCTGGTGATCCAATTTTGGGGGACCCCTACGTGTTTTTTTTTTTAATTATTTATTTAATTTAAAATAACAGCGTGGGGTGCCCTCAGTTTTGGATTACCAGCCAAGGTGAGGTTGCCAGCTGTGGTCTGCAGGCTGCAGCCGTCTGCTTTACCCTAGCTGGCTACAAAACTAGGGGGAACCCTATGTCATTTTTTTTTCATTTTTTTGGCTAAATACAAAGCTAAGCACCCCTTAGTGCCACATGAAAGGTACCAAAGGGTGTTCCACTTTTTCTCCATTTTTTTCTCCACTTTCTCTCCACTTTTTCTCCACTTTTTCTCCATTTTTTTCTCCACTTTTTCTCCACTTTTTCTCCTCTTATTCTCCACTTTTTCTCCACTTTTTCTCCACTTTTTCTCCTCTTATTCTCCACTTTTTCTCCACTTTTTCTCCACTTTTTCTCCATTTTTTTCTCCACTTTCTCCACTTTTTCTCCACTTTTTTCTCCACTTTTTCTCCTCTTATGCTCCACTTTTTCTCCTCTTAATCTCCACTTTTTCTCCACTTTTTCTCCACTTTTCTCCACTTTTTTCTCCACTTATTCTCCTCTTATGCTCCACTTTTTCTCCACTTTTTCTCCACTTTTTCTCCACTTTTTCTCCACTTTTTCTCCTCTTAATCTCCACTTTTTCTCCTCTTATGCTCCACTTTTTCTCCACTTTTTCTCCACTTTTTCTCCACTTTTTCTCCACGTTTTCTCCACGTTTTCTCCACTTTTTTCTCCACTTTTTCTCCTCTTATGCTCCACTTTTTCTCCACTTTTTCTCCACTTTTTCTCCTCTTAATCTCCACTTTTTCTCCACTTTTTCTCCACTTTTTCTCCACTTTTTCTCCACTTTTTTCTCCACTTTTTCTCCACTTTTTCTCCTCTTATGCTCCACTTTTTCTCCACTTTTTCTCCACTTTTTCTCCTCTTATGCTCCACTTTTTCTCCACTTTTTCTCCACTTTTTCTCCTCTTAATCTCCACTTTTTCTCCACTTTTTCTCCACTTTTTCTCCACTTTTTCTCCACTTTTTCTCCACTTTTTTCTCCACTTTTTCTCCACTTTTTCTCCTCTTATGCTCCACTTTTTCTCCACTTTTTCTCCACTTTTTCTCCTCTTAATCTCCACTTTTTCTCCACTTTTTCTCCACTTTTTCTCCACTTTTTCTCCACTTTTTCTCCACTTTTTCTCCACTTTTTCTCCTCTTATTCTCCACTTTTTCTCCACTTTTTCTCCATTTTTTTCTCCACTTTCTCCACTTTTTCTCCACTTTTTTCTCCACTTTTTCTCCTCTTATGCTCCACTTTTTCTCCTCTTAATCTCCACTTTTTCTCCACTTTTTCTCCACTTTTTCTCCACTTTTTTCTCCACTTTTTCTCCTCTTATGCTCCACTTTTTCTCCACTTTTTCTCCACTTTTTCTCCACTTTTTCTCCTCTTAATCTCCACTTTTTCTCCTCTTATGCTCCACTTTTTCTCCACTTTTTCTCCACTTTTTCTCCACTTTTTCTCCTCTTATGCTCCACTTTTTCTCCACTTTTTCTCCTCTTTATCTCCACTTTTTCTCCTCTTATGCTCCACTTTTTCTCCACTTTTTCTCCACTTTTTCTCCTCTTATGCTCCACTTTTTCTCCACTTTTTCTCCACTTTTTCTCCTCTTATGCTCCACTTTTTCTCCACTTTTTCTCCACTTTTTTCTCCACTTTTTCTCCTCTTATGCTCCACTTTTTCTCCACTTTTTCTCCACTTTTTCTCCACTTATGCTCCACTTTTTCTCCACTTTTTCTCCACTTTTTCTCCACTTATGCTCCACTTTTTCTCCACTTTTTCTCCACTTTTTTCTCCACTTTTTCTCCTCTTAATCTCCACTTTTTCTCCACTTTTTCTCCACTTTTTCTCCACTTTTTCTCCACTTTTTTCTCCACTTTTTCTCCACTTTTTCTCCTCTTATGTTCCACTTATTCTCCACTTTTTCTCCACTTTTTCTCTACTTTTTCTATGGTCGGTCTACCCATTAGCTCTGCCATGCATAGTGTAGCTCTACACCTACTGCACATGTTACTTTATGATTGACATCTCTTTCGTACCAGAGCTGTCTAAGTCTACTCTGACCCCATATTTGTCATTACTATATTGTCCTTGTACTGTATTATGACATTTGTATCATGTGTTTCATTTCTTGCTGTGTTGCAATTTTTTTGCTGCATCCCAATTGTACCTCTACATTGTTCGAGTTTATGTTATTGTTCTCTCACTCTTATGTGATACTGATTATTGTCATTTTTCATGATTACATGCAGATAAGTCCAATCTGACGAAGGCTCAGGCCGAAACGTCATTTGTAACTTGTTTTGGACAAAAACATATATGCTTATGAAAAAAAAAATTTCTTAATACGGACCAATAAAGAGTGATTTTGCATTACTATCCGTTGTGACTTACTGACTTAGTCTGGGAGATATAGAGTGCCGAGGTTACTCACTAATTTTATCTATTATTACCTCTGAGCACCTATATACCAGTGAGCAGAGCTTCCTCTACAGTAGTTCTCCTGATTAGGCATGCCCTTACCTCATGAGCAGGGCATTGCAGCTTTGGTAGCAACCATTACGACATGGACTCTGCTGCTGTGGACCCGGGGAGAGTGAGTGCAGATTCATTGCACCCACACTCCTCACATGAAGGGTCCGCACTCCTAGAAAATGGGGGATACGTTCCCTGAGTGTCTCCCCCCCATATTCTAGACGGTCCAGAGTCGTCGTGGGACCCCTTTATTTTTTTTCTTACAATAAATTGGTGAAAGAGGAAATGTTTTGGGGACTGTTTTTTCAAATAAATTTCTTTTGTCGATTTTTTGTTTTTGTTAGTACTGACAGTTTATGATGTTGGGTATCTAATAGACGCCATGACATCACAAACTGCTGGGCTTGATCTCAGGTGACTTTACAGCTAGTATCAACCCGATTTATTACCCCGTTTGCCACTGCACCAGGGCACGGGATAAGCTGGGGTGAAGCGCCAGGATTGGCGCATCTAGTGGATGCGCCACGTCTGGGGTGCCTGCGGCCTGCTATTTTTAGGCTGTGAAGGCCCAATAACTATGGACCTTCCCACCCTGAGAATACCAGACCACAGCTGTCCGCTTTACCTTGGCTGGTGATCCAATTTGGGGGGTCCCCTACTTTTATTGTGTAATTATTAATATTTATAAAATAATTATAAAAAAGAGCCTGAGGGGACCTCCACATTGGATCCCCAACCACGGTAAAGCTGCCAGCTGTGGTTTTCAGGCTACAGCCGTCTGCTTTACCCTAGCTGGCTATCAAAAATGGGGGGACCCAACGTAATTTTTTTTTTTTAACTATTTTTTAAATAGAAAAAGTTAATGGGCTTCCCTGTATTTTGATTGCCAACCAAGGTAACGGCAGGCAGATGGGGGTGGCAACCCATAGCTGTCTGCTTTATCTGCGCTGAGAATCAAAAATACCGCGGAGCGCTACGTCATTTTTTTAAAGATTTATTTTTACAGCACTGTGATGTCCAGCAATCAAAATACAGGGAAGCCCATTTTATTTTTAGTTATTTAAATAAATAATTAAAAAAAATATATGTTAGCTCCCACTGCATTTTTTGTATTGCTAGCTAAGGGTAATCCAAGCAGCTACTGGCTGCTAACCCCCACTGCTTGGTGTTACCTTCACTGGCAATGGAAAATCCAGGGAAGCATTTTTTTTTTTTTTTGCCAAAAAGCTACAAAAAAAGGACGTGAGCTTCGCCATATTTTTGTATGCTAGCCAGGTATAGCAGGCAGGTGCTGGAAGAGTTGGATACAGCGCCAGAAGATGGCGCTTCTATGAAAATGCCATTTTCTGAGGTGGCTGCAGACTGCAATTCGCAGCAGTGGGGCCCAGAAAGCTCAGGCCAACCGGTGGTGCGGATTCCAATCCCAGCTGCCTAGTTGTACCTGGCTGGACACAAAAATGGGGCAAAGCCTACGTCATTTGTTTTCTAATTATTTCATGAAATTCATGAAATAATAAAAAAAGGGCTTCCCTTTATTTTTGGTTCCCAGCCGGGTACAAATAGGCAACTGGGGGTTGGGGGCAGCCGTACCTGCCTGCTGTACCTGGCTAGCATACAAAAATATGGCGAAGCCACATAATTTTTTCAGGGGGCAAAAAACTTCTGCATACAGTCCTGGATGGAGTATGCTGAGCCTTGTAGTTCTGCAGCTGCTGTCTGTCTGTATGGAGAAGAGCAGACAGCAGCTGCAGAACTACAAGGCTCAGCATACTCCATCCAGGACTGTATGCAGAAGTTTTTTGCCCACCAAAAAAATGACGTGGGCTTCGCCATATTTTTGTATGCTAGCCAGGTACAGCTGGCAGCCACGGGCTGCCTCCAACCCCCAGTTGCCTATTTGTACCCGGCTGGGAACCAAAAATATAGGGAAGCCCGTTTATTTTAATTATTTCACTTATTTCATGAAATAATTAAAAAACAAATGACGTGGGCTTCGCCCTATTTTTGTGTCCAGCCGGGTACAACTAGGCAGCTGGGGATTGGAATCCGCAGCACAGGTTAGCCCGAGGTTTGTGGGCGCCTCTGCTGCGGATTTCAGTCCGCAGCCGTCCCAGAAAATGGCGCTCTCATAGAAGCGCCATCATCTGGCGCTGTATCCAACTCTTCCAACAGCCCTGGAGCCGGGTGGCTTGTTGGGTAATCATGAGTTAATACTGGCTTTGTCTTACCAGCCAGTATTAAGCCAGAGATTCTTAATGTCAGGCACGTTTGACCCGGCCATTAAGAATCTCCAATAAAGGGTTAAAAAAAGACACCACACAGAGAAAAAATACTTTAATAGAAATAAATACACAGACACATTAGAGACTCCATCTTTATTACCCCTGTCAGCCCTCCTCGATCCTGCTCTTCTGTCTTCTTTCTTTCTAGTGTAGTAGTAGTGACGATTGTAGTGAGGGGCATCACTTGGGGCTGGGGAACCTCCATCCTAACTACAATGCTCACTACAATCGGGAAGCAGCGTGCAGCCTTCACTCCGTGAGTGATCACTGCTGGCTGCTAGCGGTAACGCTGACAGACGCGTTACCATAGCAACGGTGCTCCCGGAGCCGCGGTTAGCGGTGACGTCACCGCTAACTGCGTTGCTATGGCAACGGTGATCTCCGTTAATGACCGGCTGTGTCAGCCGGTCCCTAACGGAACGGGGAGTCGACCGTGTGCTAGAGCATGTCGCCGGTACACGGCGATACACATATGTGCACCGTGTACCGGAGAGATGCACTCGCAGGTCCTACATGACGTGTCATAGTCATGTGACCAGTCTGTAGCCAATGAGATAATAGCCACGTGACTGGTCACATGGCTATTTTGACGTCACGATAGGTCCTGCTTCTCTGCTGGCAGTGCAGGTCACCGGGAGGATTCAGCGATCATCGGATGGAATAGCGGCAGGAGACAGAGTGCAGAAGGGATCGCGAGGACCGGTAAGTGTTATGGCAATGTTTATTAACTGTTTGTGTACATTTATAATGCATTTTTATGTGTTTGTGATTGCCTCCCATTATAGCCTATACGTTCGAGTTCGGTTCGTCGAACGTTCGACGAACCGAACTCGAACGGGACCCCCGTTCGGCGAACCGGCCTCGAGCCGAACCGGGACCGGTTCGCTCATCTCTAGTGGTTATACTCAGTTAATTTGCATGCAGGAATCTTCCTTCTCTGTGCTTTGCTGGGAAGCTCCCTGCAGCTATGTTTGGAGTACTGCTCCTATAAGTCCATGTGTTTTTTGCTTCTTGAATTTGTAATTGTTCCTGTTTTCTGTTCATTGGCTTGACAAGAGCGCCTGATATAGGATGGAGTTCAGATCGTGCAATCTGAGGACTTTTTGTACTTATAGGTATTTTGAATTTTTGTAGGGTTTTTCTCTGGCCACCATCAGCCCCTTTCCTATCCTTTCCTATTTAGTCAATGGGACCTCACCTTTGCTAATCCTATCATCCATCTGTGTATTGTGTTTTCCTATATCACCGTAGTCTTTGAATGTGGGGGGCTTGCTATACCTTTGCGGTCTATTTCTGAGGCAGAGAGCTATTCATCCTTCCTTTCTTTAGGATAGCTAGTTCTCCGGCTGAGTTCGCAGTGCATAGGTTGTTAGTTCACCCCTGGCTTCCCCATGATCCTCCATAAGGGTGTTCTCTGCTTCCTCCTTTAGGGGTCTGTGCACGCTGCACAGGTCCTCTGGGAGTACTCCTAGGGCATGCACATGCACTGCTGCCTTTTTCTTACTGGTGACTGTGCCTGCCCATCCTGGACGTGCTATCAGCTTCAAGTGTCCCAGCCCATGTCTATACTAGTGACTGTGACTGTCTGTCATGGCCGTGCTATATACTATATGCATAGTTAAGCCCCTCCCACTAAAAATAAAGCCCAGGTTTCCCCTGTGGTACAGTGTATCCACTTTAGCTTGCCATCTTACCATCTCCTGTGGTGAGAGTTAGACATCTATCTCTTTCAGGACTTTAGGGTGTAAATCATCTGGTCCTAGGGACATGGTTTGCTTTACTTTTAGAGTTGAGCGCGGTTCGTGGTTCGAGGTTCTCCAGTTCTAGGCTCGAGTGATTTTGGGGCCTGTTCTAGATCGAACTAGAACTCGAGCTTTTTGCAAAAGCTCGATAGTTCTAGAAACGTTCGAGAACGGTTCTAGCAGCAAAAAAACAGCTAAATCCTATCTTGGTTTCTGCTGTAATAGTGTAAGTCACTCTGTGAATCACACTATTATGACATTTCAGTGTATAGTGTGCGTGAACAGCGCCTTCAGATCACTGCTGTTTCTATAATGGCGATCGCCATTTTTTTTTTTTTTCCTTGTCTTCCTTCCCTAAGCGCGCGCGTGTAGTGGGGCGGGCCAGCATGTCAGCAAATCCCAGACACACACACAGCTAAGTGGACTTTTAGCCAGAGAAGCAACGGCATGTGTGATAGGATGTCCATGTCACATGTCCCTGCATTATAAAACCGGACATTTTCCTCCAGGACGCCATTATCTCTTCTGCGTCTTTGGTGTCAGACATCACTGTCACAGCTCCGTCCTCCTGAGTCCTATCGCCGATACAGCTGTATGCGCTCCATACACAGCGCTGAACAGCATAGGGATAGCACTTTCTAGCAGTCCTTTTAAGGGCTCAAACCGGCAGGGTCAGAGTTAAGGTGACAGGTCCTGAAAACAGCGACAGCGTCTGTGTAGCCAAGGTCAGGGATTTCCTCCCTGCATTTCCCTATTAGGAGGGAATAGAAAGGCAGGCTTCCATTCCTCTACCCAGACCCCACAATCCTGGCACTGTACCCTCCTGTCCTCTGCACACTCCAACTCATTATAACTAAGCCATTATACTAGCAAACACTCAGTGTACCTAGTGGCATCCTATACGTGGCTATTGGACTTTGCTATAGTCCCACTAGTGCAAAGACATTTGCAGAGCGCGTCTGCCTGCATTGCACACTGCAACTCATTATAACTAAGCCATTATACTAGCAAACACTCAGTGTACCTAGTGGCATCCTATCTGTGGCTATTGGACTTTGCTATAGTCCCACTAGTGCAAAGACATTTGCAGAGCGCGTCTGCCTGCATTGCACACTCCAACTCATTATAACTAAGCCATTATACTAGCAAACACTCAGTGTACCTAGTGGCATCCTATCTGTGGCTATTGGACTTTGCTATAGTCCCACTAGTGCAAAGACATTTGCAGAGCGCGTCTGCCTGCATTGCACACTCCAACTCATTATAACTAAGCCATTATACTAGCAAACACTCAGTGTACCTAGTGGCATCCTATCTGTGGCTATTGGACTTTGCTATAGTCCCACTAGTGCAAAGACATTTGCAGAGCGCGTCTGCCTGCATTGCACACTCCAACTCATTATAACTAAGCCATTATACTAGCAAACACTCAGTGTACCTAGTGGCATCCTAACCGTGGCTATTGGACTTTGCTATAGTCCTACTAGTGCAAAGACATTTGCAGAGCACGTCTGCCTGCATTGCACACTCCAACTCATTATAACTAAGCCATTATACTAGCAAACACTCAGTGTACCTAGTGGCATCCTATCTGTGGCTATTGGACTTTGCTATAGTCCCACTAGTGCAAAGACATTTGCAGAGCGCGTCTGCCTGCATTGCACACTCCAACTCATTATAACTAAGCCATTATACTAGCAAACACTCAGTGTACCTAGTGGCATCCTATCTGTGGCTATTGGACTTTGCTATAGTCCCACTAGTGCAAAGACATTTGCAGAGCGCGTCTGCCTGCATTGCACACTCCAACTCATTATAACTAAGCCATTATACTAGCAAACACTCAGTGTACCTAGTGGCATCCTATCTGTGGCTATTGGACTTTGCTATAGTCCCACTAGTGCAAAGACATTTGCAGAGCGCGTCTGCCTGCATTGCACACTCCAACTCATTATAACTAAGCCATTATACTAGCAAACACTCAGTGTACCTAGTGGCATCCTAAACGTGGCTATTGGACTTTGCTATAGTCCCACTAGTGCAAAGACATTTGCAGAGCGCGTCTGCCTGCATTGCACACTCCAACTCATTATAACTAAGCCATTATACTAGCAATTTTTGCTGCCAGTTTAAGGGCCGTAGTTCTGCTGTTAATAAAGCTAGACCACCACTGCAATCTACACCACCTCTCAATTTTTACTACCACATTTTCAGTCCACAATCTTGTCGCAATCAACATGAGTGGCAAAATGACAGATGCTGGTGGAAAGGGGAAGAGGCGTGGTGGAAAAGGCAAAAAAGGTTTTGTCCGTGGGGAAGGTGGCAAAGCTCCATTATCATCTGCTGAAGATAGACCATCTACCAGCAAAAGTAAGATGTCTACTACTTACCGTGGACAATCCGATATGCTCCCTTTTTTACGGACACGAACAACAGGAACAAAGGTAGATGATGGGCAAAAAAGGAAAATGCTTGAATGGATCTCAAGTGGTCCAACAAGTGCCCTCTCAGCCACTTCAAGTACCGCATCCAAAAAACACCAGTCCTCTGAGTTGTCATCCCAATCAAACTTGCTTTCTCCCAGCTCTGAAGTCTCCATCAGCCCTGCACAGTATGGTGGAACTGAGATGGCTGAGTCTGCAGAGCTGTTCAGTCACACTATAGCCTGGGAATCAGAGGTCTGCTCCCAAGCTACAGTGAGTACAGAACAGGAAATGGTCTGCAGTGATGCCCAGAACCTTTGTGACTCTGATTCAGGCCGTGAGGACAAAGTTTCGGAGCATAATGTTGACCCTTTGTCACAAACTGTAACACCTGTGGTTATAGACAATGAGGAACATACTGATGAAGATGAGACTCAGATACCCGATTGGGATGACAACTTAAATATTCGGTCAGGGCAAGAAGAGGCTCGGTCAGAGGGGGAGGGGAGTGCAAACACAACAATTGATGATGAAGTTCTAGATCCCACCTACTGTCAACCCACAGTCAGGGACTCGAGGAGGTCAACAGAGGTGGTGGAGTAGGATGCAACTGATGACGAAGTTACCTTGCGCCTTCCTTGACAGAGTCGGAGTACTGGTAGCACGTCTACAACTGCATCCTCAGCCACCACTCTGCCTCTGAGCATTATTCGGGGTGGATCATCAGGTCGCATGGCCTCTAAGCCTTGCTTAGCCTGGTCCTTTTTTGACATAGAAAAAGATCGCCCAAATTATGTGATCTGTAAAATTTGTCATGGTTCTCTTAGTAGAGGTCAAAACCTCAGCAGTTTGACAACTTCTTCCATGAATCGTCACATGAATAAATATCATATGGCCCGGTGGGAAGCTCACCGTGCTGCAATGCGGCCTAGCGGAGCGAACCATCCACCGCCTGCCCCTTCCAGTGCATCCGCGCGCTCGTCGTCTTCTAGGACTGTGGGGACAGCTGTCACACCTGTTTTTCCACCCACAACTTCCACCACTGTAACCGCAACAGGCAGTTTGCTTGGTAGGTCGTCAGTTGTTTTGGAAGGGGAAACAAGTGAGTGTCTACAGCTGTCTCAGACATTGATAGCACCAACTTTGGATGAAGGCAACATCATGTCTCCGCCTGCACTTTCCTCACAAACCTGCATTTTTCCAGGGACACCCTACTCAACACCGTCTACACACAGCAGCCAGATCTCTGTCCCTCAGATGTGGACAAATAAAAGGCCATTTCCTGCGACCCATGACAAAGCTAAGAGGTTGACTCTATCCCTCTGTAAGCTGTTGGCTACAGAAATGCTGCCTTTCCGCCTAGTGGACACACAGGATTTTAGAGACCTTATGTCTGTCGCTGTGCCCCAGTACCAGATGCCTAGTCGCCACTACTTCTCTAAGAAAGGTGTGCCCGCGCTACACCAGCATGTCGCACACAACATCACCGCTTCCTTGAGAAACTCTGTGTGTGAACGGGTGCATTTCACCACCGATACTTGGACCAGTAAGCATGGACAGGGACGTTACATGTCGCTGACTGGGCACTGGGTAACTATGGTGATAGATGGTGAAGGGTCTGCTGCACAAGTCTTGCCGTCCCCACGACTTGTGTATCAATCCTCTGTCTGTCCAAGTTCCGCCACTGCTTCTGCATCCTCCACCTCATCTGGGTCCTCCACCTCCGCCCCAAGCCTGCCTGGTCAGGCCACCAGCGTTCTCACTGCGCAGAAGGAATCACGCACCCCTCATTACTATGCTGGCAGCAGAGCGCAACGGCATCAGGCGGTCTTTAGCTTGACATGTCTGGGGAATAAGAGTCACACAGCTGAGGAGTTGTGGTCAGCTCTGCGGTCCGAGTTTAATAAATGGTTGTCTCCACTCAACCTGCAGCCTGGTAAGGCCGTGTGCGACAATGCTGCAAACCTGGGTGCGGCCCTTCGCCTGGGCAAGGTGACACACGTACCTTGTATGGCTCACGTGTTGAACCTTGTCGTGCAGCAATTTTTAACACAGTATCCCGGCCTAGATGGCCTTCTGAACAGGGCACGAAAACTGTCTGCTCACTTCCGCCGTTCAAGCGCCGCAGCTGAGCGACTTGCATCGCTCCAGAAGTCTTTCGGCCTGCCGGTTCATCGCCTGAAATGCGATATGGCGACACGCTGGAATTCAACTCTCCACATGTTACAGCGACTTTGGCAGCACCGCCGTGCCCTGGTGCAATACGTCATGACGTATAGCCTGGGCCAACGGGATACAGAGGTGGGGCAGATCACCCTGATGGAGTGGTCTCAGATCAAGGACCTATGCACCCTTCTGCACAGTTTCGACATGGCGACGAATATGTTTAGCGCTGACAATGCCATTATCAGCATGACGATTCCAGTCATTTACATGCTGGAGCACACGCTAAACACTATTCGGAGTCAGGGGGTGGGACAACAGGAAGGGGATGAACTACAGGAGGATTCATATGCGCAAGACACAACAACATCACCAAGGTCCAGACGTTCATCATCACCAAGGCGCCAGGCATGGGAGCATGGGGGACAGGGATCAACAAGGGCGCATGGTAGCAGGCGAGATGTTGAGGAAGGTGCAGGAGGACATGAAGAAATGGAGGACGAACTGTCCATGGACATGGAAGACTCAGCAGATGAGGGAGACCTTGGTCAAATTTCAGTTGAAAGAGGTTGGGGGGAGATGTCAGAGGAAGAAAGAACGGTTAGCACCTCTATGCCACAAACACAGCGTGGACTTGGTCCGCATGGCTGCGCAAGACACATGAGTGCCTTCTTGTTGCACTACCTCCAACATGACCCTCGTATTGTCAAAATTAGAAGTGATGATGACTACTGGCTTGCCACACTATTAGATCCCCGGTACAAGTCCAAATTTTGTGACATAATTCCAGCCATAGAAAGGGACGCACGTATGCAAGAGTATCAGCAGAAGCTGTTACTCGATCTTAGATCCGCTTTTCCACCAAACAACTGTGCAGGTGCAGGGAGTGAATCTCCCAGTTGTAACTTGACAAACATGGGACGGTCTCGTCATCTTCAACAGTCTACACGTACCAGTAGGACCGTATCTGGTGCTGGTAACAGCAATTTTATGGAATCTTTTCATAATTTTTTTAGACCCTCCTTTGCAAGGCCACCAGAGACAACAAGTCTGACACATAGTCAACGGCTGGAGAGGATGATACAGGAGTATCTCCAAATGAACATCGATGCCATGACTGTGCAACTGGAGCCTTGCTTTTTTTGGGCTTCAAACCTAGAAAAATGGCCAGAGCTCGCAACTTACGCCTTGGAGATTTTGTCGTGTCCAGCTGCCAGCATTGTCTCTGAACGTGTCTTCAGTGCTGCTGGGTGTGTGCTGACAGATAAGCGCACGCGTCTGTCCAGTGACAATGTGGACAGACTGACGTTCATCAAAATGAACAAGTCATGGATCCAGAAGGAATTTACTACCCCTGTGTCATCCTGGGGAGAGTAAATGCTTGTGGATTTGGAATGTGCTTGATGCAAATCAAAACATCCTGTTTGCAACTAGGGCCCAAGTGCTGCCACTGAATGGGTGGGTGTGTGTGGGGCACAATTTTTGGAAAAAAGGGAGACTCCGCTTGGAGTAACCCTTGCTTACATTATTTTTAAAAGAAGCCAAGATGAACAGAGCTGGGATCAGGAAAGACTTTGCTACCTACCCTGGTGTCATCCTGGGGACAGTTAATTATGGCGTATTTTTGAATGTGCTTGATGCAAATCTAGCTGTGAAGTGTACAACTAGGGCACAAGTTCTGCCACTGAATGGGTGGGTGTGTGTGGGGCACAATTTTTGGAAAAAAAGGGAGACTCCGCTTGGAGTAACCCTTGCTTGCTGTGTTTTTAAAAGAAGCCAAGATGAACAGAGCTGGGATCAGGAAAGACTTTGCTACCTACCCTGGTGTCATCCTGGGGACAGTTAGTTATGGCGTATTTTTGAATGTGCTTGATGCAAATCTAGCTGTGAAGTGTACAACTAGGGCACAAGTGCTGCCACTGAATGGGTGGGTGTGTGTGGGGCACAATTTTTGGAAAAAAAGGGAGACTCCACTTGGAGTAACCCTTGCTTGCTGTGTTTTTAAAAGAAGCCAAGATGAACAGAGCTGGGATCAGGAAAGACTTTGCTACCTACCCTGGTGTCATCCTGGGGACGGTTAATTATGGCGTATTTTTGACTGTGCTTGATGCAAATCAAAACATCCTGTTTGCAACTAGGGCACAAGTGCTGCCACTGAATGGGTGGGTGTGTGTGGGGCACAATTTTTTGAAAAAAAGGGAGACTCCGCTTGGAGTAACCTTTGCTTACATTGTTTTTCAAAGAAGCCAAGATGAACAAGTCATGGTTCAGCAAAGACTTTATCTACCTACCCCGGTGTCATGCTGGGGACGGTTAATTATGGCGTATTTTTGACTGTGCTTGATGCAAATCTAGCTGTGAAGTGTACAACTAGGGCACAAGTGCTGCCACTGAAGGGGTGGGTGTGTGTGGGGCCCAATTTTTGGAAAAAAGGGAGACTCCGCTTGGAGTAACCCTTGCTTACATTGTTTTTAAAAGAAGCCAAGATGAACAAGTCATGGGTCAGCAAAGACTTTATCTACCTACCCCAGTGTCATGCTGGGGACGGTTAATTATGGCGTATTTTTGAATGTGCTTGATGCAAATCAAAACATCCTGTTTGCAACTAGGGCCCAAGTGCTGCCACTGATGGGGTGGGTGTCTGTGTGGCCCAATTTTTGGAAAAAAGGGAGACTCCGCTTGGAGTAACCCTTGCTTACATTGTTTTTAAAAGAAGCCAAGAAGAACAGAGATGGGATCAGGAAAGACTTTGCTACCTACCCTGGTGTCATCCTGGGGACGGTTAATTATGGCGTATTTTTGACTGTGCTTGATGCAAATCAAAACATCCTGTTTGCAACTAGGGCCCAAGTGCTGCCACTGATGGGGTGGGTGTCTGTGTGGCCCAATTTTTGGAAAAAAGGGAGACTCCGCTTGGAGTAACCCTTGCTTACATTGTTTTTAAAAGAAGCCAAGATGAACAGAGATGGGATCAGGAAAGACTTTGCTACCTACCCTGGTGTCATCCTGGGGACGGTTAATTATGGCGTATTTTTGAATGTGCTTGATGCAAATCTAGCTGTGAAGTGTACAACTGGGGCACAACTGCTGCCACTGAAGGGGTGGGTGTGTGTGGGGCCCAATTTTTGGAAAAAAAGGGAGACTCCGCTTGGAGTAACCCTTGCTTGCTGTGTTTTTAAAAGAAGCCAAGATGAACAGAGCTGGGATCAGGAAAGACTTTGCTACCTACCCTGGTGTCATCCTGGGGACGGTTAAGAATAGCGTATTTTTGAATGTGCTTGATGCAAATCTAGCTGTGAAGTGTACAACTGTGGCACAACTGCTGCCACTGAAGGGGTGGGTGTGTGTGGGGCACAATTTTTGGAAAAAAGGGAGACTCCGCTTGGAGTCACCTTGCGGTGTTTTACATGACTTTAGAAGGGCGTGCCATGCCTATATCTGTGTCTCCTCCTCTTTTTCTTTGTCCAGCTCTTTTGTTTTTGCATAAGTATATGTCCTTGTCACTTTCCCATGTGTTTGTGTTGTGTTGTGAGTTGTTTGTCACCTTTTGGACACCTTTGAGGGTGTTTTCTAGGTGTTTTTCTGTGTTTGTGATTGCCTGCCATTGTTTCCTATGCGGTTCGAGTTCGGTTCGTCGAACGTTCGACGAGTCGAACTCGAACGGGACCTCCGTTCGGCGAACCGACCTCGAGCCGAACCGGGATCGGTTCGCTCATCTCTATTTACTTTGGCTAAGTGTTTTCCATTCCATACTTTGTTTATTGTCAACTTGTATTCCTCCTGACCATCATTTTTATAATGAATACTAGCTGTACTACCCGGCTTCGCCCGGGTTAATAACTGTTGTTAACAAAATAGAATGTATTAACAAAAGTTTATTCTGCACACGAAAACCACAGAACAAATAGAAATGTAATTATTAAAAGGCAAAAAACTAAGCTAATAGAAGCATTTCACAACATATATTTCAACACCACTAGAGTTGAGCGCGGTTCGCGGTTCGTGGTTCTCCAGTTCGTGGCTCGAGTGATTTTGGGGGCTGTTCTAGATCGAACTAGAACTTGAGCTTTTTTGCAAAATCTCAATAGTTCTAGATACGTTCGAGAACGGTTCTAGCAGCAAAAAACCCAGCTAATTCCTAGCTGGCTTTCCGCTGTAATAGTGTAAGTCACTCTGTGACTCACACTATTATGACATTTCAGTGTATAGTGTGCGGGAACAGCGCATTCAGATCACTGCTGTTTGGATAATGGCGATCGCCATTTTTTTTTTTTCCTTGTCTTCCTTCCCTAAGCGCGCGCGTGTAGTGGGGAGGGCCAGCATGTCAGCCAATCCCAGACACACACACAGCTAAGTGGACTTTTAGCCTGAGAAGCAATGGCATGTGTGATAGGATGTCCATGTTACATGTCCCTGCATTATAAAAACGAGTATCTGCCCGTCCGGACGCCATTATCTCTTCTGCGTCCTTGGTGTCAGACATCACTGGCGCAGCTCCTATCGCCGATACAGCTGTATACACTCCATACACAGCGCTGGACAGCATAGGGATAGCACTTTCTATCAGTCCTTTTAAGGGCTCATACCGGCAGGGTCAGAGTCATAGGTGACAGGTCCTGAAAACAGAGTTTAACAGCTACACAAGATGACAGCGTCTGTGTAGCTAAGGTCAGGGATTTCCTCGCTGCATTTCCCCATTAGGAGGGATAGAAAGGCAGGCTTCCTTTCCTCTACCCAGAGACCCACAACCCTGCCACGGTACCCTCCTGCCCTTTGCACACTCCAACTCATTGTTACTAAGCCATTATACTAGCAAACACTGAGTGAACTTAGTGGCATCCTAAACGTGGCTATTGGACTTCTGTATAGTCCCAGTAGTGCACAGATATTTGCAGAATGTCTGGCTGCATTGCACACTCAAACTCATTATAACTAAGCCATTATACTAGCAAACACTGAGTGAACTTAGTGGCATCCTAACGTGGCTATTGGACTTCTGTATAGTCCCAGTAGTGCACAGATATTTGCAGCACGTCTGCCTGCATTGCACACTCAAACTCATTATAACTAAGCCATTATACTAGCAATTTATGCTACCAGTTTAAGGGCCGTAGTTGCATTGTCAGGGATATTTATTCTTTATTATTCTGCTGTTAATAAAGCTAGACCACCACTGCAATCTACACCACCTCTCAATTTTTACTACCACATTTTCAGTGCACAATCTTGTCGCAATCAACATGAGTGGCAAAATGACAGATGCTGGTGGAAAGGGGAAAAAAGGGTTTGTCCGTGGGGAAGGTGGCAAAGCTCCATTATCATCTGCTGAAGATAGACCATCTACCAGCAAAAGTAAGATGTCTACTACTTACCGTGGACAATCCGATGTGCTCCCTTTTTTACGGACACGAACAACAGGAACAAAGGTAGATGATGGCCAAAAAATGAAAATGCTTGAATGGATCTCAAGTGGTCCAAAAAGTGCCCTCTCAGCCACCTCAAGTACCGCATCCAAAAAACACCAGTCCTCTGAGTTGTCATCCCAATCAAACTTGCTTTCTCCCAGCTCTGAAGTCTCCATCAGCCCTGCACAGTATGGTGGAACTGAGATGGCTGAGTCTGCAGAGCTGTTCAGTCACACTATAGCCTGGGAATCAGAGGTCTGCTCCCAAGCTACAGTGAGTACAGAACAGGAAATGGTCTGCAGTGATGCCCAGAACCTTTGTGACTCTGATTCAGGCCGGGAGGACCAAGTTTCTGAGCATAATGTTGACCCTTTGTCACAAACTGTAACACCTGTGGTTATAGACAATGAGGAACATACTGATGACGATGAGACGCAGATACCAGATTGGGATGACAACTTAAATATTCGGTCATGGCAAGAAGAGGCTCGGTCTGAGGGGGAGGGGAGTGCAAACACAACAATTGATGATGAAGTTCTAGATCCCACCTACTGTCAACCCCCAGTCAGGCACTCGAGGAGGTCAACAGAGGCGGTGGAGGAGGATGCAACCGACGACGAAGTTACCTTGCGCCTTCCTAGACAGAGTCGGAGCACTGGTAGCACGTCTACAAGTGCATCATCAGCCACCACTCTGCCTCTGAGCACTAGTCGGAGGGGCTCAGCAGGTCGCATGCCCTCTAAGCCTTGCCTAGCCTGGTCCTTTTTTGACATAGAAAAAGATCGCCCAAATTATGTGATGTGTAAAATTTGTCGTGATTGTTAGTAGAGGTCAAAACCTCAGCAGTTTGACAACTTCTTCCATGAATCGTCACATGAATAAATATCATAGGTCCCAGTGGGAAGTTCACCGTGCTGCAATGCGGCCTAGCGGAGCGAACCATCCACGGCCTGCCCCTTCCAGTGCATCCGCGCGCTCTTCATCTTCTAGGACTGTGGGGACAGCTGTCACACCTGGTTTTCCACGCACAACTTCCACCACTGTAACCGCAACAGGCAGTTTGCTTGGTAGGTCGTCAGTTGGTTTGGAAGGGGAAACAAGTGAGTGTGTACAGCTCTCTCAGACATCGATAGCACCAACGTTGGATGAAGGCAACATCATGTCTCCGCCTGCACTTTCCTCACAAACCTGCATTTTTCCAGGGACACCCTACTCAACACCGTCTACACACAGCAGCTAGATCTCTGTCCCTCAGATCTGGTCAAATAAAAGGCCATTTCCTTCGACCCATGACAAAGCTAAGAGGTTGACTCTATCCCTCTGTAAGCTCTTGGCTACCGAAATGCTGCCTTTCCGCCTAGTGGACACACAGGATTTTAGAGACCTTATGTCTGTCGCTGTGCCCCAGTACCAGATGCCTAGTCGCCACTACTTCTCTAAGAAAGGTGTGCCCGCGCTACACCAGCATGTCGCACACAACATCACCGCTTCCTTGAGAAACTCTGTGTGTGAACGGGTGTATTTCACCACCGATACTTGGACCAGTAAGCATGGACAGGGACGTTACATGTCGCTGACTGGGCACTGGGTAACTATGGTGATTGATGGTGACGGGTCTGCTGCACACGTCTTGCCATCCCCACGACTTGTGTGTCAATCCTCTGTCTGTCCAAGTTCCTCCACTGCTTCTGCCTCCTCAACCTCATCTGGGTCCTCCACCTCCGCCCCAAGCCTGCCTGGTCAGGCCACCAGCGTTCTCACTGCGCAGAAGGAATCACGCACCCCTCATTACTATGCTGGCAGCAGAGCGCAACGGCATCAGGCGGTCTTTAGCTTGACATGTCTGCAGGGTAATCAATACAGAGGAGGATAATTTTATATTACAGGGAGATTTATGTAAATTGGAGGATTGGGCTGAGAAGTGGCAATTGAAGTTTAATGTAGATAAATGTAAAGTCATGCACTTGGGTAGAGGAAATAACATTTATGATTATGTACTTAATTGTAGAACACTGGGTAAAACAGACACAGAAAAAGACTTGGGTGTATGGGTGGATGGTAAACTTCACTTTAGTGGACAGTGTCAGGCAACTGCTGCCAGGGCTAATAAAATAATGGGATGTATTAAAAGAGGTATAAGTGTTCATGAAAAAAATATCGTTCTACCTCTGTACAAGTCACTAGTGCGACCGCATTTAGAATACTGTGTACAATTCTGGTCACCGATATATAAGAAGGACATAGCTGAACTGGAAAGGGTGCAGAGAAGAGCGACCAAGATTATTAGAGGAATGGGTGGGCTGCAATACCAAGACAGGTTATTAAACTTGGGGTTATTTAGTTTGGAAAAACGAAGGCTTAGGGGGGATCTAATCACAATGTATAAATATATGAGGGGACAGTACAGAGACCTTTCCAAAGATCTTTTTACACCTAGGCCTGCGACTGGAACACGGGGGCATCCGCTACGTCTTGAGGAAAGAAGGTTTAATCATAATCACAGACGAGGATTCTTTACTGTACGAGCAGTGAGACTATGGAACTCTCTGCCGCATGATGTTGTAATGAGTGATTCACTACTAACATTTAAGCAGAGCCTGGACGCCTTTCTTGAAAAATGTAATATTACCAGTTATGTATTTTAGATTTTATGACAGGGTATTGATCCAGGGAACTAGTCTGATTGCCGGATGTGGACGAAGGAAGGAAATTTTTTCCCCATTGGAACTTGTTTGCCACATTGGGGCTACGGGTTGAACTAGATGGACTTAGAGTCTCCCTTCAACCTTAAAACTATGATACTATGATACTATGATGTCTTGGTAATAGGAGTCACACAGCTGAGGAGTTGTGGTCAGCTCTGCGGTCCGAGTTTAATAAATGGTTGTCTCCACTCAACCTGCAGCCTGGTAAGGCCGTGTGCGACAATGCTGCAAACCTGGGTGCGGCCCTTCGCCTGGGCAAGGTGACACACGTGCCTTGTATGGCTCACGTGTTGAACCTTGTTTTCCAGCAATTTTTAACACACTTTCCCGGCCTAGATGGCCTTCTGAACAGGGCATGAAAACTGTCTGCTCACTTCCGCCGTTCAACCGCCTCAGCTGAGCGACTTGCATCGCTCCAGAAGTCTTTCGGACTGCCGGTTCATCGCCTGAAATGCGATGTGGCAACACGCTGGAATTCGACTCTCCACATGTTACAGCAACTGTGGCAGCACCGCCGATCCCTGGTGTAATACGTCATGATGTATAGCCTGGGCCAACGAGATGCAGAGGCGGGGCAGATCACCCTGATGGAGTGGTCTCAGATCAAGGACCTATGCACCCTTCTGCACAGTTTCGACATGGCGACGAATATGTTTAGCGCTGACAATGCCATTATCAGCATGACAATTCCAGTCATTTACATGCTGGAGCACACGCTAAACACTATTCGGAGTCAGGGGGTGGGACAACAGGAAGGGGAGGAACTACAGGAGGATTCATATGCGCAAGGGACAACAACATCACCAAGGTCCTGACGTTCATCATCACCAACGTGGCAGGCATGGGACCATGTGGGACAGGTATCAACAAGGGCGCATAGTAGCAGGCGAAATGTTGAGGAAGGTGCAGGAGAACATGAAGAAATGGAGGACGAACTGTCCATGGACATGGAAGACTCAGCGGATGAGGGAGACCTTGGTCAAATTTCAGTTGAAAGAGGTTGGGGGGAGATGTCAGAGGAAGAAAGAACGGTTAGCACCTCTATGCCACAAACACAGCGTGGACTTGGTCCGCATGGCTGCGCAAGACACATGAGTGCCTTCTTGTTGCACTACCTCCAACATGACCCTCGTATTGTCAAAATTAGAAGTGATGATGACTACTGGCTTGCCACACTATTAGATCCCCGGTACAAGTCCAAATTTTGTGACATAATTCCAGCCATAGAAAGGGACGCACGTATGCAGGAGTATCAGCAGAAGCTGTTACTCGATCTTAGCTCGGCTTTTCCACCAAACAACCGTGCAGGTGCAGGGAGTGAATCTCACAGTTGTAACTTGACAAACATGGGACGGTCTCTTCATCTTCAACAGTCTACCCGTACCAGTAGGACTGTATCTGGTGCTGGTAACAGCAATTTCATGGAATCTTTTCATAATTTTTTTAGACCCTCCTTTGCAAGGCCACCAGAGACAACAAGTCTGACACATTGTCAACGGCTGGAGAGGATAATACAGGAGTATCTCCAAATGAACATCGATGCCATGACTTTGAAAATGGAGCCTTGCTCATTTTGAGCTTCAAATCTAGAAAAATGGCCAGAGCTCTCCAGTTACGCCTTGGAGATTTTGTCGTGTCCAGCTGCCAGCGTTGTCTCTGAACGTGTCTTCAGTGCTGCTGGGTGTGTGCTGACAGATAAGCGCAAGCGTCTGTCCAGTGACAATGTGGACAGACTAACGTTCATCAAAATGAACAAGTCATGGATCCACCAGGAATTTACTACCCCTGTGTCATCCTGGGGAGTGTAAATGCTTGTGGATTTTGTATGTGCTTGATGCAAATCTAGCTGTGAAGTGTACAACTAGGGCACAAGTGCTGCCACTGAATGGGTGGTTGTGTGTGGGGCACAATTTTTGGAAAAAGGGACACTCCGCTTGGAGTAACCCTTGCTTACATAGTTTTAAAAAATGATCCAAGATGCATACAGCTGGGATCAGGAAAGACTTTGCTACCTACCCAGTGGTCATCCTGGGGACGGTTAAGTATGGCGTATTTTTGAATCTGCTTGATGCAAATCTAGCTGTGAAGTGTACAACTAGGGCACAAATGCTGCCACTGAATGGGTGGGTGTGTGTGGGGCACAATTTTTGGAAAAAAGGGAGACGCCGCTTGGAGTAACCCTTGCTTAAATAGTTTTAAAAAATGATCCAAGATGCATACAGCTGGGATCAGGAAAGACTTTGCTACCTACCCCGGTGTCATCCTGGGGACGGTTAAGTATGGCGTATTTTTGAATGTTCTTGATGCAAATCTAGCTGTGAAGTGTACAACTAGGGCACAAGTGCTGCCACTGAATGGGTGGGTGTGTGTGGGGCACAATTTTTGGAAAAAGGGACACTCCGCTTGGAGTAACCCTTGCTTACATAGTTTTAAAAAATGATCCAAGATGCATATAGCTGGGATCAGGAAAGACTTTGCTACCTACCCCGGTGTCATCCTGGGGACGGTTAAGTATGGCGTATTTTTGAATGTGCTTGATGCAAATCTAGCTGTGAAATGTACAACTAGGGCACAAGTGCTGCCACTGAATGGCTGGGTGTGTGTGGGGCACAATTTTTGGAAAAAGGGACACTCCGCTTGGAGTAACCCTTGCTTACATAGTTTTAAAAAATGATCCAAGATGCATACAGCTGGGATCAGGAAAAACTTTGCTACCTACCCCGGTGTCATCCTGGGGACGGTTAAGTATGGCGTATTTTTGAATGTGCTTGATGCAAATCTAGCTGTGAAGTGTACAACTAGGGCACAAGTGCTGCCACTGAATGGGTGGGTGTGTGTGGGGCACAATTTTTGGAAAAAGGGACACTCCGCTTGGAGTAACCCTTGCTTACATAGTATTAAAAAATGATCCAAGATGCATACAGCTGGGATCAGGAAAGACTTTGCTACCTACCCCGGTGTCATCCTGGGGACGGTTAAGTATGGCGTATTTTTGAATGTGCTTGATGCAAATCTAGCTGTGAAGTGTACAACTAGGGCACAAGTGCTGCCACTGAATGGGTGGGTGTGTGTGGGGCACAATTTTTGGAAAAAGGGACACTCCGCTTGGAGTATCCCTTGCTTACATAGTTTTAAAAAATGATCCAAGATGCATACAGCTGGGATCAGGAAAGACTTTGCTACCTACCCCGGTGTCATCCTGGGGACGGTTAAGTATGGCGTATTTTTGAATGTGCTTGATGCAAATCTAGCTGTGAAGTGTACAACTGGGGCACAAGTGCTGCCACTGATGGGGTGTCAGTGTGGCCCAATTTTTGGAAAAAAGGGAGACTCCGCTTGGAGTCACCTTGCGGTGTTTTACATGATTTTAGAAGGGCATGCCATGCCTATATCTGTGTCTCGTCCTCTTTTTCCTCCTAACGCTGTTTTGTTTTCACATGAGAATTTGTCCTTGTCACTTTCCCATGTGTTTGTGTTGTGTTGTGAGTTGTTTGTCACCTTTTGGACACCTTTGAGGGTGTTTTCTAGGTGTTTTTATGTGTTTGTGATTGCCTGCCATTGTTTCCTATGCAGTTCGAGTTCGGTTCGTCGAACGTTCGATGAACCGAACTCGAACGGGAGCTCCGTTCGGCGAACCGACCTCGAGCCGAACTGCGACCGGTTCGCTCATCTCTAAACACCACAGATATTCCACACAGATTTAACTAAATTGGCTAAGTAATGGGCTCCGTCTGTCTCTTTTTAGGTCTATGTCTTTCCCCGTCTGTCTCTTTCCCCGTCTGTCTCTTTCCCCGTCTGCTTGTCTCTGTCTCTTTTTTTGTCTGTCTCTATCTCTTTGTTTCTTTCCCCATCTGTCTCTTTCCCAGGTCTGTCTCTTTCCTCATCTGTCTCCCCATCTCTTTGTCTGTCTTTCTCTTTCCCTGTCTGCCTTTCTTTGTCTGTCTCTTTCCTTGTCTGTCTCTATTTCTCTGTCTCTTTCCCTGTCTGTCTCTATCAAGGTCTGTGTCTTTCCCCATCTATCTTTGTCTGTCTCTCTGGTTTTCTCCTCTTTCCAGGTCAGTCTCTTTCCAGGTCAGTCTCTTTCACCATTTGTCTCTGTCTGTCTCTTTCACCATCTTTCTCTTTCACCATCTGTCTCCAGGTCTGTCTCTTTCACCATCTGTCTCCCCGTCTGTCTCCTCGTCTGCCTCTTTCACCGTCTGTCTCTTTCACCGTCTGTCTCCCCGTCTGTCTCTTTCACCATCTGTCTCCCCGTCTGTCTCCCCATCTGTCTCCCCGTCTGTCTCTTTCCCCGTCTGTCTCTTTCCCAGTCTGTCTCTCTCTATCCGTCTCCCCACCGACATCTTATTACCTCACATATAAGCTTCTTATACTATGAATGTCTTTTGTATCTATAGCAACCAATCACAGCTCCTACTAATAACCTGTAGTTCCAGGCTCCATTTACTTTAATGGAGACATGTTTTTGGAGAGTAACTGTAAAGCGCGGGGTTACATTTTCCTGTCAAAACATAGTCTACGACGTTCCCCGGGTCACATGAGGTGTCTGCAAAATTTCGTGATTGTAAATGCGACGGTGCGGATACACTTTTCGTTTCACTTTTTCCCCATTATGTAGATAGGGGCAAAATTGATTGGTAAATTGGAACGCGCGGGGTTAAAATTTCACCTCACAACATAGCCTATGACGCTCTCGGCGTCCAGAAGTGTGAGTGTGCAAAATTTTGTGGCTGTAGCTGCAACGGTGCAGATGCCAATCCCGGACATACACACACACACACACACACACACACAAACACATACACACACACACACATTCAGCTTTATATATTAGATTGTTGAAGCTTGCATTAGTTGTTTTAGGAGAAAACATATATGAAATACGAATTTAGTAGCGCCACCTGCTGTTGTACCTTGTTGAATTTTTTACCTTTTTCATACTGCTGCGCTCTGTCAGCTTCCTAAGCTTGCCACTGTCTCCTCTCAGTAGGTGCCTGCCAAAAAGTGGGGTCCTGCTGGTTGGGACAGTTAACTGAAGTAAGAAGGTGGTGTGTAAAAATTGGGATCACCATGAATTTAAAAAAAAATACTTTATTAACAACATGAGACAAGAACAAAAAACATCAAACACACATAAAACAAACTTAAAAATATCCAAATAGTTTATACATGTGTTCATGTAAAGAGACCATAGCCCATCATACAGGAATAGAGACTTATTTGCTGCAAAAATAAAATGGCATATATGAAACACAATTTATATGAGCCAAAATAAAAGAGAGCAGTAAACCAACTAATTTCTAAGAATAACAGTGTCCAAAAAATGTAAAGCAGAGACAATAACCTGCTGCATGGGAGGCATAGTCTAAAAAATAGATAATTACAAAGAACAGTAAGACATATAAAATAAAAGAGTATAACATCGCATCACCAATAAGGTGCTCAGGAGAAAAATATGCATAAGTAGACAAAATACTCCAGCACTCCAACAAGAAGAAAGAGAATAGATTTGTTCTTATTTTGTTTTTGTTAGATAATAGTTGTAACAAAGTCCAAAAAATAAAACGTTTCGGCCCATGGCCATTATCAAAATCGGACCATCTGAACATAAACAAACAAAAAAGCAATCAATTGATCAAATACACGTGATTATATTCATCACATGATAATATGATAACATGATTGCACCAAGATAAGTAAAAAATAGGAATGATACAAAAATTCATAAGACTACTAATGAAAATGTTAATAATAATAAGAATAATAGTGGTAGTAATGGTGGTACGCTATGCATTTAATCCGCACCAAGGTGTGCAAATCAGACTGATTACACAAAATGAACCCATTCGCCCAATGAGATTTAATCAAATATGGGAATGTGGGAAGGTAAGGTGCTCACCAGATGGACTGACAATATAGAATAAAGTTGTGGTTCATAAGAAATATCAATCGAAACCTGGATAAGAACAGGGAGAAAATGTAATAAATAAATGTAATGAAATACATTGTATGATCTATAGATGAGTGACCAAACAAATAATACCTGTAATAGGGTTGGTAATATAGACAAAATGTGAAACGGAGAGGGGTAGATCCTATGGTTATGAATAGACACAGCCTAAATGTGAGAAGGGGAAAAAAAGGAGTAAGGAAAAATATTATGTAATAGTGTGATAATAGATGTAGAATGAGAGGTGTTACCTGTAATAGACCTGTACAGGTGCACGTGAATCAAAATCAAGGAAGGACCATGGAAAACAATATATGAGTATAGAATAGGGTTCTGGTGCCCAGGATGCCTATGGGAATATAATGTAATCAAAAGTGAGGATGATTACTGTATACAGACGGTTCTAAGGTGTTTTATAAGTGTATAGTGACATGAATCACATACCTGAATAAACTATCATCACACTGCAAGGTTAGTGGAGGGATTTGTTCTAAATTATACTATTATGAATAAGGAAAGGACAACCGGTTCCTATGTATAAGGAAACCTGTGAATATATAAATAAATGTAAGTAACAGAGAACATGGTGCTAGTAATATACTAGGGAAATAACTTACCTATTAAGTGTGAGGTTATGAGCCGGGTGGAGGAAGGAATAAGTCCCAAGGAACAAAATGTCTATTAAATAATAATATAGTATTGGAGAGCAATACATGAGGTGACTGAAAGTGTCATCCATCTGAGAAGCAGCCTACCTTATGCCATAGTGTCAGGGAGAGTGTCATGGATGATCCATTCCTGACATGCACTGTGCTTAGCGTTACTTGAGCTATTTGTGCTGCTGGCGTGGACACGAGTGCTCCTATGACTTCCGGTCAGTGAGACGCGGAAGTACCAGGTGGAACGCATATGGTGCATGCATGGTGATAACGCTGCTGTGAGACGTCGTAGTGGGGCGGAGTTCAAGCTGAGAGGAGTGATAATGTGATCAGTGACACGATGGGGCAGGAGGAGACTCACGATCGTGTTCTAGCAGACAGGAGGTGTGACGTGCAAATGCGATGCGAAGTCCAGCAGGAATCCAACTGAGCATGCGTGGGAAGTGAATGGGAATAGCTAAGTCTTGTTCCATATTCCGTGCAGTGGTAGTATATAAGTGATGGCTGATATTCATAGATGTTATTATTAGTGATGAGCGAGTATGCTTGTTACTACTCGGTACTCGCACGAGTATCACTGTACTCGGGCTACTCGGCGGGGACCGAGTAATCTCGCGATACTCGTGCTGTACTCGTGGTCTTCATCCCTGCATGTTGGCGCTCTTTTGAGAGCCAGCCCTCATGCAGGGATTGGCTGGCAGACCACTGCAATGCCACAGCCCTGTTAGTTGTGGAATTGCAGTGATTGGCCGGCCTGCACAGCGTGACCGAGCCTTTATACTGGCGGGCGCGCTGTGCTCTGCACACAGCCATCTCATATTCCCTGCTTTCCCTGCCCACAGGCGCCTATGATTTGTTGCAGTGAGACACGCCCCCACGCTGAGTGACAGGTGTCTCACTGCACCCAATCACAGCAGCCGGTGGGCGTGTCTATACTGTGCAGTAAAATAAATAAATAAATAATTAAAAAAAACGGCGTGCGGTCCCCCCAATTTTAATACCAGCCAGATAAAGCCATACAGCTGAAGGCTGGTATTCTCAGGATGGGGAGCCCCACATTATGGGGAGCCCCCCAGCCTAACAATATCAGTCAGCAGCCGCCCAGAATTGCCGCATACATTATATGCGACAGTTCTGGGACTGTACCCGGCTCTTCCCGATTTACCTTAGTGCGTTGGCAAATCGGGGTAATAAGGAGTTAATGGCAGCCCATAGCTGCCACTAAATCCTAGATTAATCATGTCAGGCGTCTCCTCGAGATACCCTCCATGATTAATCTGTAAATTACAGTTAAAAAACACACACACACGAAAAATCCTTTATTAGAAATAAAAAACAATAACAAAGTCCCTCATCACCAATTTATTAACCCCGACAAACCCTCCATGTCCGGCGTAATCCACGGACCTCCAGCGTCGCGTCCAGCTCTGCTGCATGCAGGTGACAGGAGCTGCAGAATACACCACCGCTCCGGTCAGCTTCACACAGCAACTGAGGTGAGTAGCGCGATCAGCTGCTGTCAGTCAGGTAACTCACGGCCACCGCTCATGGCCGCGATTAACCTCAGTGACAGCTCAGCTGATCGCGATACTCACCTCAGTTGCTGCGTGGAGCTGACCGGAGCGGCGGTGAGTAGTGCGATCAGCTGAGCTGTCACTGAGGTTACCCGCGGCCACCGCTGCATCCACCTCTGGATCCAGGTAACCTCAGTGACAGCTCAGCTGATCGCTATACTCACCTCAGTTGCTGTGTGAAGCTGACAGGAGCGGCGGTTTCTTCTGCAGCTCCTGTCACCTTCATGCAGCACAGCTGGATGCGACGCTGGAGGACTGTGGAGTGCGCCGGACATGGAGGGTTTGTCGGGGTTAATAAATTGGTGATGAGGGACTTTGTTAGTGTTTTTTATTTCTAATAAAGGATTTTTCGGGTGTGTGTGTTTTTTAACTGTAATTTACAGATTAATCATGGAAGGAATTTCGGGGAGACGCCTGACATGATTAATCTAGGATTTAGTGGCAGCTATGGGCTGCCATTAACTCCTTATTACCCTGATTTGCCAACGCACTAGGGTAAATCAGGAAGAGCCGGGTACAGTCCCAGAACTGTCGCATCTAATGTATGCGGCAATTCTGGGCGGCCGCTGACTGATATTGTTAGGCTGGGGGGCTCCCCATAACGTGGAGCTCCCCATCCTGAGAATACCAGCCTTCAGCCGTATGGCTTTATCTGGCTGGTATTAAAATTGGGGGGACCACACGCCGTTTTTTTTAATTATTTAATTATTTATTTCACTGCACAGTATACACACACCCACCGGCTGCTGTGTTTGGGTGCAGTGAGACACCTGTCACTCAGCGTGGGGGCGTGTCTCACTGCAACCAATCATAGGCACTGAAAAGCAGGAAAGCAGGGAATACGAGATTGTTTAATGAGCGGCCGGCTTTTTCAAAAGAGGAAAAGCCGCCGGAGTTTAGTGAACAGCAGTGCAGCGCCGCGGCAGTGATCGGGGAACGGTAAGTAAGAGAGAGGGGGGAGAATGACCCACAGACTGTGAGAGGGGGACAGACAAGACAGAGAGAGACAGACAGAGCGAGACCAACCGACGGGAGATAGAATGAAAAAAAAAATGACCGACATCACTAGTAAAAAGCACAAAACGTGCGTTTTGTACATCGGAGTGCCACACAATGTTTTACGTAAAATCTTTCATGTATTAATCTCAAAAAGTAACATACACCAGCTCTATGTCACTATTGGGTATGTGCCCTTAACATTTCCGCCATGAAAATTCATTTTGGTGTTATTTTGGAAGGTTTTCTGGTGAGTCCGTAAAAATATTGCAAAACTCGGACAAAATTGTTCACAGCTGTGACTTTTGAGTGATAAATGCTTCAAGGGGTCTTCCCCATGCTGTTGCCATGTCATTTGAGCACTCTTCTGAGACTTTTGTGACATTTTTAGGGTTTCTACATGCTGCCGGGGGGTCATTTCATAAAAATACTCGGGTCTCCCATAGGATAACATTGTGCTCGGTGCTCGGGCCGAGTACACGAGTATCTTGGGATGCTCGGCCCGAGCCTCGAGCACCCGAGCTTTTTAGTACTCGCTCATCACTAATTGTTATATTATATGATCATTTTATATTGCATTCCCTAATCTATTCCTTTCTCTTACAGAATTATTAATAATATCTATGAATATCACCCATCACTTATATACTACCACTGCACGGAATATGGAACAAGACTTAGCTATTCCCATTCACTTCCCACGCATGCTCAGTTGGATTCCTGCTCGACTTAGCATTTTCCACGTTACACCTCCTGTCTGCTAGAACACGATCGTGAGTCTCCTCCTGCCCCATCGTGTCACTGATCACTAGAGATGAGTGAACCGGCAGCGTTTCGGCTCGAGTTCGGTTCGGCGAACCGAGGTCTGGTTCGAGGTCGGTTCGGCGAACCGCTTGAACCCCATAGTAAACAATGGGAGGCAATCACAAACACATAAAAACACATTATAAATGTACACATACAGTTAATAAACATTGCCATAACACTTACCTGTCCCCATGATCCGTCCTGCACTCTGTCTCTTGCCGCTATTCCATCCGATGATCGCTGAATCTTCCCGGTGACCAGCACTGCAAGCAGTGATGCAGGACCTATCGTGACGTCAAAATAGCCATGTGACCAGTCACGTGTCTATTATCTCATTGGCTACAGACTGGTCACATGACTATGACGCCGACATGCTAGGCCCCGTCATTACATCTCTCTGTTACGCTCCAGTGATCCCACCAGCAATCTGACCTGGCAGGGATTGCTGGAGCGTCGCTACACGGGTTGCTGGTAAGCTGTCACACAGGCAGATCTCACCAGCAACCAGTGACCAGCCCCCAGCCAGCAGCGACGCATGGAAGCGATGCTGCGCTTGGTAACTAAGGTAAATATTGGGTAACCAACCCAATATTTACCTTGGTTACCAGCGCACACCGCTTAGCGCTGGCTCCCTGCACTCCTAGCCAGAGTACACATCGGGTTAATTTTACCCGATGTGTAGTCTGGCTACGTGTGCAGGGAGCCGGCACTGACAACGTGACAGTGGCGGACACTGGTAACGAAGGTAAACATCGGGTAACCAATGAAAGGGCTTCTTGGTTACCCGATGTTTACCGTAGTTACCAGCGTCCGCAGAAGCCGGCTCCTGGCCGGTGACACAGCCAGTCAATAACGGAGATCACCGTTGCCATAGCAACGCGCTTGGTAGCGGTGACGGGGACGTCCTGCTATCAGCATGCAGCGGCATTGGAATCACGTGATCGGATCACCGTTGCTATGACAACCCGTGCCACCGCTTACAGCCGGGAGCCTGTGGTCACTCTCACAGAGTGATTTCTGCACGGAGCACAGCGTCCTTTCTTCCATGCACTGCTGTTTGATGGAGCAGGCAGAGCTGCATGTGTTGAAGGAGAAAGAAGACAGAAGACCATGGATCGTGGAGGGATGAAAGGGGTAATAAAGATGGAGTCTCTAAGTGTGTCTGTGCATTTATTTCTATTAAAGTATTTTTTCTCTGTGTGGTGTTTTTTTTAAGCTTTTATTGGAGATTCTTAATGGCTGGGTCAAACGTGCCTGACATTAAGAATCTCTGGCTTAATACTAGCTAGTAAAACATAGCTAATATTATCTCATTATTTCCCAGCAAGCCACCCGGCTTCAGGGCTGCTTGAAGAGTTGGATATAGCGTCAGAAGATGGTGATTTTATGAGAGCGCCATTTTCTGGGGTGGCTGCGGACTGCAATTCGCAGCAGTGGGGCCCAGAAACCTCGGGCTAACCTGTGCTGCGGATCCAATCCCCAGCTGCCTAGTTGTACCCGGCTGGACACAAAATGGGGCGAAGCTCACATCATTTTTTTTTAATTATTTCATGAAATTCATGAAATAATTCGCGGCCCGACCCTATACAGAAGCATGAGTCAGACACATGAGACTGGGGACAGGACACAGGAAAGCACGAGCGGGAGCGGCAGCCGTGACCGGTGGACACATGGACCGGATCAGTGGGTAAGGAGCGGTGCCGTGCAGGTGCGACCAGATCAGTGGGTAAGGAGCGGTGCCGTGCAGGTGCGACCGGATCAGTGGGTAAGGAGCGGTGTCGAGGTATAGGGAGCGTGACACGTATACGGTCCATATGTCATCTGTTTGTCATCCGTGTGCCTTCCGTTTTTTTTGCGTACTGCCAAAAAATTGAAGGAGGGAAAATACATAAATTTACCCAGGATCCATAGCTTCAACCTACATGAGTCGGTCACATGTTCACCCCAGTGCCATTTTCTACTGCCTTTCACAGCGTAGAGAGCTCTGGTGATTTTCCTGTGCTTGTACACTTCATATCAGTCTTTTCTGTCATTATAATGGCAGCAAGATAATGTCCCACTCTCCTGCATTTTGTAATTTTGCACCCTTTGGTGCCTTTCATGTGGCACTAAGGGGTGCTTAGCCTTGTATTTACCAAAATAAATAAATAAATTTAAAAAAAAAATTACGTGTGGTTCCCCCTATTTTTGTAGCCAGCTAGGGTAAAGCAGATGGCTGAAGCCTGCAGACCACAGCTGGCAGCTTCACCTTGGCTGGTAATCCAAAACTGAGGGCACCCCACGCTGTTATTTTAAATTAAATAAATAATTTAGAAAAAAAAAAACACTTAGGGGTGCCCCAAAATTGGACCACCAGCCAAGGTAAAGCAGACAGCTGGGGTCTGATATTCTCAGACTAGGGAGGTCCACTGTTATTAGACACTCCCCAGCCTAAAAATAGCAGGCTGCAGCCGACCCAGAAGTGGCGCATCCATTAGATGCACCAATCCTGATGCTTCGCCCCAGCTCATCCCGTGCCCTGGTGCGGTGGCAAATTGGGTAATATATGGGGTTAATACCAGATGTGTAATGTCACCTGGCATCAATCCCTGGGGTTGTTGAGGTCAGGCGTCTATCAGATACCCGACATCACCAACCCAGTAAGTAAAAAAAAAAAAAAAAAAAAACAGACGACAAACAGATTTAAATTTTTTAATTTGAAAAAACACTGCCCAATGGTAGCGGTTACCATGACGATCCATACCATAGTCACTGTCCCAGTCAATGAAGAACAGAATGTAACCCATTGGCTGGGAGAGCAATGCAGTGACCTGAGCTAACATCAGAAGGTCAGCCCAGGTCACTGCAGGGCATGACAAGTGCTGCTGTCAGGAGCGAGGTGCATTACCTGCGCTGATGTCCTGCACTGCTGATACTGCACACTGACTTCAATCACCTTCACAGCAAAGTATCGCGAGTGGCCCGTGACGTCACCGCTAGTGACAGTCTCAGGCCGCAGTGACAGATGTGAAGCGGCAGCCATGGAGGACACTGCCAGCACTGAGGTCGGGACTTCATCACCGCAGGTAAGCCGAGCGGGGCCATGTGTGCGGTGTGAGGTGGGCGGAGCCTAGCCAGGTAATGTGTGCGGGTGCGAGGTGGGCAGAGCCTAGCGGGGCTATGTGTGTGGTGCAAGGTGGGCGGAGCGTGGCGGGGTAATGTGTGCGGGTGTGAGGTGGGCGGAGCCTTGCGGGACTAGGTGGGCAGAGCGTAGCGGGGTAATGTGTGCAGATGCGAGGTGGGCGGAGCCGACCGGGGTAGTGTGTGCCGTGTGAGGTGGGTGGAGCCTAGCGGGGCTATGTGTGCAGTGTGAGGTGGGCGGAGCCTAGCAGGGCTATGTGTGCGGGTGCGGGGTGGGCGGAGCATAGCGCCATGTGTGTGGGCGGCGGAGTGTGAAGTGGGTGAAGCCTAGTGGGGCCATGTGTCGTTGAGGACGTCAGTGCTGGGGACTGCATGGCTGGGGACAGGTGAGTGTGTGAGTGTGTGTGTGTGTGTACATGCTGAGTGCAGGAGGGGCGGAGCCTAGCGGGGATTTGTCGGCTCCCTGCACGCGTAACCAGGGTAAATATCGGGTTACTAACCAAAGCGCTTTGCTTGGATACCCAATGTTTATCTTGGTTACCAGCTTCTGGCAGGCTGCCAGCAATGGCACACTGCACACTGTAGCTGTAAAAAGCCCTGCTTTTTCTGATAGAACCGTTCTCAAACGTAATTCGAACTGTCGAGCTTTTAGCAAAAAGCTTGAGTTCTAGTTCGATCTATAACACCCGCCAAAATCACTCGAACCGCGAACTGGCGAACCTCGAACTGTGCTCAACTCTACTGATCACCGCATTATCACCACGCATGCACCATATGCGTTCCACCTGGTACTTCAGCGTCTCACTGACCGGAAGTCATAGGAGCACTCGTGTCCACGCTAGCAGCACAAATAGCTCAAGTAACGCTAAGCACAGTGCATGTCAGGGTCCTCCATGACACTCTCCCTGACACTATGGCATAAGGTAAGCTGCTTCTCAGATGGATGACACTTTCAGACACCTCATGTATTGCTCTCTAATACTATATTATTATTTAATAGACATTTTGTTCCTTGGGACTTATTCCTTCCTCCAGCCGGCTCATAACCTCACACTTAATAGGTATGTTATTTACTAGCACCATGTTCTCTGTTACTTACATTTATTTATATATTCACATGTTTCCTTATACATAGGAACCGGTTGTCCTTTCCTCATTCATAATAGTGTAATTTAGAACAAATCCCTCCACTAACCTTGCAGTGTGATGATAGTTTATTCAGGTATGTGATTCATGTCACTATACACTTATAAAACACCTTAGAACCGTCTGTATACAGTAATCATCCTCACTTTTGATTACATTATATTCCCATAGGCATCCTGGGCACCAGAACCCTATTCTATACTCATATATTGTTTTCCATGGTCCTTCCTTGATTTTGATTCACATACACCTGTACAGGTCTATTACAGGTAACACCTCTCATTCTACATCTATTATCACACTATTACATAATATTTTTCCTTACTCCTTTTTTTCCCCTTCTCACATTTAGGCCTGTGACACACATCCGTGCCGCCGGCACGTGTTTGTCATTTTTTACACGTACCTCAGCACGGAAACACGTTAAGCAATGCTACCCTATTGTAGCAGGCACACACACGTAAAACCACACGGAACGTGTGTCCATGTGCGTTTTCTCCCGCAGCACAGGTGTCACACGGCCCGCACCCATACCACACGGGTGTAGTGTGGATGCGGTCCCGTGTGACACGCGCCGGAGAAAACACACGTGTCAGTGAAAAAAACCCAAAACATTAACTCACCTTCTCCAGCCCTCCTGTCTCTGCCGCTGCTGCCACTTGCTGCCGACCGCCGCTCATTATTCTCATTGAATATTCACTTCACTGAATAGCAGCAGCAGGGAGACGGGAGGGCTGGAGACTGAGGATCAGCACCATGGACAGCACCGCGGACATCAGTAAGGACCAGGTGAGTATGTAAATTACCGGTTCTACGTGTGCTATCGCGGATAGCTCACGTAGAACACACGTGGCCCGCACGTACCAGAGAGACGTACTTACCTGCACGCAACACGCAGGGGAAACACGTGTCTCTCGGCACGTGCGTGATTTTCACGTGAGTGTGGCAGAGGCCTTAGGCTGTGTCTATTCATAACCATAGGATCTACCCCTCTCCGTTTCACATTTTGTCTATATTACCAACCCATTACAGGTATTATTTGTTTGGTCACTCATCTATAGATCATACAATGTATTTCATTACATTTATTTATTACATTTTCTCCCTGTTCTTATCCAGGTTTTGATAGATATTTCTTATGAACCACAACCTTATTCTATATTGACAGTCCATCTGGTGAGCAGCTTACCTTCCCACATTCCCATATTTGATTAAATCTCATTGGGCGAATGGGTTCATTTTGTGTAATCAGTCTGATTTGCACACCTTGATGCGGATCAAATGCATAGCGTACCACCATTACTACCACTATTATTCTTATTATTATCATCATTATTATTAACATTTTCATTAGTATTTAGTCTTATAAATTTTTGTATCATTCCTATTTTTTACTTATATTGGTGCAATCATGTTATCATATCATGTGATGAATATAATCATGTGTATTGTTGTATTTGATCAATTGATTATTTTTTTGTTTATGTTCAGATGGTCTGATTTTGATAAAGGCCAGGGGCTGAAACGTTTTACTTTTCGGACTTTATTACAACTATTATCTAATAAAAACAAAATAAGAACAAACCTATTCTCTTTCTTCTTATTGGGGTATATCTGAGTGCCGGAGTATTTTTTCTACAGTAAGACATATAAGACTGCACATAAGGCCATGATGAAATAATAGACAACTGAATGCAGAAAGGAATATAAGATGAAGAAAAGGCAGCACTGATGAAAACCTGCTGATGACAACCAGGTAAGTATGCAGGGAATGGGTAGGACATCTAAACTGGCTGGGGCAGTTGGCCCTGGAGGCCCAAAGTCACAGAGATTCAAATTCCTTCCCTGGTGAGCCAGTGGAAGGGTGAGACTCTGTCACTTGTACAATTGTCACACGGTGTTTTGCATGAACTTTTCCGACTGTCATGGCTTTGTCAGGCTCTGTTCATATTTCAGATTCTAACACTCTGCCCAATGGTTTCTCTGGTGTCTCTGATCAACAAAGGCAGACTTGAGCATTGACCTTCTGTTTGCTCAGTCACATTCAGTCTAGCAAAAGTTAACTTCTGCTAGCTTGCTTATTAGCCTCCTTTGATCACATGTTGTGAGGAAGCCAATCACATCTGCTTTTCTCATATTTAAGCTGGATAAAATATTCTGCCCATGACAGTTATAGGTTATACTGTGTTGTTCTGTGTGTTTTGGTATCCCAGACTATATGGAAAGTGGGGTTTTTTGCCTCGGGTGGTTGTGGTGTTTACCCATTGTCTTTTTGTCTACTCCCTGCTCTTGTTTTCCTCCTTATCTTTTATTGTCTTATACATGTGTGAGTGTGTGCTATGTGACAGAGTTTTGGTTTCCCCTGTCTGTCTATTTTGGTGGGTTTAATCTCACTACTGTCTTGGTCCCCCCTGGGGGATGGTGAGGGGTATCATAATCTGAGGGTCAGATTATAAACCCCGGTTTCCTGCTATCCCCATAGGAAACATGATAATAATCTTGTGTTCTTCCCAGGAATGTACGAATTAGCTTTTGACTGCTGGTTAGCCAATAAATTCTTACCAATGTGTGGTTTCCTCACCCTGTATTGTCTTAGTAGTGTTCTGCCCATGGGGATGGAGTTCCTGGCTTTCAGTGGGATGAGCCATGGATTATGCGTTTTTTCTAAAAACAGCCAGGTCAAACTTCATGTTTTCACAGGTGTCCCCTAGGATCATCCTCACTGCTTGGTCCAAGAAACCTCGTACATTACTGCATTTCTGGCTTACGCTTAGCAAGGAATATTGCAAAAGAACTATTAACAATGGAAAGCTAAAGGGCTTCCAAATGAATAAGTAAAATAGGGCCTCAGTTAGTATGTGACTTTAACTTCACTAGAACATTTTTTTTTAATCATTAAATATTTACTTTTTAAGGTTTTTATAAAAAAAAATTCTTACTGAACAACTCTTTTTGGAAAAGACTTAAGGGGGTGTTACATGCAGCGATATCACTAGCGATATCGCTGGTGAAATCACCCGCCCCCGTCGGTTGTGTGTCACAGGCAAATCGCTGCCCGTGGCGCACAATATCGTTGGGAGCCATCACACAACCTTACCTGCTAGCAATGTCGCTGTGTCCAGCGAACCGCCTCCTTTCTAAGGGGGCGGTTCATGCGGCGTCACAGCGGCGTCACTAAGCGGCTGCCCAATAGAAGCGGAGGGGCGGAGATGAGCGGGACGTAACATCCCGCCCACCTCCTTCCTTCCTCATTGCTGGCGGCCGCAGGTCAGCTGTTGTTTGTCATTCCCGGGGTGCCACACGTAGCGATATGTGCTGCCTCGGGAACGATGAACAACCTGCAAGCTCAACAATCAATGATTTTTTTTTAAAAGGAACGACGTGTCAACGATGGATAATAAGGTGAGTATTTTCCATCATTAACAGTCGCTCCTTGCTGTCACACGCAACGACGTCGCTAATGATGCCGGATGTGTGTCACAGTATCCGTGACTCCGGCGATATATCGTTACATACGTCGTTGCGTGTAACAGGGCCTTAAGGATAAAGAAGCACATCTATGATTACTGGACCTCGAGATGTCTTGGTCAGAAATAGCCTCCACTGTTTAACAGACAGAGTATTGACAAATATAATAAAATATCCATTTCAGTTAAAGTTAATCCTCACTGAAAGAAAATAAAAGATCTTTTGGACTCCCATCACAGAGCTGTGAGCTAATATATGATGTTCTACAGGCGAGCTCATATCATTTCTTTTTAGAGGAGTCACTCCATTTTTGCTAAACTAGTAAGTGTGAGTAGAATTGTTTGTATTTAGTTGTTTAATTACTTAACATTTGTTTAGTGCTATCCCCATTAGAAAATGTGCTCCACTATTGCTAATGCGATCCAGTGTACATCTTGTCTCATGTATGCAGTCCTTGAAAAGCCGTTCGAGGGTGCATACTGTTGTTCGAGATGTGAGCAAGTTGCACATTTGGAAGCCCAGATACTGGATCTAAATGAGCAGCTGGCAACTCTGAGATGCATTAGCAATATGGAAAGGAGTGTGCTGCTCACTGAGCAGCAGCTTGCTGGGTCAGATGTGGGGGAGGATCGTAGTAGGGAGCGGCAGGACGGTGAGGTAGGTAGCTGGGTGACAGTTAGAAAGGGGGGTAAAGGGAAAAGTGCTAGGAAGGCTAGTCCTGAACTGACACACCCCAATAGGTTTGCAAACTTGGCAGATGAGGGGGATGTCATTACAGGGGTAGCATTGCTGCAGCAAGGCATGACCTCTGAACGCCAGAGGAGTGTCTGCTCCAGTAAGGGGGGAATAGGAGTGCAGGGCAGGCAAGACAGGTACTGGTAGTGGGGGACTTAATTATTAGGGGGACAGATAGGGCAATCTGTCACAAAGACAGGGATCGCCGAACAGTGTGTTGTCTTCCTGGCGCTCGAGTTCGGCACATCGCTGATTGGGTTGACAGATTACTGGGAGGGGCTGGGGAGGACCCAGCGGTCATTGTACACATTGGCACAAATGACAAAGTTAGAGGTAGGTGGAAGGTCCTTAAAGATGATTTCAGGGAATTAGGTTGTAAGCTTAAAGCATGGACCTCAAAGGTTGTATTTTCGGAAATACTACCTGTGCCACGAGCCACACCAGAGAGGCAAAGAGAGATCAGGGAGGTTAACAGGTGGCTCAGGAATTGGTGTAGGAAAGAGGGTTTTGGGTTCCTGGAGAATTGGGCCGACTTTTCAGTTGGCTACAGATTCTATGCTAGGGATGGGCTGCATCTTAATGGGGAAGGTGCAGCTCTGCTGGGGCAGAAAATGGCTAGAAGGTTGGAGGAGTGTTTAAACTAGGAATGGGGGGCGAGGGTATTCACTTTATAGAAGGGGAATGTAGTGCAGATAGTGACCAGGGCACAAGTAATGAAATTGGGGGTGGTACGGGGGGAAGGGTTAGGACAGTTAATACAGTAATCAGGAATACAGGTACAGAGTCATACGTAACGTGCATGTACACTAATGCCCGAAGCCTCACAAATAAGGTGGAGGAATTAGAATTAATATTGTTGGAAGAAAATTATGATATAGTGGGGATATCAGAGACATGGCTGGATGAGAGCTATGACTGGGCTGTTAATTTACAGGGTTATAGCCTATTCAGGAATGACCGTACAAATAAGCGAGGGGGAGGTGTGTGTCTATATGTAAAATCATCCTTAAAACCCATCCTGCGTGACAACATATGTGAGGGTACTGAGAATGTAGAGTCCCTATGGGTGGAGATAAGGGGGGGGAGAATGAATAATAAAATACTGATAGGGGTGTGTTATAAGACGCCGAATATTATGGAAGAGGTAGAGAATCTCCTCATAAAGCAAATTGATAAAGCAGCGAGTCTCGGAGAGGTAATTATTATGGGGGACTTTAACTATCCTGATATAAATTGGGGAACAGAAACTTGCAGTTCCAGCAAAGGAAAAAGATTTTTGATAACAATGAAAGATAATTACCTTTCACAAATGGTACAGGACCCCACAAGAGGGGGAGCACTACTAGACCTTGTACTAACCAATAGGCCAGACCGCATATCGAATATACAAGTTGGGGGTTACTTGGGGAATAGTGATCACAAAATAATAAGTTTTCATGTATTCTTTAGTAAGATGTCTAGTAGAGGGGCTACAAGGACACTAAACTTCAGGAAAGCAAATTTTAAACGGTTGAGAGATGATCTTAGTGCAATAAACTGGGATGACGTACTAAGTAATAAAAGTACACAAAGCAAATGGGAGACTTTTATGAGCATCCTGAATAGGGCTTGTGCAGAAAATATACCCTATGGGAACAAACATGCTAGAAATAGGAGGAAACCCCTATGGCTAAATAGAGCTGTAAGGGAACCAATAAAAGAAAAACAGAAAGTCTTAAAAGAATTAAAGAGGGTAGGTAGTGATGAGGCATTATATAATTATAGAAAATTAAATAAAATATGTAAAAAGCAAATTAAGTTAGCTAAGTTTGAGACAGAGAGACTCATTGCGAGAGAAAGTAAAAATAATCCTAAAATATTCTTTAACTACATAAACAGTAAAAAACTGAAAAGCGATAGTGTTGGCCCCCTTAAAAATAGTCTTGGTGAAATGGTGGAAGTGGATGAGGGTAAAGCCAACCTGCTGAATGACTTTTTTTCTACGGTTTTTATACAAGAAAATGCCATGGCAGATGACATGACCAGTGATACCATAAATTCACTCTTGAATATTACCTGCTTAACCCAGCAGGAAGTACGCCGCCGCCTCGAAATCACTAAGGTTGACAAATCTCCGGGCCCGGATGGCATACACCCCAGAGTACTACAGGAATTGAGTTCTGTGATAGATAGACCATTATTTTTAATCTTCTCAGATTCCTTAATAACAGGGTCGGTACCGCAGGACTGGCGCATAGCAAATGTGGTGCCAATATTCAAAAAGGGGACAAAAACTGAGCCGGGAAATAATAGGCCAGTAAGTTTAACCTCTACGGTTGGTAAAATCCTTGAGGGTTTCTTGAGAGATGCTATACTGGAGTATCTCAAGAAAAATAACCTTATGACAGAGTATCAACATGGGTTTATGAGGGATCGATCCTGTCAAACTAATTTGATCAGCTTCTATGAAGAGGTAAGTTCAAGCCTGGACCAGGGAAATGCAGTGGATGTTGTGTATATGGACTTTTCAAAAGCTTTTGATACGGTGCCACACAAAAGGTTGGTACATAAAATGAGAATAATGGGGATAGGGGAAAATATGTGTAACTGGGTTAAAAACTGGCTCAGTGATAGGAAACAAAGGGTGGTTATTAATGGTACGTACTCGGACTGGGTCTCAGTTCATAGTGGAGTACCACAGGGGTCAGTATTGGGCCCGCTTCTTTTCAACATATTTATAAATGACCTTGTTGGGGGGCATGCGGAGTAGAATTTCAATATTTGCAGATGATACTAAACTCTGCAGGGTAATCAATACAGAGGAGGATAATTTTATATTACAGGGAGATTTATGTAAATTGGAGGATTGGGCTGAGAAGTGGCAATTGAAGTTTAATGTAGATAAATGTAAGGTCATGCACTTGGGTAGAGGAAATAACATTTATGATTATGTACTTAATTGTAGAACACTGGGTAAAACAGACACAGAAAAAGACTTGGGTGTATGGGTGGATGGTAAACTTCACTTTAGTGGACAGTGTCAGGCAGCTGCTGCCAGGGCTAATAAAATAATGGGATGTATTAAAAGAGGTATAAGTGTTCATGAAAAAAATATAGTTCTACCTCTGTACAAGTCACTAGTGCGACCGCACTTAGAATACTGTGTACAATTCTGGTCACCGATATATAAGAAGGACATAGCTGAACTGGAGAGGGTGCAGAGAAGAGCGACCAAGATTATTAGAGGAATGGGTGGGCTGCAATACCAAGACAGGTTATTAAACTTGGGGTTATTTAGTTTGGAAAAACGAAGGCTTAGGGGGGATCTAATCACAATGTATAAATATATGAGGGGACAGTACAGAGACCTTTCCAAAGATCTTTTTACACCTAGGCCTGCGACTGGAACACGGGGGCATCCGCTACGTCTTGAGGAAAGAAGGTTTAATCATAATCACAGACAAGGATTCTTTACTGTACGAGCAGTGAGACTATGGAACTCTCTGCCGCATGATGTTGTAATGAGTGATTCACTACTAACATTTAAGCAGAGCCTGGATGCCTTTCTTGAAAAATTTAATATTACCAGTTATGTATATTAGATTTTATGACAGGGTATTGATCCAGGGAACTAGTCTGATTGCCGGATGTGGAGTCAGGAAGGAACCTTTTTCCCCATTGGAACTTGTTTGCCACATTGGGTTTTTTTTTGCCTTCCTCTGGATCAACATGTTAGGCTACGGGTTGAACTAGATGGACTTAGAGTCTCCCTTCAACCTTAAAAACTATGATACTATGATACTATGATACTAGTTATATTTCTTATCTTTTTAACCCTTTAGTGACGGAGCTAATTTTCACCTTAATGACCAGACCAAATTTTGCAATTCTGACCAGTGTCACTTCATGAGGTTATAACTCTAGAACGCTTCAACGGATCCCGGTGATTCTGAGATTGTTTTTTCGGCACATATTGGACTTCATGTTAGTACCAAATTTAGGACAATATTTTTTGCGTTTATTTATGAAAAAAATTGAATATTGGCAAAAATTTTGAAAATTTTGCAATTTTCAACTTTTGAATTTTTATACCGTTAAACCAGAGATTTCTGTGACACAAAATAGTTAATAAATAACATTTCCCACATGTCTACTTTACATCAGCACAATTTTGGAAACAAAATTTTTTTTCGTTAGGAAGTTAGAGGGGTTCAAAGTTTATCAGCGATTTCTCATTTTTACATCAAAATTTACAAAACCATTTTTTTAGGGACCACATCACATTTGAAGTGACTTTGAGAGGCCTAGATGACAGAAAATACCCAAAAGTGACACCATTATAAAAACTGCACCCCCCAAAGTACTCAAAACCACATTCAAGAAGTTTATTGACCCTTCAGGTGCTTCACATGAACAAAAGCAATGTGGAATGAAAAAAAGCAAAAATTAGATTTTACCTAAAAATGTTGCTCTAACCCAAATTTATTCACTTTTAGAAGAAATAACACAACAAAATGGACCACAAAACTTGTTCCCCACTTTCTTATGAGCGCGCCGATACCCCACATGTGGTCAGAAACCTCTGTTTGGACAAATGGGAGGGCTCGGAACAGAAGGAGCAATATTTGAATTTTGGAAAGCAAATTTGGCTGAAATAGATTGCGGGCACCATGTTGCATTTACAGGTCCGCTAAGGTACCTAAACAGAAGAAATCCCTCACAAGTGACACCATTTTGGAAACTAGACCCCTCAAGGCTTCTATCTAGGGGTATAGTGAGCATTTTAGATCCACAGGTACTTCACAGATTTTGTTAACGTTACGTTGTCATATTGAAAATTTTAATAATTTTCTCAAAAATGTTGCTTTAGCATCAATTTTCTCACTTTTTCAAGAGGTAATTCCAAAAATTTGACCTCAAGGTTTGTTAACCACTTTTTTATGAGCGCGGTGATACCTCACATGTGGTCTGAAACCTTTGTTTGGACAAATGGGAGGGCTTGGAACGAAAGGAGCAATATTTGAATTTTGGAAAGGAAATTTGGCTGAAAAAGATTGCGGGCACCATGTCACATTTGGAGGACCCCTAAGGTACCTAAACAGCAGAAACCCCGCACAAGTGACCCCATTTTGGAAACTAGGCCCCTCAAGGAATTTATCTAGATGTTTGGTGAGTATCCTGAACCCCCAGGTGCTTCACAGAATTTTATAACGTTGAGCCATGAAAAAAAAAAAATAAAATTTTACCACAAAATTGTTATTTCAACCAGGTAGCTTTTTTTTTTACAAGAGTAAAAGGAAAAAATTCAGCATAACATTTATTGTGCAATTTCTCCTGAGTTTGGTGATATCTTATATGTGGTGGAAATCAACTGTTTGGGCGCATGGCAGGGCTCGGAAGGGAAGGAGTGCCATTTGACTGCAAAATTGGCTGGAATCAATAGCGGACGCCAGGTTGCATTTGGAGAGCCCCTGAGGTGCCTAAACAGTGGCGGTCCCCCACAAGTTACTCCATTCTGGAAACAAGACACCTCAAGGCTTTTATCTAGGTGTATAGTGAGCAGTTTGAATCCACGAATACTTCACAGAATTTGATAAGCTTAGGTTGCCATGTTTTCATTTTTTTCACAAAAATGTTGCTTCAGCATCAAATTTCTCACTTTTTCAAAAGACAACAACAAACCGTGGACCCCACAGGTTGTTATCCAATGTCTTATGAGCACAGGGATACCCCACATGTGGCCAAAAACCTCTGTTTGGATAAATGGGAGGGCTTGGAATGGAAGGAGTACCATTTGAATTCTGGAAAAGTTGAGATAAATTGCGGGCACCATGTCACATTTGCAGGGCCCCTTGGGTACCTATACAGCAGAAACCCCCCACAAGTGACCCCATTTTGGAAACTGGATTTTATTCAGGAGTATAGTAAGCATTTTGAATCCACAGGTACTTCACAAAAATGTTGCTGTAGCAACAAATGTCTCACTTTTAGGCTATGTGGCCATGATCCAGCGACACGGCGTCCAGTACACAGTGTCAGCCTCCTGCAGAGATGTGAGTGTTGTCCACGGGAGAACGCAGCTGCCCATGCCCACGATTTGGGTTCAGGCTGCTGTGGAGCTCTATGCTACCTGCAGAGAACACTCATCTCCGCAGCATAAATTGACATGCTGAGGCTCGGGAAGCTGCGCCACACGTCAGTGTATGCTGCGGAGAAAAGAAGCACAGTGGGCACGGGATTTCTAAAAATCCTTCCACTGTGCTTCTATTGCACAACGCAGCGCTATGGACGCAGGGAAAACACTCTGCGCCCAAAACGCTGCAAATCCCGATTGTGGGCGCACAGCCTAAAATGCTACAATGGATGAATGGATAGATGTCAAATAAATATAATGTCCCACCCCCTGCATATTCTAAGCTGGCGCCCTTTAGTGCCTTTCATGTGGCACTAAAGGGTGCCTAGCCTTGTATTTAGCCCCCCAAAAAATTAATAATTAAAATAAACGACGTGGGGTCCCCCCTATTTTTGATAGCCAGCTAGGGTAAAGCAGACAGCTGTAGCCTGCAAACCACAGCTGACAGCTTCACCTTGGCTGGTGATCAATTTGGAGGGCTCCCCAGGCGTTTTTTAAAAAAAAACAAAAACGTGGGGTCCCCCCCAAATTAGATCACCAGCCAAGGTGAAGCGGACAGCTGGGGTCTGGTATTCTCAGGGTGGGAACAGCCATGGTTATTGGACTCTTCCCAGCCTAAAAATAGCAGGCCGCAGCCGCCCCAGAAGTGGCGCATCCATTAGATGCGCCAATCCTGGCACTTCGCTCCAGCTCATCCCGCGCCCTGGTGCGGTGGCAGACGGGGTAATATATGGAGTTGATACCAGCTGTAATGTCACCTGGCATCAAGCCCTGGGGTTAGTGATGTCACAGCATCTGAACAGATACCCGACATTACTAACCCAGTCAAGTAATAGAAAAAAATAAAGACAAAAAAAAAATTTATTTGAAAAAAAAACTCCCCGAAACATTCCTCTTTTACCAATTTATTGAAAATAAATAAATTTCGGTCGCTGTAATCCATTTTTGAGGTCCCACGCCGACTCTGGATCTTCTAGAATATGGGGGGCACGTTCAGGGAACGTATCCCCCATTTTCTGGAAGAGCAAGCTCGCCATGAGCAGTGTGGGTGCAGTAATCTGAGAATACTGCACTCACACTGCCCCGGTCCAACCTAGGGCAGAGTGACCTGCAGTAACCTTATTCTAGAATATGAGGGGCACGCTCACAGAACGTACCCCCCATTTTCTAGAACAGCAGTCTCTCCATGTGAGGAGTGTGGCTGCAGATTACCATACTCACCCTCCCCCGGTCCACAGTGCAGCAGCGACGTCAGCATCCCTGCTTGCAGGGATCCAGCTGACAGCCGCTGTCTGCGCATGCGCCGCCAGCTTTCAAGAAGCAGGCGGCGTGATCGCAGGGACGGAGCACCAGCAGACAGGTAACGTATGACCGGGGGCTGGCGGGGGCTGGGCTGGGCTGGGGGGGGTGACGGGGGGTGACGGCGGGACAACTTTCTACCGCATGTGACGTGTCACATGCGGCAGAAAGAGCAGGATGGATGCGGCCGACATCCTGCACGCTCCGGAGGGGGGAGGGGGGAGGCGGCTCTGGAGACCGGAGGGGGCTCCGGTGACCAGAGGGCTCCAGTGGACCGGAGGAGGGGTCAGGGGGAGGACATTTCCCTCCGATCTGAAATGTTTGATCATTTCAGATCGGAGGGAAATGAATGCAGAGCCGGCGGCGGCGGGAGTTTTCAGCGCGCGTCGGCGCCATCTTGGATTTTCCGGAGGGGGGGTAGGGGTGGTGGGGGGACTCTCCGGTACCGGGGGCTTTGGGGGCACTAAGGGCTCATATTTATTTCTCATCTGACATGTTTGATCACGTCAGATGAGAAATAAATCAATTTTACCGGCAATTTTTTTTTTTTTAATGTTGTCGCCGGTATACGGTGTATACCGGCAATCGCATTAACGGGGTCCAAAAAAATCACCCCGATTCATAATCTTGGGGGTCTCAGCTACCTCTGGTAGCTGAAACCCCCGAGATTTTTCGTCACTGGGGGGCGCTACAAGCTTTTTCCGGCCTGACGTCTCAAGACGTCGGAACAGAATAAGTACCCTGTTTTTCCGACGTCTTGAGACGTTAGGCCGTCGCTATGGGGTTAATTTCCAGCGGTAAAGATCCCAACTGATCTCTCAAAAAAGAAGTATGCAGCTCTGGAGAGAGAAGTGCACAAATACAGCATTAACATACTGTATGACAATAATATCCACTGAGCAGAATACGAATTCAATAGAAAATCTATGATTTTGCACAATTTCTGCCTGAGCACACATATAGAAAGGAGTATGGATTCAATAGGAGGTGTATGCTGTCAATTCAGTCTGTATGGTGCTTTATGTTTGGGCTTAGGCAGAATCTATGCACTTCTGTCTCTCCTGAGCTGCACACTTTTTACCCCCACCGATCTGCCACAAACATTGTAGATATTTTATTGAATATGTACTTACTCTCTGTGTGCGCAGTCAGATAGGAGACATATTCTCTTACATTTTTTAAGTGTTTAGTGGAGGCATATTGATACCCACCAATCTGCAAGCAAGTAAACAAATGAAAAAATATATATTTTTAGCCCATGCATGCAAACTCTTTAATACCTACTCAACCTCAAGTTAGAAAAATATAAACTAAAACTAGTTCCTACTGGAAAGTTACACCAAAAATCATATAACTTGAAAGTAAGGCTGAATTATGTTACAAGAAAATTGTACCTTTCAAAATATTGTTTGGAATATAAAAAATTCTGTCAATTAATTATAATTTGCATTCTTCATTTCATTACGTTTACTGAAAAAGGGAAATAGACTCAATGTTTACCCTGACCCTCACTTTAAATATACAGTAATATCTATTTGTATTAAAAAGCAAAATGACTCCAGTATATATAATACAGTATTTATCATGACTCTAGTAAGTATATGAATCTAGCCTACCCAGTACTGGTACTGACCCCAGCCTCTTCCCTGCTGTTTATGAACCCAGCCTCTCCAGTGATGTATATGACTACAGCCTATTCTGTGCTGTAAATTACCCCAGCCTTCCCGGTGCTGTTTATGAACCCAGCCTCCCCAGGGATGTATATGACTCCAACTTCCCCTGTGCTATAAATGACCCTAGCCTTCCCAGTGCTGATTATGAACCCAGCCCTGCCCAGTGATGTATTTGCCCTCATCCTCCCCAGTGCTGCGTGTTCCCTCACCCTCCGCAGTACTATATATGACCCTAGCCCTCCCCAGTGCTGTATATGACAAGAGCCCTTCCCACTGCTGTATATGACCCCAATCCTCCCCTGTGATGCATATGATCCACATCTTCCCAGTGCTGTATATGACACCAGCCCTCCCCAGGGATTTTTATGATCCCAGCCCTCCCCAATGCTGTATATTATCTCAACCTTCTGAGAGATGTATATGCCTCTGCCCTCACCCTCCTCAGTGATGTGCAAGTGCATCTCAGTAAGTTAGAACATCACCAAAAAGTTAATTTATTTCAGTAACTCAATAGAAAAAAGGAAACGCATATATTAAAAAAAAAAAAAAAAAAGTGTGTCTTGTGATTAAATTAGTAGTAGTCACTCCTGTTTCTAGACTCTTCTTTAACTACTTATAGTTACTGTGGAACTACATATTAGAGCCAGAAAGTGATGCTCCTGGTTCTGGGTGCATATTGGACCTGACAGGTTCCCTTGAACCTTTTGTGAATAGTGCATAACTGACATACATTTCCATCCTCTTTTTTTTGTAGTAACTATATAGATTGGTAAATGCTGTGAGAATGTCATGGGCAGGGGAAGTAATTGTGACCAGAACTGCTCAATGTAATTTTTGAACAAATTTACAGTGTTATCTACACACAGAGATACGTTTCACCAGACTCATACAGTGGAGCATCACACACATACCCTGGTGCACCATCAGACATACATCTTACACATACCAAGGCATACATCAAACCTACACCATACAGACACCCAGGTGTTTCATCACACATACACAATACACATACCCAGGCACACCATCTCAAATACATCACACACATAACGAGGTACACCATTACACAAACATCACACACAGGCAGACAGACATACTCAGCTACATCATTATACATACATTTAACACACACCCAGGCACACAATCACACATACATCACACACATTACCAGGCACACCATCAGACGTACTGTACATCATACACACACCCAGGTACACCATCATTCATACATCATACACATAGGCTTACCATTACACATACATTACACATCCAGTGGCACAATCATACATACATCACACACACAAGCACACAATCACACATACATTACACACCCAAGTTCACCATCATACATACTGATATTTGCATGAACATACACAATACACACACATACATGCTCATTTTCTTTTTCTTCATCATCATGTACCCTGTAGCAGTAGTGTGGGAGGCCTGAAGTTGGAAATCAGCAGCAGAGGATGGGCTGTATACACAAGAGGCCTACTGTTAACCCTACAGATCCCCTTCTACTCCTCTCTCACCCCTTCCCCTTGTCTTGACTGTTGAGCTGCTGATGACATTACAGGAGGGAGATTGCTCTTGTGTTTTAATAGTAGCGACACGTGGGAAGAGCGGCTTTTCTTTCCCTTTTTCTCAGGGCCGGCTGCCTTGTTGTCCCCACAGACCCGACCACTCCCACTTTTCTGCTATCGATCCTTCGTCCCTAATTGATGCTGTGCAGTCATCTCTTTACAGGGATAAATGAATCCTCTACTATAGCTGCGCCAAAGAGGAGACCAGGTTGCGGGAAGGAGGAGACCAAGGTATAGGAAGGAGGAGACCATGGTGTGGGGAGGAGGAGACCATGGTGTGTAGGGGAGGAGCGGTCTTGGTAATCACACAGCTGCACAATGCAGGGCTGTGTCAGGCCAACCCTGTGCGTGTGCGGTGTTGCACAATAAATCACTTTGTTTGTTTAAAAAAAAAGTGAACTATAGATTCAGAGCAGTAAACTCATGATCCAGAGCCAGGGCCCCGGATTAAAATACTTAGCGATAACCCTGGGAACTCCAAAGCAGAAAATAAAAGTAAGTAGTTCTGAATTTCTTTTTATCACTTATAGTAAATAAAAAAAAAATAATGATGCAAGTTTAATATTGCCATAATCAAACTAAGACTAGTTTCACACTTGCGTTGAACGGCATCCGTTGCATTGCGTTGTGTGACGGATGCAATGGATGCGTTGCATATAATGGCACAACGGATGCAACGGATCATACAAAACAAGCTTTTTTTTTTCTTCTTTTTTTACCGCTAGCAGATTATTGTGAACGAACAGCTGATCACCCGGCCGACGGGCACTCAGCTGAGCGCTCTCAATAGCCGGGCGCTCAGCTGAGCGCTCTCAATAGCCGGCCGCCGGGCGCTCAGCTGAGCGCTCTCAAAAGCAGACTGCCGGGCGCTCAGCTGATCGCTCTCAATAGCCGGGCGCTCAGCTGATTGCTCTCAATAGCTGGCCGCCGGGCACTCAGCTGATCGCTCTCAATAGCCGACCGCCGGGCACTCAGCTGATTGCTCTCAATAGCCGGGCGCTTAGCTGATCGCTCTCAATAGCCGGCCGCCGGGGACTCAGCTGAGCGCTCTCAAAAGCCGTCTGCCGGGCGATCAGCTGATCGCTCCCAATAGCCGGGCACTCAGCTGATCGCTGTCAATAGCCGGCCGCTGGTCGATCAGCTGAGCGCTCACAATAGCCAGCCACCGGCACTCAGCTGAGCGTTCGGCCGCCGAGAGACAAAATAAAGTTTCTGTGAATAAAAAAAAAAAATAGCATGTGTAGTGAAAAATAAAGGTTTCTGCCGCTCAAAAAACGTTACATGCTGCGTTCCTTCCGCCCCGCAGAAGCAACGCAGCATTGGCCAGCGGAAGCAACGCAGGTACTTTTGGCACAATCTGTCATCCATACAAGTCTTTGGGAAACAATGGAATCCGTTAACAGATTCCGCTGTTTTCCAAAAGGGCGGATTGCGCCAAAAGGTAAATAACACAAGTGTGAAACTACCCTAACTTAAACAATCAAGTTTTTCATTCTTAAGGCAAAATGAATGCCATAAAAGCAAAAAAAATTTAAAAAATGTTAGAATTGTATTTTTTTCACAAATTTATCACACATGGAATTTGTTTCCCATTTTGGGTACATTGGCAAAATGAATGGTGTAATTTAAAGTTCAAGTTGTCAAGAACAAAATCAGGCCATCATATGTAGTGATGGGCAAACCAGAACTGTAAAGTTCGTGATCTGTATCAAACACATAGTGTTTGTGCACACGGTCCCGAGCACGAGTTTTCCTGGGAAACCTGTGTTACAGTTCAAGTCCAGTTCGGGTCCAGGGGCTGTAAAAAAAGCATATTATTAAAAAACATTATGATTACACTTACCGGTCTCGCGACGCATCCTGCAGACCCGCTCAGCCACTGTCTCCTGGCCACTTCTGCTTCCAGGTCCAATCATTAACTTCCAGAGGTGCACTGCACGTCACTCGGCAGTCTCGGCATTTGTCGGCCATGTTCGCAATGACATCTGGGTTCACCCGAGTTCATGGCTTAGCCAAGGACTTGATGGAACTTTGACTATCGCTTGCAGCCTGCTTCTTGCTCTGTATAGATGCCTGTCTGTATAGAGCAATGAAGCAGAACGGACATCTCTGTGGACTACGTGGGACTAAGGATTTTTTTATAATAAAGATGGAGTCTCTAAATTTTTTTTTGTTTTGTTTCTAATAAAAAAAATTTTTTATGTGTTGTGTGTTTTTTTACTGTTTACTAGAAATTCATAGTGGCCATGTCTAATTTGGTGTGACACTATGAATTTTGGGTTTAGTACCAGCTGATAATACAAAGTTGTTCGTAACCCCTTCATTACCCAGCGTGCCATCGTCATCGGGGCTGCTGGACGAGTCATGTAAAGCGCCAGAAAATAGCGCTTCAACAATGCTCCATTTTTTGGGGCTGCTGAGGGCTACAATTCGCAGCAGGGGAGGCCCAGACAGCTTGGGCCACCCTATGCTGAAGATTCCAGCCCCCTTCTGCCCCTCTGGTTTTAACTGGCTGGCCATCAAAATATGGCGGGAGCTGACAGAATTGTTTTTTAAAATATTTTTTTAAATAATTTTAAAAAATATTGGGCTTCTCTGAATATTGATTGCCAGCCAAGGTAAAGCCAGGCAGCCAGGGGTGGCAGCCTGTAGCTGTCCGCTTTATTTGCACTGAGAATCAAAATACAGGGAAGCCCATTAATTTTTTTTTAAATAATTTAAAAAAAATGTGTAGGCTCCCACCGTATTTTGATCGCCAGTAAGGTAAAACCAGGCAGTTCGGGGCTGGGAATATCAACATGGTAAGAGCCAAGCGTTCTGGGCCCCACACTCTAAAAACCGCAGCCCACAGCTGCCCCTAAAAATGGCGCATTGTTTCTTAGCGCCATTTCCAGGTGCTTTACTTTCGGTCCTGATGGCAGTGGCACGATGGGTAATAAAGGGGTTAATACCAGCTTTGTATTCTCAGCTGGTACTAAGCCCAAAATTCATGGTGTCATGCCAAGTTACACATAGCCACCATGAATTTCTAGTAAACAGTAAAAAAAAAAACACCACATAGAATTTTTTTATTAGAAATAAAACTAAAAAAATTTAGAGACTCCATCTTTATTATTCAAAAAACCTTAGTCCGACGTAGTTCACAAGGAGAGCAATGTCAGTTCTGCTTCATTGTTCTGTACAGACAAATGTCTATACAAAGTGATAAGCATAGAGAGCAATGTCAGCTGTGCTTCACCGCTCTGTAAAGACAAGCGTCTTTACAGACCAAGAAGCAGGGAGAGCAATGTCAGCTCTGCTTCACCGCTCTGTACAGACAATCATCTTAACAGAGCAGGCTGACAGTGACAGTCAATGGTCAATCAAGTCCACAGCTAAGCCATGGAATCAGGTGAACCATGACATCACCACGAACATGGCCGAAAAAAGCAGAAGACTGCCAAGTGATGAACAGTGCAGTGAATAACAGCGGAAGTTAATGATTGGACCCGGAAGCAGAAGCGGCCGGGAGACAGCAGCTGAGCGTTCTGCAGGACGCATCAAGGGACAGTTACGTGTAATGACAATGTTTATTATTAACTATATTCCTTATTTTACAGCCCCCCCGCCCCATCCCAGAACTGTAAAGTCCAAGTTCGGGGTTCAGATGCAAGTTCGCGTTATCTCCAGCCCTAAACTCGAACTTTACAAAAGGTTTGGGCGAGGCTCCCGATCTCGAACATCGGGGGGGGGGGGGGGTTCGCCCATCCCTAGTCATATGTCCATATCAATGAGAAATGAAAAGAGTCACAACTCTTGGAAGAAGGTGAGGAGAAAAAAAAACGCAAGAATCGAAAATTCCTTGGTCATGACAGATTAGTAATTAATTAGTTAACATCTTCACAACACATGTACTGGGTACGTCATGGATCGTGTCAGGTTAATGCCTGGCCTGCTGCCGCCTGCAGCTGGCAGCAATCGCTGCACATATCAGCAGATTTGAACAGCTGACATGAGTGGATTCTCTACCCACTTGCACCTGTTAACCCCTTACAGCACGCTGTGAAAATGTCACAGTGCGATATAATAGTAAGTATTCCCTTACCCACCTGCATAGGAAGTCACGTGATGTGATCACGTGGATTCGATGGTTGTCATGGTAGCACAGGGTCATGTGATGACTCCTGTCTCCTGTAGCTATCATGAGTCAGTTCCTCTCACACCCGTCAGACTGCGGTGTGTAACAGGAGAACTGCTTTTCTCCAGATCTCAGCCTGTGTAACTGTGATCTGGAGAAATGGAAGAGCGATCAGACTGCTGATCGTTATAGTCCCCTAGGGGTACTAGTAAAATAGAAAAAAAAGTTTAAAAAAGTTTTTAAAAATGAAAAAAATAAAAAAAACCTTAAGTTCAAATTACCCCCTATTCACCCAATTGAAAATTAAAGGGTTAAAAAAATAAAAAATATACATACATTTGTGTATCGCCGCGTTCAGAAACACCCGAGCTATCAAAATTTGAAATTAATTAATCTGATTGGTAAACGGTGTAGCAGCAAAAAAATTCCAAACACTAAAATTAAGTTTTTTGGTCGCTGTGAATTTTGCGCAAAATGCGATAACAGGCGATAGAAATAGCGCTTCTGCGCAAAAATAGTATAGTTAAAAACGTCAGTTCAAGCTGCAAAAGTTAAGTCATCACTAAGCCATAGAAATGAGAACGCTACAGATCACGGAAAATGGCTCAAAAAGTGCATAATTTTTTTTGGACAGACTTCTGAAATTTTTTTATCCCTTTAGATAAAAGTAAACCTATACCTGTTTGTTATCTACGAACTCATACCAACCTGAGGCATCACACTGAGGAATCGCTTTTACCATATAGTGAACACTTTTTTTGCAATTTTTTACACTTGGAATTTTTTTGCCGTTATCCAGTACCCTATATGGTAAAACATATGGTTTCATTTAAAAGTAGAACTTGTCCCATACAAAAATAAACCCTTATATGACAAGATTTACAGAAAAATAAAAAAGTCACGGCTCTCGGAAGAAGAGGAGCAAAAGAAAAAGCCAGAAAAATGGAAAATCGCCAAAGGGTGAAAGGGTTAAATATAGTGTTGAGCGGACCCGAACTGTAAAAGTCCGGATCCGCGCGGTTTCAGGGTCCGATCCGGACTGGACCCGGGAATCCGGCTGCACAATCCGAGTTCGGGCTTTTTTTTTTTTTTTTTTTTTCTCCTCTCTCTCTCCTCTCTGTCTTCTCTCTCTTCTCTCTTCTCTCTCTCTCTCTCTCCAATCCGCTCAACTCTAGTTAAATATTATTGCATTGCTATTTTATCAGACATATTTCATATAACTTAGTTACAGTCTGATTGTTTGTCGCTTGTGTGTTACACTTTTTGAAGTTGGTGATAAAATTCAAGTTTTGTTATTGAATAATGATGACAGAAGAACAATTGACTGTATTTTCAAATATTAGTTCATATCAAAATGATAACCAATATGGCTGCCTTTCACCATTTTAATGGAACTGTTTTTATTGTTTTGAGGAAACAATTGTCCACTGATAAAATACAGAAATGCAATATCTCTGCGTGTACAAGCACGATAACTAGGAAACATTGTTCACCTATTTATCTTCTGAATCAGTAAAGCCCTTATTTCATTACCATTGATAGAATAAATTAGCATTGGTTGGTCTTCAGAACCAACCACTTTAGTGACATGCACATAACATTACTTGATAATGTCCATACCATCCAGTTGCATTGTTACTAATAAATATCCTATAAAATTCTTAGAAGTGAAAATAACAGCATTGCAGAAATGTTCGCATAACAAGATATCCAGTTAGAACCTTACATGGCATAAAACAAGAAGCCTAGTTAAATGTTTGTAATACATTATTTCCTGAGAAATTCTGAACAGTAAAATAGATAATGAATATTTATTACAAAGAACTGCCAGCAGGAAGGAGATATGACGTGTTTGTGGCTTCAAGCTTCACAATCTACGTAAGCACATGACTTTGCTCCAGATGTCTGTGTCATTCTGGGAAATGTTATTTATTGGCATTTATGTGTCACTCTTGTATTTTAAAATTACAAAATTGAGTATTATCCCTAATTCCATGTGTTCAATTTAAGGGGATTTTCTAGGATATATGAATTACGTTGTTTACATAGAGAATAATAAACATGAATGCTATTATTTCCCATTATATGCTGATTCGCCTTGTTCTCAGGTCTCTGCTTTTTTAGAGCAAGTGTGGAGTGGCAATGTCAGAATGGAGCAATATTTATAAGGCTATTTACAAAAAAACTATTTTATAAGATATAAGTACCAACTTTACAATTATAATACATCAAATATGTCATTAGCCATTTAACCATTTTGACATTGCTGTATGGACAGTCATTGCAAGGATTATAGGAAATCCAGGACAGTCTAGCACACTTTTTTTTGTAGTCCGTGACTTTTTTGGAATTTATACATATTATTTTGACTGTACCTATCAGCATTTTACAGTGAAATCATGTAAAGTCTTCTTATCGGAATTCTGGACTGTAGAACTTTTAATCATAATTTACTGTATATGCCCATAAAATGTATTGTCTGTCCATAATTTTTATAAGACATACAAAAAAAGTAAAAAGTCAAGTTAGCCACCATGAACATAGTCTAAGAGTATGACCTATGGTCGTGTACCCCCCTTGAAGGGACAGGACATAATGTAATGCAGTACTATAACCCCATTTGTTTAGCCTGTTCCCAATTTGTGTTGAAGTATTTATGTAATTACTAGGAACACTACATGCTCGTCTAGCCCTGATGAATTCTATGATGCCACATCAAACAACTATGGATATACTTTGTGATACGCTCTAAAGAGTTCAGCTCTATCCTGAAGAATTGAATGAAGTGTTACTGGGTCATAGTACTGCCAGTCTGAATAGGGCGAATAGTATTGCAACTTTTGCAACACGCAATGATTTTTTTGTACAAAAACACGGCTAAAAGTAAAAATAATTCTTCTTTTTTGTCCAAAGTAACTTTTTCTACAACATATTCTCAGGAATACAATAAAATTGTGGCAATAGTGAAAAAACATCTCCCAATATTGTATCAGGATGAGATATTATCAGATATTTTGGACAAAGGAGATAAATTTGTCCCCAAGAGGGCTAGCAGTCTTGGTAATTTACTATCACCTAGTGTATATACGAATGCAGAGAAAGGTAAAAAAAAACATGGTTACAACAACAGGGTTGTTACAGGTGTGGTTTACCCAGGTGTGGTTTATGCAAATATATAAAGAAAGGTGCTACTATTATCTCTTTCACCACTGGAACACACCATACTCTAACTGAATTTGTCAATTGTAACACAACATACATTGTGTATGTGATCACACGTGACTTATGTCACTTGCAGTATATTGGTTCCACGAAACGCAAACTTAAGATCCATATATCAGAGCACATAGCTGATTGTAATCCAGGTACAGGTGCTGTAAAAAAACATATGTCTGGTTTATCAAGAGATCTTTTTGAAAAACACGGTGGTTGCATGGATGGTCTAACTGTGTCGATTCTAGAAAAGGTCTCATGCTCACGTAGGGGTGGAGATTGGATCTCTCGTTTGAGAGCTAGGGAGGCTTTCTGGATTTCATGCCTTCAGACCAGCAGCCCCTCTGGCCTTAAGGCCACGTCTCACTAAGCAACATCGCTAGCGACATCGCTGCTGAGTCACGGTTTTTGTGACGCAACAGCGATCTTGATAGCGATGTCGCTGTTTGTGACATCCAGCAATGACCTGGCCCCTGCTGTGAGGTCACTGGTCGTTCCTGAATGTCCTGGACCATTTTTTGGTCGTTGCTCTCCGGCTGTGAAGCACACATTGCTGTGTTTGACAGCGAGAGAGCAATGATCTGAATGTGCAGGGAGCAGGGAGCTGGCTTCTGCAGACGCTGGTAACCAAGGTACACATCAGGTAACCAAGCAAAGCGCTTTGCTTGGTTACCCGATATTTACCTTGGTTACCAGCGTCCACAGCTTTTAGAAGCCGGCTCCCTGCTCCCTGCACACGTAGCCAAGGTACACATCGGGTAACTATAAGCAAAGCGCTTTGCTTAGTAACCCGATATGTACTATGGTTACCAAGCACAGCGTCATTACATGGGTCGCTGGTGGCTGGTGGCTGATCTCTGATCACTGTGGAGATCTGCCTGATTGACAGCTCCCCTGCGACCATGTAGCGACGCTCCAGCGATCCCTGCTAGGTCAGATCGCTGGTGGGATCGCTGGAGCGTCGCTAAGTGTGACGGTACCTTTAATTATAAGACGGATTTGTTATATTACTAAGATTTGTCATATACTGCTTTATCATCTTAGACATCTGTTGTACTTATGTCGTATGATATTAATTCATTCATTCTATGGTACAGAATATATATTGATTATATTCGCTCATACAATGTTGATGTAGATGACAATTTCTGATAATCATTTTTTGACAATATTTGTATACAAAAATTAGTTTGATGTTTGATGCTTGTGACACATACCTTTGGGCATATATTTATTCAATTTTTGTATCCTTTGGAGTTTACCGTGATACACATATTTGATCTGGTATTTTTATTTTTCAATATTTTTTTTTTCTCTAATGCATAACACATTTAATATGTATATGTCTAAATGTATGCCTGATGTGATAATGTTTTGCTAGTAATATTTTGAACATACATTTTTTTGATGTTTGCTCTTCATTCACTCACTATGTGAAGGGAATTTTTCTTAGGATTCATGATAAACTTTGCTGATTACGTGTTCACACCCTGATGACCAATCTGGATGCATAGATTAATTAGGTAGAGGTGGGGTGGGTTTTCTCTTCCTGGGATGGTGTATAAAGTGTTTTTAGTTTGTTTACTTATGTTATGCTATGAGTAAGAGCCCTTGTTCGGCTTGAAATGCGTAAGATGCAATGATTTTAATTATTTGTACTTTTGTACACCAATAAAATTAATAATGACGTTTTTTTAAGAAAATGTATTTAAATAAAAAAAAAGCCACATCACCGCCACAGCCGCGCACACTTCTGACAGGAGGGTGCATGTGTTTCTAGGTACATGCATGCTTATGTTCAGAGAGCACAGGCTGTGCCGCCTGATGTCATGTCAGACTTGTACGAGTCTGACAGTGCATCACTGGCATAGCCACACACTTCTGACAGAACGTGCATGTGCTTCTGAAAGACATGCACGTTCACCATACTGACCTGCAGACACTTGCACTGCTTTCCTCGCCCACTGACCGTCCTGCCGCCTGTGATTGGTTGCAGTCAGCTGACATGCTGCCACTCAGTGTGGGGGCGCGTCTGACTGCAACCAATTGCACGCGCCGGTGGGTGGGCAAAACAATGAATATTGGCTAGCATACAAAAATATGGCAAAGCCAGCGTCATTTTTTTTTTTTTTAGCTGTTTGGAAAAAAGATTAAAAAAGGGCTTCCCTGGATTTTCCATTGCCAGTGAAGATAACACCAAGTAGTGGGGGTTAACAGCGTTCATAGAAGCGTCATCTTCTAGCACTGTATCCAACTCGCTAGTGGCCCTGGTGCCTGGTGGCTCGCTGGGTAATAATGGGGGTAGGGCTAGCTGTGTATTATCAGCTGGCCCGAAGCCCGAAATTCATGGTGTCATATCAATATTACGCATGGCCACCATGAATTTCTAGTAAAGATAAAAAAAAAAACACAACACAGAGAAAAATATTTAAATTAGAAATAAAACACAACACAATTAGTGACTCCATCTTTATTGAACTAAAGAACCCCCCCTCTGCCGTAGTCCTGGGTTGAGGGTCCCGCGCCGTCCAATCCAGATCCAATATCATCTGATCGGTTTACAGGAAGGCAAAGCAATCAGATGTATCAGGTTGAAGGACCTGAATCACATGACACATCAGCTGATTGTTGAAAAGCCATTTATACAATCAGCTGATGCATCAGTAGAAAAAAAAAACTATACACCTCTGTGCAGACTCCTGTCCTATTGTTCCAGGATCCGCTGGTAATCAGCTGATGCGGTCACCTGACGGCATCAGCTGATCGTTTAAGCCAGCTGGGCAGTAAAAAGTCAGCCTCACCGCTGGACTTATACGATCAGCTGATGCTGTCAGGTGACTGCATCAGCTGATCACCGGCAGGTCATGGAGCGATCAGACATGTCCCGGTAGTCTGCAGACAGGTGAGTATGCTATTATTTTTTTTTTCTTCTACTGTTCAGTTTTGATTTCACTTAGCAGTGAATGTACAGGCAGAGAGAAGCTGCCACACATACACAACTAAGCGAAAGTGCATGTCACACAGGAGGAGGAACACAGGATTCTTCATCCCCCTAATACAAAGACAACATTGTTCACAGCAGTGACCTGGGAGTCAGAAATGCTTACAGAGGTCTTCCCCATGTGGCTCCCATGTCATATGAGCACCGGGGCTGTCGCCGAAAAAATGCTTGAGTTTCCCATAGGCTAACATTGGGCTCGGGTCAAGCACCCAAGCATTTCAAAATGCTCGACCCAAGCATCGAGCATTTTACTGCCCGCTCATCTCTAGTACTTAATACAAACTGTTTTTGATTAAAAATTGTAGAACTATCCCACCTCCAAAAGGTATACTCAAATTGAGATGATCCCTAATCTAATATTAAAACCTCACCTTGCGTCAAATGACGTAAATAAAGATGGAGCAGAGAATGACCAGAACCTGACTGTATGCACACCCAGTATGGAAAGTTACATAAATGAAATATCCGGCTCAAACATAGTGGACCAAGTCTCTGATTGTGCATAGCATAAAAAACAAGGATAGTTTGGGGTCCACTTTGTCGAGGTTTCATGGCTCTACTCAAATTTCAATAAAAAACATTAAGCACTAAGTAGCCTACGTTATTTATATGTACTATTAGTTTTTTCTAATTTCTTACAGCAGGGTGTGTGCTCACTTTATTTTTATCTTCGGTTTTGTCTGTTCAATTGCCACACTATGAACATGCTTCCAAGCAGGCCTTGTATTTTAACTTATAGTCCGGCTCAAGTTTTTTTCTTGTTTTTTTTTTTTTTTGTGCCATGCTCAGATAAGGGCAATGCCCCCTATCCTTAAGCTGGATATTTAATTTATGTATCTTTCCATGCCGGGGTGTCCGTAAAGTTGAGCCCTGCCCTTCTTTGTCCCAATCTACACTGATTTTGTTTTACGCAATGTGAGGTTTTAATATGAGATTAGGGACCATCCAGACTGGGGTATACCTTGTTGCGGTGGGATGGCTTTTCATGTTTTTTTTAATTATAAAACAGTATATAATAAGTGCCTCATGTTATTTCTATGTACTATTACTTTTTACTTACTTTTTTACATCAAGGTATGTGCTAATTTTGTTTCAATCCTAAATGTTCTCAATGTGAACATACTTCTAATCAGTCAAGAAATAACATCTGGAACACCATTCTGAGTCTGAACTGGGTGCAAAAACGAAACAATCTACACTATATGGAGAGAAGGTTTGCACACCAGTGACTATGTCAGGGGAATATATGAAAAGCAGAAACTGCTGTGTGAATACTGACATGAAAAATCCAATAGCTATATGTAAGAATGAAGATATGAAAAATGGAATCTGCATTACTGCCATGAACATATGAATAAAGAGAAATGTAGCTATTGAATTGATCAATGCAACAGAGCCCCAACACTACGCCAAAGTATTTCTCTATGTTGGGGTACCTAGCTAGTGTGTGCCCTCTCATGCAGTTAAAAAACTTACCATGTATGGGAAGCTAATCAGGGAATGTATCCCAACTTATACTTTGGCTCATGTTTTTGGTTTTTTTTTTAAATTGAATTACAATTGTATCTAATCGGCCATCCTCTGTTGCCTCCATTGGTGTATTCAACAAACTATGTTGCTCACATTATAGAGTGTAGCCGACACTGGGGAACAACTTTTAACATAAGAACATTTTAGTTGATTTAGATTTTTCTGCTCATTTAGACTAAGATAGGCATTCTGATTTTAAAACTGCAGTTAGTTTTCTTCTATCATATCAAATTTTTGCTCTACAGCTCCTCTTAATGCTATTACTCTAGGCTGGATCAAGGGTGGCACTAGTGCTCTCCTATGGGCCAAGAGAAAACCACCCTCAAATGGGGAGGGCAAAATTGTCAACCGGCATCAGGTTATTTGTATAGACTATTCAGTTACATGTGAGACAGTGAGAAGAGTGGTTGTGTGCCGCTCTGTATAGTGAATTGTATTCTAAAAGTCTGTATACAAGCAGTTAGCAAAATTTATTTTCTTATTTACAAACTTATTTTCTTACATTCAGATTACGTCTATTTCTCATCATAAGTACCTAAACAGCCCTGGTTCCTTTTGTTATATCTGTTGCAGTATCACCATTCCCATTCAAAAGACAAACATCAGCAAATTTGTCAAGCAAGTGTGACGCCCTGGCAAAACGAGGTAGTCACAAATAGGCCCCTGCATGATACCTTCCCTCACTAGGAAGCACACAGCCAACCAGTAAACCCTAGTCACCCCCCTTAGGGAAAGATAAACACACCAGTGGGCGTGACCAGGCAGTTGGAACACGCCCACCCAGGGGTCCAGACAGCACGGGGGCGGGAAAACAAGCAGTCTAGTTCAGTTTGTCTTAGAGTTCAGTTTGGAGAGGAGTGTGGGCTGGAGCTAGGGGTAGCTCCAGCAGTCAAGTCCAAGTTGAGCGGTGCCAGGGTGGAGCCCTGGTGCCTTGGCTAGAAGGCAGATGGTGGTCTCCGTCAACAGGAGATGGGAAGACGGCTCGGTGGACCCGAGGTGGACCAGGCCAGGCTAGGAGCCCGCCAGTACCGACATGGGGCACCGACCCGGAAACCGTAGCACAAAGGGGGGTACTCGGACCCTGAAGCCAGGAACCAGAACCTACTGGAAATGGTTAATTAACCAATTGAGGCCAGGACTAGAGGTCCTGTCCCACCCAAAGTCCCTCATAGAAGACAGCAGCCCATCAATTAGGGATAAGAGGTCACTGCCAAGGCCCATAGATCCCAGGGGCCAGCATCTGCAGGCACGGCTCCTTATGCCACATCCAACCGGGAGCAGACTCCTGAGTTTTATACTGGGAAAGTCCACCTTTACACAACAGTGCAGGAAAACAATAGAAACCACCAGCCGGGTGGGGGACCCCGAACACAACCGGCTGCTACACCTGCCACCATCACCTTGGTTTACCAGAGACTCGTGTGTGTTTACTAACAGTGAGTACACCAGCACCCCCTGCGATCGTCATCTCCCCTGCACCAGAGCCACCCGGGTCCCGGGGACACCATCCCTGCCCACGAAGGGGTTAACAACTTGCTGCACAACATCTCCCCCGGGTGCTCCGTAATAGCAGCGGTGGTGTCCCACCTCACCACACACCGTGAGTGGCGTCACAAACTTATTACGGCCTAGGCGTACATCTATGTCCCCCATTTTATTCGCCATTTCCGCGAGACCCCCAGGTCCGGAGACCCTCGAGCCACCACCCCTGAAGGCCCGGGCCCAATCAGCGTTGGCTGATGGCATGGGGGCGGCACACAAGCCTTTTTCCATACTTCAAAGTAAAACTTAGATAAGTTTGGTGTCCCTCATAAGCTGTACAAGCAAAGCATGGAGAATTTATGGATGAATGGAATACACCATTTCGTGTACTTCTGGTTTGACGAGAGTTACAAGATCATTACAGTGACTATATCTTTTGTATAGTGAAAATGTCAGTATATAAACAAGAAAAATAAATAAAAAATACACTTATGCTTGTCTACCATCAGTTATACTTCCAGTACCTTATTCAGCTGAAATCCCAATACCAGGTTTCCTTTTCTAGAATAGCATTATGATGATGAACAAAATGATAGCAATGATGAAGATTTCAAAACTGAAGACACTTCAGTTGGTAAGGTATTTGACCAGCATTGGTTGAACAATCTGGCACGAGATTTGGGGCTATCAAAAAAGGCTTAAAAAATCCTAGCATCAAGACCGTATGAGAAATGCTCGCTTGGAAAAGAAGCAGTTATCCAACTTTTGATCTGGAGAAATTGCATTTCTGTAATACTTTATAAGGGGCAGTGGCTTGTGTATTGCCATAAAATTCAGTGGGTACGGCAAGTATTCAGACCCCTTTACATTTTTCACTCTTTCTTTCATTGCAGCTATTTCCTAAATTAAAAAAAAAAATCTTTTTTTTCTCAATAATGTGCACTCTGCACCCCATATTGACAGAAAAAACAGAAATGTGGAAATTTTTGCAAATTTATTGAACAAGAAAAACTGAAATATCACATGGTCATAAGTATTCAGACCCGTTGCTTAGTATTGAGTAGGAGCACCCCTTTTGAACTAGTACAGCCATGAGTCTTCTTGGGAATGATGCAACAAGCTTTTCACACCTGGTTTTGGGGATCCTCTGCCATTCTTCAAAAAAAGAGGAAGACAATGTGCAAAAGGGGGGATCACCAAATTTGTAGATAATATACAAAATCTATTGATTATCAAGGAAAACAAGACAAGCAAACATATTAAAAACAATTAAAAAAAGCAGAGAGGTTTGCAAAAAACACATTGTATGTCAATGGTATATGACACCAAACCTCACACCCTCTGCATACCTGAACCCCATATGCACAGTATGATACACTAGATTAAGGTGCAAACCAATAGCCAGAAGTGACGGTTAGAAAAATGTCTATAAACAGGACAATTCTAAACAATGAAAGCAAATTACGAAAGTGATGAGGCTAATCTCCCAAATACTGAACCTGTGTATCACAGAGAATGCATGAGACAGTTAAAGCACCTAGTGCTTTTTGCACATTTTTTTCCTCTTTTTTTAATCTATTATGCTTAAAATGTGCTAGTGGTTTTGATCCCTGAATGCTATATGTCTTGGTGCCCTCCCTCTTTTTGTTTCTCCTCTGCCATTCTTCCTTGCAGATCATCTCCAGTTCCGTCAGGTTGGATGGTGAATGTTGGTGGACAGCCATTTTCAGGTCTCTCCAGAGATGCTCAATTGGGTTTAGATCAGAGCTCTGGCTGGGTCAGTCAAGAATGGTCACATAGTTGTTCTGAAACCACTCCTTTTTTATTTTAGCTATGTGCTTAGGGTCATTGTCTTGTTGGAAGGTGATCCTTTTTCCAAGTCTGAGGTCCAGAGCACTCTGGAAGAAGTTTTCTTCCAAGATATCTCTGTACTTGGCCGCATTCATCTTTCCTTCAATTGCAACCAGTCATCCTGTCCCTACAGCTGAAAAACACCCCCATAGCATGATGCTGCCATCAACATGTTTCACAATTGGGATTGTATAGGGCAGGTGATGACCATTGCCTGGTTTTCTCCACACATACAGCTTAGAATTATCAGACCAGAGAATCTTATTTCTCATAGTCTGGAAGTCCTTCACATGTTTTTTTTTGCAATCTCTATGTGGGCTTTCATATGTCTTGCACTGAGGAAAGACTTCCATTGGGCCACTCTGCCAAAAAGACCCGACTGGTGCAGGGCTGCAGTGATAGTTGACTTTGTGCAGCTTTCTCCCATCTCCCCACTCCATCTCTGGAGCTCAGCCACAGTGATTTTGAGGTTCTTCTTTACCTCTCTCACCAAGGCTCTTCTCCCACAATTGCTCAGTTTGACTGGACGGCCAGGTCTAGGAAGAGTTCTGATGGTTCCTAACTTCTTCCATTTAAGATTGTGGAGGCCACTATGCACTTAGGAACCTTGCGTACTGCAGAAATTCTTTTGTAACCTTGGCCAGATCTGTGCCTTGCCACAATATCTCTGAGCTCCTTGGGCAGTTCCTTTGACCTCATGATTCACATTTGGTCTGACATGCGCTGTGAGGTCTTATATAGACAGATGTGTGCCTTTCCAAATCAAGTCCTATCAGTTCAATTAAACACAGCTGGACTCCAATGAAAGAGTAGAAACATCTTAAGGAGGATCCCAAGGAAATGGACAGCATGTGACTTAAATATAAGTGTCTGAGCAAAGGGTTTGAATACTTATGACCATGTAATATTTCAGTTTTTTTTATTTAATAAATTTTCAAAAATGTCTATATTTCTGTTTTTTTCTGACAAGATGGGGTGCAGAGTGTACATTAATGAGAAAAAAATGAACTTTTATGAATTTACCAAATGGCTGCAATGAAACAGAGTGAAAATTTAAAGGGGTCTGACATTTTCCATACCCACTGTACATGGTTTAATTGAGGAACTGGGATTTCCAATCTATAACTCAAATGAATGGTAACTATTTATCGATTGCTAAAAGCAGAGCTGAAGTGTGTTCTGCTTCACATTGATCATTTATTTGGTGCAGTTCCAATTAGCTATTCAGTTTTTCTTTGTGAAGAATAAGGAGACAAAAATAATCATTGAGTTGATGAAATATCACAATTGGATCATTTGTGTTGACCTTATAGTGTACATTCTTCTGGGTCAGCAATGCAGATACACCATGTATCCTTGTTTTCTGTGCATATGGGACATCAGAGATCGTGAGATGTTTTGGGTGGAGAGGAATTGGCTTCCAAGATCTGACCTCAAACCTAGTGATCCAAACATTCTACATGAGCCACTTGTTGACAGAAAGAACATAATATTCCCACCTCTGCACATGAAACTGGGTCTCATGAATCAAATTGTTAAAATTTTGCCAACTGATGCAGGCTGTTTCAAGTTTTTGACATTTCCCAGCCTGTCATTTGAAAACATAAAGGCCCGTGTGTTTCATGGTCCACAAATTCGGCGGCTCATCAAGGATGAACACTTCATCATAACCAAAACAAGAACTCCTAGAGAATGCTTGCTTATCATTCTTGTCAAGCACTTTCTTGAAAATATATACTGAATTTCACTGAAATTGTCTAAACTTCTTGGAGAGCTATAAAATACTTGGTTGCAACATCTGCATCAAGGTGCATTTTCTGTAAATCCGTTATCTGTAAACTTTGGTGTAGTCAGTGATGATGAGCAAGGTGAACGATTCCACCAACATTTTAAGGTCATGGAGGTACAGTATCAAAGAAGATGGCATGTACATAAGATGGGTGACTAGAGTTGGATCATTAGGCGAGATTGTCCACAGATCTAACACTCCAGGAAAAGCAATAAGGGTAAATTTGTACTTCAACTGCTACCTAAATGTACTATTTGTACATAATATTACTTAAAATAACTATATCCTTTGAATGAACAAAATAGCTTTAAATAAAGATTACACTGGGTGCAGAATTATTAGGCAAGTTGTATTTTAGCGGATTTTTTTATTATTGATCAACAACTATGTTCTCAATCAAGACTCAAAAGACTCAAAAATATCAAATCTTAATATTTTTAGCAGATGTACTGTTTGGTTTTTTTTTCAAATTTGGCTATCTTAGGAGGATATCTGTTTGTGCGGGTAACTATTACTGTGCAGACTTATTAGGCAGCTTAATAAAAACCAAATATATTCCCATCTCACTTGCAGGTCTGAGTCGGAATGGAGCTATCAGCCCTTTACTGATCCAGGCTCTGGCCCATCCATCTGGCCCATCAAGAGTCACTCTTATTTCATCAGTCCATAAAACCTTTGAAAAATCATTCTTAAGATATTTCTTGGCCCAGTCTTGATGTTTTATCTTATGTTTCTTGTTCAAAGGTGGTCGTTTTTCAGCCTTCCTTACCTTGTCCATGTCCCTGAGTATGGCACACCTTGCGCTTTTTGATACTCCAGTAACGTTGCAGCTCTGAAATATGGCCAAACTTGTGGCAAATGGCATCTTGCCAGCTTCACGCTTGATTTTACTCAATTCATGGGCAGTTATTTTGCTCCTTTTTTTCCCAACACACTTCTTGCAACCCTGTTGGCTATTTGCCATCAAACGCTTGATTGTTTGGTGATCATGCTTCAAAAGTTTGGCAATTTCAAGACTGCTGCATCCCTCTGCAAGACATCTCACAATTTTGGACTTTTCAGAGCCCATCAAATCTCTCTTCTGATCCATTTTGCCAAAGGAAAGGAAGTTGCCTAATAATTATGCACCCCTTATATAGGGTGTTGATGTCATTATACCCCACCCCTCCTTATTACAGAGATGTACATTACCTTATTTACTTAATTGGTAGTTGGCTCTCAAGCCTATACAGCTTGGAGTAGGACAACATGTATAACAATTACTCATTTGCTTAATAAGTCTGCACACAGTGTATATGCAGGTTATTTTTGAATTATTTTCTATTATATGTTCATTTTATGTCGTTTTGGAGACAAAAGCAGGGTATCCTATAGCTTAAATGTTATTGTGATAGAGAAAAGCTGTGAAAAACTGTCAGATCTAACACAACAAAAATGTTAAGACCAGCACATATACTACTCAATAAGCATGGATTATGCTGAATAATAGCTTGTGATCCATGTAATGTTACTGTTGCAGATCCAAAATTATCTAACTGAAAAAAACACTAATCTTTTTTATCTATTCAATTCTCCCACAAGTTTTGCCTGTAGGTCTTAACAATATCAATAAATATACGTCAATGCAAGCTTCTCTGGGGAGAAAATATTGACAAAAATAATGTCTAACATCTGGTAACATGAATGCCAAAAAAAACAACTTTTAAGCCAATTATTAGATGTGCTGATTCAGGAATAGTGCCGTTTGGCCGTCTGTATTAAGAATATTATCGGATTATTATATATCTTGTTATACTAAGTATACTTCATAGAACCTGTTCTCATATGTGCAGGGTCATACAGATCTATTAATTTTTAACTTTACAGTTCTTGATATGCCAGAAACTCAACTGAATCTAAAGGGTATGTTTACACAGTTTTTTTTTAGAAGAGGGGGGGGGGGGACAACAAACGGGTTTTCAAATGGAAACCACTTAAGGAAAAGCTGATGATTTTTTAAGCTGAAGCATTTTTGGAAACATTTAGGTAACATTTCATTAAGCGCATTGTTAATGTTTTTGTTGAGGTTTTCTGTAAACCTTTTTTGTGCCTTTTTTGAGGGTTTTTTAGCATTCTTTTAGTAATTTTTTAGGAGATTTTTGGATGTCTTTCGACAGTCATTTAGCAATTAAGAATATACAGTACTAGCTTATTTTGCTGTGGAACTTCCAAAAACTCAAAATTTGCAAAAAAAAAAACACTCAAGTGTCTTCTGGGCATATTTTTTCTGTCTTCCCATTGACTTTTGTCTTAAAATATGGAGCAACTTCTTACCCCCAAAAAAATCCGAAGAATAGTCTTCTCACTTCTTTTAAATACTTGCCATTTTTGAAAACATGAAGAAGATAAAAGACCAACAAAAACCTGAACTTCTAAACAATAAGTCTTTTTACAAGGAAAAGAGTAGAAAGATTCTTTAAAACACTTTTTGCGTGCATTTTCAGGCATTTTATTTGGAGTGGATATGCTCAAAAAACATAGAATTTTTTTTTCTTGAACTTACCCTAACAATATCTAAAAGGTTAGTAAATTCCTAGCTGTTGCACTTTGTCCAAAGAGTGAAGATATAAAATTTAACAAAACTATTGTGTATATATATTTAAAGTGGAAATAAATTGAATAAATGTTATATGTAAAGCCGCTCTGATATTAAGATTTTAGAATTGCTTTGAAATTGGTATTTCGACAATAGATTTCCTCCCCTCCATATGTCTGCAAATCCTTAAAGGAGGACTATGTGAGTGGTTCAGTTTATTAGATATCCCACCATTCTCTACCACAGATCATTTAAATGAAAAAAGGTCTGGCTTAGCAATCGGACCAAACCTGACAGGTAGCCTCTTTCTCAGGTCATTGGTAAATGGAGGAGGAAGGAAGCTTTCTCCTGTGTTGAAACCAATGCTGAAGTTGAGCTGACTTGGCTGGCTATCAGGTCAGCTTTCATCTCAGAAAATGATCGACAGCATGGCACTTCTGGACTATTTAGGGTGCTGTGGAAGGATCAAATCCCATAATGTGAACATAGTTATAACCAGTCACTCCAATATGATGCAACAATTTTTTATATATTAGAATATTAGCATATCCAGTATGTAAGGCTGTTTTGGTCATATAATTTGGTGTTCATCAGTTCACATGCTGCTATACGAAAACTGCCTGGTAGAGTGGCACGAGGAGCTTACAAGCAGTGTCCACTAATATTGTAAGAGGCATCATACTGGATTTACTGCTATTCTAAATAAATCTTTTTTGGGGATGATATTGGAGTGTCTGGTTATAACTATATTCAGCTTTCAAGCTTTCATTTCAGGTCTACTACTGGACAATCCCTGGCCCAGGGAGTTAAAGAAAAGATTACTCATTTTTTTCCAGCTTAGTAGGATAAAATGGGAACTCTACAGCTAAGATATAGAGCTATATATACAGATAAGCTGCCATGTTCATGTAACTCCCTCTCCGAATGATGTCAGGAAATTTGCTGATGGACACAGCACTGGAGAGAAAGGAGCGGCACCAGTCTGGAAGGTATCTTTTTGTCAACTTCCTGGGCCTATTAATAAGAAATATCAAGTAATGGGCAATTTCTTCAAAACATATTGCTATATTTCAATAATTTTCATTTAAAACACATCTATACAATTTTATTCTGCTGGACTATCCCTTAATTCATATTTCTACTATTTTAAAGCACACAAATATCCAATGAACTGTATGATCATGCAAACTTTACTAACATATTTGTAAATTTTCACAAGTAAAATGAAACTTTTAAGGTCATAATGATATACAAGTTTTTTTTCACTCTACTCCATCATATGAAAGATTCTAAAGTCCCCTTTGCACTACAGGTTTTTAACATTACAGGTAATAGCAAAATTGCCCGTTATTGGATTTTGCAGGAATAGTTACATTACCCATGGAGAATAGGTAACAAGATCAATAATAGCAAGTTCTCCTATTCCAAGATACCATAGCAGCTGGATGCTCAAGTTTTACAGGTTCACCTCAACAGGCACATTGTTCTGTAGTGACGTTATTTCTAAAAGTTGCAAATAGGCAGTTCCCCCAGCATATATAATACATTGTGACCATTTGGACACAATTTGTGAAACATTAAGGACCAGAAGTTCTTGTTTGCCAATGTATAATGTTTATCAATTTTGGATTTTTGCCGTGGTGAGGGTTGTGTAATAGTTTACAGTACCACAGTATGATCAACCACCTTAGGGAATAGGTAATGAAGATTGTAATTGGACATTTTCTAAGGAATGAGCAATAACATGTATTCTTGAGTTAGCAGGGAAGGAAATTCATATTTCTCAAATAACCATGGTGTTCTGGATTTTAAAAAAATGCTTTATGTAATATAAATAGCAGGAAATTGTTTGTTATATAACAGCAAGTGAGTTATCACACGTGGACTTGCACATTTTCTTTACGATCAGCAGGAGTACTCTTTATGTATTTTTTATTTCTTTAGTGTAAAATTGCAGTATTTTGTTTTCATTTTCTTTTAATCTGAAAGCACAGAAAATATTACAAATTATATATTATTATTGTGCTTTATAGCAGACATTTTCAAGGTAATAGGTTCTCTGCACACTAACTGCAAATCTCTGGAGGTACTAAAGTGTTGAAGTGTAGAGGAAATTCTTTGAAGTGATGATACATCTCAATAAAACGGATGCTTCGGAATTATAGAACAATTTTCAGCTCACCAGTAAACTGTGCTTAACTGTACACAGTCCAAAAATGTTCATAGGTAGACAATATGTTACAAAGTATTAACATACTGTATATGGATCTTTGTAACAAAGGTCATAGATAGTTTATTAGATGTTAGTTAATTGATGAAATTATTAAAGGTTTATTCCCCTTCCCAAAAACAAGTTATCTTCTATAGATAGGATAAGAGATTTCTTACTAATCGCTGAGATGTCTGACTACTGAGATCCACACTGATCCAAAGAATGGGGCTCAGAAGCTCTACTATAGGATTGTTAAATACTACCCTTGGCTATTTTTTTGCAATCCCAGAGAAAATGAATGGAACATGTGCACCTCAATTACTCCAAGTGTTGAAGACTGGGCTCTTAAGCCCAGTTTTCAGGGGCCCAGAAGCCTGATCTGAGGCTCACTTAGGGTCTCAGTGGCCAGGCCTCCATCAATAAGCAATTCATCCCATATTCTATAGCGAGGGGATCATTTACTTTGGGAATCATTCTTTAAAGAGGTATTGTCAGAAAATCTTCTCCCCAAAAACCATTAATATAATTATTTAGCCATTTAAACATAAGACAACCATTGTCTTTATGACCCAGAGCACTAATCCAGCAAGGAGAACTTGCATTTTGAAATTGTGTCTTGAAGTCTCTTTTCAGTTCTTACTGCATTTACTCCCATGCAGGGTTCTAATATATAATGTAGTACAGATTCTCTTCCACCACTTACAAAATGCACTTTCCTCACAGACTACACAGACTTGTTGTTCTCCAAATGGCTGCTTCATTTGGAGAACAGCAGATCTGTGTAGTCTGTGAGTCAGGCGCACCATTTAAGTGCTGAGAAAGAATCTGTACTACATTATACAATAGAACCCTGCACGGCAGCAGCAAACCTCTGAATGGCCCCATCTACTGACTATCACATGAAAATTCCTGTTATCTGGACTCTATTTGCCTGTATGAACTTCCCTCCTTTTCAAGAAGTCTGCTTGGATATTGCCAGACCCCTCAGATGGAGTGCTGATAGAGAAGGAAGATGTCTCTCTGCCCAAGAGAAGATTAATGCTGAGATTGATTGTAGATTTTCGTATTTCATGCTCCCCTAATGTCCAGAATTTGCTCTCATCCTTTCTCTAAAGCAGCATGGATATTCGCTCCTGCCATCCATTGTCAGCTATTAAATTTCCCATAGTCTACAGCAGTTCACGCTCTTCAAGTAGTTGTGTCTCACACAACCCCACCAGGTACTCAATTCCTTTTTCATTTCACTATGACCATTACACAATTAAGACCCTATTGTGTATTGTCTCTCCCATATTTAAGATTGGTCTTTACTCACATTAGCAATGTGTCCTGTTTTATATATGATGTTCTTATTCCAATAAGCAACTGCAGCTCTAATTGAGAATACTAGAACCCTAGCAGAAAACTGATAGACCACTTAAGTCCAAATGGACAATCAATCACAACCATCACAATTTGGAGTGATACTTTTAAAAACAGATTTGCAAGCTTGATATTGCTCTACTTTCGGCAGCTTAAAGTATCTCTGCTGTCGTCATTTGTGTCCTTTCACTGTAAAGCATAGAGATAAGAATTCTTCCTTTACACACTAAGAATACACAAGAGTTTAGCTTTTGGATTTATTGGTCTATCTTGCAATCTAATGTTACATACAAAAGATAAATAGTTGTGAAAATATGGACTTTCATTCATGTATTCTTTAATAAAATGAACAATGAGGGTTGTGTTGTAAAGTGATATTGAGAAATAATATATTGTGCTGGGTCATTTTCTTCCATAAAGTTTCTCCTAAGATACCGAACACTATACTGTATATTGGATCAGTCACCTGGTTTTAATTAGAAATTCATTCCTGTGAGTGATTTGAAATCGAAACCCTTTATTTTAATTTTCCATTTTCGACAATAATACAGCATTATTTTTTACAAAATATATCATCATGTTTGTTAGGCCCAATAAAATTGTTCAAGTTAGAAATATAAGAAAAAAATGACTTTGCAAGGAACTTGTAAATTATATATTTATACAGTTACCAAATCATGGTAGAACATAGAGCTACTACATAATGTTCAGATCAACAAGATGGACATCATTGTATTCATTGGGAGAAATTTAGATAGAACATTTACCATCCAAAATGATTTTTAACTCTTCCAATTTATAACCCTTTAAATATTGTCATGGCCGAAAGTGTTGGCACCCTTGAAATTGTTGCAGAAAATTAATGAATTCTCCCAGAAAATTATTGTAATAAAACATTTTGTCATACACATGTTTATTTCCTTTGTGTGTATTGGAAAAACACAAAAAACAAACAGAATAAAAAGAAAATTAGACATAATTTCACAAAAAATTCCAAAAATGGGCCAGACAAAATTGTTGGCACCGTCAACTTAAAACTTGGTTGCACATAGAGATGGGCGGGCACTATAATTCTTGGGTGCACTGTCCTCAAGTCGATTAGGTCAGATATTCTGAAAGGGATCAACTCAAGTAACAAGTATAAGGGAAGTCAATGATTGGGCAGTTTGTCTCTCTACCCTCATACAACCAGCTGTAAAGACAGAATTCCTGGGGTAGGAAGGCAGGGTTTTTTTCTCTTGCCAAACTACATTTGAAAACATTGCTGTAACCCAACGGAGAGCCATTCAGAGACTGTGAATGGCTCTCCCTTAGGTGCCTGTACACATCATGCAGAAACGAAAGCCTGTGCATTGAGGTCATTGTTTTACAGATAAAACATGCGAGCATCCACGACACTCTGCCAAGCTCCAAGAGTACCCGAGCACCTCGCTGATTTATTCAATGAGCAGTGCCAAGCACACTCGCTCAGAACTAGTTGCACACTCTTTGGAATAAATAACTGCCATCAATTGCTTTCTATAAGAATCAACAAGCTTCTTACACCTCTCAACTGGAATTTTAGACCACTCTTCTTTTGCAAACTGCTTTAGGTCTCATGATTGATGAGTGCCTTCCCCCAACAGCAATTTTAAGGTGATCAATGGGATTTGGATTGTGGCTCATTGCTGGTCACTTCAGAATTCTTCTGCTCTTTTATTCCATCCATTGGTGGGTGCTTCTTGAAGTATAATTGTGGTGATTGTCTTGCTGGAAGATCCATGACTTGGGACATACACCCAGCTTTCTCCCACTGAGCACTACAGTGCGACCCAAAATTCTTTGGTAATCTTGAGATTTCATGATGTCTTGCACACAGTTAAGGCATTAAGTGCCGGAGGCAGCAAAACAAATTCAAAACATCTTTAAATCTCTATTTGACTGTAGGTACTGTGTTCTTTTCTTTGTAGGCTTTTTTCTGTTTTCGGTAAACAGTAGAATGATGTACTTTGCCAAAAAGTTCTATCTTGGTTTCATCTATCCACAAAACACTTTCGCAGAGCGATTTTGGTTTACTCACGTACATTTTGGCAAATTGCAGTCTTGCTTTTTTATTACTCTGTGTTAGCACTGAGGTCCTCCTGCTTTCCCTGCCATAGAGTGTAACTTCATTCAAATACTAACGGATAGCTTGTGCTGACACAAATGCACCATCAGCCTGCATGACAGCTTAAATTTCTTTGTTACTTGATTGGTTCTACTTATACACCAACTAGACTATACGGTGTTGCACTTTCATCAAATTTTCTCTGCTATCCACATCCAGGATGATTAGCTACAGTGTCATGGGCTGTATATTTCTTATTTGTGTTGTACACTGTGGACAAAGCAACATCAAGATCTTTGGAGATGGACTTGTAACCTTAAGATAGTTGATATTTTTCAACAATTTTGGTTCTCAAGTCCTCTCTTCTCCTCTTTCTGTTCTCCATGCTTTGTATGGCTCACAGACACAAATTACAAAGATTAAGTCAACTTCTCCCCTTTTATCTAGCTTCAGGTGTGACTTTTATATTGCTAATACCTATTACTTGCCACAGGTGAGTTTAGTTAAATGAGTTTCACATGCATGAAAGAAAGTTGTTTTCCCACACTTTCAGAAAGGTGGCAACAACTTTGTCTGGCCCATTTTTGAAGTTTTGAGGGAAATTATGTCCAATTTTTTTTTCCAGTTTTGTTTTGTGTTGTTAAAATACACACAAATTTAAATAAATGTGTATAACAAAACATGTTTCATTGCAATTATTTTTTGAGAGAAAGATTTCAAAGAGGCTAACACTTTTGGTCATGACTGTAAATTTATGTTCTAGAAATGTTTCAATCTTGCTATGAGAATTCGTAATGTCCCACACGTGGATACAGTCAACATCTAAATCTTAGGATAAATATAATCACTTACGGAGAACCCAAGAGAGCTCATACTAATGCAAAATCCAATTGCACAGTCTTCTTAAAGAAATTGTTAATCAATTACTGATATTGGTAACTCATATATAGAGCAAAATGTAAATGCCTAAGCACTCTGTCTCATCGAATTTTCCTATTTTAGTTGGCAACATGGATGACCACTATAAATAAAAAGGATGTCTGGGAGTTTATCATTGATGACCTATTCTCAGGATAGGTCATCAATGTCTGATTGGTGGGAATGTGACACCCAACACCCTCGTCAATCAGCTGTTCCCTGTGCCACCGGCAACCGGAACTACTTAGTTGCAGAGCAGCAACCTCTATCAATGGAATAGTGGCCACGGCTAAGTACTGCACGCCCACTCCCTAGTGATTCAAATATTGGGATTGGGCAAATATGCAGTACCCAGCCGTGGCCACAACACAGTTTATGGAGCACCAAGAGAAACTGATCAGCAGGGGTGCCGGATGTTGCGTCGCCACCAATCAGACATTTATGACCTATCCTGAGGAAAGGTCATCATTGTTAAATTCCCAGACAATCTCTTTAACAATTGTCTATACAGTGACCAATAAATAGAGAATTTGACAAATTTAAAGTAGCAAATGCTTTTTTGGTGTTGTTGATACTCAATGTTGGTGATCATCATGGCCTCACCATATCAGGCTTACAACAATAACACATGTATGTAAAAGAAATTTACATTTCGAGGTTCCATATTTTTTTTTACTAAGTCCTCATCTGAAAACATCACAATTAAGTTCATGCAATTTTCTCAAGTTTAATCTTTAATGGATGATAATGAGATGGCGTCTTTATTAAAAATGTTTCATGAAAATGTTACACTAGAGGTGCAAAAGGTCACTTAATAGTGAATTGTCTAAATGCAGTATAAACCTTGGAAGCTTATTAGTAAAGAAACAAGAAGGGAATACACATGGTAGAAATCAAAATGACTATACAGTACAAGATATACTAAATGAGTTTGCTACAATGTAACTATAAACAGAAACTACATTCAATGGTTTGGCAGTGATGCTGGCTTTTTCTATGTAAATTAAATATACAATGCTATACTTCATTTTTTTGGCTAGCAGTTACCAGTAAATTGCATTTTCCTGTTCTTAGGCAAGTCATTTATTTACAACCTTGAAACAGAAGAGAACATTTACTTTATGTAGTGACTAAAGTGATTACCAGTAAAATAATAGATTTTCCCAATAAAAAAATTACTACATAAATATAATAAACATATTAAAATGTCTGAAAATAGTTTCCCTGTAATATAGCATAGATAACATTATTGAATGTGTTCACTTATAAAATGTAAACAACAAAATCACTACTCCCTCTCTAATAATGGTGTTGAATAAATTTAAGGAGGTTTATCAAAACTAATGCAAGGAAAAAAAAATTGTCTATAGCAAGGGTATACACTTTTCTTTGGTCTGAGGGCTGCATTGTCATATTGTACTCACTTATATCCCACAGTTCAATTTTCAAACAAATGTAAATACATATTTTGGACTATATACATTAGCATATATTAGCATTTACTGTAATGTAGTGCCATTAGTCTTTTCCTTAGATTACAGGGTTATGCCTTCTGATTGAGCACTCCTGCTCTTCAGCCTCAGGCGATTTTAATTCTCCATTTGCAGGTTCCTGTGCACCCATAATTGTTGGTTTTTTTAACCCAAACAGAGGCATTAGTTTGATAGAGACTAAACAAAAATGAGGTCACCTTGCCACTGGCTGTTGGGCTCACATAAAATCTGGCCAATTTTGTGCGCTAAGTATCTCAACTTTTACACGCTTTTTTCATAGCAGTAATGCATGTCTATATCCCCATATTAATTGTTCCACATATCTTAGCACCACAGAGTACAACTGTCTCCTTTTTGTTAGCATTTAATGTAAATCATTATTTTGTGGAAATGTAAAAAACTCTCAACATTTGTTATTTTGAATTTGTTTATGCCATTTACTCACCAAAGATGGCAGACTAAAGATTTGCAAGTATCTCTAAGGTGAGCAGAGGTGATAAAAGACCACATTCTTGCAGGGGTTATTTTTGGTGAGGGGCAGGGGCAAAAATAAACCACATAATGACAGGGCACTTTTTTGGATTCTGTAATTGAAGGGGCCTTAAAAATTGACCATTGAGGGGTGGACTATGGTACAGGTTCTGTGTAGGTGGGGCAGGGAGACAGAAGCTGTCAATGGCTATTTTAGTAGGAGGATGGACAAGACAGGATGCAAAACAGCAAGCCTATCTTAAGGACTCAGGTAGAAGAACACAAGGTAGCAAGGGCTATATGGCTCAAAAGAGGCAACAGGGGCACACAATGGCAAATAGTCCATTAAAAGGAAGGCAAGGAATGAGGTATAAGAACACAAGGTAGCAAGGGCTATGTAGCCCAAAAGGGGCAACAGGGGCACACAATGGAAAACAATCCATTTATAGAGAGGTAAGGAATGAGGAATAAGAACAGTGGGCAGCATGGGTTATGTAGCTATAGGTGGCAATGGGGCACACATTGTCAGGGGATCTATGAAGAGAGAAAAGCAACATTAAAAACAATCAGTGAAAGCTCCAACTATCCTTGGAGTAACAAGCATGCTCTTCCTTAGAAATAAGATACCAAGGGGTACAGCACTCATGTAAAGAACAGGATGAGGATCATAGCTCAGTTCGTAAATAAGGAACCAAGCAGTACCTAGCAGATTGTGAACTTACAGTGCTATCCTTTCTGTTGACTGATCAATCCTAACTGGCCAATTTGTATAAAAAATGGGGGTCTTTTAGCGGACAGTAAACTCTCTCTGGTACTTGGTTTTTATCATATCCTTTGTGCCCATTTACTGAGAATTCTCTTTATTGTTGTTCCTCTATACAACCCTCTGCAATGCACTACAGCACTCTTGCCTTACCCTCCTTGGGGTGCACCCTCCTTCCTGTTTTTCCAGGGACTTCCTTGATACATATTACTATGACTTTACACCAGCCTCTTAAAAATTCACACATGTGGGGAAAATTCATAATTTATAATGGGAGAGTGAAGCTGTCTATAACGGTCTTCACAGCCTGGAGAGCTCATTTTGGGCTATATAGACACACCTGATCTTAAGAGAGAGCTTTTAGCTATGTATATATCCAATGGGGAGGAAGTTGCCCCCCTAGTGCAGAGCACCCAATTAGATTTCTGCTTTTATGATGAGTATACGCTGACTGGTTGCTATGGGCAATTTCTTCTACTTGGACTAGTTTTGATAAAAGTATTGTGGTATCTTAATTCCGCTACTGTAAGTGGAGAAATATATATAAAAAAAATAAAAACTGTATATATTCAATTTTCTAATGATGCAAATTCCCATATGAATACAAGTTATATAGACAAGTATAAAGGTTTCATAACATGAAAAGGTAAAACTGTATTAGAAAATGTTGTTATCACAATATAAATATTTTTTTTATCGCATGTCAAATAATAGGAAATAAATTAGTTTGTTATGACACATACAAGGATGTTTTTGGTATAATGTTGTATCACTGCTATATCAGCAATTCTGTCTGCTCATCAAACCATCATAGTAAATACATATTCAGTAATATTTTACTATCATTTTGTTACTACTTTCTACCTTTTTTATATAATTATTGATATGTTATATAAAATACTATTAAAGGGGTTGTCCAGCTTAAGAGAAAAGGTCTCTATTCTTTAGAATAGAGAGGAGCTACAATATCATACACGGCTTATGGACAATAATAGCATTGTTCCTGGAAAGCTACACCTTACAGTTTTCTATTTAGCATGATTTAGCATATCTAGTCAGTATGTGACCGCAAGTATGCAAATCACATATTTGCTGTCTTGTGGCTGCCCACTTTCGCCGGCAACACTGGAGAATCCTGACAGTGTGCATGTTGTAAGAATTCAGAAGTTTGCAGTCACAGAGTGAATGCAGGCTTTCATCAAAGGCCAGACAGCCCATTTTAAGCATTATGGCATCAATCTACATGTTCCTTACCCTAAATGTAACATTTAAAAAATGTGAAGACAAAGGCTGGTGTGGACATAATTTAAGTTGTGTATGAAATAAAAAGAAAGAGTTTATTAAAGAGCTTTTTTTGTTTTAACTTTAGGTATTACATAACAGCATGTCAGTTGTGGTTCAGGTCTTGAGTCCTTCACCAATCACTCAAAAAAGCCATTGCTCAGAAAGTTGCTCTAAAGATGCTTGATTTGAGCTTCTACCTGAGTGCACGCAGAGAGCAGTGAGAGGCTCAATAGAAAGTCCATATGTTCCGCCTTGTGTGTACTCAATTGGGAGCTTAGCACTTCTGATTTCTGAGCAGCTAATTACTGAGCGGCCTAAAGAAAGTTTTCTGGTCTAAATACACAAGTCTGCAGTTCATCTATGTGTTACGCTATAGTACAGCAGATTTGTAAATACTCACATTGAATGCACTGTGCACTTAGGATTCTCTGGGGTCAAAGCCGGGAACGGAGGACCCCTGTCTGACAGTATGCAATATGCAGACTCCTGGCCAGAATCTAACTAGAGGGATGCTGTCTTGCTCAATGCAAGTGTATTGAGTGAGGCTGCAACCATCTAGTTCGATTCTCTCCGGAAGTATGCATGTTGCATACTTGCAGACTGGTGACCTACATTCTTGGCTCTGACACTGGCAAATCTTCACAGTGTGAGTGCACAGTGAGGATTCACAAGTTTGCAGACACAGAGTGACACGTAGAATGAGTACAGACTTGTGGAATTGGACCAGACAACTCCTTCAGTAAGAAAATTGTCTTAGGACTGTGTTTTCCATCAATCTGCTACTTATCATTAAAAAATAAATAAATTAATTAAAAGTTACTCCTTAGCAAAACATTTTATCAGTCATTTAACACCTGATGATTTGTAATTAAAAATAATTATATTGTACACTATATTCCTTGGATATTAACCATATCAAGAAATATCATGTGTAGACACATATTTAGTACCATTCTAAACAAAGCTTAAAAAAGCAAGCAAGACAAAGAAAATTCACTTTTCTTATATTCAACTTGACCATTTGTATTTTTTTCAGATTTTTTTGTTTTTCTTTTTTTGTTCAGATGAAAATTCACATTCATTACAACTATTTTATCTATACAAATGCTGAAAATCATTTTGATCACACTGCCATTTATACTGCTTTCAAAGTATGTCTGAAACAATGGGCATGGTGGTCAATAAATAATTATTTCTAAGTTTACAATAAAACTATAAAGTTAGTACAGCATATGGTATTTGGCGGTGGTACAAAAAGACTTTGGCTCTTATATTTATAAAAGCAGATGTTCATCAGCCATTTAAAAAGTTTAACAAACAGTAGACTTCCGTATACAAAAAAGAACACGGGGGTGAAATTATTATAGGATAACATTACTCCAATTAAAAATTATTAGGGCACAGCTTCCATTCATTAAAACCATGGCCTGCCAACTATCCAGACTTTATATTTCTGCAAGCCAGTTTTATTCTCTTTTATGGTTTCATGCTTACACAATTTATTTGGCGTAATCAGAACCCATTTTTAGGGATATGAATGAATGCTCAATAAAGATGACCGATTTTAGTTTTTTTTTGTTTACTTTCTATATAATTATTATCAACACTAGAGATGAGCAGATCTGGCAAGATTTGAATTCACCTGTTCGCCTGGATTTTTTTCAGGAAATTCGACTCACAGCAAAGTTATTCTCCAAAAGTTAAATGCCTCATTCCATTCTCTGGGATCTGTCCATATCTCAGAGAAAAAGAATTGTAAGATGCAAAATTTAAAAAAAAATCTTGATACTTACCTTACCACTCAATTCTCAGGCCATTCCGCTCCTCACTGTCACCCATATGATTCTTGGTGAATCGTCTCCTTATTGGCGCCAAATGCCAAATCCCCTGGACTCTTCATGCTAGACTAGGACTTCTGGCTTTGATGAGGCCTGGCATTTTCCAAGCGGGTATAAGGTTAAAGTATTTTGACATCACAACATGAAGCAGAAGTTCCTAGTTTGAAATTACCTTGAAATTTCATGCTTGGTAGCCTTGATAAGAAGATGCACAGAGTTCCAGAAGGGTGATGTTGAGGAGCCAAGGAGCAAGAGAGGTGAGTGATAAGGTCAATTCAATTTTTTTTTTAATTATTTTTTTTCATCCTATAGATGCTCCTTTACAGTTCAACAAAATGCAGCCTCTGAATTCGAAAAGAATCTAATTACAAAGAAATCTACATTTTGGTGAACGTATATTTTTGTAATATTTGAGTATAATTCAATTCCACTTGAATATATTTGCTCATCACTGGTCAATATATTTCTATGAATCTGTTTGGGCTAGAATTTTGCGGCAAATTTTTTTTTAGTATATTTCACCAGAAATCTTTAAAAGTATTGAATGCATTTAAGTGTTTCCACTATCAGTTTATTTTTAATTTTTCTTTTATTTATTTTTTAAGAAGTCACAATGTATTGAAAAACCAAAACCCTCAATAAAATGAGTAGGAAATTCACAAGTCAATAGTAATATGACAAATTAAAGGGTGAAATGAAATATAAATTTGTTAAATTGTTTCTTCATATTTTACTCTTTAATTATACATAATAAATACATTTTGAATATTCTACACTAGTCTTTATAAAATACACGCATTTAACTTTAAATGTTAGTTGTATGACTACAAATACCAAAGAGAACAAAAAAAGATAGTTAACTAAAAAGGAAATTTGCACATTTTTTATGTATCTGCATTTTTAAATGATTACATGTTAGTAGTATTATAATTTATGTGGCTATTATTTTTGTTAACTTGGGTTTTGTTGAATATTGTCTCTGATAACAATTAGGACAAAGCTAAATCTTAGCTCAGTTTACAAGAATTTTTTTTAAGTAAATGCATTTTTAACATATTTTTCAAAAGTTTTGATTTATCAAGGACACAAACTGGTTCAAATTTTGTGTCTAACTTATAGTTTTCTTGATTACGTTAAAATTAAATATCCTGTTATTTAGAATTGAACAAATAGTAAAATAAATATTTTTTATACAATCTTTTTATTTTTTAATTTTCAAAAATAATAGGTAACAATTAGAGATAATCAAAAAGATTCAAAGGATACTGATTTAACAGCGATCTTCCAAATAGCTGGCATCCCAAGTGCCTCTTTTGATTAGCAGGCCCTGGCACAATGTCATGCCCAAGAGTAATCAGAAGAGATGTCGGCTATTCTGGCAGATAGGCTGGATTCACACAAACGTATGAAAAATGGTCTCATTCTAGTCCAGGAGACTCGGATGAGTGGTATCTGTATGGTATTCAGTGTGTACTACCAGTGCTGTGGAAGTGGGTGAATTTTTCCTCATTTGTCATCCGTGTATTATCCATTTGCTGTCCTTGTGCTGCTAGTGTGCAATCCATTTTTTTCTCAGCAGCTATTAGTCATTTACAGTCATTTACAGGACCATTTACAGTGTTCTGTGCTAATGATAGCAATCTATCCATAAAAGCGGATGACTCTAGAATGGTCCGTGTGGCGTCTGTTTTTTCTCGCACCCATTGACTTGTATTGGCGAGTCACAGACGATTTCTGCAGAAAATCGCAGCATGTTGCAACTTTTCTCTCATCCAGAATCTGGATGAGAAAAAAGCTAACCAACTGCTCTGCATTATTGACTTACATTGGTCCAAGTGCAATACGAGATTTTCTCGCATTGCACTCGTCCAATTCATACGCTCGTGTGAGCGTACCCATAGGTCAGTACCATGGTCTGGAAGCCATGAACTAGTGACCCAGTGTCTTGTGAATCTGTTTAACTAACTCTAACCAAATTTCAAGTATTTGCTTGATTTCATATCAGTAGTAGATTGCATGACAAACTCCCCGAAAGGATGGTTTTGACAGGCAAAAATAGGAAATCAAACTCCAAAAATAATTAAATTATTGATATTGGGTATTCACCATCTATTGTACTTGCTACATCATGCATCAGCCATCAGTTTTAGATGTTAAAGATCCTTCAGATTTTATGCAGTTGACTATAAAAGGCAAATAAGAGCATAAATAAATGTTTGATATCATACTCTACATCGATACCCTTCCACTACATTCATTTACACTATCTGTATTAAACTGCAGATTGCGCTTGGAAAGTCATTATGAAAGCAAATTGATTAGCAATAGCATCATATTGCAGTCCTTAGGTTTTCACACAACAATATATTCACTCAGAAAAGACTACAAATTTCATTCTAACGAAAAATAAAAATAAAATAGCAGCAGCATGAGCATGCTAAATACCATTGGTAGATTTCCAAACCAAAATATTTCCCACTGAATACTTTTCAGTCTTAAGAAAGTTTGGTTAGCCTTGATATACGAATCACATGTACAAAACTAGAGTTGAAAAGATTTACACGCCACCCAATGAGATTCACAAAGATCAAGCTCTCAAACACCGACCAAATGTATATGCAATGTGATACAGTATACACTTATTCATCTTTTGATATTTGATGCTCAGAAAACTATTTGAGTATATACGTCTTTGTGTTTGTACTCTCATTTGGCAAATCAAGCCATTCAATATACAATATAAGGCATTTCAGTTTGTTTTTTTGTTTTTGTTATTTTTTTGTTTTTTAAGAAGACTAACCAATATATTTGCACTTGACTAAAACAGGAGCATTCCAGCTTTTTCCACATACATTTATATATTAAAAGCATTAGTGCTCTTCTAAACACAGTGCACAATAATAAAATAGATTTGATGTACACAAGTAGACGCATTTAGGGCTGGGGTGCAACAAACTGAAGGTCAAATAAATTTTACAAATCATGTTGTACAGAAGCAATATTAAAGGGAGCCCTTTTACATAAAGTCATTGACGATGCAACAAAGAGATCATCATAGTTTGTTCAATAAAGCACATTTACTGTAGATTTCTTTTTCCGATGGCATAGATGATGCAGCATTCACACATGTTGCCACTGAGGATTTGACACTCCGACATGCAGACTTTGTAGGTGTCTCTGTGAATCTGTCACAGATGAATAAGTCACAGCATAGACACAGCCATTCTTCAATTGTCTCCAATAAGTGACCTCATTTAAGGTAAATCCAAGGTTAATCTTTTGGCAGGATGTTGAATTAAGAAATGTAGATTTTGGTTTTCAGGGTCATAATTGACAATGATTAGTACCGGATAAAAGCCAGAGCAGGACAAATTGAATGCCTATCATGGACCATAGCGAAGGAGTTAAACCAGAAACACCACCACAATCACTGTCATCCTCCTATAAGAAAAGAAAGAAAAAGCAATGAAGAAACTAAAATACCATGAATATCTTTATATACTTCAGATAAAAAGGCAACACAATTTACTAGTCAGATTAAATAGAGTTTCAATAAAAAGCCAATGTGGCATAAGGGTATTATATTTGGGGTCAACCACTCAAATGACTCTACATGGCTACCCATTTTACTATCAACCAGGCCATTACACGGCCACCGATCTGACCGTCAGACAGTTTTTCTTTATACAGGAAATTTGTGCTTGATTTCCTATAGCACTCATGAATATCTAGACTTTTTTTAAATAGATTAATCTGATAGGTTAAACTTTACTGCTAATTGTTTTGTTTCCCTCTAACTAATTTACACAAGAGGTGTCTGGCAAACATAAACCACAAACACCCAGTTCCGACGTAATCCACATAAGGTCCCATGATGATTTCAGCACTGCTACATTACTGAAGTCACAGCACACAAGCACAGACTATGTCCACATGCTATGGCTTCAGGTAGAGATTGACTGAGCCATAGTGATGAGCTGTGATGTCACTCAGTTTATTTGTGGTCACAGCTGAAGTTTCCCACATTAGACTCAGTGAACTGACCTCAGGTGAGGTCACTAAGTTTACAGATCTGCATATCTTGACAAAAAAACCCATTTTTTGCCAAGAGATGCGGATTTGATGCTGAAAATTATACACCATATTCTTGCACCCAATCTGCATTTCAGGCAAAAAATGAAAACTGCATAATAACACATGTGGTTTTGATGCAATTTTTTGGCAGGAGATATAGATTTGCTGCAGTAAAATGGTGTATAAATTTCAGAACTAACTTGAATCTCTACCAGGTGATGAAGGTCTCTGAACTCAGTGACCTCAACTGACTTGTGAGCTCAGCCCTGACTTGTGGCATTCAGATCACCCACATTCATTCGTTGCCAGCAGCTTTTGTAAATAATTACAAAGCAGGACTTTAGCAATCAATGCTGCCTGATACAGTAAAGCACCATTCCTGTTTCCACAATAGTTAGGGTTTCACAGCCTGACTTGTGCTGTCTGTCCACAGCAAGCCACATTCATACGTTGCTAGTGGCTTTTGCAAATAATTACAAATCAGGACTCTAGAAATCAGTGCTGCCTGGTACAAAGTACTCACTTGTACTTTCTCCACAATATTTTTGGAGTCCAAGTTTGCTAGGCTTGTGCTATCAACATCTTCAAATATGTCAGCAAACCAGAAATGACAAAAAAGGCAGTTCTTAAGGGACAGGGCGTGGGCGTGGGCATGTTGTTGTCAGTGGTGAGCGACAAGGCACTGAGTCTGTGTCAGGTCAGAAGAAGGTTGATGCACCCACCATGTTACTTGCCAAATTTCCCGGTCTAGAATGTAAAAGTGTGTGGAAGCCAGAAGAGCAAGAGCAGATTCTGTCTTGCATGGCAGAGAAGGCCTCTTTGCATTTGTCAAGCAGCAACCAATCTTCCACTACCACACAGTCTACTGTGGATACACAGAAGGCTAGCCCATCCAGTCCTCAACCTAGTCCTCCTTCCTCCCCCCATGATCAGTCACAGGAGACATATGACCCCAAGCTTGGCCACTCTGAGGATCTGTTTTGTGTACGTATCCTTTGGTTGGTTCTGGCCTCTCGCCAGGCCAGCATTGAAGAGAAACGTGAGGAGGTGGTGTGCATTGATGTGCAAGTATTTGAGGACCTATGGTGAGAAGAAAGCCACTTTGAGGAACATGATTAACTGTCTCCAGCGGTGGAGGCTGATGATGATGAGACACAGTTGCCATCAGGACAGCCTACAATCTCAAGTGAGAAGGAGGATGAGATGGAAGACGAGGTGGTCAATGATGAGTTCACTGATCCGACCTGGACCGTTGACATGCATAGCCAGCACGGCAACACAGAGGAAAACGGATATGTAGCACCAACACAGGCACTGAGGGATAGTGGTTTGCCCAGAGTGAGAACTGGGTAAACTGTTCCCAAGAGCACCCCCACTGTGGCCGAAGTCAGGGAAAGAGGGCATTCATCCACTGGTTGGAACTTTTTTTCTGAAAGTCCTTCAGTGAAAAATATTGTAATATGTAGCATCTGCCATATCAAGTACAGCAGAGGCCAAGGCAACGGCGACCTGAGCATCACCAGTGTGCAGAACCACATGGCAGCCAAGCACCCCAGTAGGTTGGCAGAACACTAGGGTACCAAATCTGTATCTGCGAGTCAAACCACTGCCTTGTCGCCTGTGCTATGTACTTCACAATTTGCTGTCCAGGAAGCAGGTGTTGATACATCCTGCCCACAAGGTGCAATTGCACAGGCACAGCAAACAGAAATTTATGAAAACATACCCTGACTTGCTGTATTTAGTTGAGAAGGTGCGCCGTATTAGTGCCCATTTCCACCATTCCTCTACCACTTTTTCTGGTCTTACAGCGCTTCAAAAGTGCTTTAATTTGCCAAGTCACTGACTGATGTGCGACCTGCTCACACAGGGGAACTCTACATTCTATATGTTGGCGAGGATTACTAAGCAGCTGAGGGCAATAGCTCAATACCATCTCCAACATACCCGTCAGACAGAGTCAGCCACCACACATAACTGTTGAGTGGGTGTTGATTACTGAGATTTGTGAGAACTTTGATCACTACACCAAGCTTGTGAGCAGTGATCAGGCTATTGTCAGCTTAACCATCCCGCTGCTTTGTCTGTTGAAACAATCACTGCATAATCTCAAAGAGGAAGCTTTGACTGCTCAGCATATGGCTATGGAGACAGATTTCCCAATGGGTGATACTATCCAGCCCAGTCAAAATTCTGAGGCAACACTGAGTGATGATGAGAAGGATGAGGAGGAAGAAGATTTGATTTTCTGTGCTATCCAGAGGACTCCCAATGCTACACAGGGTACTCTCAACCCCAGCTTCATGTCTATCCAGCATGGATGGGCTGGATAGGAGGAGGTGGAGGAGGCGAGTGAGTGTGAGGAGAAGATGGGTGTTGTTCCTCCTCATGGGGATACAGAACCTTTGCTTGTTTGCAGCTTGGCCCACAAGGCATTTGATACACATTTTATTCAACAACCTATACTGGTTGGCCACCTTTCTGGACCCACGGTACAAGTACAAATTTTCTTCTCTCCCTTTGGAGTCACCAAAGGGTTGCACAATTGAATCCTTCAAGATTGTCATTGTAGATCAGTTGATGAAAACATCACCCTCAGACAACGATGGTGGCAACGTTACCGGCATTTTTCAACACCTAGGATTAATGGGAAGAGACAACAACACCAGGTCCAACAGAGGTGGGGGGAAAATGTTAACAAAATGGGCCCTTTTTAATAAACCAGGACATCAGCAAGGGCTATCTGTGCCTGTAACAATGCTAAGGAAGGAGAAGTTGCACAACATGGTAAAGGGGTACTTAAGTAACCGTACACTTGGCCCTACCTCTCATTATATGGCTTGGAGGGGTTGGCCTGCCCGGCTGCTAGTGTGATGTCAAAGCGTGTTCTGCTGGGGCAATCATCACTGATAGGTGCTGCCACCTCTCCACAGAAAATGCAGACAGACTTACTCTGATTAAATTCAACAAGGACTGGATTTCCCCACAGTTTGCAATCCCTCCAGATGAGAGCAAGCCAAACAAAATTCCCCCAAAATGTTCATTTTGACTACTGCTATTAGCATCCACCTCTTGCCATATAAAGCCATTTCTTTTTTGCGTCAACCATGACTCAGGCCATAGGGCTAATTGTTGTAAACACTATGCACATTGTGCAGTGGCAGACAAACCAGGACAGTACTCCTACTCTAGCCTAACTACTATTTGTCATTGGAGGCCCTTGTGATGGGAACTTCCTGCGTCAACCATGACTCAGCTGATAGGGCTAATTCTTTTAACCAATGCACATCCGTGTGACAACCGCATCCTTTACATTCTGTATACGGTCCGTTTTACATTCGTGTGCCTTCCATTTTTTGTTATGCGGACCGCAAAAAAATGAAAGGAGGGTTACATGCAGTCAAAAGCTAGAAAGATAGATAGCTGGATAGATAGATAGATAGATAGGTAGGTAGGTAGATAGATAGATAGATAGATAGATAGATAGACAGACATATATAATGTTCTTCCGTGGGGCTTCAAGTGATCCCAAAAACCATATGAGTCAGAAATGAATGGAGGCATATTCTCCAGGCTCTCCTCATTCAGTTTAATCACTTTCCCATACATTTCAGCCTTTTCATCAGGTCCCAAGACCTCTTTGTTGGGTCCAGCAGAAAATTACTCGCATTTCCCATTGACTTGCATGGTGCTCGCTATTCGGAATGAATATGCAAGTATTACAAATTAGTTGTTACAAGTATATCGATTACGAATATAACAGTATTCCCTCATCTCTACTGATGACACTTCATTATCTCAGCATGCACCATCATACAGGAAGTAGGGGAACAAAAAATACTACAGCAGTTATATAGTGTAGTTAAGGAATGGTAGAGAATTTTTAATACAATTAGAATAGAAATTAGTTTAGTTTATGGCACTTAAGAGATAAGAATTTAAGTGGAAATGTATTTCGCCTTTGGAGCACCCCTTTAATAGATTACAACAGATGTCAAAATCAGCATCAGTTGTCATCTGATTTTTTTTAACCAATTTTTATTGCAAAATGGTGATCTAGGTTAAAAAATGCAACAATGTAGCCCTAGACGAACATGAAATATTCCATTTTAAACTATTGGATCTGATCTTGCATCAGTTTTTTACTGGTGTGTTGCTGCCACACTGGAGGGCCAGATACATGGAAATGCAGCACTGTTAGTGAATGTACAGGTGCCCCCCAGGATGACAGCGCTGTTGTTAACTCTGCCGGTGACTGATGGTACCACAAAAAAAACTAAAAAAAAAAAGAAAAACGTAGAAAAGCAGTAATGCAAAAAGGATTTAATGATATATACAAAATTGCTAGAGTGTGTATTGTAATTTTGGACCCAAACACTCTAGTCATTGGATGCATATGTAATGTATATTGTAAATTGCAATACATTAGTTACACAAATCTTGCTAAACCTTTTGGGTTACAGTTTATCTGGTTTGCAGGTGAGCAATTACAGAAATATATTTTCCCCAATTAAGACAATGGAGTCTATAACGTGGATCAGTATTTGTAGAATGTCTTATATTGAGTAGCATAGGTTCATAATAACAGATAAGGCATCTCCAACAAAGTGAAGTGATATCAACCCAGAAACGTACAAATCTCCATTGTAACACACTTAAAAATCATTAAAAAAGATCTATGAAACAATCCCCCAATACTTGCAGTAAAATGAAGATAGAAGTCATCATTGAAGAAGCAGCATTCACTGTGCATAAAGGCTCATCCTATCATTTATAGGCAAGGCAGAATGTAGAAAGAAAAGGAAGCATAAAGAAAGACAAACACAATGATTTATCATGCAGTTAGCAAGCAGTTAGAGGAGTGGGACAATTTACTCAGGGCAAAGACTCAAAATACTAACAAATGAATTAACTCAAAATCCATAACAGAAATACACAAAAACTAAATAAAAAAAGATAATATACGTTCACACAGCAATATACAGAACAAAAACCACTATGGAACCTGTAACTAGGTTTTTGCTATGTAATCTGGGAGAAAAATGATGTAGGGACTGAGACCCTGATTCAGTGATGTGCCTCTTGCATGCTGTAATTTAATACAATCACAGTTTTCTCTTCTTAGAGCTAGCAGTGCTCAGAATACAAAGCTCGGTATAAGGGCGGCTTTGCACACTATCGAAAGTGACGCACATCCGGCGTCACTTGTGATGTCGTAGTGTGTAAATCCTAGATGATACGATGAATGAGCGCAAAAGCGTCGTTATCATATCATCGGTGCAGGCTCCGACATTTCCATAATGCCGGTGCTGCGACAGGTACGATGTTGTTCCTCGTTCCTGAGGCACCACACATTGCTGTGTATGAAGCCGCAGGAGCGAGGAACATCTCCTACCTGCCGCTGGCCACAATGCGGAAGGAAGGAGGTAGGCGGGATGTTTACATCCTGCTCATCTCCGCCCCTCCGCCTCTATTGGCCGCCTGCCGTGTGACATCGCTATGACGCCGCACGACCCGCCCCCTTAGGAAGGAGGCGGGTCGCCGGCCAGAGTGACGGTTGCAGGGCAGGTGAGTGCATGTGAAGCTGGCATAGTGATAATTTTTGCTACGCCAGCTATCACAAGATATCGTACCTGCGACGGGGGCGGGGACTATCGCGTGCGACATCGCAGTTTCGGCTTGCGATGTCGCAACGTGCAAAGCCCGCCTAAATACGACCAGACCATTGATTGGCAGCTTTCCGTGTACACTGAATATTAACTGAAAGGTGTGGCTGTGGTTACACAGTAGGTTATACAGAAGTTCACTGTGGGACACAAGACACCTACTACTATAATGATAGTGATTTACTGGTGGTAAAACACTGATTTTATTGAAACAGCAACGCAGCTTAGTATGTGACACATTGCTGAAATCAGGCTGTCAGCCTCTATAATATGTTGTTCTCAGATTAAAAAAAAAACCTTCTAACAGATTCCCTTCAAAGATTTGGTTTGTATCATAGTATCATAGTATCATAGTTTTAAGGTTGAAGGGAGACTCTAAGTCCATCTAGTTCAACCCGTAGCCTAACATGTTGATCCAGAGGAAGGCAAAAAAAAACCCCAATGTGGCAAACAAGTTCCAATGGGGAAAAAATTTCCTTCCTGACTCCACATCCGGCAATCAGACTAGTTCCCTGGATCAATACCCTGTCATAAAATCTAATATACATAACTGGTAATATTACATTTTTCAAGAAAGACATCCAGGCTCTGCTTAAATGTTAGTAGTGAATCACTCATTACAACATCATGCGGCAGAGAGTTCCATAGTCTCACTGCTCGTACAGTAAAGAATCCTCGTCTGTGATTATGATTAAACCTTCTTTCCTCAAGACGTAGCGGATGCCCCCGTGTTCCAGTCGCAGGCCTAGGTGTAAAAAGATCTTTGGAAAGGTCTCTGTACTGTCCCCTCATATATTTATACAGTTAGGTCCAGAAATATTTGGACAGTGACACAATTTTCGCGAGTTGGGCTCTGCATGCCACCACATTGGATTTGAAATGAAACCTCTACAACAGAATTAAAGTGCAGATTGTAACGTTTAATTTGAAGGTTTGAACATAAATATCTGATAGAAATTGTAGGAATTGTACACATTTCTTTACAAACACTCCACATTTTAGGAGGTCAAAAGTAATTGGACAAATAAACCAAACCCAAACAAAATATTTTTATTTTCAATATTTTGTTGCGAATCCTTTGGAGGCAATCACTGCCTTAAGTCTGGAACCCATGGACATCACCAAACGCTGGGTTTCCTCCTTCTTAATGCTTTGCCAGGCCTTTACAGCCGCAGCCTTCAGGTCTTGCTTGTTTGTGGGTCTTTCCGTCTTAAGTCTGGATTTGAGCAAGTGAAATGCATGCTCAATTGGGTTAAGATCTGGTGATTGACTTGGCCATTGCAGAATGTTCCACTTTTTTGCACTCATGAACTCCTGGGTAGCTTTGGCTGTATGCTTGGGGTCATTGTCCATCTGTACTATGAAGCGGCGTCCGATCAACTTTGCGGCATTTGGCTGAATCTGGGCTGAAAGTATATCCCAGTACACTTCAGAATTCATCCGGCTACTCTTGTCTGCTGTTATGTCATCAATAAACACAAGTGACCCAGTGCCATTGAAAGCCATGCATGCCCATGCCATCACGTTGCCTCCACCATGTTTTACAGAGGATGTGGTGTGCCTTGGATCATGTGCCGTTCCCTTTCTTCTCCAAACTTTTTTCTTCCCATCATTCTGGTACAGGTTGATCTTTGTCTCATCTGTCCATAGAATACTTTTCCAGAACTGAGCTGGCTTCATGAGGTGTTTTTCAGCAAATTTAACTCTGGCCTGTCTATTTTTGGAATTGATGAATGGTTTGCATCTAGAGGTGAACCCTTTGTATTTACTTTCATGGAGTCTTCTCTTTACTGTTGACTTAGAGACAGATACACCTACTTCACTGAGAGTGTTCTGGACTTCAGTTGATGTTGTGAACGGGTTCTTCTTCACCAAAGAAAGTATGCGGCGATCATCCACCACTGTTGTCATCCGTGGATGCCCAGGCCTTTTTGAGTTCCCAAGCTCACCAGTCAATTCCTTTTTTCTCAGAATGTACCCGACTGTTGATTTTGCTACTCCAAGCATGTCTACTATCTCTCTGATGGATTTTTTCTTTTTTTTCAGCCTCAGGATGTTCTGCTTCCCCTCAATTGAGAGTTCCTTAGACCGCATGTTGTCTGGTCACAGCAACAGCTTCCAAATGCAAAACCACACACCTGTAATCAACCCCAGACCTTTTAACTACTTCATTGATTACAGGTTAACGAGGGAGATGCCTTCAGAGTTAATTGCAGCCCTTAGAGTCCCTTGTCCAATTACTTTTGGTCCCTTGAAAAAGAGGAGGCTATGCATTACAGAGCTATGATTCCTAAACCCTTTCTCCGATTTGGATGTGAAAACTCTCATATTGCAGCTGGGAGTGTGCACTTTCAGCCCATATTATATATATAATTGTATTTCTGAACATGTTTTTGTAAACAGCTAAAATAACAAAACTTGTGTCACTGTCCAAATATTTTTGGACCTAACTGTACATTGTGATTAGATCCCCCCTAAGCCTTCGTTTTTCCAAACTAAATAACCCCAAGTTTAATAACCTGTCTTGGTATTGCAGCCCCCCCATTCCTCTAATAATCTTGGTCGCTCTTCTCTGCACCCTCTCCAGTTCAGCTATGTCCTTCTTATATATCGGTGACCAGAATTGTACACAGTATTCTAAGTGCGGTCGCACTAGTGACTTGTACAGAGGTAGAACTATATTTTTTTCATGAACACTTATACCTCTTTTAATACATCCCATTATTTTATTAGCCCTGGCAGCAGCTGCCTGACACTGTCCACTAAAGTGAAGTTTACCATCCACCCATACACCCAAGTCTTTTTCTGTGTCTGTTTTACCCAGTGTTCTACAATTAAGTACATAATCATAAATGTTATTTCCTCTACCCAAGTGCATGACCTTACATTTATCTACATTAAACTTCAATTGCCACTTCTCAGCCCAATACTCCAATTTACATAAATCTCCCTGTAATATAAAATTATCCTCCTCTGTATTGATTACCCTGCAGAGTTTAGTATCATCTGCAAATATTGAAATTCTACTCCGCATGCCCCCAACAAGGTCATTTATAAATATGTTGAAAAGAAGCGGGCCCAATACTGACCCCTGTGGTACCCCACTATGAACTGAGACCCAGTCCGAGTACGTACCATTAATAACCACCCTTGTTGCTCGGTGTCCACCCAGTGATGACTAATAATGTTTTTTGTAACTATGTTAATAATTGTCCTATGACACGATGGGTTCAGTAATCAATAGAGGTGCACAGTGCCCTATTTGAATGCCTATGTGACACTTTTTCCCAGTTATTGTATTGTATACAGCTGTTGGAGAATATATAAGATTAACTTGATGTATGCTAAACCATTTAGGTTACTTGCTTACTCTCTTAGCGCTCTTACACAACCGTTTAACACGGCCGAGGACTATCTGATGTTTTATCGGTTAGCACTCAATCCAATATTATACTATAGGGCAGAGGCGATCAGTGTTTATTATTTTTATTTTTTCTTATGCCATTTTGGCATGAGGAAAAAAAATTGCTGAATGCTACGATTGTCAGCATATATCGGACGGTGTCCAACCATTCAAATCAATGGATGAAACATCAGAATGCACTCGGATGTCATCTGAGCACTGTCTGAGATATCCAAGACAGACAATGGAGAAGATGGAGAAAACAATCTTTCTTCCTCACCGGTGATCCAATTCTTGCATGTGAGAGAATCGGAGCACGGTAGAAAGACACTCAGCTCACGCTCACAGTGCCTGAGCCGAGTGTTATTAGTCACTGTGAAGCAGCAGTGACTTCTCCGCACCTGCACATAAAAAATTGAAGAGGGCGAAAAGTATAGTAAAGAGACGGCATGCAGAATACACACACAGGCGCAGGATTTTTGGCCATGCTCCTGACATCACAAGCACATACTAAAGAGAAGAGGAGGAGAAATTGCGAACAATGATTACTGGGTTAGCAATGGGGGTGTCTTAAACTTTTCCATTACTACCACCAGGGTCTGATGTCAGCTGTGGTTTTAGATACTAAATAGCTGACACAAACCCCAAACACCCAGGCACCATTAATCTGATTACCAGCGCACCAGGGCAATTGGGAAAAGCAGAAGCAAAGTGCCAGAATTGGATCATCTAATGTGATGCGCCACTACTGGGACAGTTGCTGGCAAGTAATTTTAGACTGGGAAGAGCCCAATAACCATGGACCTTCCCAGCCTGATAATATCAGCTCACAGCTGTCTAATATACGTTTGCTGGTTAGCAAAAATGAGGAGGACATGTCATTTTTTTAATTTAAATATTTATTTAGCAGTTTAATACATAGCTAGACAATAAGCTCCATATGTCAGGCACTAAAGGGTGCTCAGTGAGCTCACTGACTTTACTGACGTCACCTAATGTCAGGTTACCTGCGGACACAGGTGGAGTGCCATGAGAACTTCCTATTGTGCCTTCAACTTACTTGAATGACATCACCACTGATCATGTGGCTCACTCAGTCTCTACCTGAAGCTCACAGTGGGCAGTCATGTTCTATGATGTTTGCTGTGAATTTAGATGTAGCAGAGCTGGACCCGTCGTGGGACTTCATGTGGATTACGTCAGACCAGCAGGGGTGTTTCTGGGGTTAATAAAGTGGTGAAAGAGGGTGTTTTTTTGTATTTTATTTCAATTAAAGGATTTTTTCAGTGTTTGTGTATATTTATTTTCAATTACAGATTAGTACTAGGGGAGTCTCAAAGACATCTCCCATTACTAATCTAGAGCTTAGTGCCAGCTGTAAGCTTCGATTAACCCCTTATTACCCCGATTGCCCCCGTTCAGGGCAATCAGGAAGAGCTGGGTAAAGTATTGGGATTGTTGTATCTAATGGATGCGATTTTTAGGCTGGGTGGCTTAATAACCATGGGTCTCCCCAGCCTGAGAACAGCAGCCTCAAAAATCTTTCTGTATCATAGATGGGTATCAAAATTAGGGGGGACCACATGCCAGTTTTTAAATTATTTATTTAAATAATTAAAAAAAGCTGTATGAGGTTCCTCATATTTTGAAACACAGTCAAGATAAGCGCACGGCTGGGGGTTACAGCCAGTCACCGTATGCTTTATCTGTGCTATCATAATATGGGGTGAACCTATGCCAATTTTTTAATTTATTTATTTTTATACCATGATAGACCCATGTAGTGTCTGTGATTGGAAGCAGTCAGCTGATATGCTGCCACTTAGTGTGGGGCCGTGTCTGACTGCAACCAATCAAAAACACCGGTGGGTGGGGGAAGCAGTACATATGCATGAAGGTAAATGAGTGGCCACAGAAGTAAATGAGCCGCTGTGGGAGCAGTTACAGCTGCGCTGGAGACTTGTTAAGTATGAAGTGCTTGCTCCTATCCCTCTATCCCTTCTACCACCATTTTTAATCACTGGATTCTGGTCCCCCTAGACTTACAGCGTTGGCCAAAAGTATTGGCACCCCTGAAATTCTGTCAGATAATACTAAGTTTCTTCTTGAAAATGATTGAAATCACAAATTCTTTGGTATTGTTATCTTCATTTAATTTGCTTGCAATGAAAAACACAAAACAGAATGAAACAAAAATCAAATCATTGATCATTTCACACAAAACTCCAAAAATGGGCCAGACAAAAGTATTGGCACCCTTAGGGGTACTTTACACGCTACGACATCGCAGGTGCGATGTCGGTGGGGTCAAATCGAAAGTGACGCACATCCGGCGTCGCTGTCGACATTGGAGTATGCGAATCGTTTTTACTACGATTAACGAGCACAAAAGCGTCCAAATCTTATGATCAGTGTAGCGTCGGTCATGTCCATAATTTCGGAAGGACCGATGTTACGATGTTGTTCCTCGTTCCTGCGGCAGCACACATCGCTGTGTGTGAAGCCGCAGGAGCGAGGAACATCACCTTACCTGCGTCCCGGCTGCAATGAGGAAGGAAGGAGGTGGGCGGGACGTTTACGTCCTGCTCATCTCCGCCCCTCCTCTTCTATTGGCCGCCTGCCATGTGATGTCGCTGTGACGCCGCACGACCTGCCCCCTTAGGAATGAGGCAGTTCGCCGGCCAGAGCGACGTTGCAGGGCAGGTAAGTGCATGTGAAGCTGCCGTAGCGATAATTTTCGCTACGGCAGCTATCACAAGATATCGCGCTCGACATCGCTAAAATCGGCATATGATGTCGTAGTGTGCAAAGTACTCCTGAGCCTAATACTTGGTTGCACAACCTTTAGCCAAAATAACTGCGAACAACCGCTTCCGGTAACCATCAATGATTTTCTTACAATGCTCTGCTGGAATTTTTGACCATTCTTCTTTGGCAAACTGCTCTAGGTCTCTGAGATTTGAAGAGTACCTTCTCCAAACTGCTATTTTGAGATCTTTCCACAGGTGTTGTATGGGATTCAGGTCTGGACTCATTGCTGGCCACTTTAGTAGTCTCCAGTGCTTTCTATCAAACCATTTTTTAGTGCTTTTTGAAGTGTGTTTTGGGTCATTGTCCTGCTGGAAGACCCATGACCTCTTAGGAACACCCAGCTTTCTCACATTGGACCCTACATTATGCTGCAAAATTTGTTGGTAGTCTTCAGACTTCATAATTAGTGATGAGCGAGTACTAAAAAGCTCGGGTGCTCGAAGCTCGGGCCGAGCCTCCCAAGATACTCGTGTACTCGGCCCGAGCAATGAGCCCAATGTTATCCTATGGGAGACCCGAGTATTTTTGTGAAATGACCCCCCGGCAGCATGGAGAAACCCTAAAAATGTCACAAAAGTCTCAGAAGAGTGCTCAAATGACATGGCAACAGCATGGGGAAGACCCCTTGAAGCATTTATCACTGAAAAGTCACAGCTGTGAACAATTTTGTCCGCGTTTTACGCCATTTTTACGGACTCACCAGAAAACCTTCCAAAATGACCCCAAAATGATTTTTCATGGCGGAAATGTTAAGGGCACATACCCAATAGTGAGATAGAGCTGGTGTATGTTACTTTTTGAGATTAATACATGAAAGATTTTACGTGAAAACATTGTGTGGCACTCCGATGTCCCTGAGAAGAGACGTACATGAAGGCCTCTTGAGTCTAATGTGCCCATTTTGAGGAAGTGAGTCTTTGTAGTATTTTCCTTTGCCAGGGCAGTCCAAAATTGTGAGGTTCACCAATGCCCCTGCATACAGACGTGCATGAGGGCCTGTAAACCTGAAGTGTCCATTGTCAGGAAGTGGGTGTATTATAGTATAGCCCTTAGGCAGGGCAGCCAAAAATTGGGAGGCTCCACGTTGTCCCTGGGTAGAGACGTGCATGAGGGCCTCAAAACATTAAGTGTCCATTGTCAGGAAGTGGGTGTATTATAGTATAGCCCTTAGGCAGGGCAGCCAAAAATTGGGAGGCTCCAAATTGTCCCTGGATAGAGACGTGCATGATGGCCTGTAAACCTGAAGTGCCCATTGTAAGGAAGTGGGTCTATTGTAGTATAGCCCTTAGGCAGGGCAGCCAAAAATTGGGAGGCTCCACGTTGTCCCTGGATAGAGACGTGCATGAGGGCCTGTAAACCTGAAGTGCCCATTGGAAGGAAGTGGGTCTATTGTAGTATAGCCCTTAGGCAGGGCAGCCAAAAATTGGGAGGCTCCACGTTGTCCCTGGGTAGAGTCGTGCATGAGGGCCTCAAAACATTGTTCCCATTGCAAAGGAGCGGGTCTCCTGTCGTTGTAATGTCCATTCTGCAAAGAATGGGCGAAAAAATTTACCACTGGGGGTATACCTGAAACAAAGGCCTAAGTATTGCAATTTGTAACGGTCATCATCATGGTGGCGCATGAGGAGAAGGAGGAGCAGTCCAGCGATTATCCAAAGTCCAGAAGTGTGTACCCATGGGTGAGTGGAGGTACATGGCAAACTTTAAATTCCGCTCTCATTTGCTGGTGGTGTGGTGAAGTCTGGCCCAATCCAACCCTTGTTCATCTTGATCAGAGTCAGCCTGTCAGCATTTTCAGTTGACAGGCGGGTGCGTTTATCTGTAATGATTCCACCTGCGGCACTAAAAACACGCTCTGACAAAACGCTAGCAGCAGGGCAGGCCAGGACTTCCAAGGCGTAGAGAGCCAATTCATGCCACGTGTCCAGCTTGGATACCCAATAATTGTAAGGCACAGAGGAATGTCGGAGTACAGTTGTTCGATCTGCAAGGTACTCCTTCAGCATCTGGGCAAACTTAGGATTTCTTGTGGCACTACCCCGCACCTCAGGGGCTGTGGTACGTGAGGGGCTGAGAAAACTGTCCCACATCTTAAAGACTGTTCCCTTACCTCTGGCGGATTGGACTTGTGCCTCTCTCGGCTGTACGCCTCGGTTGTCCACTGATTCATGACCTATGCCGCTAGCGTTTTGTGAGGGGAATGCTTTGCCTACTTCCGTGACTATGGCCTTCCGGAACTGCTGCATTTTGGTTGACCTCTCCTCCACGGGAATAAGAGACAAAAAGTTCTCCTTGTAGCGTGGGTCTAACAGTGTTACCAACCAGTAATGATTGTCGGCCAAGATGTTCTTAACGCGAGGGTCACGAGACAGGCAGCTTACCATAAAGTCAGCCATGTGCGCCAGACTCTTAACAGCCAGGACTTCAGTAGCCTGACCAACAAGATGACTGAACATGCTGTCCTCCTCCTCCTCCTCCTCCTCCTCATCTACCCTGTCCTCTGGCCAGCCACGCTGAACCGAGGATATGACTGGTGTGCATGTCATATCCTCAATTTGGCCGGAGAGTTGCTCCATGTCTTCATCCTCCTCCTCGTCATAGTCCTCCACTGCACGTTGTGATGAGACGAGGCTGGGCTGTGTGTTATCATCACCCACACCCACTACTGTTTCTTGCTGCAACTCATCGCGCTCCGCCTGCAATGCATCATGTTTGTTTTTCAGCAGAGACCGTTTTAGAAGGCAGAGTAGCGGTATGGTGACGCTAATAATGGCGTCATCACCACTCACCATCTTGGTGGAGTCCTCAAAGTTTTGGAGGATGGTACATAGGTCTGACATCCATCTCCACTCCTCAGGTGTTATGTGTGGAGTTTGACCCATTTCCCGACGGCTTAGGTGATGCAGGTACTCAACAACTGCCCTCTTCTGCTCACATATCCTGACCAACATGTGCAGAGTTGAATTCCAACGCGTGGGGACATCACACACCAGTCTGTGAGCCGGAAGATGCAAACTGCGCTGAAAGCCGGCAAGGCCGGCTGAAGCAGTAGGTGACTTTCGAAAATGTGCAGACAGGCGGCGAACTTTTACCAGCAGATCAGACAGCTCTGGGTATGACTTTAGAAACCGCTGAACCACGAGGTTGAGCACATGGGCCACGCATGGAACATGTGTCAGCTGGCCTCGCCTCAAAGCCGCCACCAGGTTCCGGCCATTGTCACACACGACCTTTCCTGGCTTTAGGTTCAGAGGTGTGAGCCAGTGATCTGCCTGCTGTTTCAGAGCTGTCCACAGCTCTTCTGCATTGTGGGGTTTGTCACCTATACAGATTAGCTTCAGCACAGCCTGTTGCCGCTTCGCCGAGGCAGTGCTGCAGTGCTTCCAGCTTGTGACTGGTGTGGAGGGTACAGTGGATGAGGATGCGCAGGAGGAGGAGGAGGCTGAAGAGCATGACATTCCGGAGCTGTAGAGTGTGGGTGAAACACTGACTGAGGTAGGGCCTGCAAACCTTGGTGTGGGAAGGACGTGTTCCGTCCCTCGCTCAGACTGGGTCCCAGCTTCCACAATATTAACCCAGTGTGCCGTCAACGAGATGTAGCGGCCTTGCCCACAAGCACTTGTCCACGTGTCTGTGGTTAGGTGGACCTTGGGTGAAACAGCGTTGTTCAGGGCACGTGTGATGTTTTGTGACACGTGGTTATGCAACGCGGGGACGGCACATCGGGAGAAATAGTGGCGGCTGGGGACCGAGTAACGTGGGACAGCTGCCGCCATCAGGTCACGGAATGCTTCTGTCTCCACCAGCCTAAAAGGCAACATTTCCAGGGCAAGCAGTCGCGAAATGTTAGCATTTAGAACTGTGGCATGTGGGGTGTTGGCAGTGTATTTGCGCCTGCGTTCAAAGGTTTGCTGAATGGATAACTGAACGCTGCGCTGGGACAAGGACGTGCTTGATGATGGTGTTCTTTCTGCGTAGGCAACTGCAGGTGCAGGAGTGGAGGAGGCTTGTTCGCAGGCAGCATGGACAGGGGATTGGCTCGCATGCACAACCAGCGAAGACGTAGCAGTGACATCAGCAAGCACTGCTCCTCGACTCTGTTGTACTTCCCACAAAGTCGGGTGCTTGGCTGACATGTGCCTGATCATGCTGGTGGTGGTCAGGCTGCTAGTTTTGGTACCCCTGCTGATGCTGGCACGGCAGGTGTTGCAAATGGCCTTTTTTGAATCATCTGGATCCAACTTAAAAAACTGCCAGACTCGGGAAGACCTAACATTTGTACAGGCACCTTGTGTCGTCGTGTTGTTCTGGGGAACGGTTGCCTGACTTCTGCCTGGGGCCACCACCCTGCTTCTTACTGCCTGTTGTGATGCTACGCCTCCCTCCCCCTGTGCACTGCTGTCCTCGCTCTGCATATCCTCCTGCCAGGTTGGGTCAGTTACTGGATCATCCACCACGTCGTCTTCCTCTTCCGCACCCTGCTCCTCCTCCTGACTTCCTGACAATTGTGTCTCATCATCGTCCACCACTTGTTGAGACACGTTGCCAACTTCGTGAGAACGTGGCTGCTCAAATATTTGGCCATCTGTACAGACGATCTCCTCATGACCCACTTCAATATGAGCTGGCGAGAGGCCAGAATGTGTGAATGGAAACGTGAACAGCTCTTCCGAGTGTCCAAGTGTGGGATCATTAATGTCCGAGGAGGACGTGTACTCAGCCTGGTGGTAGGAAGGAGGATCAGGTTCAGAAATGTGCGGTGCAGTATCACGGCTACTGACACTTGACCGTGTGGAAGACAGAGTGTTTGTGGTGGTGCCAATCTGACTGGAAGCATTATCTGCTATCCAACTAACAACCTGTTGACACTGGTCTTGGTTCAAGAGCGGTGTACTGCTGCGGTCCCCAAGAATTTGGGACAGGACGTGCGAGCGACTAGATGTGGCCCTTTGTTGTGGCGAAATTAGAGCTTGCCCACGACCTCGGCCTCTGCCTGCACCACCATCACGTCCACTTCCTTGTTCCTTGCCAATGCCCTTGCGCATTTTGCAATGCTGTGCACTGCTGACGTGTATATTCACTACTTGTGCGTTATATCAAAGTTTGTGGAAATTGCACACAAGTGCACCTGTACGCTGCCACCAACAGGCACACACGTGCGGTTTTAAAAACCAAGCACGGACGCAATAAGAACCTAACAGGTTTTTTTGGGGAGCGACAATTACAGACAAGTCAGACACTATCTGGACTGTTTTACACTGTGTACACCAGCCCCAGATATGATGAAGGCTGGTATACGGTCACCACTACCCTGCCTGCCTGCCTGCCTGTATACTGGTACAATAGTCCTGACAAGGACTCTTCTGGTCACTAGCCTGTATTCAGACCTGGCTATACCCTGCCTGTATATAGCAACAATAGTCCTGAGAAGGACTCTGCTACTGTACTCCGACCTGGCTATACCCTGCCTGCCTGTATACAACTAGAATAGTCCTGAGAAGGACTTTTGGTCACACTGTTTGCAGCCCTGCAACTGAAAAAGCTATAAAGGGCCACAAAGCTTTCCCTGAATCAGCGACACTCTCCCTGCACTGACTGTCTGGATAGCTGTGAGCAGAGCACAGCGCGCCGGCCGGTATAAAGGCTCGGTCACGCTGTGCAGGCCGGCCAATCACTGCAATTCCACAACTAACAGGGCTGTGGCATTGCAGTGGTCTGCCAGCCAATCCCTGCATGAGGGCTGGCTCTCAAAAGAGCGCCAACATGCAGAAATGAAGACCACGAGTACAGCACGAGTATCGCGAGAATACTCGGTCCCCGCCGAGCAGCCCGAGTACAGCGATACTCGTGCGAGTACCGAGTAGTTACAAGCATGCTCGCTCATCACTATTCATAATGCCATGCACACGGTCAAGCAGTTCAGTGCCAGAGGCAGCAAAATAACCCCAAAACATCAGGGAACCTCCGCCATGTTTGACTGTAGGGACCGTGTTCTTTTCTTTGAATGCCTCTTTTTTTTCCTGTAAACTCAATGTTGATGGCTTTTCCCAAAAAGCTCTACTTTTGCCTCATCTGACCAAAGAACATTCTTCCAAAACGTTTAAGGCTTTCTCAGGTAAGTTTTTGCAAACTCCAGCCTGGGTTTTTTATGTCTTGGGGTAAGAAGTGGGGTCTTCCTGGGTATCCTACCATACAGTCCCTTTTCATTCAGACGCCAACGGAGAGTACGGGTTTACACTGTTGTACCCTCGGACTGCAGGGCAGCTTGAACTTGTTTGGATGTTAGTTGAGGTTCTTTATCCACCATCCGCACAATCTTGCGTTGAAATCTCTCGTCAATTTTTCTTTTTCTTCCACATCTAGGGAGGTTAGCCACAGTGCCATGGGCTTTAAACTTCTTGATGACACTGTGCACCGTAGACACAGGAACTTTCAGGTCTTTGGAGATGGACTTGTAGCCTTGAGATTGCTCATGCTTCCTCACAATTTGGATTCTCAAGTCCTCAGACAGTTCTTTGGTCTTCTTTCTTTTCTTCATGCTCAATGTGGTACACACAAGGACACAGGACAGAAGTTGAGTCAACTTTAATCCATGTCCACTGGCTGCAAGTGTGATTTCGTTATTGCCAACACCTGTTAGGTGCCGCAGGTAAGTTACAGGTGCTGTTAATTACACAAATTAGAGAAGCATCACATGATTTTTCAAACTGTGCAAATACATTTGTCCACCCCCTTTTTTATGTTTGGTGTGGAATTATATCCAATTTGGCTTTATGACAATTTTTTTTTTTTCATTGAAGACAAATTAAATGAAGATAATAATACCAAAGAATTTGTGATTGCAATCATTTTCAAAAAGAAACTGAGTATTATCTGACAGAATTGCAGGGGTGCCAATACTTTTGGCCAGCACTGTATATAAGGACTGGCGTCCAGCCAGATAACTACAATCAATTATTCGCTGGAACCAAATTTGTTTTAATCCAGTTAGGTCTGCCCATCACTAATTATGAGGTTTATATGTAGATAATGATATATAGATACATTGAAAACTCATGCACATACAAATCACGATTGACTGAGGTTCTGCAGAAGATGAATTGTGTATTATGAGATCTGCAGCAGCTTAGGTGTATATTAGGAATTTATGCAGCAGTTGAGGTCTCAATTATAAGATTCTGCAGATGGCTTTTATACTTTTTTGATCAAAACAGTGTTAACTAAGCACCCTATGTTATTTATATGTACTAATACTATTTATTTACTTCTTGAGGGGATTTGCTTATTTGTTTTTATCCTAGGGATTTTTTTGTTAATTTCCACAGTGTACCTACAGTCATATGAAAAAGTTTGGGCACCCCTATTAATTAAGTAAAAAGTAGTTAGGAGTGTTCAAATCAAGAAATTGATAAGGGTGCCCATACTTTTGCACCGGTCAAATTTTGTTTAAATGCGGATTGCACATTTTCTGTTAGTACAATAAACCTCATTTCAATCCAGAAATATTACTCAGTCCATCAGTTATTAGATATATGAAACTCAAATAGCTGTTGCAAAAACCCAAATTGTTATAAAGAAAAAAGGTTAACATTAATAGGGGTGCCCAAACTTTTTCATATGACTGTATATTGCCATTATACTAACACGTGTTTGAGACAATTTTTTGGTGTGCCTTATTAGAAAGAGCATTGATTATTTTTTTAAACAAGGTAAAAATGTCAAAATTAATTTTCAGCTAACTAGCTGTTTTTAAAACATCATCACACATATTCATACTTTAAAATATCAAAGAAATGTGAAATACTTCAATTATTATTTTACCAAGCTAGGATCCATAAGCCACCTATTCTACCTATTCTATAACAAATATATTTGCTGTGTGAAAGTAACGTTTCATGATATGTAGTAATCATAGAAAATGCCAATGATAAAAGGCAACATAAATATAAAAATGATAATAATTACATGCAAAACATAAAGTGATGCACAAAATACAGTATTACGTAAAGGATGTATAAAATGAGTTATTAGACTAAATAACATTACACAGTAAACAATAAAGGGGTATGATAAATAATTGATGGATTGATGAGAATATTATATGTTATAAAAATATAATAAAGTAATTCTGAGGACAAATTATATTAACAGTGCCCACATCCATTATTTTCAGGTAAAACTTGTGATTATTCTTCTCAATAAGTCATCTTATTCAGCATTAAGACTTACCAAGTCATCTTGATCAAAGCAAGCATCTGGACCTTTTCTATATCTTGGATTCTGGGCAAGCAGGCATGGATCTGGTCCATTAGCTTTAACTTTCCGTCAGGGAAAATATATTTGTTAAAAAGCTATTTCGCAATGCATTTAAAAAATAAAAATATAATTAATACAACCAAAATTTACTGATCGAGTGGCTGAGGATAGGCCATCAATATCATGTGAGCAAGGATGGTTGACCTTAGGGAGATCAACATCCACCACTGCGGAGACACCATCACGTGTTTCTCAACGCAGTGATTCTAGAGCAATGCCCCCTGGGTAATATTCAAAGCAAGAAGGCCTGCGGAGACACCATCACATGTCTCAACGCTGGCAGGAAACTAGCCAGGTCTTTCACCGGGAAGGAACAACCACGGGAAGAGCAGTCTCCAGTCAAGGAGACCACCTATGCCAAACATGGTATCCATCCACAGACAGCTGTTTCAGGGTATTTGCCCCTCATCAGTGTGGAGTAGGAATCTGGCTAGTGGGAGCATTGCCTAGTAAAAGACTATGTGAGCAAGGATGGTTGACCTTAGGGAGATCAACATCCACCACTGCAGAGACACCATCACGTGTTTCTCAACGCAGTGATTCTAGAGCAATGCCCCCTGGGTAATATTCAAAGCAAGAAGGCCTGCGGAGACACCATCACATGTCTCAACGCTGGCAGGAAACTAGCCAGGTCTTTCACCGGGAAGGAACAACCACAGGAAGAGCAGTCTCCAGTCAAGGAGACCACCTATGCCAAACATGGTATCCATCCACAGACAGCCGTTTCAGGGTATTTGCCCCTCATCAGTGTGGAGTAGGAATCTGGCTAGTGGGAGCATTGCCTAGTAAAAGACTCCTACTCCACACTAATGAGGGGCAAATACCCTGAAACGGCTGTCTGTGGATGGATACTATGTTTGGCATAGGTGGTCTCCTTGACTGGAAACTGCTCTTCCCGTGGTTGTTCCTTCCCAGTGAAAGACCTGGCTAGTTTGCTGCCAGCGTTGAGACATGTGATGGTGTCTCCGCAGGCCTTCTTGCTTTGAATATTACCCAGGAGGCATTGCTTTAGAATCACTGCGTTGAGAAACATGTGATGGTGTCTCCGCAGTGGTGGATGTTGATCTCCCTAAGGTCAACCATCCTTGCTCACATAGTCTTTTACTAGGCAATGCTCCCAGTAGCCAGATTCCTACTCCACACTGATGAGGGGCAAATACCCTGAAACGGCTGTCTGTGGATGGATACCATGTTTGGCATAGGTGGTCTCCTTGACTGGAGACTGCTCTTCCCGTGGTTGTTCCTTCCCGGTGAAAGACCTGGCTAGTTTCCTGCCAGCGTTGAGACATGTGATGGTGTCTCCGCAGGCCTTCTTGCTTAGGCCATCAATATCAGACTGAAGGGGTTTAGACTTTCCAGCACCCCCATTAATCCGATGATTGACGTTGCAAATCACTGCTGTTTAATCCTATTCAAATGAATGTTACTGAGCTACAAATACCAGATAATTCCATTGTCACAATCAAGCAGCTGCCTCCAATCAAATATTCAAAAAATTAAATAAAACAAACATTACATAGGATGATTTAAAATGTATAAACAATTAGAAATTCAACAATATTGTCTATCATACTATGACACAAGTTCATAATATTGTAAAAACTATAATACAAGTATACTGTTCATCAGAAGAACCAAACCTATGTTCATGATCCTGTACATAACTTCTCCAAGGTTGGTTTCACATAAGTGAAATAAGTAAGCCTATTCTGAGGATAAATATTATAGTCCCTGATAAAAATAAAATATTACTGTCAAATGTATTAACTACTGCTATCTTTGAAAACTAGAGCAGTGACCAAAAATAACCTATTTCTTGTTTTTATCACCATTCAACAAGTCGTTAAAGGGGTTGTGTTACATCCCCACCGGAGTCCGCTCCAGCGACTTCTACTGCGATCACCAGGCGATGCCGTGTTCCTGCTATGGATAGTGCTGGTGATAGGAGAATGGTCGATGCCAGCTGGTGAACGCAGGCTCCGCTCATCCACTGGGCTGGGTTTCCTTGGGATCTGCAGTACCACTGGCTGACTGTAGGTGGTGTGTGTCTCCCAGCTGAGGTTGCCATCATTCAGCTACAATCAATGGAAAGACACCACACCCTTCTTATTTCCCCTCCTGTCTGCAGACCACTGCCAGAGCTAGTTCTGTATTCCTGGTTCCTGTCCCGCCCTGTTCTGTTTAGTGAGTCTGGTGTTCTGACTTCTGCTTGTTTCCTGACTACCCTCCTGCCTGCTGTTTATGTACCTCACTGCTCAATCTGGATTTGACTTCTGCGTTGCTTTCTAATTACGTCCTTGCCTGCGTGATTCTGTCCATTTTGCCCTATGTAATTCCAAATCCCTGTATAGGGGTTAATGGGTTTCAGGGTTCTAGGTGTCCTGCTTGGTGAGTGGCTTCCCTCTAGCCTGTCCATTACAGCCCGTCTGAGTCTGTGGATACAGGCAGGCATTACATTTTGTCTGGGACATTGATAAAATTTGACATGAGCTCTTACATGCAGATGTGAGGGAGTGTTAAAGAGTTCCTGCACCCCCACAGAAGACCATGCTGGTTTTCTTGTGTGTTGCATTAACCCTTTAATTATAGGCTCAAATTGCCGAGGATGGAATTATTTAAAGGCGGGAGGGTGTGAGGAGGTGGTAAAGAGCTCCTGCACTTTCTCTGAAGACCCCTGTGTTTTATTGTTATGTAAAATTTGATTCACTGTATGTTCTGTCTTCCAGTAGGCCACAGTTCCTGTTAGTCAGGTATGACAGTGTTAACTGTAGGGCCAGCCCATAGTGGGGAGGAGTTATAGTGAAAAGTAGTGAGTCAATTCAAGTTCAGGGAGTAGTTTTTGGTGAACAATGAGAGAGTAAAGACATCAATAGAGAAAGAAGAAGAGCCTTGGGTGTGTGTGAGAAGGATCAGGGAGCAAGACACTACCAGAAATCTACAGTGATGGCAGTATTCACTGAAACAGGCAAATGGGGGAAGTCTGGGACCAAAACAGCAGCAATGAAGCAGCAGTGTACTGGACTCTGGGGAACAACCTTGAAGTAAAGGTGGATTTGGACAGATCAGTGGTGCATTTAGTTGGGTGGTAACTAGGAAGAACTCCCTAACATTTATTTCTTAAAAGAATGGAGTCACCTTGTTGTCATGTAATCAAACTGTTATTTTCCTGTCAAGTACTGTTTCTCTTTTATGGAAACATGGCTCTGTATTGTGTAAAAGAGAATGACAAGCTAACTACATGTTACTCCTTGTATTTAAGTGTGGTTATAAGTAAAAATGACTTTCTTTTTTCAACAGCTGATGTGGTTTCATCATTGTGGGGTCCAATGGAGCCAGCGCTGTGCAAAGCATGAGTGATCTGACTATTGAGATATCCCCAGCAAAAAAACTACAGCACACACACATGGAATCTCAAGAACCCCCATATTGCTGTAGTGTGCAAGGACGTGGAAAGTAAGTACCTCACTCACAGTACTTGCCTGAGCCACATTACACAGAATCCATACAGTGTGCAACATACTACAGCTACTGCTGCTTCCTAAAGCCCCATGCTTGTCATGGGACTGCTTCATATATGATTTCCATACTGTAATCCAAAAACCGTCCTCTTTCTCTTTCACTTCTCACAGTGGTCTGAATTAAGAAAAGATGATGAGAAAGTGGTTGACACTGTATGAAACTTGTGTTCTTTGGGTGCAAAGATGTTTTGTGCTTCACAAAATATCATATTGTCGAAAGTGCATCATTCTAGATACTGCAGAAAACAATGGCAGCCTATGTGAACTAAATGATTTATTGCAGACGTTTCACTGTGCATTTGAGGTTCAGGTTCAGCATGTGTAAAAAGTTTAATAAACCCCTGCTGACTCACATTCATGCTTCCGGTTGGCAGTTGTTTACCGTTGTGTATTGTACAGTTGAAATGGACCATTACATAGATAGACATATAGACAATAGCTTTTTAACACAAAGGATACAGCGTTGTTCTGCCTGTATTAGAGGCTGTTGATCACACAGCTCGCACGTGTGTGGGTTGTCAGCAATTATGAATAATAAATTGGTGTTCAGAATCTTTTCAACGTGATAAATTCTGGAAGTAATCAGAAGGATTGTTTAAATATGAATAAAAGACGTAGACAATTATAAATATTAATCTGATTATTAAGCTGCACAAAACTACACTCATTTACCAGAGTTACCCCAAAAATATTTTAATGAAAAATATTTTCTAATAGGAAATAGGAAAAAGTGGGTCAAATAGGGTCAAAGAGAGTGTTACGCAGGAAGTTCACCCGTAGCACATGTCAATATTCAAGGTGTTTATAGCTCTGATGTTTTTTACTGCTCGGGCTACCCCGGAATGCCATCTAATCCCCCTGTCCCTGGTTGCCTACTTGCAACCCTCCATGGTTCTCCCCCTCCCCCCCACCTCTTTCCCTCCTCTTCCCTCCCTTTCTTCTCTTCCTTCTTAAGGCCCTGTCACACACACAGATAAATCTGCGGCAGATCTGTGGTTGCAGTGAAATTGGGGACAATCAGTGCCAGGTTTGTGGCTGTGTACAAATGGAACAATATGTCCATGATTTCACTGCAACCACAGATCTGCCAAAGATTTATCGCTGTGTGAGACAGGGCCTTTACTCTCTGGTTCTGGTTGCTTGGAACCCTCGTTTTGAGGATTAAAGAGTAATTTGGTAGGATTGATGGATTGACTCTATATGTATTGGGTACTTATTAACCTAAAAAAGTTGGAACATGGATCAGACATGATTGTTGGTGGTCTGATAGGAAATATGAATCGTAATCAAAGGTTATACTACCACTTGTTATTGTGTTATTACTTTTGTGTATTATTTCCAATAACACCTGAATTTCTTCTTTTTTTGTACTGTAACTTCCTACAAAAAAAATTGATTAGATAAAAAAAAAAAAAACATTTCCCAAGCCAGACATGATTTTTGTGAGTGGTTGTACCATGTAAAATACACACTGTTAGGATTCCGCTGTTTTGCCACCCTGAGCAGTCGTCATATGACCATTGAGGAAGCGAAGATGGTTAGCACATGATTGAAGTATGAAAATCACATGAATGGACTTAAAGATCATATAAGCAGTTAGAAAAAGCACAATTGGAATGATACAGTCCTCCTTGGTAAAAAGCATGCCTGGCCCAAAAAAATACTGTACTTGTTAAAAAGCATGCCTGGCCCAAAAAAAACCCGCTTTAAATAAATGTACCATAAAAGTATGTTTGACAAGTATTAAGGTTTTGGAACACCAAACAATTCTGAAAATGGTTTGTGTCAGTAGAGCAATCAAGAGAGAAATGAATAGATTTTATTTAAAGTTGTGATCAAAATTATTCGACCACAATTGGAAATTATGTTTATTTAGAAATTTTGCAAGATATTGTTATGGGTGTGTCACGTGTGACAGACGGTCATGTGGTTTCTGGCTTTAGAAGGTCAAATAAAAAGCCTAAAGTACAGTTTACAAGCTCCCGTAAAGACACTAAATGGAAGCCAATTCTGTGTGTCCCCCTTGTGTCTTTCAAAGTTATTTAGTGGGGTTGATGAAGAGCTCATCCCATATGTTCCCTATTTGGAGACCAGCACTAGGGATACCTAAGGCAGGTATCCAGCTCAGTGCATAGGTGCGGAACCTATCTAGGGTGGTGAGGGACCCCAGGGACCAGCAGTAGGTTTGGTCAGGGGTTACCATCTTCCCTTTCCCTAGACACAGGATTTCCCTTCCATTTCACTGTTTGATTGGTACTTCTCCATTCCTAGCGCAACAGCTTTCTCCTGTTTCAATAAAAGACTCAAACAAGAACCAATTAAATGGCTTACCAAAACTAATATAACAAGTGGTTTCTCCGCATTTGGTTCAAAATTCTACTTTACTGAATACTGTTGTCTCAGAATTACTAAACACCTTCATAATAAGAGTCTTTGATATTAAGTGGAGCACCTTTTGGCTGTGATGATCTCCTGCCAATGTAATGTATAGTCAGACACCAGCTTTTCACACTGTTTCTGAGGAATATTAGCCCATTCTTCATGGATAATGACCTCAAGTTCACTTATATTAATTGGTTTAAGTGAGTGGTCCAAAAAGATGAATGATCATTACCTTGTACAAACAAGGAGAAGGAAACATCTCTACAGATCCCCAATTAAATATGACAAAACTTCAATGGTTTTTATATATATATATATATATATATATATATATATATATATATATATAAAATATATATATGTCTATATATACATATATATATACATATATATACACATGTATATATATGTATATATATATATATATATATATATATATATATATATATATATATATATACACATATATATACTTTTGAACATATATACATATATACATATTGAACATACATATATATATATATAGTTTGAACATATTGGTATATTCCTTGACCAAGAATCTGCAAAAATACTAGTGCATGACCCCGTCATCTCCTGCCTCAACTACTGCAACCTCATACGCTTTGGCCTCCCTTCTAACACGCTCGCTCTTCTACACTCTATCCTAACCTCTGCTGCCTGACTAATCCACCTGTCTTCTCGCTACTCCTCAACCTCTCCTCTCTGACATTCTCTTCACTGACTTCTCATTGCCCAAAGACTCCATTTCAATAAACTAACTACCTTGTTTTTCCAAAAATAAGCACTCCTCCCAAAATAAGCCCTAGTAGGGATTTTTAGCATTTTCAAAGCAAGGCTTAAATATAAGCCCGCCCCCGAAAATAAGCCCTAGTCGCGGATCAATAATGAAATGTCCGTAGAGCTAAACAAGTTAAAGATATTCTAGGACACTTCATTATAGACAGCGGATACCCCGCAATCACACTCATCAGATGCCGAGCGGGAGGCCCTGCAGTGATTGCACACCCACACACATCCGATCTCATCCACACACAATCAGATCGCACACACAAACATTCAATCTCACACACAATCAGATCACACACATTTTCAGATCACACACACAAACATCGGATCACACTAATAAACATCAAATCACACACACAAAAATCGAATCACGCACACACATCGGATTGCACACATACTCATCATATCCAGCGACACCAATCTCTTCTCACTAGCAGAATCCTGAGTGGCTGTGCGGTGGAGCACAAGGACCTGCTGCAACAGGACCTGCGGAGACATGGGATTTCCTCCCATCATTCCCTGCGGCCGGGAGTGCTGGATGTGATGTGTGTGTGTGTGTGTACGCGCGCGTGTATGTACGCACGCGCATGTGTATGTGCGATCTGCAATCTGCTGTGTGTGTGTGTGTCAGCGTGTCAACCAGCAGGAGGGGTGGAAGGTGTGTAGCACCCACTGGAGATGACAGGAGGACCTGGGAGCCACTCAGACGTCCAGGTCTGGTAAGTATGAGTCTCCTGGGAAGTGGGGGGGTCTGCTTTTTTGGGGGGTAAACTTACTCCCCAACCGTGTTTCTCCAAGAATAAGACCTCCTCCAAAAATAAGCCCTAGTGCTTTTTTGGGAAGCAAAAAAAATATAAGACAGTGTCTTATTTTTAGAAAATCACGGTATGATGTACAAAGCCACCCGCAAGCTGTCTCCTCCATACATCCGTGACTAAAGGCCCCGTCACACACAACGAGATCACTAACCTGTATTGTTACTGTGTCGTTGGTAAGGCCTGACTGTGTGACATCTCACCAGTGACCTCCCAGCAACTTACCAGCAATCCTTATCAGGATGTATCATTTTCGGATTGTTGGTAAGTCGTTGTGTGTGACTGGGCCTTTAAGGTCCAGTCACACTAAGCAACTTACCAGCGATCCCAACAACGATAGGGATCGCTGGTAAGTTGCTAGGAGGTTGCTGGTGAGATGTCACACTGCGACGCTCCAGCGATCCCACCAGCAACCTGACCTGGCAGGGATCGCTGGAGCGTCGCTACACGAGTTGCTGGTGAGCTCACCAGCAACCAGTGACCAGCCCCCAGCGCCGCGTGGAAGATGCTGTGCTTGGTAACTAAGCTAAATATCGGGTAACTAACCCGATATTTACCTTGGTTACCAGCGCACGGAGCTACAGGTGCAGAGAGCAGGGAGCAGCACACACTGAGCGCTGGCTCCCTGCTCTCCTAGTTACAGCACACATCAGGTTAATTACCCGATGTGTGCTGCAGCTAAATGTGCACAGAGCAGGGAGCAGCGCACAATGCTTAGCGCTGGCTCCCTGCTCTCCTAGCTACAGCACACATCGGGTTAATTAACCCGATGTGTTCTGCAGCTACATGTGCACAGAGCAGGAGCCGGCACTGACAGTGAGAGCGGCGGAGGCTGGTAACAAAGGTAAATATCGGGTAACCAAGGACAGGGCTTCTTGGTTACCCGATGTTTACTGTGGTTACCAGCCTCCGCAGAAGCCGGCTCCCTGCTGCCTGCACATTTAGTTCTTGCTGTCTCGCTGTCACACACAGCGATCTGTGCTTCACAGCGGGACAGCAACAACTAAAAAATGGCCCAGGACATTCAGCAACAACCAACGACCTCACAGCAGGGGCCAGGTTGTTGCTGGATGTCACAGACAGCAACATCGCTAGCAACGTCACAAAAGTTGTTCGTTAGCAGCGATGTTGCTAGCGATGTTGCTTAGTGTGACGGGGCCTTTAGTCTCCCTTTATGCAACCTCTGATCTTCACAAGATCTCCTTATCTCCTCTCCTCTTACCTCTTCTTCCCACATTTGAATACAAGATTTCTCCTATGCCTCAACCATACTCTGGAACTCTTTACCACACTATATCAGAATCTCACCTACCATGGAAACCTTCAAAAGGAACATGAAGATACACCTCTTCCAACAAGTCTACAACCTGCAGTAACCGTCAGTTCACTGAACCACTGCACAACCAGCTCTACCCTCATCTACTGCATCCTCATCCATCACCTGTAGACTGTGAGCCCTCACGGACAGGGTCCTCTTTCCTCCTGTACCAGTCTGTACCTTGTATTGTTCATGATTTTTGTACTTGTCTACGTATGTCCCCTTTCAAATGTAAAGTGCCAAAGAGAAAATAGTGTAATACTACTACTACTACTACTACTACTACTACTACTACTACTACTACTAATAACAATAAAATTGGAAACAACTTTTATTCTGGTTTTTCAGTCAAAAGAGGTGTTTTTCCTTGGAGTCCTGTCATGGACACCTTCAGCGTTTAATATGTAACTTACTGTGCAAACTAAAACCTCAGTGCCAGCTGCTACCAATCTTTGCTACAAGTTTTTTGCAGTCTAGTGTTTTTGGCCCCCTGCTCCACAAGAGTCTAATGGTAGGTAGTGATAGCTTCCTCTTCTGCCACATTGTATAGCAAGTGTTCCTTTAACTTTGAATTTCTTAACTATACGAGGGTCTGCTGAAAAGTCTTTGGCTTTACCCAGAAAGAAACGAGATAGGATAATGAAACTTTACATTTATCCCACTCCAATGATGTCAACACACTTCTTTAATAGGTATTCCAAGTTCTTTAAGCCTAGCAAAAAGAAAGATTTTGGTTGTGCCTCAAACCAGGCATCTGTACCAGCCATGGCATCAGAAATGGTGTGAAATTTGGTACCCTTGAGATGTTTCTGCAGGTTTGGAAAAAGATAATAGTCGGAGGGAGCAAGAGCTGGTGAAAAAGGTGGGTGGTTAACCAATTGGAAGCCTAGCTCTGCCAGTTTTGTCGTGGTCGCTTGTACAGTGTGAGCGGAGGGGTTGTCTTGCAGGAACAAGATTCCTTTGGACAGCTTGCCGTGCCTTTTGGCCATCAGAGCTGCCTTCAATTGGTTCAAAAGGTCAATGTAATACCTTGCATTGATGGTGGAACCCTTTTGAAGGTAGTCCACTAGCAGCACACCCTCCTTATCCAGAACGCAGACACCATCACTTCAGTGGCTGATTTTTGCACCCTGAACTTCTTTGGATGAGGAGAACCACTCTGCTTCTACTCTTTTGACTGCTCCTTGTTTTCAGGGTCATATAAATAAAAACAGGTCTTATCCATAATGACCAGTCGAGGATGTTGTTATCAGTTCGGAAATGCTGACAAATAGACCAAAACATTTTCAGTCACATGCTTCTCGGCTCTGTTGTCAAACATTTGTGGATCCACTTTGCAGATAGCTTCCTCATGTACAAATGTTCATAGTTAATGACACAAACACGTTCACAGGAAATCCCCATGATGTCTACTATTGCTATAGCTGAAATTCGTCAATTCTTCAGTATGAGGTTGTGCACAGCATCGACAATCTCGGGAGCAACAACGACTCTCGGTCGTCCAGGACATTCCTCATCAATGGTGCTGAAGTGGCCTGTTCTAAATTTTGATCCCCCAATGTCTGCAACATATCACCATGAATATCCTGTGTGGACTTTCCTTGCAGAAATAAGAATTTTATCACTCCTCTGCTCTCAGTTGCTGTGAATATCACATTAGACACTGCCATTTTGTTTTCCTGCGTGCGTAGAACACTTATAAGCAACAAATACAAAATTTTTAAAACATATATTACACACATAAGCCTTTCATGTGATGTAACATTCATTACCATAGAAACAAAAAAGATCACAAAGCCAAAGACTTATCAGCAGCCCCTCATATTTCCAGCTATATATTTGAGATCATTCAATGCATTTTCTATCTTTTTCTGCCCTTTTCCTTGTTTGTGCAAAGTAATGAGCTCTTTTCTAAATTCATTGGTCCATTTTCTTGACAACCCAAGTACATTAGTGAACTAGAGGCTATTGCCCAGAAGGAATGGGCTAAAACTCCTTGTCAGACTGCGAGAGGCTGATGTCTGGCTACATATCATGTTTGAAGACGTTCATCACAGTCAAAAGAGTGCTCGCTAAGTACGAAGATGCTTGTTATCAAAGGGCTGAATAATCCTGAGGCTGAAATAGTCATGAAAAGTAGCATTTGAAGAGATAACTGATCGCATTGGTTGTGTTGAGCTATTTATATAGGTCTTATTTCATTGATTTATTGTAAATGTTGCTAATAAACCCAATTTTGCAATGGGGTGAAAGAATTTTGAATGTAGCAGTAAAGAAACCTCTAAAGGAGAGAACATTTTAATTTTCACTAATTTCAATGTAGTCATCCTATTTTCCATTTAACCCCTTAACGACCGCGGGCCGTAAAATTACGTCCTAAATGACATAATCTTACTGCCCGCGGTCCTCCGGCGGCAGCATGCCGCGATCGGCACACATCTCAGCTGATTTTCACAGCTGAGATGTGTGCCTGCTAGGCACGAGCAGAATCGTTATCTGCTCGTGCCGATTAACCCCTTATAATGGCGCTGTCAATACATGACAGCGCCATTATAAGCGCAATCGCGGTAAAGTTTTACTTACCGCCGAAACCGGAAGTCACGTGACGCGATCACGTGACTCCCGATAGTTGCCATGGTAGTACAGGGTCATGTGATGACTCCTGTACTACACATGAATTGGTTTCACTTTCGCTGTGCCCGGAGCACAGCAAAAGAGAAAGACAGCGTATCTGCTGTTTACAGCCTTCCAGCTGTGATCAGCAGATACTGCAGAGCGATCGGAATGCTGATCGCAATAGCCCCCTAGGGGGACTAGTAAAATAAAAAAAAAAAGTAAAAAAATAAGTTTTAAAAAATTAAAAAAAAACAAAAAAACCTAAAAGTTCAAATCACCCCCCATTCGCCCCATTAAAAATTAAAGGGTTAAAAAAATAAAAAATATACACACATTTGGTATCGCCGCGTTCAGAAACGCCCGATCTATCAAAATATAAAATCAATTAATCTGATCAGTAAACGGCGTAGCGGCAAAAAAATTCCAAATGCCAAAACGACGTTTTTTTGTCGCCACAACTTTTGCGCAAAATGCAATAAGAGGCGATCAAAACGTAGCATCTGCGCAAAAATGGTACCGTTAAAAACGTCAGCTCGAGACGCAAAAAATAAGCCGTCATTGAGCCTAAGATCCCGAAAAATGAGAACGCTACGGGTCACGGAATATGGCGTAAAATGTGCGCCACTTTTTTCGGACAAACTTCCGATTTTTTTTTAACCCCTTATATAAAAGTAAACCTATACATGTTTGGTGTCTACGAACTCGCACTGACCTGAGGCATCACACCCACACATCAGTTTTACCATATAGTGAACACAGTGAATAAAATATCTCAAAAACCATAGTGCTATCGCACTTTTTTTGCAATTTTTCAGCATTTGGAATTTTTTTGCCATTTTCTAGTACATAATATGGTAAAACTGATGGTTTCATTTAAAAGTACAGCTCGTTCCGCAAAAAATGAGCCCTCACATGACCATATTGACTGAAAAATAAAAAAGTTACGTCTCTCAGAAAAAGAATGGCGAAAAAAAAAAACGGAAAGCGAAAAATCGGCCGGTCGTGAAAGGGTTAATGCAGAGATGTAACTAGGTTGGAAAGATTCAGATGACTATTTTAGGTACAGTATATATCTAAATAACCTGGTCACAGTTTGAGGCAATTTCAAGCCAGCCAAGCTCATGCCCCAACATTCCTTTCGGCTACATCCTTGCATTAGTAAGCGCTAACATTTACTTTTTCTGATGGACTCCCCAAAAACAATTTATTGTCATATACTTTCATTGTTGCCAATAATACAAAATAGTTTACCAAAATAAACATTTTCATTACCTTGTGCAGTTGGCACATTCTAGATATCCACTAAGAGATCTGTTATCATTTTCAAAGAAATATTGTGTTTGTTCTGTAATACAGCTTTGCTTTGCCAAAATTGCAGAAAACTCATCATCATCAAGTTCAACTGTAAAACATGTATATTGTGTTACTAGGGTCAGAAAATTGTTAGAACTATTGACAACATTGCCTCAGAAATAATGATTTATTTTTTGTTTAATATTTCTAATACTTTATCAAAGCAATAAAAAGGTTCTGCCACTAACTTGAAGAAACTGGATTCCATTGAAGTCAGGGGGCTCCAGAGCTATGAAAAACAGTTCCTTCTTAAGAGTTGCTTGATAAAATTAACAACTTACTACAGGACATCCAGGCTATTTCATCTAATTTTCTTGAGTAAATTACATTTTTCACTATTCCCCATCTCTATACACACTGTCAGGTCCAATATACACCCAGAACCATGAGCAGTTCTTGGTGCATATTGCTAATCCCATCCTAACCGTTCTAGCAACTAGTAGCATCGATAAAGAGATCTTTAGAAAAAGTATTTCTAAAGATATTTTACCATATGCTAATGAGCCCAAGGGCATTGCTTTCCTTACTAGGCGGCTCCATTAGCATGTTAGGGCACCCCTGTGGGCGTGCTAACATGCTAATGAATGCGCAGCATCAGAGGATGATCTCACTCACCTCTCTGCTGTTATTGCTGCCCGACGCTGGTTTCAGATCAGTGCGCATGATCCTGGACATTAGGTCATGCGCACTACTTTAGTTTGACCGAAACTCTGGGGTCATGCGCACTGAGCCGAAATCCAGCATCGAGCGACGATGGCAGCGGAGAAGTGAGTGAGATCATCCTCTGATGCTGCACGTTCATTAGCATGTTAGCACGCCCACAGGGGCGTACTAACATGTTAATGGGGCCAACTAGCATGGGAAGCAACACCCTTGCGACTAGTCCCTTCGTTTATTAACAGACGATAAAAATCTTTAGAAATACTTTTTCTAAAGATCTCTTTATTTATGTTAGTGTATACAGGGAAGGTTAGGCAGGGTTTAGCAATGTCCACCAAGAACTACTCGTGGTTCTGGGTGCATATTGGACCTGACAGGTTCCCTTTAATTTCTGCCCTTATATTGATGGGGCATTGAAGCACTAGGGTATTCAAAACATCTTTAGGGACCTTACTCCATTTCATTTGCAAATCTGCAAACAGTTCATCGTTATTGCTATAGGCACGGGTCCAACTCATTTCCCTAACTCATCCCAAAGGTGCTCTATATGGTTTGAATAAGGTGATTGGATTGGCCATTGCTACATGTGAACATTTTTCTTTGCTAAAAGTCAGGAAAAACTCACCAGAAACAGCCATTAGCCAATAAGGGTCAAAGAGAAAATGTACTAGCAGGATGCAGCAGGCCCCCTATAATAAAGGCAGGGGTAACACAGGTGCAGAATACCTATGAGACAACTACTCACAGTCTACCATTTCATGGAGGGGGTGGTTGCTGGTATTAAACATTCACACAAATGAGATTTGCATAGGGTGCCAGTCTCACAGGTACGTGTGATGCACAGTGTCTCTCTTACAGCCTATTGATGATGCCCATACTAATAGATCAGGCGGGCTGCCCAGCACAATATAAGTGCATCCCACAAGAAAGACACCCCAAAGGGTCTTGGCTGCATGCTGCAGAAACTTGTGCAATAAAAAAAATATGTAAAATGATATATTGGTCCATATCTTAGTCAAAATACGCAAGCTCGTAACCAAACATCAAGTGTCCCCATACTTACGAGTCTCTACACTATATTAAAAATAATTGCCTTGAGTATATTACTGTAGAAAAAAATGCAAATGAATATATGAAAATGTAGTGATTAATTTATGTGTTTATAAATTAATAAATATCAAATGGTAAAATCCATTATGGTAAAGAGATATAAAATACTGCTAAAAAAATGACAAGTGAAAAACTGTAATAAGTAAAAGACTTGCCTTCATTTACTTATCATAGTTTTTTCACTTATCACATTTTTGCCTCGTTCTGGCTCTCATAGAGTTGCAGCCAGTGGTGGTGACAGAACTTCTGACTTCCAGCCATTAAAAAGTGACGGGAAGAAGATGGCGCTGTAGGACCGGAGCAGCTCCGAAAAAAGATGTAAAAGCCGGAGGGTGAATATAAGGTCAGGGACAGGGGACTTAGATTTAAAGTACCACTCCAGCACTGAATAAAAAATACTGGAGTGGTGCTTTACGGTAAATGAATTATCTATACACTAGAATTCAGAATTTGTTTTCCTCCATGCATAGTTTTACAGTTTTTAGAAAGTTGTATAAACACAAATGTGGGTTTGAAGTAAAAAGATGTTGAAGATTCCACATAATGCGCTTATTATCAAAATTAGGATGTAAACCAGTATTGTTATTGTATTGTTTTTTGTATGCAGTCCAAGCTGATCTGGAAAGATTAGCAAGTCTCTTCATTGTGACTTATGACATGAGGCACTGATGTGTAAGAAAATCTACTATTTGAAAACTAAGTGAAATTAGGAATTACCTTCTTGCAATGTAATAAAGTCTGAAATTTACTGTAGTTTAATGTTTCTAACATTTTACAAGTTTTATAGGTTTAAAGGAATTAATCTATTGGCATTAATGACCTTGGAAAAGTCTGCTTTAAATTGTAAATTTGGGTGATTTTTTTACAGTCATTGCAATACAGTCACTAGAATACTAATGATCAAGTAGTTTTGTATCCCCAAGGCAGAAGACTTTCCCTGACACGTCTCCAGTACATATTTCTTTATCCTTGAATTTTACTCATTATTGCCCTTTGGCTTTTTTGTATACAGCATGAGTAGTTCCCCTTAGGTCTCTTAGTAGAGCCAAGTGATATTATTACAAATTGCTCCAAGGATACAGTTTAAATCACCTACAGATTTGGCGCTTTGTAAGAACATATCAGTTTCATCAAATTTCAACATGTACTTTTCTGACCTTCACTTAACAGCTGCTTTGATTTCCTATACTACCACATTGCACATTGAGGTTTCTATTATGTAAAAAAAAGAGAAATAGCTGTTGGGTTAAATATATAAAATATAAAACCATTATACAGTATGCTGTGTTCTATCCACTGAATATATAGCTGAATAAAGTAGAGTCCTACATCATGTAAAAATATAAAACATTAGACAAGTTAAAAACTATCTTAACAAAAACATGACTGTCCAGAAAAACCATATCCAATAACCCAAAAATTTAAAAATATATATTTTATTAGGACATCTTTTAAAAAATACATGTAACAAACAAATAGAAATCTAAAAAGGAGTTAATAAATAAATATACCCCAGAAGGGAGAATGAAAACAACCAAATAGATGGGTTTACATACAGTGTAGGTCAGGAGAGTTCCAAGTGATTAAACATGCACTAAAGGCACTAAGGAGTGTTGATAAATCACCAAAAAATGACCATATAGTGCACAACTCACAAAATGGATGTCACCCACACAACCCAATGCACATTTCGCTTAATGCTTTATTAAGGGAGGAGGGGTCTTATGGCAGACTTGTCAGACATATATACCCCGTCCATTCATTATCCAATGCCAAACAGGTGGCGCACGATAGAGAGCTAGTGCCGCTGCATACAGCTGCCCGTGGCCATCACTGTACCACAAGGATGCTGGGTAGTAAGAACTATATTCACACAGGACTTCTACATATGAATATTATGCACAGTACAGAATAGAGCTTTCAAAATACTTTAAAATATACTATAAATAAAGTGAATGTACACTAGACTACACTTTGAGCATATTTAGGCATATATCGATATATTATACTTTTCACGTTTTAGTATAGAGTGGCTTAAATAACTTCCAAATTCCTCTTAGTTAATATAAAAATAATAGAGATAAAATTTGCTTCACTGTTAAGTCTAAAACTTTTTTACCTCACAAGTACAGTCTACTGAACTATAGAGACTTAATCACGAGACAGAAAAAGACACTGGAAAGATTTGTGGCACCTTAGAGGAAAGTGTCTGTTAGATCATTATTTACTGGACCCTAAGTCATGGCAATAAATCACACGTCAGACAAAACAGATCCTAAATCTTGTGCATTGTCTGGAATAAACATATTTTAGCCACTTCTAGTAAAAGTCGTTCATAGTATATACAGCTGATAAAAACAATGATATAAAAGTAAATGTTAAACTGTATATGCATTACAGGAGGTAAAGAATCTAGATCTTCAGCCTAAGCTCCTCTTCAACCAGAGTGAGTTTATAATTCACAAAGGATTCTTTTTTTTAGTTAGTACAGTAAAAAGTTTATTATTAATAATGACTTAAGTTTAATATATTTCTTAAAGGTTTTTGAAAAGTCTTTAAAAGACCCTTTACTATAATCTAATAATAGAATCAAATTATCAGAGGCTTTTCCAGTTTCAATTATTTTAGTTGAATGCATTACGAGTTGTCACATTTTCATTAGGCTTTTGGGTCAGTGACTTCTGGTTACCATGACCATGAGACAACCAAAGTTTCCCTATGGGGAAGGAAGCCTCGCAAGTGTGAGAATCCTTGACGAACGGATTGCGAGCTTACATATTTTGGGCCAAAATATAAACTAATATCTCACTATTTGAGGTATGGCACATTTTATCCATTTTTGCAGGATGTGTGTGGACCTTTGGCATTCAGGTGGTTAAATGGTGAGCCTGTCATGTGTTATGTACTCATAGTGCTAACTAACCCGCCTGGACCTGGTGTTGTGCGTCATTTATAGGCCTTAATTCAGACACTGTGCGTTTCGTGTATCCGTGCGAGATGCACCTATATAGTGCTGTTTAGCCCGCCCGACCTGGGTTTCTGGCGTCATTTATAGGTTACAGTTCAGACACTGTGCATTTCACTCATTATATGATGGGCTCCCAGTGCAAGCCTTATTAGTGTGCATGTCTTATGCTAAGCAGCCGCCCCTCCCCTCTAGTGTGGAGGTTGAGTGGCTGTGACATCAGCATCTTGCACCTTGGCTGCAGCCATCTTTTGAGGAAGGCTCACCACATTCTGTGTGTGCACATAACATTTGTCTTGGCTCCTTTTTGGGATTTTTTTGATATAGTTCTTTGTGGTTTTTCTAACTAATTCAGTGTAGGGACTCGCAAGTGTGAGAATCCTTGACGAACGGATTGCGAGCTTACATATTTTGGGCCAAAATATAAACTAATATCTCACTATTTGAGTTATGGCACATTTTATCCATTTTTGCAGGATGTGTGTGGACCTTTGGCATTTAGGTGGTTAAATGGTGAGCCTGTCTTGTGTTATGTACTCATAGTGCTAACTAACCCGCCTGGACCTGGTGTTGTGCGTCATTTATAGGCCTTAATTCAGACACTGTGCGTCTCGTGTATCCATGCGAGATGCGCCTATATAGTGCTGTTTAGCCCACCTGACCTGGGTTTCTGGTGTCATTTATAGGTTACAGTTCAGACACTGTGCATTTCACTCATTATATGATGGGCTCCCAGTGCAAGCCTTATTAGTGTGCATGTCTTATGCTAAGCAGCCGCCCCTCCCCTCTAGTGTGGAGGTTGAGTGGCTGTGACATCAGCATCTTGCACCTTGGCTGCAGCCATCTTTATGAGGAAGGCTCACCACATTCTGTGTGTGCACATAACATTTGTCTTGGCTCCTTTTTGGGATTTTTTTGATATAGTTCTTTGTGGTTGATACCACTCATATGCAGCAATGAAAAACAGGAGAAAATTCCAGCACTAGACGTTTCTTCATTAAAATCTTCACTATTTTATTAGCATGTCAAGAATAAAAAATGCATGTGGGGATGCAGCCCCTAAACTCTTGACGAGTTTCAAACAAAGTTCTTAATCATAGGCATCAATGCCTATGCTTACTCCCACTTTTGTTTTTGTTGTTTCTATATGTCTATGGGTATATGGCAAAGTTCTCTTTTTCTGGATGGTGTGTTGTACATTTTTCTTCTTTGCCTTCTATATTATAAGAGTGGGCCATCTTTTTCTTATTAGTAAAATTCCAAATGCTGAGACCCAAAACATTCCTGCAATCCTTATAGATGCTGATAATAAAAGCTGTGGTTTACAAATCTTTTTCCTTTAAAGTTTTCCAGGCAGAAAAATTTCTTCTGACCACCAGATGTGGAAAAGAATGCATGATTGTTGCATGCATTTACAGGGAACATACCATCTTAGAATAATAATAGACTCTATTATTGTAGCCATGTATGGTAGACTATGAAAGGTAGTAATGTTTTAGTCTAGAAGGTTGGTCGTCAGTGAATTCTCCCTGCTCCTGTATACTAGACTGATATATGACTCAGATACTGAGAAATCTAAGAAAAAGACTGATGGCGCATCCTATCTTTCTAATGGGAACAGGTGCAAACTGAATATGAAACATAGTAACAAAAAGGAGACAGTTGCACACTGTAGTGCTAAGATATGTGGAACAATGAATATAGGAATATAAACATGCATTACTGCTAAAAAGAAGCATGTAAAAATTGAGATACTTAGCACACAAAATTGGTCAGATTGTTTTTTTTTTAACCCAAACAGAAGCATTAGCTTGATAGGCACTCAACAAAAATGATGTCGCCTTGCCACTGGCTGTTGGGCTCACATAAAATCTGACCAATTTTGTGTGCTAAGTATCTCAATTTTACATGTCTTTTCATAGCAGTAATACATGTCTATATTCCCATATTCATTGTTCCACATATCTTAGTACTGCAGTGTACAAAAGTCTCCTTTTAGTTACTATGTTTCATATTCAATTTGCACCTGTTCACATTAGAAAGATAGGATGTGTCTTCTTTTCCTTACATTACAGGTTATGCCTTCTGATTGAGCACTCCTGCTCTTCAGCCTCAGGCGATTTTAATTCTTCATTTGCAGGTTCCTGTCTGCTCATAAATTGTAGGGGTTTTTTTTTAATCTAAACTGAGGCATTAGTTTAATAGGGACCCAACAAAAATGAGGTCACCTTGCCGCTGGCTGTTGGGCTCACATAAAATCTGGCCAATTTTGTGTGATAAGTATCTCAATTTTTACATGTTTTTTCATAGCAGTAATGCATGTCTATATTCCCATATTCATTGTTCCATATATCTTAGCAATGCAGTGTGCAACTGTCTCCTTTTGGTATCTAAGTGATAGAGCCAACGGTCTACTAGAGTTGAGCATGGAGAAGCCAATAGGAACATAACTCTTGGATTAGTCCTCCTAGTCGTATAATCCATGTTTGGCTTTTAAAAGTATGTTTTCTCTGAAATTCTGCTAGGACAACATGTATCAGTTGTCTGGGTCCCTTTCAATTAGTTCAATTGAACTACAGTTCCCTGCACTAATGGTGGACAAGAGTGCTACTGTAATGGAAGAAGAAACATAGAAACATAGATTTACAGCAGAAAAACATCACATAGTCCAGTTAATCTGCACTCTTTTGATTTTATTTGTATTGTTTATAATAGGATAGATATGTTTATCCCTGGCATGTTTACATTTATCTACAGAAAGGTGATGCAGTGCAACTTCAGGATTTTTCTCCTTCATTGTCAAAGTTGATAATGTTTCCATGAATATTAGGGGTCCTAAAAAAGGCATACACTTGCAATAGACCATTACTTTAGGAGATGGGATTAACCCTTTAACTTTCAGAAAGTTTAGTATCAGATTCTTGAAAAAATATTTGACATTTGTAAGAATGGAAAGCATTTTACAAACAAAAATAACCGAAGGCATCAATAACTTCTTTTATTACTATAAACACCAATAATTTAACATAATACTAATAAACAGTAATAAAAGGAGAACCACACATACCTGCCTCATTATACCGTGGAAAAGTAAGGCTCAATAGCAACTGTTGCAATAAAGACCTAAGAGAAATATTTAGAAGCGATTAAAAAAATATATATACACAAGGCAAAAAACATTTTTATTGAAGTGAAATAAGTAATATGTCAATAAGTAACTGCTAACAAAAAAGTTAAGGACAAATAATTCGTAGAATAATTAATGCACCAAAATTTTCAGTTCGTTACTGGATGTACTAGACCATGGATTACTGCATTACACCAAAGGCTTGAGTTCAGAAGAAGACATCATATCTCCTTCTACAGGCCTGTGCAACTTCAAAAGATCGGAAAAGAGACATTTCCTTATCCAGACTGAGAAATCATTGCAAGGTGAATAACAGGACTATCATGTGGAATATTACACGTTTAGCACCTTTCTGCCGATTCCCAATTTCCTTCCCTAATGAACTTGTGAGCAGCTCTGTAAGCTTGATCAAAGGACTTAGGTGGAGTTTTAGTTAGATTGGCGTTTCATATGGCAGTCTAAAACCAGTGTGCAATGTAGTAAAATGTATCAAGTTTGTTTAGACATGCACATTCCTCTTAATGAAACTATACAGCAAAATGTAAAATCTGGGGCTACTATGTATCATAATTTACACTACTTTCTTGTACAAATTACTATATAACTTACAGCTGAGTCCATCACTGCAGCATGGTTAGCTGCTCTTCATTCTGGTTATCAGGGGAGATACTAGCAGTTACCATATAGTATTGCCCCCTCCGGATATATAGAATAAGATTGCTTACATTACAAAACTGCTTTAAAAGGAATTCGTCAGAAGGATTCCTGACGAATTTTAGCTTACAAACTATTTGTATGTGCATGTAGCAATACCTTTACATGACCAGTTTGTTCCTCCATTACTGATAAATCAGAATTTGAAGTCACACACCATTGATGCTGTCAGTCAACCAGGAGAAGGTGGCGTTGGGTGGAGAATAGAGCTGGAGTGACAAAGACTTCCAATCTACAGCTTCATTTGCATATCAATTCAAACACTAATATCACAGCAATGGTGGAATGGAATGGTCATATAAAGGTATTGCTGAACTTGTCTTTGAAAGAGCATGTGAATATAGTTTAGTTTGTAAAATCCTGATAAAAGATATCTTTTAAGTCACATGTAAACCAATGAATTAAAACATTGATCATTCATGAGTTAATCTTTGCTCACCAGGTAATGTAAATTATAACTTACCACGCAGCAGCAGACGCCCACCATCCAAGGTTTAGAAGATCTGCTATGGTAGGCTATAATGAAATGACATAAACACATTTATTATAACAAAATTGTAAACTATTTCAAATCTAGATGTTAAAAAATATTACCTACCACAAAGATGGATCGAGGGGCAGCTGTTTTTGCTGGTTCTTCACCTGGATCACATACAGACTGGTAGTCATAAGACTTATTAAATGCAAATACAGAAATGTTGACAAGCTTTCTCATCAAGCTTGGGTCAATCTCTCCAAAGAATCTGCCAATCTAAAAAAATGTATTTTAAGTATCACTTATAAATCCTAACTAGGTATAGTTCTAATTATGTAACAATTATGACAAATGGTACACAAATGGTACACAAATTATATGTATACTCTTACAAATGCGATCAAATTAGCATTTCACATTTTGATTTATTTATTTCACTGACAAGCAAAAAGGTAACAATGTTTTGAACTTTTGAATTTCAGTTCTATATTTACCATCCACATCATCTTCAAGGGCAAGACTACCTTCATTTTATAGATAATCATCTTGTCTATTGCATGTCTAAATTTGAATTTTCAAGTATTTAGAATATGATTTGTTAGGCAAGTTATCTTGTCGTGTCACTGCATTGTTACTATAAATATGTTTTGGTAGAAAATGTTCCTTCCTCTTTACTACAAATTACAACCTGTTCTCACATTCCCTAATAGCTCAGTATGTTTTTAGGTTGATTCCCAAGAGAAAATTCACTGGTTTGAATTGAGGAGCAGCCATGAAGATTTCCCAAGAAAAAAGAACCAGCATCATCAAGCTCAACGAGAATTGTCTCTTGGCCAAGAAAATTGCCAAACTTCACCATGTGAGGTCCATGACAGTTGGAAATTGAGAGCAAATAAAAATAGAACCTCTTTAATCATTAAAATGCAATAAAAAAAAGTACAGTTTGAAAATAATTTTACAGCTTTTTCTACAAGTGATGTTTAACATATCATATTAAATATTAATGCTGCCAAAATTATTTTCATAAGTTTAGTTTAAAAATGTCACGTTCAGGCGAATAACTTTGGTTAAAAAGGGTTATTACCGTACAATATAAGGTTTTAATTTGGTCATTGCAAGTCGAAAGATTAAACTACATATTGTCTATTTCATATGCCAAGTTTATACAACAGCTTTGCATCTGTAATCCATTTTCCTACATTTTATTTGTAAAATAATACTTTCACATCTAAGGTGTTTCAGGGTTTAGGAATATTAATAAGAACATTTTAAAACCTAATCAATAAATACTTCACTTACAGTTATCTTCAAAAATATTCTGAGGAAACTAAAGAGGCATTTTCTGGCTCAAATAAGTATACTTTAATGCAGGCAGAAAACCACTGTGAGATCTGGAGACTCAGCCCCTGTAGAGATGAATTACAGTATATAGGAAAATGTATATCCATACCTGAGTGTTGTAGCTTTTTTGATTTGACATTAATAGGAAGCCACCATCATCAAGAATTATGCAGTCCAATTGCTGTAAAATATTAAGCATATTTCAGAAGGTTACTTTTCTTCCTTTTCTTTTATAATATCAGTCTTGATTCCTTCAAAAACTAGTCATCATTCATATGCTTCTTATATTAAGTGAGAAATGTTATCTTTGTTTTCATCCAACACATCCTGTTCAGCGGGAGTTTGGTGGCGTTCCATAGAATGTCACATGTGGTACAAGGAGGATGCAGCTGCAGTTTACATGTATGCGCTTAGTAAGCTCTGGAGCTCTAGTGCCTCATTGATACTTATTTTACTAATTTTGCTTGCTCTATAGTCATGGCTTCTTTACTGCTCCACTTTTAAAGACCTTGTGCTATAGTGTAAAATAGCTGTAGGGGAATGTATGAGTAATAGTGGTCAAGAATCAGTTGTCAGTGACCCTATTACTGGTAATTGGTGACTACTGGAGTTAATCACAAACCTATGTGAATACAGTTTTCACAACTCAAGTTTGAAGTCACTAGGAGAACATCAAAATTTACTGGTCTCATCTCTCTGATTTTATCTGGTCCTGGTGCATTGTAATCTACAGATGTGGTATTTGTCAAACCAACTGAGTTGTGCGCTAAGCTGTAATTATAGCGCCTCTGCACAATTTGTATAAGCTATCACTTGTTTTGTAAGAACTTAAGCACTGCTTTATGCACAGAGAGCCCCGGTGTAGTGAAGTGCAACGCTTATACATATGGCATTTGGTACATCTGCATGATGACGCATGACTCGACTGGTAACAAATCTATTAATGTCAATTGACTTGTGCTTAAAAAAAGAGTGTCATGAGTGTGTCACCCATTTAAAAAAAATCTGTTACATCAAAGTTTCCTTTCTAACTAAATGCATGGCAGTTAAGGGCTAGAAAAAATGCTTGAAGTGAAGTCAAGAATATAGTAAGCAGACAGAAGTGAAATGAGATATCAATGTTATAATCATGTTGTGACTTGTTTCATTCAAGTCGCATGAGCGGGATGTAGCATTGATCATTCACAGCTATTATTCCAATGAATCCCATGAATAATTTTCCAGTCAACTTGTAAAAGGGTTGAGTGAAATATCAATTAAATCATCCCTCCAGTGTTTTTCTTATTTTATTTCAGTGATTTTGTGGTAATTTAAATGTAAGTTCCCTGACCCATGTCTTATACTCACCTGCCATTGTTTTCATCTGTTTCCAGCATTGCTCCAATCAGTCTCCAGGAATTTGTGACCTGCTAACAGCACCAGTGTGTCATGGAGTACACAAAAGGTCACAAATCAATGCAACTCTCTGATTGCATTGTTCTGGCTTCATAGAGATACACTGACAGCTTGTGACATATAGTCCAGATAGTCAAAAGTTAAGGTCATAAGATAAGAGTTTTCTGTTCCTCAGCACGCTAAAGAAAATCGGTGTTGTTGAGTGTATGTGTGGTGTTGTTACTACCATGGAAACCTTCATTTTGGGGGCCTGCCTCCATCTGTCAAGCTTTTGATCCCTTTGGCCCCAGACTGAGGAAATCACAAATTGGTAAAAACATTTTTTTTTTATTAAGCAATAAACTCAATTTAAGGATACTTCTGCATGATACAGAGGCATGTTCATCAAGGTTACATTTTACATGTGTTCGGTATTTTTTTCTGTGTGTGATTTTTAACAGGGGTATTAATGGGGGTGTTTGATAGACATCTATTTATTTCTAACCCCTGGTCTTGATGCCAGCTGTCAATTCACAGTTGACACCAACCCCAAAAGTATTACCCCAATTAACATTACAATAGGGCAGTAAGGAAGAGCAAGGCAAAGTGCCAAGATTTACGCATCTAATGGATGTGCCACATCTGGGGTGGCTGCAGGCTGCTATTTTTAGGCTTGGAGGGGCCAAATATACACAAGCTTTCCCATCATGTCTGCTTTACCTCGGCTGGTTACCAAAAATAGGGAGGAGCCCACGCCGTTTTTTTTTTAATTATTAAGTTAAATAATTTAAAAAAAAACACAACATGGGATCCACTCTATTTTTGATAACCAACCAAGGTAAAACAGACAGCTGAGGGATGCAGCCCATAGTTATCTGCTTTACATGTGCTGTTTATGAAAAATAGGTGGGAGTTTACATAATTTGTTTTCTTTATTGTTCACAGCAGTGCGCAGGCAATTTCTACATTCATTAAAGCTGCAGCCTTCCAGCAAACAAACAGCACCCAAATTCTGAACTTGGACATAGACTTTTTGAAAACGTCTGTGCTTGAGCCCCGGACACCCATGTCCTGTACAAACCCGGAATTTTACCATTTGAGCAAGCTCATCTCTTTTGACAGTGTCATTTAAAAGGTTAACAGCAGCAGCAGAGGTCAGCTCTAGTCACTGTTAGGGTGAGGTTATGGTTGGATAACACAGCCATCATCTGAAGGGAATAATGTAGACTCAGTTTTTCAGCCGGATTTAAAAACAGGGACCTAATATAAGATATACCAGTATATGATATGTCAGAGATAGGTTTATACCTAATATCATCATGACTTTGGTTAGACTTCATTCCCATGACCGGTTCCCTTAAACTATGTATAATTAGCAACATAAAGAATATAAAAACTAAATGATAGGTATTTATTGAATATGCCCAGCAGTTACAGTATAATGTAAATCCAATTCTTCAAAATAATGCAGGTAATAATTGCATACATACTAACAAAAATTAACATGATATGCTTATTTGATTGTGAAATCTTTTCTTAAATTCGTAAATACAAACTAAAACTGAAATATTTTAAGAAAACTATATATTGTATTTTACTTTAAAATCATCACTAATCACAGATCCCCGCATCGACTGGGAAAACACAGCTGTAGCTCCAGATTCCTATTTTATACAAATTTGAGAACTCTTACCGAGCTGTCCTGTTTACAGTTACAGACTTCATCTATCTTGCACTAGAAAGGGGAAATGGAAAATTGTATTCATTTAGAAGACACAAAGGAATATCATTTAGCTCTGGGAGTATCCCGAAGACAAAAGTAACATTGTTCCAAAAAAGGCAGATAATCACAAAATCACATTGTTAACAGGAGTTCAAACTAATGAAAAAGACTGTTGTCATTTAAATTTGCAACATTATGTCAGTAGACTATGTAAATAATAATTTCTAGTGATTATACTGATAGTAATAATTAAAATCATGTTATGCTCATGTCTCATATTTGTTATGCCTATTCTCTATTGCATTTTATTACAGTAGAGAATGGCGTTGATTAAGATGTTAAATGTCACAGCAAAACAATCTCACTTTATTGCGTAGCTCATTAGATCAGTATTCAGCTTATGTGGTTACACTTCCTGTGTCAATGGACTGAACCAGAGCTAAACCACTTGTATAACATTCCTTCTATAATTAGATTATAATTGTTGTAACTCCTTATAGAAAACCATTGCTCTTTCAAATCTTTGAGAATTTAACTCCACTCCCAAAAAATCTGCTCATCTCTACTATTAACTCATTACTTTACTATATATATATGTTTAATATATTTATCATGTGATTAACTATAATAAATTAATCAGCAATGAAATCTCCCTTTGGCCTCCTTCACACGTCAGTGATTCTGGTACATATGCAGTTTTTGTACTTACCAGAATCACAGACATACACAGACCCATTAAAATCAATGGGCCTGCGCACACATCAGTGATTTCTCACTGACGTGTTTCCATGCAGTGTACACGCATGTCTGTGTGCTCCGCATGGAGACATGTCGATTTTTTTTCTGGCATCACAGATATCCCATTGACCACACAGTTGTGTGATCCGTGAAACACATACCAGAGAAAACACATACATTAAAATAAAAAGCTTTCTAAACTCACCTGTCTCCATCAATCCTGTCTTCAGCCGCTGCTATCTTCTGCTTCCAGGCCAGCTAATTATGCTCATACATATTCACTTCAATACCAACCCAGAGGTAGCTGCAGCAGGGAGACAGCGGAGGCTGGAGACAGCATCGCAGGAGACTTAAGCACCACAAACAGCAGCGGTGTGGACAGGTGAGTATAAGTGCCTGATCGCCATGAATTATCACGGATAGCACACGGAGATCACACGTGTGCCAAAATAACGGCACACGGAGGCACATACACACCTTTATCACACCAGTGAAATATGTGTGTATTTTCACTAACTTTTGAAGGGGGCCTCAGGATCATGTACACCAGGCATTGCACGCTAAGTGTCTATATTTACTTCGTGTGCAATGCTTGGTGTAACGGATTCTAAATGAAATTCACTGCTAATGGATTCATTGTAGTTATTCACATGATAAATATATTAGTGAAGCAATGCGTTAATAGTAGAGATGAGTACATTTTTTTCAAGTTGAGCTGAATTCTTGAATTTAAAAAAAATAGTATTTGATAAAAAGTATTTTTTTTGCAGTTTGATCTGCACAAATTCAGCAAAATGGCGGCTAGCTGCAGTAGCTATTTTGCTGCACCATGGAGGTCAAATGGTGAAAATAAAATAAAAATAAAACAATGTCACCGCAACGCTCAAGTGTCACCCTTACAGTCTGCTGTCTGGTTCTTTGTGCTTTATCTTCTCTTCTTTGTCAATGTATTCTTTTTAGCTAACTTTACTCCATACCATAACTTCCGTCTGTGACAAGAACACTGACATCACTGCATGTCATGCCGCATGTCACACATTGTGATGTTACAATGTGCAAAACCCAAAGCCTAGGCAGGCAGGACAATGATGTCAGAGACCTAGTTAGGAATTGAAGTTTCGAAATGGAGTTAAGTGGCGAAATAGGATGAATGCAAAGGTCAAAGGAAAAAGGAGAAGTGCGGAGGACCAGACTGAGGCTTCCACGCTATGCTGTGACTTATTACTCTAGTTATGGAATGCTATACCACTAATATCGTAGGGCACTACCTGGTAAACAATTAACATTCATTGGAACATGAGAACAAGAAAAAGTATACAATACACCTGTGTAAGCTCAAGAGAACCTCTATAGTAACATTAATATCAGCAGATAATTGCAAGCTGTAGGTGAGAGAATTTGTATGTGAAATAACAAGAGAAGACATTCTGTTATCATCTTTCCCCCGATAAATATTCTAGTGACCGCAGGGGTGAGATCATGCAATTTTTATCCATATTATTATTTCCCCAATCAATTAAATATGTTCTCTCTGATTGTCTTTGGTTTGAGAAGATATGTTCATATTAACAAAGGCATAAATAGGATTCTGAATAAATTAAACTTTGGATCTTAGCCTATGGTTGTGTGGATTTTAAATCCTGAACATGAATTTTTATTTCATAATTCAGGCTTTATTAGCTAGAAACTCCCATCAGAAAATGGCAATGATGAGGGTTGGATAAAACATACATGTTTCCCAGTCCTGCCTTGGACCTTCTAATCACATCTACAAGGGCATGATTAACAGTCTGAATAATGGTCCTACCACAATCATTATTGTATGCTGGCTGGCAATCATACCCAGGAAGTCATGATTAGAAGATGCAAACCATGACTTCTGAGGGAAAAGATGCGCCACAGGATTAATCCTCCTTCATTAGCATTTTCTGTAGATATTCTTTAAAGAGTCAGCATGAAAAACCGACTTTGAGCTCATTAAAATAGATCCCATCGGCTGACCATGGGTTAGTTCATACACAGTGTTAACAAGCCATATTGTCAGTTATAAGGAGAGTTAACTTCTCAAGTGATAGTTCACATTCAGCATTTAGACACCATAGGGACAGATATAAAATAGGATGATCTCTCTGAATTTCCTCAACACTCTTCACCATTCCAATGACCTAGTATGTATTAAGAGTATGGAAATAAACCTACATAAACATGAGAAGAACACAAAAACTCCTTGCAAATGTTGTGCATAGTAGGATTTGATCGCAGAACACCAGTGCTGCAAAGCTACAGTGGTACCACTGAGCAACCATGCAGCCATGATGGAGACTTATCTAGTGTCTTTTTACCAACCTTCCTTGAATACAGTCAACTACACGTGCTAAAGCTCAAAAACCAACAGTGAAGTACTCACCAAACAAGGAATATAATGAGTCCACCCTTGCCTCCAGTCTGCTGAGGAAGCGATAGCAATATGCGTTCGGGACTGGGAGACGCTTTTCTTCCCCCCACTGTCTGCGCCTGTTGCCCCTCTCTGTCTAAATATGGGTAAGCCTTAAAGAATTCTTTATATTTTTTGCTATTTATTATGCAACTTGGTAGTTACCCTTGGTCAGTAGTGGAGCTTTATCCCTTCACTTTCATACAGCAGATTCCCAAATTTTGTTCATTCTTGAATTGAGGGATACACTTTTTGATTGCTGCTAGTATAGAGGATGCAGATATTGAACTGCATTTATTGGTTAGGCGCATACATACACTGATGTGGGGGGTGATTGTTGGCAGAGGTCCTCCTTATACCTTTATATACTGATGTATTATTCTATTTTTAACCTATGTGTGTATTTTTCTATATTTATAATAAATATTGTCATTTGTTATGGAAAAAGTACTCCAGTTTGTGTGTTTGATACACATTCCTTGTTCAGCTTGGTGCATAATGGCAGGGCCAAGTATTTAAGTGAAACTTAACACTTTCTTGTTATCCATCTATCTCACCCCCATTTTCTTTTATTGACAGCTTTAACTTCATAGAGCCAAAGAAAGTGAAAAAATAGATGGAAAACAAGCAAGTGGGAACACGCACATAAAAGTTTGGTTGCACCAAGATTCACGGAACGCTTTTACATAGTTTTAACAGTCATTCTGTGCTGATAGAGTACTTTAATGCTGAGAGTGATCAGGCACTTTGGAGAGTTTCTCAGCTTATAACTGACACTGAGGATTTTTAATACAGTGTATGAAGTAACACTTGATCTGTTAACGGGGTCTGTTTGAATGACCTGAAAGTGCTATATATATATATATATATATTATATACAGGGGCATAACCACCGCGGTTGCAGCGGTCGCCATTGCGACCGGGCCCGGGAGGTTAGAGGCAGATCAGCAGCCAACTCCTTTCAGTGAGAGAGGAGCTACGCTGATCTATCACAGACCACACGGCCGCTATATGACCCGCTGCCGCCGTCGACCCCAGGCCCCCCTGCCTGGTGTCAGCGGCAGCATCAGGCCCCCCTGCCTGGTATCAGCAGCTGCGGCAGCTCCCCCGTCACCGCGCACAGTAATGATGAAGCATAGCGCGGCCGGTACCACGCTATGCATCATCATTCTCCCCCTGTGCCTGCGCGATGACGTCCCTCCTGTGCGATTGCTGTGCTGAGTGCACAGAGCGCAGGACGGGAGGATGCGACCGCAGCACCGGGAGAATGAGAAGAGGGGAGGACGAGCAGCGGTGGAAGAGGAAAGCGGTGAGGACAGCAGCAGTGGAAGGAAGAGAGAGGGTGAGTACTTGTTTGTTTTTTTTAATAGAAATTAGTGACTACACGGTGGCCAGAGGCTTGGGAAGGCTGCATTATACATGCAGGTCTGGGGAGGCTGCATTATTATACATGGAGGCCTAGAGAGGCTGCATTATACATGGAGGCTTGGGAAGGCTGCATTATTATACATGGAGGCCTGGAGAGGCTGCATTATACATGGAGGCTTGGGAAGGCTGCATTATTATATATGGAGGCCTGGAGAGGCTGCATTATTATACATGGAGGCCTGGAAAGGCTGCATTATTATACATGGAGGCCTGTAGAGACTGCATTATTATACATAGAGGTCTGGAGAGGCTGCATTATACATGGAGGCCTGGAGAGGCTGCATTATACATGGAGGCCTGGAGAGGCTGCATTATACATGCAGGTCTGGGGAGGCTGCATTATTATACATGGAGGCCTAGAGAGGCTGCATTATACATGGAGGCTTGGGAAGGCTGCATTATTATACATGGAGGCCTGGAGAGGCTGCATTATACATGGAGGCTTGGGAAGGCTGCATTATTATATATGGAGGCCTGGAGAGGCTGCATTATTATACATGGAGGCCTGGAAAGGCTGCATTATTATACATGGAGGCCTGTAGAGACTGCATTATTATACATAGAGGTCTGGAGAGCCTGCATTATACATGGAGACCTGGAGAGGCTGCATTATACATGGAGGCCTGGAGAGGCTGCATTATACATGCAGGTCTGGGGAGGCTGCATTATTATACATGGAGGCCTAGAGAGGCTGCATTATACATGGACGCTTGGGAAGGCTGCATTATTATACATGGAGGTCTGGGGAGGCTGCATTATTATACATGGAGGCCTGGATAGGCTGCATTATACATGGAGGCCTGGAAAGGCTGCATTATACATGGAGGCCTGCAGAGGCTGCATTATTATACATGGAGGCCTGCAGAGGGTGCATTATTATACATGGAGGCCTGGAGAGGCTGCATTATACATGGAGGCCTGGAAAGGGTGCATTATTATACATGGAGGCCTGGGGAGGCTGGCTGCATTATTATACATGGAGGCCTGGAGAGGCTGGCTGCTATATTATACATGGAGGCCTGGAGAGGCTGGCTGCTATTTTATACTTGGACGCCTGGGGAGGCTGGCTGTATTATTAAACATGAATGACTGGGGAGGCTGGCTGCATTATTATAGATGGAGGTCTGGAGAGGCTGGGTGCTATATTATACATGGAGGCCTGGGGAGGCTGGGTGCATTGTTATACATGGAGGCCTGGAGAGGCTGGCTGCAATTTTATAGATGGAAGACTGGAAAGTCTGCCTGCATTATTATACATGGAGGACTGGAATGGCTGGCTGGATTATTATATATGGAGGTCTGGCGGGGCTGCATAATACAAAATGAAAGACACCTTATACATGGGATATAGGGGTGCATTATGCATGGAAGAGTATGGGGCTACATAATACAATATGAGGTTTTATGGGGTTGCGTTATAATACATATAGGACTATGGGGGCTACATTATAATATATGGAGGACTATGGAGCCTACCTTATACATGGACTATGGGGGTGCATTATAAAACATGGAGGACTATGTGGTGCAGTATAATATATGGAGAACTATGAAAAATTCATTATAATAATTGAAGGGCTACTTTATACATGGAGGATTATGGGGGTGCATTATAATATATGGAGGACTATGTGGTGCATTATAATATATGGAGAACTATGGGGTGAATTATGATACATGGAGGACTATGGGAAATGCATTATAATACATGGAGAACTATGGAGGTGCATTCTAATATATGAAGGGATATGTGGGACTCTTTATACTATATTAAAGGCTATGTGGGGGCCATTATTGTATTTGGAGAACTATATACGAGGGGGGACAAAGATACAATCAGGGCATGGGACTGTTTTGTGCTGAGGGAAAAAGGCTCTTTCCCTCAGCACCCAGCTTTCCCATGCTCTGCTATACATCTTGTCTCAGCACCCAGCTTTCCCATGCTCTGATATGGGAAAGCTGGGTGCTGAGGGAAAGATGTATAGCAGAGTATGGAGAAGCTGGGTGCCGAGGACAAGATGGATATCAGAACATAGGAAAGCTGGGTGCTGATAGAGGGATTTCAGATCAAGGGAAATCTGGGTGCTGTGGTTAAGAGCCAAGTTTCAACTTTGCACTGGGGCCCATCAAACTCTAGTTACGCCACTGTATATCATATATAATGTGTCTACATTCATATCATTAATATTGCTGGGGGATCACTAAGGTTATTGGTAACTTCAGTCTCAATGCATATAAAGCCACATAAAGAATTAAATCAAATGATAATTCTGTAAATATTGCAGCATTAGCAGTTGTCAAACACCTTTAAGAATGAAAAAAACTACATTAACACACTATAGTAGCAGTTGGGGACAATTGTGATCTGACATGTTCTCTTTAACTTATATTACCTTTGTATTATTTAATATTATTAGAGTTGACCGAGTACCTAACTATTCATACTTGCTATACTCATAACAAATACTGTCCAATACTCGCATATTTGTTCTGAATAGCGAGTGCAATGCAAGTCAATGGGGAATACTCACAATGTAACGAGTAAGCCAAATTCCGCACTACTCGCTCAAATAGTACGGCATTCAGGTTACTCGTTACATTGCAAGTTTTTCGACATGGACTTGCATTGCACATGCTATTCGGAATGAATACGCGAGTATTAGACAGTATTCGCTATGAGTATAACGAGTACAAATAGTTAGGTAGTCGCTCAACTCTATGTGTAAAGATCAGGTTTAGTAGGAAAGGAAAGTTTTTGATACCAGTTTATCACATACAGTAAACCACATACAGACAAATCTTACCGGCTCTTTAGCAGTAGCTGTTGTAAAATTGGTCAGCCAACTTTGAAAATCTATCTTTACTCCAGCAACTAAAAAAGACAGAAAATTCTTAATGTTTAGTGAATATATTTTAAGAGCGACGACCTACCACATAATTATTCCGGGAAAGTAATAAAGACTGCATTTTTGTAATGGACTCTTTACTTAATAAATAAAATGTATAATAGGTTTATGCATCTTTTTCTGTCTGTGAAAGTGAATTATTAACTGTAACCCACCCAGTAGGATTCTAGCGTGAAGATGTGTCCAACAAATAGCTGTGGTTGGACACATACTAATAGGCCACATTCTCAGGAGCTCAAAAAGCATGGTCATAAATATTCGCCAAGATAAACTGTCTATTTTTTCAATGTCTGAATGAATTGCTAATGTGTTTACAAGAATAGTAAATAAATAATGTTGCATAATAAAAATAATATTTTTTGCACTAATAGAAAAGATTCAGCATTTTATATTCTTGCAGATACATATGTTTTGCTACTAGACCTGTAGTGTAAAATATTTAACAGCTCAGTACACCAATTGTCACTTTTCACATCAATCCCATTCCCTGTATGTTTTCTCTGTCTCACACACACAAATTCCTTAACCCCTTCAGCCCCCAGCCTGTTTTCACCTTAAAGACCCGGCCATTTTTTGCAATTTTGACCAGTGTCACTTTATGAGGTTATAACTCTAGAATGCTTCAATGGATCCTGGCGATTCTGACATTGTTTTTTCGTGACAAATTTTGTGACAAAATTTCGTGACAAATTTCGCAATTTTCAAAATTTGAAATTTTATGCCCATAAATCTGTGAGATATGTCACACAAAATTGTTACTAAATAACATTTACCACATGTCTACTTTACACCAGCGCAATTTTCGAAACAATTTTTTTTTTTCGTTAGGAAGTTAGAAGGGTTCAAAATTCATCAGCGATTTCTCATTTTTCCAACAAAATTTATAAAAAAATATTTTTGGGTACCACATCACATTTGGAGTGATTTGAGAAACCTAGGAGACAGAAAATACCCAAAAGTGACCCCATTCTAAAATCTGCACCCCCCATTCTGCTCAAACCACATCCAAGAAGTTTATTAGCCCTTTACGAGCTTCACAGCAACCAAAGCAATGTAGAAGGAAAAAATGAAAATTTTACTTTTTTACACCAAAATGGTAATTTAGCCATAACATTTAGAATTTTCACAAGGGTATCAGGAAAAAATGCACCATAAAATTAATTGTACAATTTCTCCTGAGTACACAGATATCTCATATGTGGTGGAAATCAATTGTTTGGGCGCACAGGAAGGCTCGGAAGGGAAGGAGCATCATTTGATTTTTTTAAAGCAAAATTGTCTCGAATCATTAGCGGATGCGATGTTGCGTTTGGAGACCCCCTGAGGTGCCTAAACAATGGAGCTCCCCCACAAGTGACCCCATTTTGGAAACTAGACCCCTCATGGAATTTATCTAGATATTTAGTGCGCACTTTGAACCCCTGGAGGCTTCACAAAAGTTTATAATGTTCAGCCGTGAAAATAGTTTGTTTTTTTTACCACGAAATTTCAACCAAGTAGTTTTTTTCACAAGGTTATCAGGAAAAAATGCACCATAAAATGTATTTTGCAATTTCTCTTGAGTACACAGATACCTAATATGTGGTGGAAATCAATTGTTTTGGCGCATGGTGGGGCTCAGAAAAGGAGCACCATTTCACAGCAAAATTGGTTGGAATTATGAACGGACGCCATGTTCCGTTTGGAGACCCCCCTGAAGTGCCTAAACAATGGAGCTCCCCCACATGAGAGTCAATTTTGGAAACTAGACCCCCCATACAAAAAAATTAGTTTGTCGCAATAAAAAATATGGCTGTCAGTAAAAAAAAATAAAAAATGCGCCTGCAACTGACACTAAGGCAAGTGCCACACGTAAGAGCGATGCACGAATCTCGCATCGCATCATCCAGCACAGCCACACACTCCTGTCTGGGAGAGAGCGACCATGCCGGATGATGCGATGTGAGACTCGTGCATCGCTTTTATGTGTGGCACTGAGCTGACCCTTGCAATATTCAGTAAAAAATACTGTAGTTGACGATTACTACAGTATAATTTTACTGCCCTTAAACTAAGTTTATTTGTACTTCTTACTTAGTTTACATAAAAAAAAAAATCAGAACGCATGCACGGATGTGCTGCAAAAAGGGGGGGGGGGGAACTAGGTGGGATGGAAAAAAAGCTGGATGGAGGATGGAAGAGTGCACGGCGGAGGATGGGAGAGGGCAATGGAGGATGGGAGAGTGCATGGTGGACGACGGGAGAGGGTGGCGGAAGATGGGAGAGAGCGGCGAAGGATGGGAGAATGCACGGCGGAGAATGGGAGAGGGCGCGGTGGATGGAGGAGCGGTGGAGGATGGAAGAGGGCGGGCAGCAGATCAGGGTAAGAGGTGGTGGAGAGAGAGCAGCAGATCGGGAAGGTGAGCTGGTGGAGAGCGGGCACCAGATCGCAGAGGGTGGGAGATGGTGGAGGGGGCAGCAGAAGAGGATGGGAGAGAATGGGCAGCAGCTCAAGGAGGGGGAGAGTGGCTGATGGGGGAGAGTGGTGTCAGATGGAGGGGGCTGCAGCAGATAGAGGAGATCGGTGGTGGATCGGCGGCGGTTCCAGGGTATCGGGGGCAGGGCGGCCGATTGGGGGGGGTAGAGGCTTACCAGGACACTTGCAGGGATCGCTCTCCTCAGCTGCCTTCCATGGACGGAGTGATGCTGAGGGGAGCGGTCTCCAGCCCCAGATCCATGGTGATTGGAGAGATTGGTCACAAGGCTGGTCTCTCCAATCAGAGCTGAGGGCGGGTGATCACCCAGCTCCAGCCAATAATCAGTGCTATAGCTGCACTGATCATGGCTGGATTTCAATGTTTCAGACATTTTCAATGGCTGAAACATTACAGTGGCTGTGATTGGCTGAGCGGCGTTCATCAGACAATCACAGCCTCTGTAGGTCCAGGTGGTAGACACCACCCCTCCTGAGGTCAGGCAGAGGTCCCCTCCTCCCCGAATCTAAGGTTTGTGTGAACCGATCACACTCAATGGGGCTCCGGGGCCACGATTTCGCCATGACGTACTGGGTACGTCATGGGTCGTTAAGCACCATGTCACCATGACGTGCCCAGTATGTCATGGGTCATAAAGGAGTTAAAAAAGGACACAACAGGATTCTGCGCCAGGTTCTTTAAGCTCATATTGCTTATATGTATACCTAAATACATCTTGAATATGTTTTGGTAAACAGCTAAAACGCCAAAAATTGCATAACTGTTCAATTATTTCTGGACCTAACTGTAGACATTGTCTATATTAGGGTACGCTCACATGAGTGTATGACTCACGCGAGTGCAATGTGAGAAAATCACGCATTGCACTGGGACCAATGTTAGTCAATGAGGGAGAGCAGATGGTCAGCTTTTTTCTCACCAGGTTCTAGATGAGAGAAAAGTCGCAACATGCTATGATTTGTTGTCGAAATTGTGTGAGACTTGCCAATACAAGTCAATGGATGTGAGAAAAAAAATGGACGCCACACGGACAACACATGGACCATCCTAAAGAAGTCCGTTTTTATGGATACAATTACTATTATGTAGCCCAGAACACTATAAATGGTCCTGTAAATGATTGTAAATGAATAATGATGAGCGAGTTTTGAAATACTCGGATTTGCAATACTCATAATGAGTACTGTCTAATACTCACGTGTGCATTCCAAATAGTGTGTGCAAGTCAATGGGGAACAACTCGCAATGTAATGAATAACCCGAATGCCGTACTGTTCGTGGGAGTATAAAATTGTATGGCATTCGGGTTACTCGTTAAAATTGCAAGTATTCCCCATTGATTTGCATTATACACTATTCGGAATGCATAGCGAGTATTAGACAATACTAGTTACGAGTATCGCGAGTCCGAGTATTTCGAAACTTGCTCATCATTATAAATGAATAATAGCTGCTGAAAAAGAAACAGATTGCACACAGACAGCACACTGAGCGCACAAATGACACTTGAGGGGAAAAGAGCACCTACTCGCACAGCACTCACATGACACATGGACTACCCCATGGATTCTATTCGTCCGACTCTTATGGGAGAGAATGGGACCGATTTTTCAAACGATTGCGTGATTCCAGCCTTATAGCTTAGGTTATCATAATTTTATTATAAAACAGCAATTTATTGTATTTGGCTATACATTGCATAATAAAGAGACAAGATCCAATCGATGTGGTTTTACCAATTAAAGAGAATCTGTCACAAGATTTTTGCTACCTCATGTGAGAGTGTAACTATTTATCTATCTATTAATTGCACGTATTTACTCCCTCCTTCGTTTTTGTATATTAGTACTTTGGAGTGTGCAGTCTCTGGGACATCCTGGTGGGTTAAACTGTACCCTTACCAGCATGACCCTACTGAGACCATAAGGTTTAACCATGAGGCTCCTTGCTTGGCTCATGTGAGAGTGGCAGAAAGTAGAGACAGAGACCCTGATTCCAGCGATGTGTTACTTACTGAGCTGTTTGCTGTTATTTTGATAAAAATCAATTTTGCTGCAGATCTAGCAGTTATAGAGAGCTCATAAATATGCTGGACTACTATTAGTCCTCTAATGATAATCTACTGCTGATTAAACAGTGATTTGATCAAAACTACACTAAGCGGCAAAGTAAGTGACACAGTCTGTGCTCGGACCAGTGAGAGCCGCTTGCAGTCTCTGAATGGCTCTCACTAGCAGTAAAAATGTTTTTGGAAGCGGTGTGTAAAAAATAAAAAAGTATAAAATTCTCACCCTCCCTCCATTGGAAATGCTCTGTTTATGTCTGACAGTATGTGGATGGAGAGCCTAACTGCCCAATCATTGACTTCCATTGTACTCGTCACGCGACATTAGCCACAATGGACTGCTTATGACTGTATCTTTGAGAGATCTTTGAGAGTGTGCAGAGAACATTGTAAAGCAATTGGAGCAAACAAAGGTGTGACATCGCCTATTGTTAGAATGGTGGATCCCTTGTTACCAGCTGTGTGTAGAGGTGGTACCTGTCATTGTATTACTAAGCTAGGGGCAGACAACCATATTTGCAGTCCGAGTGTGATCCAGCAAAACATCAGATTGCACTCAGACCAGTATTATTCTATGGGGTCATGCACAAACCCAATTTTTTCCTCAAACCAAGTCTATCCATGAAAAAACATCGCTACATGTCCGAGTTGCCTGCGTAAAGCAGATCGAACTTGGCCAAGTAAGTCTATGATTCCGTGCAAAAAATTGGACTGCACCCAGATGTTATCCAGGTAAAGGTCTAATTTTTAAGAACTGACAGAATAGAGAAGATAGAGACTTTGTTTTTCCATCTGGTCCACATCTGAGAAGATCGGATCACTTTTTGATCATACTCTAATTCAAAGTGTGATCAGAGAGTGATTAGCATAATTGATACGATTTTCTGACGAGGAAACGTATAGTCGTCTGACCCTAGCCAAACTCTGAAGATGAGGAGCCTTGCTGAAAACTGTTTCTGAAAAAGACAGGATGTTGAGGCTAAAAATGCTCTAGTGGCCAGTATGAAAATTGCAAGGTTCAAAATATTGCTTTCGAGAATAGATTGTGATATGAAAAAAAGTTGTCAAGAGTTTGTAAAACAAAAATCTTAAACAAAAGAAAATTTTCTAGTGATAACTTCCCCTTAAAAAAGAAAAAAAAAGCTGAATATTCAATTGTTCCTTTGATAACAGATTAGACACAATTGTATCCCAGTTCTTCAAGCAAAGTTTATTTTGTTAGCACCAAACAACATTGTAACATGTATTTGTGTTAGCATTTTAGATGTAATAAAACCACATATGGTACTACTTACCAGCAGGCTTAAGCAGTTTACCATCAATGGTTATTTCCACTGCCTTGCTCACCATTATTCCATTTTCATAAGTAGCAAGACCAGATCCTAGGAAAAAATAGGTGACAAATACTTAGATTTAAATTACAGTAATGTCCAGTTGGTATTGAATGTCATATAATGTGTAAATGAAAATCAAAAGTAAGAAACACCGTATTTTTCAGATTGTAAGAGGCACTTTTCCTCCCAAAAATTTGGGAGGAAAATGAGGGGTGCATCTTAAAATCCGAATGTAGCTTACCGGGGATATGTGGGGTGGGGGGTGGAGAGGGGTCACAGGAGGCAGGGCAATGTTGTGTGCTGTGCTGCTCTCTGCAGCACTACTCTGTGCGGTGGGTGGGCAGTGAGGCTCTGTGCGGCGGGTGGCCAACTAGGCTCTGTGCGGTGGGCGGGCAGCAAGGCTCTGTGCGGCGGGTGGGCAGCGAGGCTCTTTGCAGCCGGCAGGCAGCGACACTGTGTGGCATCTGGAGCTTCTCCTGGTGCTCACTGTGGGCAGAGAGGCACTGGCCATTTTGAAGATGTCAGTGGTAACTTCTTCAAATAATGGCACCCATTGTCAGCGTATGCACAGATGAAGCTCTCAGCTCAAGCTCTCATCTGCGCAAGCGCCGACTCCGGCCACTATTTCTTTGAAGCCTGCACCACCGACATCTTCAGAATGGTCAGTGCCTCTCTGCCCGCAGTGAGCACCAGCATACAGCAGCACTAGTCGCCCCACTACACAGGAGTGTTGGCCACCCCAGTACACAGCAGTGCCCACTGCCACAGCACAGCTCCACGGTGAGCATCTGAGCCCCCCTCTGTATTGCCCGCAGCACTGACTTGCTCCACCACTGCCGCTGCCTCCTGTGACCCCGCTCCACCACGACTGCTGCCCCCCTCCCGTAAGACACCACAGGATTATAAAACAGACCTTAGCTTTTTTTTTTAACCTTTTTTAGCTCTAAATTTGGGGTGCGCCTTATAACCCAGTGCATCTTTTATAAAGCGAAAATACGGTACTTTCTTGCTATAAAACTAGATCATGCTTTTTAACTCATTAAGCTTTCATCTCAATAAAAACCAATAGAAGTTGCATTGAAACACTATTTAAACGACCAGCAAGTGCAATGGAATTGAATTAAATGTTTGCTTTCCATTTTGCTTTGTTTGTGTGCAGAGAAATGAATAGAAGTCACAGAAACAGCATAGTAAAGGAAGACAAAAAAATGGATATATTTCTGTAAGTTTCACACTGACACATCGTCTGTGAAAGAAAATGATGTGGACAGCCCCATAGATAATGATCTATATTTTCTATCTGTGGGAAAAAAAAAATAGAAAACATATGTGAAAACATGGATGTGTAGATGAGGCCTAACAAAGAGTAGTACAGTTGTGCTTGGCTGTTTTCATAACCCCATCCTGGTGGCTGGGATCTACAAGCAGCTATTCCCATCTCAGCCATGAAATCAAAGATGACAAAATTCTTTAAAGAAAAGCTCTTAGCATGATTTTTTAATATCAAGTAAAGATATGGCTGTAATAGCGCTGTAATACTGATTAAATTGGTGCCTTGGGTAAATAAACTTGCTTTGTCATTCTTCTTTTGGTGCAAGTAGGCTGGACTGTACATTGGGTCTTCTCCTCCCTGTCTGTGAGTCCTCTGCCTGGCTATGGACTATATCATGTTACTGTTTTTTTCAGTGACTTGCCTCCTCTAATTAAAATCTCCTGCCAGTACCATCATTGCTGTGGTCAGTGCCATAATGGTGTCATCATTGCTGTGAACAACACATTCTCTTGGTAATGATGACACCATTTTATTGAAGATCAGTCAGGAATTCAATATGTGCCCACACTATAATAGCGCCAATGTGGGATATCAAACATAGGAGGCAGGTCACTGAAAAAGCAGTTACCTGACAAAGACCATGAGGAGAAGACCAAGTATATGGTGACGCCCCTGTGCACCAAAATCTAATTTGCATAAAACCGCAAAGGGTAATTAAAAAGTGGATTTGATCAATCAAAGGTATCAATGTAAAAAGCAATTTACAGTGTCATTAAAGCAATGTCTTTATTTTGCATTAAAAAAAATCATGCTAACAGGTTCTGTTTAATGCCAAGAGATAATAAAATTATATTCCCATGCTAAATATTATACCCACTTCTATCACAATATTCGACAAATCATTCAACATTTCCCCAGTCCCGTGAGATTTATACTCTTGTTAAAGAGATTGTCCAGTGCAGACAACTCAGATGCCATATGCTGGATTTGGACATGATTATGTGTCAGCTGATTGGCTGCAGAGGTCAGGGGCCTGTTGGATCAGCCTCCTGTCACTGAGCTTTTATTAACAGTGCATCGTTGTTATAATGCTGCTATATCAAAGCAGTGCCATAAGAGTTTATTTTCAGTAATGCCTACCCAAATGATTTGTACCCCTGAGGGTGCAAATAGTGCCATGTGCAGAAATGTGCTTACTGTTGGGCAACTATTTACTAGTTAAGAAAAGCTATTGTTTTTAAGAGGGGACAAGTGAGGGCTGTAAAAATGAAATTAAATACTAGAGAGGGACAGTCTCTCTGTTACATCTCCTTTCTTCTTTGTAACCAAGAAAACGTTTATACTCCATATGTCAATACAAAATTATGTTCTAAATTCCGTATCTCAGGCGCAAACAAGTTAATTTTTAAACTGTTACTATCGGTATACAGGTTATTGAATGCTGAAAAATGTCATACCTGTATGCCTCTTATCAGAAGCCTTGTTTTTTAAATATCATCTTTATCATTTTAAGTAAATGAGCTCTTCCAGGCTATGGATAGGATGCTGCCTGAAAAAGAACTCTGCCCCCGCAGCTTATTTTAAATAAAAGCAGTGGTACCAGTGTAATATGTGATGGCCGCTCTCTGATCTCACTGCAGAGCTGTGTGTGATTATAACTGACACCTCTGCAGATTTCTCTCAGGTTAATCTTCCATCTCACAGGCAGATAATATTGGAATATTGTTGCAATGAAGCAGAGCTCAACGAGCTTCAAAAAAATGTGTTTGCAAGAAGTCAAATTTAATTTCTCCTGCTCTGTGTCAGTTACTTGTCTCACACTGGTAACCCCATTTAAAATAATCTCTGGAGGCGGAGTTATCATCCACACAGCGTCCGCCCCATAGCCTGGAAGAGCTCATTTGTATAAAGTGATAAAAGATGATTTTTATACAACAAAGTATCTGATATGAGACAGACAGGTATGACTTTTCTTAGCATTCTATAACCTGTATGTCCATATTAACAGTTAAAAAAGGTCAAAGAGATGCTGATGGAACTATTAGTATGCCTCTATAGAAACATAAGGCTACGTTCCTAACTTTTGGGGAGTCTTTAATATTGCACAATTTTTGCACTATTTCTGCATCTGTTATGAAATTTGGTTACTTGTATTTTTTAACGTGTTTTGTGTACTTTTTTCATGCATTTTTATTGCGGTTTTGACTTTTGACTCTTGTTGAGATTATCATGTTTTAAACAAAGCTGATTTGTTTTTGATACTTCCTGCTATTTAGCTTTGAGAAAACTTTAGTGATTATATACTTATTGCAGATTACATGTGTTTTTCTTGAGTTTCCGCAGTGGAAATGTACTAAAAACACATTTGTGTTTTTTTACCTGCATTTTTACTGCATCTAATGTAATTCTATAAGAAAAATCTGCATTAAAAACTTCACATACCAGCAATGAAAATTGACATGTTGCAGATTTGAAACACAGACCTCAAGTCTGTTTACACTGAGTATAAAAGCACTGTCGGCATGAGATTTCTGTAAGTGCCATTCACTTTGCGAAAACTTGTAAGACGCAGCCAAAAAATGCAGTGTAAAAATATCACCAAAAACTCATCATGGCATACAGCTTTAAAGAGAACCTGTTAGCAGGATATAGCACGACAAAGTTAATATATGGCACAATCGCACTGTGATGCTGAATAAACTGATACCTGCAATGAAGGAATCTGATCTTTGATTGCTGAATAATCTTTTTTTAACATTTTCCGGATAACATAATCCGTGCATCAGGGCGGGACCTTAGGTAGGGTCTTCTGCTTCTTCTTCTCCTGTGTTCCTCTACAGGTAACTGAGTATTCAGTGAGCTGACTCTGATTTGAAATGCCATGCAGCCACTGCCAGGGTGGGCATCACATGCGCAGTGTGATTATATGGGCAGTTTGCAGATCTTCAATAAAATAATGCCAAATGCTGCACATGAACAGACCAAAATTCAGCTCAATGACCTCTTCTTTAAGATGAAATCTCATTATGCGTATAAGCCACTTTATTGAGGACAGTTTACAGAATCACAGTGCACACAGACAGTTCTCCAAGAATTGGCGCCAGATGCAGTGAATGCACAGATTTAGATTGCGGCTTAATGAAGAGGTCATTGAGCTGAAATCTTGGTCTGCTCATGCACTTCATCAGTGCTATTTTCTTGCAGAGCTACAGGCCACCCACAGAATCAAACTGCGCACGCGTTTTCCATCGCAATCATGGCATCAGATTTTCCAAAAGGAGGCAGGTTACTGAAGAATCAGCAAATCTATAGAAGAAAGAGGAGGCAGGTGAAGAGGCGGAGAAGAAGACCCTACCTCCAAGTCCTACCCTGATGCATGGATAACATCATCATGAAAATTTTGGAAGATGATTATTTAGCTATCAAAGATCGGATTCCTTCACTGCAGGTATTCATTTAATCAGCATCACACTGCCATTATGGTTATGTACCTACTTTATAGAGTATGGTTCCACTTGTGCATAGCTTCCAATGCGAGAGCATCAGAAGTGATATGCTAATGACCTTCTGCTGCGAGCGTCACCCTAAGGGTCATGCGACTGTGATGCAATCTTGCGATCATATCACAGCTGCGGAGAAGATCGAGAGAGCACTTTCCCCAATCTCCTCCGTGGCCTATCTCTGCGTATATCGCACTGCACTTGGATGACATGCGAGTGCAGTGCGATGTTTTACATGCTCCCATAGACTTGTATGGGGCTGTGTGAGCTGAGAATCGCTGCCAAATGCTGTGCTGTGATTCATATCTCAGGTCGATATGGCTTGAGAAATCAATCTCAGATGGCTACTGACCCATAGTTTTGCACTAATGCGAGTGCAGTCCAATGTTTTATCGGATTGCACTCATCCATGCAAAATGCAAGTGGATACGAACATATAGGGCTAAATCCTGCTGATAGGTTCTCTTCAACATCAGGATTCTAAATATACTATTCAACTGTTTAATTTTAAGTTATAAGTTTTTTGTTCTTACATTCATGCTTCTAAATATTTCGCATGATTTTTTCAACCCTGCAGTAAGATACATGTGTCCCATTCATATAGTATTATTGTTCCTTAAAGCCTAATGCGGGCTTTACATGAGACGATATATTGTGCGATACGTCGCCAGGGTCACGGTTTTCGTGACGCACATCTGGCATAGCGCACGACGTCGTCTCGTGTGACACCTCTGAGCGATGCAGTATCGCTCACAAATCATGAGACGTGTACTCGTTAACTTTCAGAATCTCGTTTATTTTCATGGGTGCAGGTTGTTCATCATTTCTGTGGCATCACACGTTGCTCCGTGTGACGCCACGGGAACGATGAACACAGCGTACCTGCATCCCACGGCACCCGCCGGCTTAATGGAAGGAAGGAGGTGGGCGGGATGTTTACATCCCACTCATCTCCGCCCCTCCGCTTCTATTGGCCGACTGCCGTGTAACGTCGCTGTGACGCCGAACGTCCCTCCCACTTCAGGAAGTGGACGTTCGTCGCCCACAGCGAGGTCGTCCAGAAGTCAAGTGCGTGTGACGGGGGTTAAACGAATTTGTACGCCACGGGCAGCGATTTGCCCGTGACGCAAAAACGACGGGGGCGGGTACGATCGCTCGTGCTATCGCATGATAGATCGACTCGTGTAAAGCAGGCTTAAGCTGTATTATTAGGCAGTATGGCACTGATTCATCACTAACTTTATGCTCTTTGGAGTAAAAAGGGTTCTAATAATGATTAAATAATATATAATTTTTGAAGTTTTTTTAAGCTAACTTTACTTAATTTAATCTGTGGGTTTATTTTGTTCAAGAATGTGAGCGTTTTTTTCTTGTCGAGACGTTTTTGGCTATGTGTGCACTAGAAACTGACTTTTTCTTAAGGAAAAAAACAGACCCTGTGAAAGAATCCCGCACCAAAAACGCATGCGGTTTCGTCGCGCTTTGGTGCGGATTTGGTGCGGAATTTCTGCGGTTTTGCCGCAGGTTGGTCCCTGCGTTTTTTTACCAATAATTAATGGCAAAACCGCAGGGGCCTGCAAAAAAGAAGTGACATGCACATTAATTCTGCAGTGGAAATTCCGCGGGTAAATCCGCAGAGACAAAAAAACACAGTGTGTGCACAACTTTTTATAATCCCCATAGATTTTCCTGGAGAAGGACTGCAGAAATGTTCTAAACATTTTCTTTTGCATTTCTGCAGCGAAATCCGTGGCAATTCCGCGGGTAAATCCACAGTATGCACACATGGCCTTAGACAAATTTATGATATGATTATTCCCAAATCTAACAAAATGTTCGCTTAAGTCTGCTTCACTACCAAAGTGGAGTGCAAAATCTGTTTACTTTTATTTTTTAGTAGTGAAAGATGAATATGTAACATTTTAAAGGATAATGCAACTTTTTACTCTACAAGGGCACAAAATGGTAAACTGCAAGAAAAAAAAACATCTGTAATTTTGGGCAAAATTCATCAAATGAAAATGGTCATGCAACATTTTAAATGATCATGTGACTTTTCATTCTAAAAAGTGCAAAAACAGGAAAAAGACAAGAAAAAAGAGCGTTTCTGAATTTTGTGCAAAGTTTATGAGCCCCAGTGCACCATTTTGAAGAATTTAGTGCAAAACACTTAAGCAAATACCATAAGACAAATTGAATGCCACAAAATAAAAATGAAAATTCACTGAAAAATGCAAATGATTAATCTGCGTCTGTGTTTAGAGTGTCAATTTTTAATAACAAAAAAAATACACATTTCTATTTCCACAAGATTATGTCTTACTGTTGAAATATGGAGCAGTAAACACATAATTGTCATTGTCCAAGCTGCGTTTGTAGTAGCTATCCTCATATGTTTCAGGATCTTCAAGCCAGTACTCGCCAGCGCTATAAAAGTAAATATATTACAAATAATAGATATTACAAATAGCCATGATAATTAAAGTTGCATAAAGTAATACAAAATCTTTTGTCTCACTATATAGTTATATTAATTCATTGACAAATTATAATGTTTGAATTATTAGATTCTACTTAAACTACTAAAGGAACACTAAAATAAATGATAAAAGTATACAGAAGAAATATTTTCTGGTATGATCCTTTACTCCTAACCAACATAAGATTTACTGGTTCTCCGATGCCAGGTGCAGATGTATGGAGACACTTCAGGAGATAAGCCCACTCCCTACTGGGGAAACGCCGGACCATGTGCTGACACACCTACTACTAACAGCAGAAACTAGACTGAACCCTGAACACTGCTGTTAACCATTTATATGTCGCTGTGAATCTAAGCAGTAATTAAATGGCCTAACCACATGGCACTATCATTTCCTAGTGTCTGAAAAGTCTAATTTATTAAATAAATAAAAACACTTAAACTGAACATTTAACATTAAATAGAATAAAAATTGAAATGCCAGAACAGCTGTATATTGGATGCTTCACTTACCGCCCCCCAAGAGTATAAAAGCTATTAAATAGGTCAATGTACTATAAATTATATTGATAAAAGCATTAGTTTGGTGTTCAAAAAAACAAGGCATCACAGAGGTCCTTCAAAGGAAAAAAAAAAAAAGGTATGTGACTCAGAAAATGGCAACACAAACTAATATTTTTTTCAAAATGTTGAGTTTTGTATTTTTTTTTTTAGCTATTAACCACTGAGTAATTTTCCATTTTAAATTTTCATTTTTCCTCCCTTTCTTACAAAAGCCATAATTATTTTATTATTTAGTCAATATAGCCATATAAGGGTTTGTTTTTTTGTGGAACGAGTTGTACCTTTAAATGACACCATCCAATCTGCCACATATTGTAATGAAAAATGTGAAAAAAAAATCCAAGGGTGGTGAAATTGCAAAAAAAAGTGCAACTGCAAGATTATTGGTTTTTTTTTATTTACAATGTTCACTATATAGTAAATCTGACCTGACATTATCATTCCCCAAGTCAGATCGAGTACTTATATACCAAACATGTAGTTTAATTTTTATCTAAGATTTGAAAAAAATTCTGAAATTTGTCAAAAAACAAAAGTGCCCTTTTGTTGCCATTTTCTGAGACCTGTAGCACTCTCATTTTGGGGGGATCTGTGTTATGGCTTATTTTTGTCTTGAGCTGACATTTTTAATTGTATCATTTTTAGGTGGTTGTGATGTTTTGCCTGTTATTGCATTTTATTGCAATGTTGTGGTGACCGAAAAAAATTGAATTCTGTGGTTTTCATTTTTTTCTCGTACTTGAAGCCTGTACTATCTAATCGCTTCTGCTGTTCAGAGCGATGCTGCAGCATTCCTCTGAACAGCAGAAATGCTGATCTGTGAATGTCGACGCTCATGCAACATTCACAGGAACCTCATCATGAGAGTGACAGGAGTCATCAGCTGACAACTAACAGATGTCCCGTGATGGTAGCAGGGTTAACAGTTTAACAGACGTGGGTGCATCTCCAATCCACCTGCGGCTGTTAGCTGCCCAAGTCAGTTGATCAGATCAGTCGACATATATGGGCAAAAATGCAGGATCATTGGGTGAGCCCTCATTAAAGGGACAGATACGGCCTTGAACATACAGATACCTCAAAGATCGGGCAAGAGTTAAAGAGGACCTTTCACAAACTTTTTCATGTAAAACTGGACACACCATGTGTCTTCTTAAAAAAAAAATGAGTTTGAGTTCGGAGTTTGGGTGCTTTACTATACAAATCACAAGCTGCTAACAGTGTTTGAATGGCTCACACTGGGGGTAACAACAACATAATCAAATGTAATGTGCCCCAAACAAAAAAAATGAAATACCCCCCACCCGACCTCTAAAGTGATATATTTACAGCTAGCTACTTGAAGGCAGGGATCCAAACTGCTAAATTAGTGACTTCTATTGGGGTTCAGATCAAGTCTTGGTCTCAAACTAAACTTTATTCAATGTCTGGATAAACCCGCCGAACCAAACTTTCAGTGGTTCGCTCATCTCTAATGCTGACCAATCATAGGCAGGTAGCAAAACTCATATGAAAGAACTTGATATCACAATAGATTGAAGCAGGTTTCTCAGTGTGTGATTTAACCACACTTACGTCTGCTGTGCTCAAGCAACTTGTACTCACTCTGCTGTGGGATTAGGCTGTCATTATATCTCACACAAGAGCAGTCTGCAAAAAACAATATTTAATTCTGCTCTGTCAGTCCTATTATATTGTGTCCAGTTCAACAAGAAAAAATAGGTGAAAAGTCCTCTTTAAAATATAAAAAAAAGTGTTATACATTTGGTGTCACCATAACTACATTCCTAATAAGAAACATATTGACATTATTTTTACAGCTAAATGAAAGCTATAAAAACAAATCCCCAAAAACCATAGTGGAATTGTGTTTTTATATGTTGAAGGAAATATAATAAAGTTAAAGCTCTTGGAAAAAAAGGAGAAAAAACCTTAAGGGCAAAAATGGAAAATTCCTCTATAATGAAGGGATTAAACAGATAGAAATCTTGAAGTCTTCACAGGTGTAACTTAACAGAGGGATGTGGTTTAGTAAAATGGTGTGACTTGGTATTCTCAATACCTATAGCATGGAGAGAGTAGAAGAGAAATAATCCTTCTATAGACCACTGTCTGACGGACGGATACACGAGACTCTGATGTAGGAGAGGAAAATTGCTGTAGAATGTAAATCTTTCACCGACTCTACAGGCTCCAGGTATTAGTAACTCTACAGCACTAAAACCACATTAGGAAAACAATCCATCTCCAAGTCAGGTATGTGTTAGAATGGGTGGTGGAGCTCATCTTCTGGAAAGATATATTTCATAGTGCAAAAAGAGAAAGTAATGACCACTTGGTATCAACATATAGTGCTTATCTTTTAAGCCGCTTTCATATTTTGCTTTTACCTACATTCAGTGGTCCCGTCAGAGTTTCCATCCGAACACCCCCACAAAACGGGGTTTCAGATGCATGCACCAATGTGGCCATTGACTATAATGGAGCAGACATAGTCTGCTATGTCTGGGTGTCCACCTGCAGAATGGATATAAGCACAAAAACAGTGAAAAACAGAGCATATGCTGACTCCGTCTGTTCCATTATAGTGAATGGCCCCATCGGCGCATGCGTCCCAAACCCATTTTGTAGGGGTGTTCAGATGTAAGTTCCCACAGAACCACTGAACACAGGTAAAAGCAAAATGTGAAAGCAGCCATATTGAAGCAAATACATAGGCTGTGCCAGGCTGTCAGTATCTCAACTATCGTGTCAACACACACTTTCTCAAGGCCAGCTTATGTATTTGCCTAAATAAAGTATAATCAATGTACGTTGGTACTGAGTGCTACTATTTTCTTTTTTTGGACTGATGAAATTTGCTCCTTTCATTGCCAGCTACCGAGTGGTGTTGTAATGTTGCAAGGTAATGTATTGTTGTCCAATTCTAGTGAGTGGGTCAACACTGTGATGCCTTGAACCATCATTAAGAAAGGTATGATTCAGGCAAGTATAGACAGCCTGTAAATCATTGCAAATATAAAGAAGTTAAGTGATTTCAGTTTTTGATCTCCCAACAATTTAATATTGATGGCCAATTGTAAAGATAGACAATTAATTTTTAAGACATGGTAACCCCTTAAAGGGGAAAAAAAATAACATAAAATATAAATTGTCATTGAAGGCATAGTCAGGGGCCTTATTTTGATGGCCTCTCCTTAGGATAGGTCATCAATATCAGATTGGTGAAGGTGCAATCAGGTGTTTCCAATATTAGCATCAGAAGAATGTGATCATTTGGGCACCTGCACAGCACAGCTCAGAAAACTGCATATTGCCAGTGGACAGATACTGGACATCCACTTTATTGAAATGGCAAATCTTTCCTGTTCCACGATGCAACCAAGCATGTCAGGCTGACATCCGGAACATCTGATCAGCAGGGATGCCGGGTTTGTCTGTCTACCTATCTGATATCGATGACCTATAATAAGGCAAGTTCATCAATATTGAAATACTGGACAACACCTTTAATTTTGGCGATAATATGTTTTACTAGTATTGTCCTAAACAAATTAATAAGTTATATACATTGCTTTTACAGTGATTATTTAATCAGTGATATTACTATATAATGTATCGATTACTTGCTCAGTCATTATATTATGTTACCTTTTTGGATAAACTCTGGTAATTCCACCATCAGTGGCTACAAATCTAGCTACAATTCCTGTCCTGCAAATTGTAAATATTATATAAAGTTAAACATTTTGCAAAATGTTACAACAATAATATTCTTACTTAGATTAGAAAAGAGAATTAATCTATAACAATCTTAAATATGACAAATAAAACTCCAGGAAAAGCAGCATGCAGTGACAACAAACATTGACATTAGGAATGACTTAAATATGTAAAATTTTCAGTTTTATATATTTAAAAGAGAAAGGGAACATTTTTTAAGTAATTTGCATAGTCTTAAATATATTTCATGCATTTATGCCAATGAAGACAAAAATATAGATCATCAATAAAACCCCATTATTTGATATGGGCAGAATATGGTTCTGTAACAAGAACATCTATAGTCAGAAAATTACCAGCAAGAACAATGTTCCCATTTTCCCATATAACTATGAGATTTAATAACATAATACCAGTATATCTCTTGTTTCAAAGACCATACTAACATGATATTTCTGATAATAAATACTGCACTTTCTTTATGGGAATCTGTGAGCAGGTTTTTGCTACTTCATTTGAGAGTATCATGAGGTAGGCAAGGAGATCCTGATCCAATGAAGAATGACTTAGATTACTGGATGCAGCTATTTTGACACAGAGTTTTTCGATTTGACCATCTAGTAGAGCTGAGAGAGCTATCCCGCTAGCACCAGGCTCTCAATAGAGATTGTACATTAACAGTGAGGTGTCAATCAGAAGAGGAGGCATGCCAGATTGCCATGCAGGTGACATTGTAGTCCGAACAATGATAAGGGTCCTGCTGCTTAAACAAACATAGCAATTAAACAACAGCTCCAACCTTGAGATGACAGGCATCCCTGAATTTTCTGTGTTAACTCTAGCAGCATGCTGGCTTCAGCTTACATAGCAAAAACCTGCTGACAGATTCCCTTTAAGTATTAACAAAAACATTATATATAAAATAAACATTTAGACATTTGTAACGTATGCCAATCATGTAATTGATAATATGATAAATATTAAATGAGTATCTTACGGTAATGCTCCTTTCCAGTGAGTCTGTACCAGTTCATTTGTAAATCCTGCATCCAGTAGAGCTCTGTTAATCAACTCCTTATTGCCTATTAAATAAAAAAAAAATGGAATTCAAATAATTGAGAATGTCTAAAAGATTGTAGCAAAAAAGGCTGTGATTTTAACAAAGCCAGCTTTCAATTTTGTGGTTTTATTTTTCCCTACCCTCCTTTATAGAGTCATAACTTTATAATTTTTCTATCAACATAGTTATATGTTCTATTTTTGAGGGACAAGTAGCAATTTGGAATGAAATAATTTACTTTACTATGTATTATACTAGAAAATTGTAATAAAAAATTAAGTGAGATGAAATGGTGATAAAAACAATTCAGCAGTTGATTTTTTTGGGTATAATTTTTATCTTTTTCATTGTGTGGTAAAAGTAACTCTACAAAATGATTCAATGGGTCAGTATGATTGTAGTGATACCAAAGATATGTTTTTTACTATCTATGAGGGAACTACCCTATTCTCATTAGCACAAGGAAGTACAAGAAGCAATGGGATGAAACTAAAAGGAAGGACATTCCAATTAGACATTAGGAAAAACTTTCTGACAATGGGGGCAGTCAGAGAGTGGAACAGACTACCACGCGAGGGTGGTGAGCTCTCCATCAATGGAAATCTTCAAGCGGAAGCAGGATAAATATATAGCTAGGATGATTTGGTCCCAGTGGCCATTGAGGTCCCTTCCAACGCTACCATTCTATGATTTTATATTAGCATCTGCAATAATGTAAACTTTATAAAAAAAATAATACATTTTGTCGCTAGTCTCAAGGACTCATAATTTAGGGAGGTTTTTTTTCAGTCAATGGGGCTATTAAATTACCTTTTTTTTGCACAGCAAGTTGTGATTTTTAATCATTTATACCATTTTGAGGCGTAAACAATGTTTTGGTCATTTTATATTATTCTTTTGTTAGAGGTAAAGCGACCAAAAAAATGACTTTTTTTCCTTACATTATTTACGGTACCTTATGGATTTAATAATGCCACCTTTTCATAGACTAGACTTTTTGTGTGTTGAAATATGTATATATTTTTTATTTTTAAATAGAAAAAAGGTGATGATTCCATTTATTTGTTGTTTTTTAATATGTTCATAAGCTTTTATCTTTTACTTTTCACTATTTTTTAGTCTCCAAAGGGGATATGAAACTGCAGTAATTTCATTGCTTGTATTATATACACCTGTGGTATTGTTGTATACAGAACTGTGCAAATGTTTTAAGCTGTGGTGGAAATAATGCTACAAAGTAAAAAATGCTTTCATTACCACTTGTTTGCTATAATTGGTTACTCATAAACATGGCTTTAATCCTGCAAAATCCTTGACTTTGTGTGAGGGTTCATAGAAGAGCTGATGCTGTTTAGATAAAGGGTGATCACACCAAATATTGATTAGGTTTGTAATTGTATTACGTTCATTCACTTTCCACTTTCTACATGTCACGGCTGTCTCTGCCTTATGAGACTAGTGACAGATTCAGGACTAGAGAGTCATTTTCCATTCTTGACAATCAATATTACACGTGTTTCCTTTCCCTTGGCAGTTGTAGGGTTGATGTCAGTATTCCTTGCCAGCAAGCAGCCAATTACCCTAATTACTAGCTCAGGTGTTTCTGATTTGGAACCACTCCCATTCCCTTTATATACCCTCTGCTGCCAGCAGAGGGTGCCGATTATACTCTTTGCCATTTGGATTCTGGCCAGGTGGTGAAAGGAGCTTCTGAAAACCCTGTGTTGAAGTTGCTGAGGTGGCTGCAGTCTTGGTTCTGACTGCAGCTGTCTGTTGTGTTTCTGTCTGTCTTCCTTTCCTGGTGTGTTGTTTCAGTGCAGCGGTGGGGCAAGCATCATTCACCTGCCCACTCTCTAGCCAGGGACTATTGTAGGGTCTTTTCAGGGCTTCAAGTTCTTGCTTGGCAACAGATGAAGAACCTTTATAGGGACTGGCTAGTAGTGTAGGGTACAGCAGCAGGTAAGTGGATGAGGTGTCCATCTCCCCTCTCACTAGTCCTAGGGCCCACTGTTGTTAAAGTGTACCCCTTGTTTGTTGGGGTGTAACTCCTGATCTTGTGTGTTTCGGTTCCTGCCAGACCTTCCTCTAGTTCATGCGTGACAATAAATTGATACAAGTAAACTATTAACACAATTACTTTTGAAAGCATTCTTAATTTACTGCATTCTTTTCAAATCTGCCTAAAACTTTTCAACAGTACTGTATAATTCTAACCACGGTCTCCTATGAAGCTTTACTTGTTACTAAGCTTGATAGGTTTCCAAATTGGCATAAACGAGGGCCTTCGGCAGATCTCTGGAGATCATGGAAATATATTGGCATCCTGTGATCATATCATAGGTGAGGTCGATGGACATGGCTCACTTGCCTGGAATGCTGCTGTCAGTGATTGACAGTGGCACTTAAAGGATTTATAACAGCGTTTGGATCATTAACCAACAAAATGCTAACTGCATATAATGACCATCCTTTAGTGAGCTTGTCCTTTAGGGGTGCTTCACACATAGCGAGATCGCTACCGAAATCGCTGCCACGGCACGGTTTTGGTGACGCAACAGTGACCTCATTAGCGATCTCGCTGTGTGTGACACTGAGCAGCGATCTGGCCCCTGCTGCGAGATCGCTGCTCGTTACACACAGCCCTGGTTCGTTTTCTTCAAAGGCGCTCTCCCGCTTTGACACACAGATCGCTGTGTGTGACAGCGAGAGAGCGACGAAATGAAGCGAGCAGGGAGCAGGAGCCGGCATCTGGCAGCTGTGGTAAGCTGTAACCAGAGTAAACATCGGGTAACCAAGGTGGTTACCCAATATTTACCTTAGTTACCAGCCTCCGCAGCTCTCACGCTGCCTGTGCTGCCGGCTCCGGCTCTGCACATGTAGCTGCAGTACACATCGGGTTAATTAACCCGATGTGTACTGTAGCTAGGAGAGCAGGGAGCCAGCGCTAAGCAGTGTGCGCGGCTCCCTGCTCTCTGCACATGTAGCTGCAGTACACATCGGGTTAATTAACCCGATGTGTACTGTAGCTAGGAAAGCAAAGAGCCAGCGTTAAGCAGTGTGCGCGGCTCCCTGCTCTCGCGGTTATGATCGCTGCTTCGGCTGCTGTGTTTGACAGCTAAGCAGCGATCATAACAGCGACTTACAAGGTCGCTGTTACGTCACAGAAAATGGTGACGTAACAGCGACCTCGTTGTCGCTGTCGCTTAGTGTGAACCAGCCCTTACACAGATATGTTTTGTTCTTATCTGAACAGGAAAATGTCAAAACTACTTTTAAGATAAACAGTTTACATAATTTCCCAGTACAATAGTTAGTATTTTTGATAAAATTCACCATTTTAACCTATGCAATATCCTGACTAGTAATATTAGGAAGGACAGAAGTCACTTTGGACTCTTGCATCACACAAGAAGAGATAGCATACTTACTGCACATATTTCCAATTTCCTCCTTGTTTAACAAACAATAAGTTGCAAGAGATCTATTATTTGGGTAAAAGAGTTCCAAACATTTATATTTTATTACCTTTAAATAATCCTTAAATGGAATCTGTCACCAGGTTTTTAACCCTTTCACACCCGGGCGATTTTTCATTTTTTTTTTGCTACCCTTCTTGCGAGAGCCTTAACTTTTCTATTTTTCCATCAATCTTGTCAAATGAGGGCTTGTTTTTGCAGGACGAGCTGGACTTTTAAATAAATCTATAAGTTTTACCATATAGTGTACTGGAAAATGGCAAAAAAATTCCAAGTGTGGAACAATTGAAAAAAAAAGTGCGATTGCATGATTGTTTTTCAGATATTTTATTCCCCATGTTCACTATATGGTAAAATTGATGGGTTGGTGTGATGCCTCAGGTCAGTACAAGTTCGTAAACACTAAATAGGTATATGTTTACTTTTACCTAAGGGGTGAAAAAAACCCGTAGTGTTCTCATTTTTTGGTATCTAGGGCTCAGTGATGGCTTATCTTTTTTGCATTTCAAGCTGACGTTTCTAATGGTATTATTTTTGTGCAGATTCTATGTTTTGATCCACTGGTATTACATTTTGCGCAAAATTTGCAACAACCAAAAAATGTAATTTTGGCAGTTTGAATTTTTTTGTCGCTACGCCGTTAACCAATCAGGTTAATTGATTTTATATTTTGATAGATTGGGCATTTCTGAATGCGGCGATACCAAATATGTGTATATTTTTTATTTTTTTTAACTCTTTAATTTTCAATGGGGCAAATGGGGGGTGATTTGAACTTTTAGGTTTTTATTTATTTTTAAATTTTAAAAACCTTTTTTTTACTAGTCCTTCTAGAGGACTATAGGGTTCAGCAGTCTGATCACTCATACATTTCTCTTGATCCGAGCTGCACAGCCCAGACCAGGAGAAATGCTCATCTTCTGTTACCGGCAGAGCGCTCTGCCGGTGAGTCATGATAGCTACAGGAGTCATCACATGACCCCGTGCTACCATGGCAACCATTGGCTCCCCGTGATCACATCATGGGGCTTCCGATGGCGGTGGGTAAGAGCACGTTACCCACTGCGGGCATTTAAATCATGCTATTACATTTTGACAGCGCGATTTAAGGCATTAACAGGAGAGGGTGTCTGCTGGTCAAATCAGCAGACATGTGCGGGGATTGCATGATTTAGGATCTACAGATACAACCTCTGTCATGAAAGGATTAATATCCAATCTGAAAGCAGCATGATGTTGATGCCAAAACCCTAATTTCAGCAAGTGTTTCAATTACTGGCCTGTTTGATGTCCTTTTGATATATCTTCTGCAGGTCTACTAGTTCTCTTAAGGCCCCCTTCACACGCACGTGTCTCCGGTACGTGCTAGGTCTGTGCCCGCATGTACCGGAGACACGGGCACACGTGCAGCCATTGGCCTGTGCCTCTGTGTGGAGCAAACGTGAGCCTGTGTGCTCCACACGGATGCATGTCCATTTTTCTCCGGCAGCACGGGTGCCACACGGGCCGCACCCGTACCACATGGATGTAGTAAGGATGCGGTCCCATGTGACACGCGCCGGAGAAACACACGTGTCAGAGAAAAAAAACAAATCTTTACTCAACTTCTCTAGCCCTCCTGTCTCTGCTGCTGCTGTCACTTGCTGCCGACCGCCGCTCATTATGCTCATTTAATATTCACTTCACTGTGGTGGAAGCAGCAGTAGCGGGGTGTCGGCAGGACCGGAGAGTGAAGATCAGCACCACGGACAGCGATGCCAGGGACAGGTGAGCAGAAAGTTCCCGTTCTCCGTGTGTTATCACGGATAACACACGGAGAACACACGTAGTGCCATAAACACAGCACACGGAGGGGAAAACGCACCTTTGACACGTCCGTGAAACACGTGCATGATTTTCACGGACATGTGAAGGTGGCCTAAAGCTGAGCTCTGTATAACCCTGCCCACACCAATGATTCACAACTTTCTGGATATACTGTGCATAGGCAGGGTTCATGAATATGGAAGACTACATGGCAACAGGTTTACTAGTCTTCTAGTGATAATTTCCTGGAAATTTTATTAAAACTACACCAAGCAGACCAGTAACATGCCCATTGCTGGAATCAATGACTGTGTTTCCGCATTTTAAAGCTATCAGATTAGAAGGCAAAAACCTGGAGACAGATTTCAAAAAGTGGGTAATTTCATTATATTTATTTTTGGAATGTGCCTATGAGGAGATATTTAAATATTTATTGATCACACTTCCTTGTAATTTGTTGCATGAGTATTGGACTTGATACATGGTTCAGTTCTGCCTGTGGAAAACAATTATGTTTTCATTGATTTCTTAAGATTGACAATATGGGGATGAAATCTAACTTATATTAATCTTTTTATCCAATTGAAGTACTGTAGTTTCAGTTATGAGTCCCACACTGTGGGAATCAAAATGAGAATAATGATTTCAACAGTTGAATTAAATAGGTTTTGATTTCTTACATACTAGCTTTATAAATTAACCAATTATATTAATTCAGCTAATTCTACATTGTCTAAATGTCCTTAATAAGCAAAAAAAACCTTCATAAGCTTCAGATATACTCTACACTATCAACCACGTCACCCCCCAGTCTTCTCTTCATGATCAGACTCATTTTCATTTTACGAGTTAATAACTCTGGAACACTTCAACAGATCCCAGTAATTTCGAGAATATGTTTTAAAGACATATTGTACTTCATAGTAGAAATAAAATCAGAACAAAATTTTTTGCATTTATTTGCAAAAATATTGGAAATTTGCTGGAAATTTTTCAAATTTCACAATTTTCAAACTTTTATTTGTAGGCTTTTAAACTACAGCAGTAAATCAAACAAAATAGTTAATAAGTAACATTTACCACATGTCTTCTTTACATCCGGAACATTTTTGAAACATAATTTATTTTTGTCACAAGGTTAGAAGTATTAAACTTTTATCAGCAATGTCTCATTTTTTTAACAAAATTTACAAAACCATTTTTTTAGGGACCACATAAAGCAAAAATAGGTAGGAACCCACAACTTTTTTTCTTTATTTATTTAAATAATTTAAAAATAGATGTTGTGGGGATAACCAGCCAAGATAAAGCAGACAGCTGGTGGTGTAGCCCACAGCTGTCTACTTTACCTGCACTGATTATCAGAAATAGGCATGGGGCCACACATCAAAGTAGCGTAATACTTTGACAACATTGTTCCCAGAAGCGACCTGGGTTTCAGAGATGCATCCAGGTATCTTCCACATGGTGTTCCCATTCAATTTAAACACTTTTACATCCATTTAAGCAATTTTACAGCCTTGATGGACATTCTAGAAAGGTCAGTGAAAAATTATACAAGTTTCCGATGGACTTGCATTAGATTTGTTATTTGTGACTAGTGATGGGTGGACCCGGACTGTAAAAGTCCGAATCCATGCAGTTTCAAAAGTAACTGGGTGCTGATCCCAGACCCAGAGTTCTCAGGGAACTCCAGGAAATAGAGGTCCGGCAACTCAAAAAATAAAAAAAATAAAGGAAAAATAAAATCAAAGCAAGCACAATATACTTACCGAGTCTCCAGAGCAGCTGTAACGGCTTCCAAGCTGCTCACTGTTCTTCTGTGGTCACTCATTATTCCTCATCTATACTCTTAGCTTTCCCGCCTATCGGCAGTTCTGGCACCTGTGATTGGTTCCAGTCAGACATGCCCCCAGCCTGTGTGACAGAGTCTAACTGCAACCAATCACAGACCCTGTCTGCAGGTAACTATTGTAGTATAAAAATAAATAAATAAATTGTCATAGGGTCCCCCCATATTATGATACCCAGCCATGATAAAGCATATTGTTGCAGGCTGCAGCCCTGAGCCGTGTGCTTATCTTGGCTGTGTGTTAAAATAAAGGAATCGCATGCAGCTTTTCTTATTAATTAAGTAAATAATTTAAAAAATGGCATGCAGTTGACCCTCAATTTTGATACCCAGCCACGATAAGGCCCGACATCTGGGGGTTCATACTTTCAGGCTGGGGAGACTCATGCTTATTGGGCCCCACAGTCTAAAAATAGCAGCCTGCAGCTGCCCAGGATTGTTGCATCCATTACATGTGACAATCTCAGAACTTCACCTGGCTCTTCCTGATTGCCCTGGTGCAGTGGCAGTTTTGGTAATAAGGGGTTAATAACAGCCCACAGCTGCCACTAAGCTCTAGATTAGTAATGTGAGGCATCTATGAGACCCCCATTACTAATCTGTAAGTGAAAAGAAATAAACACAAATAAACACCCCACAAATCCTTTATTTGAAATAAAATACAAAAACACCCTCTTTCACTGATTTATTAACCCCGCAAAAAACCCAAGTCCGATGTAATCCCCATGAGGTCCCATGAAGATTTCAGCGCTGCTACATCTGAAGGCACATTGGGTAGTCATAGAACATGACTGTCTACTGTCAACTTCAGGCACAGACAAAGCTGCAGAGATGAACGGATGTCACTTAGGTTATATGCACTCACAGTTAAAAGTTCCCATGGCCCTCCCACTTTGATTGCAGGTAACCTGACCTCAGGTGACCTCAGTAAAGTTAAGGACATCTCACCTCATCTGAGGTCACTGAGTTCACAGACCTGCATCTCCTGGCAGAAAACCACGTTTTTTTGCCAAGGGATGCAAATTTGGTGTTGAAATTTCAACAGCATATTGAAGCACCCAGTCTACAGCTCACGACAAAAGAAATGCACTAATACCGCATGCGGTAGTAATGCGATTTTTTTTTTTTGCCAGGAGGTGTAGATTGGGTGCAGAAATTGTGTTACCAAATTTGCATCTCTTGGTCCAAAAATGAAAAAAAAAAATAGTTTTCACACATTTTCTGTGCAGTTTTCTGCCAGGAGGTGCAAATTTGGTGCTGAGATCTGGTGCAGACATATCAGCACCAAATTTGCACCTCCTGGCAGAAAACTGCACTGAAACGGCATCAAAACTGTTTTTTTGCTTGTTTGGTCCAAGAGATGTAAATTTGGTGATGACATTTTTACATCTAACTCATGCACCCAATCTATACCTCGTGGCAAAAAAAGCATCAAAACTGCATGCAGTATGATGCAGTAGTGATGCAATGTTTTGCCAGGAGGTGTAGAATGGGTGCAGGAATAGGGTGCAAAATTTTCAGCACCAAATCTGCATCTCTTGGCAACAAAATAGTGGTTTTCTGCCAGGAGATGCAGGTGAGTTCACTGAGGTCACAAGATGTCAGGTTACCTGCGGTCACAGGTAGATTGCCATGGGAACCTCCAGCTGTCACTGCAAATAACCTGAGTGATGTCTAGAGTTGAGCGATGTTCGATTCGAGCTGTTTGCCAATTTAAAATTCGAGTGATTTTGGGCGGTGTTTGAGTCGTTCGACAAACTCGAACGATTTGCGTCAAGTTCGGCAGATCGAGTTACCGTTCGATAACGGTTCGATCACCAAAAGCGTGGCTTTTCACAGTAAGGCTATGTGTGCATGTTGCATATCTGCATGCGTCCTGTGTCCCCAGCACAATCCCTCTCTCTTTCCTACTCACCGATAACGAGCGCGGTGCTGCAGAGCTGTCACAAAGCTCCGGTGGCTTTTCCTCTTTTGAAAATAGCTGCCACTCATTATTCAATCTGGTATTGTCTGCTTTCCCGGCCTACCGGCGCCCATGATTGGTTGCAGTCAGACACGCCACCAGGATGAGTGACAGCTGTCTCACTGCAACCAATCACAGCTGCCGGCGGGTGGGTCTATATAGTGCAGTAAAATAAATAAATAAATAATAAAAAAAAAAAAATGCGGTTCCACCCAATTTTGATACCAGCCAAGATAAAGCCACACGGCTGAAGGCTGGTATTGTCAGGATGGGGAGCACAACGTTATGGGGAGCCCACCACCCTAACAATATCAGCCAGCAGCCGCCCGGAATTGCCACATCCATTAGATGTGACAGTCCCGGGACTCTACCCGGCTCGTCCCAAATTGCCCTAGTGCAGTGGCAATCGGGGTAAAAAGGAGTTAATCATGGCAGGCGTCTCCCCGCGATACCTTCCATGATTAACGTGTAAGTGAAAGTAAATAAACACACACAATGAAAAATCCTTTATTTGGAATAAAAAACAAAAAACACCCTCTTTCACCATTTTATTAAAATCCCCAAATACCCCTCCAGGTCCGGCGTAATCCACGAGGTCCCGCGACGCATCCAGCTCTGCTACATGAAGCTGACAGGGAGCGCCGTAGCACACGAGCGCTCCCTGTCAGCTTCATGTGAGGCCGGCTTTTTAAACTATCAGCTGCTGCTGTCGGACATAATAGCTAGTATTAAGCCAGAGATTCTTAATGTCAGGCAAGTTTAACCCGGCCATTAAGAATCTCCAATAAAGGGCTAAAAAATCGACACCACACAGAGAAAAAATACTTTAACAGAAATAAATACACAGACACACTTTGAGACTCCATGTTTATTACTCCCTCTCACCCCTCCACGATCCTGGTCTTCTGTCTTTTTTCTCCTTTAACCCATGCAGCTCTGCTACATCAGATAGCACTGCATGGGAGGAAGACGCTGCTGCTCCCATGCAGTCTAATCACTCAGTGAGTGAGCAGAGGCTGCGGGTTGTAAGCGGTGACGTCACCGCTGCCACCGTTGAAATAGTAATCTGACAGGCGGGTTACTATAGCAACGGTGATCTCCGTTATTCACCGGCTGTGGCATCCAGTCCTTGCATGTGGGCTGACTCTGTAAAGAGCACCCACATGCAGGAATGGGGAGCCAAACATGTGCCTAAGCATCTCGCCGGTACACGGAGATGCTCAAACGAGCACCGCGTACCGGGGAGATGCACTGACAGGACCTAGCATGACGTCTAGCCATGTGACCAGTCTGTAGCCAATAAGATAATACACACGTGACTGGTCACATGCTATGACGATGTCACGGAAAGTCCTATCATCAGTGCTGGTTACCGGGAGGGTGCAGCGATGATTGGAAGGAAAAGCGGCGGGAGACAGAGTGCAGGACGCGTCGCGGGGACCTGTAAGTGTAATGGCAATGTTTATGAACTATATGTGTACATGTATAATGTGTTTGTATGTGTTTGTGTTTGCCTCCCATTGTTTTCAATGGTGTTCGAAGGTGTTCATTGAACATTCTTCGAACGTTTGCCGAACTGAGGAGGCGTTCGACTAACTAAACCGAACTCGAACACTAGGGGGGTGGCTCAACACTAGTGATGTCACCGCTGATTGCTGAGACTCAGTCTCTGCCTGAAGCTCACAGCAAGCGGTCACGTTCTATGGCCACGTGCTGTGCCTTAAAATGTAGCAGAGCTGGAATCATCATGGGATCTCGTGTGAATTGTGTCAAACCTGGGTGTTTTGGAAATTAATATATTGGTAAAGGAGAATTTTTTTTGCATTTTATTTCAAATAAAGGATTTTTTCAATGTTTGTGGTTATTTATTTTCACTTACAGATTAGTAAAAGGGCTATCTCATAGATGCCTCCCATTACTAATCTAGGGCTTAGTTGCAGTTGTGAGCTACCATTAACCTCTTATTACCCCGACTGCCACCACACCAGGGCAATTGGGAAGAGCAGGGCAAAGTTCTGGGAGCATCACATTTAATGGGTGTGACAATCCTGGGCAGCTGCAGACTTCTATTTTTTGGCTGGGGGGGCCATTGAAATTGGAAGAGACTGCACACCATTTTTTTTAAATTATTTAATAATAATAAAAAAGGCACATGCGGTTCCTCTTATTTTTATACACAGCCAATATAAGCACACAGCTGGGGTCTGCTGTATCATGGCTGGGTATCATAATATGAGGAAACCCTACATCAATTTATTTATTTATTTTTATACTACGATGGTAACCCAAAGATAGAATCTGTGATTGGTTGCAGTCAGACACTGTGACACAGGTTGGGGGCATGTTTGACTGCAACCAATCACAGACGCCAGGACTGTCGGTGGGCAGGGGAAGCAGTGAATATGGTTGAGAAACAATAAGTGTCCCGGGAAGAAGAGTGAGTGACCTGAAAGCAGTTACTGCTGCATCGGAGAATTGGCCTGTATAGGGCGCTTGCTCAAATTCCCCTTTCCCTTCTACCATCATTTTCAAGCACCGGATTCTGGTCCCCTAAGACTTATAAGGGGGCCGGCATACAGCCAGATATGCGGGATCAATTCCGGACTGGAGCTGTTTTTTATTTTTTTTAAGTCCAGTTAGGGTAAGTTCATACAGTGCGTTTTTTGCGGTGTTTTTGCACGTTTTTCGGGTGCGTTTTTGGCCTCAAAACTGCATAACTTTGCTTCCCCAGCAAAGTCTATGAGTTTTCATTTTTGCTGTCCGCCCACAACTTTTTTTTAAGCTGCGTTTTTGAGCTTAAAAAAAAAATGGACATGTCAATTCTTCCCTACGTTTTTCTGCGTGTTCCCCCCATGCAATGCATTGGAAAAATGCAGCAAAACGCAAAGATCAAAAACGCAGCAAAACGCAGCCAAAAATGCACCAAATCTATGTGCACACGCTGCGTTTTTTGACACTGCATTTTTTTTGCCACGGGTGCATTTTTGTACGTTTTTAGCGGCCAAAAACGCAGTGTGTGCACATAGCCTTAGTCCCGCTGATCCCGGAAATCTGCGAGTTCGCCCATTACTATTTGTGATGAATAGTACAAATATTTGAGACAAATAATCCAAACTTGAATATTTTAGTATTTTCCCATCACTATCTAAAACGCTTGTCATATCTAGCTAATGTGGAGTTCACCATGATCGGTTGGAAGAGGGAGCGCTAAATCCTCAATAATCTCAGAGGTCAGTTTTCTTCTCACGGTTTACTTTTTTCAGTTATCACCCTGATGAGAAAACCTGGAGGTTTTACACCTTATCAAGGCATTTTGATTTTTGTGAAGTCTTTAAAGAAATATCATCAAATTGAATCCAATTTATATCTTTGTCACCGTCTATACTCCTTCCAATTCTTCACCTAAGGATGAATTCTTCTCCCAAAAGCACTCTGCCAAAAAGTCTTATCTTGAGACCATTATATATTTTGTTAACTGCTCAACTCCTTTTTCGCTATTTCTGGTTGCTAAAATGAAAACAATATGTTGAAGAATTTGTAACATTTTGCCTTCTGTATGCAAAGCTCAAACCCTCATATCAAGCGTCACTCTGTCCCCTCCTGCCTCTTCCTGTACTGGAAGAGTCCTGGGCTGATATTTCCAATACTTAATATATCTTTCTCTCTCTCGTTCGCTCTCTCCCTTTTTCTCTCTCTCTTTTTCTCTTTGTCTCCCAAGGAGAGGGAAGAAAGTGTTTCAGGGAGGGCAGAGAAAACATACTATGGACATTTCTATGAAAGCGCCATTTTCTGGGGTGGCTGCTGACTGCAATTCGCAGCAAGGGTGCGCAGAAAGCTTGGGCACCCTGAGCTGCAGATTCCAATCCCCAGCTGCCTAGTTGGCTGGACACAAAAATTGGGCGAAGCCCACATCATTTTTTTTTTAATTATTTCATGAAATTCATGAAGTAATTAAAAAAAAGGGCTTTCCTATATTTTTGGTTCCCAGCTGGGTACAAATAGGCAGCTGGGGGTGGGGGCAGCCTGTAGCTGCCTGCTGTACCTGGCTAGCATACAAAAACATGGCGAAAACCACGTAATTTTTTGGGGGGACAAAAAACTCCTGCATATAGTCCTGGATGAAGTATGCTGAGCCTTGTAGTTATGCAGCTGCTGTCTGTCTGTATGGAGGAGAGCAGACAGCAGCTGCAGAGCTACAAGGCTCTGCATGCTCCATTCATTAGTGTATGTAGTAGAGCAGACAGCAGCTGCAGAACTATAGGCTCAGCATACTCCATACTCGAACTGTCGAGCTTTTAGCAAAAAGCTCGAGTTCGATCTCGAACACCCCCCAAAATCACTCGAACATGAAATTGGCAAACCTCGAACACCGCTCAACTGTAATCCTGACACCTCCATCTGAGTGCTGTGTGCTTCTGTGGCTTCAAGAGTGTCCTGCCTCACCTGTTTGTTTGCAGGCTAGCTTAGCCTGTTGTCCAGGTCTTCAGAGTTTGACGTGCAGGTGATAATTACACGTTTCTTTGCAGTAGCCCTCTGTATACAAAAAGTATGCTCTGCTGCACTTTCCTTTTACAGTGAAACAAACATATCTGCATGGTGACCTTTGGATATGTTACAGTATTCTTCGAAAAAAAATCCCACAACATGTACTGTATACAGTGTACATGTTTTTTTTTTTTTTATAGAGGTGTGTTTTAGTGGTTTTCGTGTAATTCCACCTGGGTTGTTATTCTAATAGTGGTCGATGTGTGATCAATGGCGGGATTTCTATCCGGACCAATTAACACTACTAGGTGGTTGGATGATGCCGAGGAGGTGTTTTCAGATAAGGCAATAGGCAACCAGGGAACAGGAAAGACAACTATCAGGAATGTCTTTTCGGAACTGCTAGATGCTTATAAAACTAATGTGAAATCTTGGTGGGAAGTACAGTCCCTTGAGCGCTATATAAAGCAAAGAATTGTTCCACGTGGCCTTAGGATCAATCTTATACCAGCAGAAAGATCAAGAACAGATAGGCTGATTGGCAGATGGGAGGAGGAGTTGACCAACTCCTCAATTAGACTGATGACCATTCTCCTGGAGGAGGAGAAGGTCACCCTAGAAAACAGTTCCAAAACCCTGCAGAATCTCAGGGAGGAAGCAGTGAAGTTTAAGGGAGAACCGGATTTTGTCACCAAAGAAACTTCACTGCAACTCGCTGTTGACAAATATCAACAAAACTTGAAAACCAGGAAGCACAAGCACTTCCTGAGGGACCTGGCTGACTTCACAGGCCAGAAGGAGGTCTCTTTGGGGGCCACGGGTCCCCAAACTGACGTTTCATCCTCAGATTACTCAGATTCTGAGTCTCAGGGACGGCTTGTGCCCAATAGGAACAAGGAGAGAAGACATCAACAGGGAAGGCAAAAGAACTGGGGTAGAGGGGGGAGAAGGAACTGGCAATGGGACAGGAATGGTGGAAGGTATGGTTCATCTTCATACTCTGGAACACCATATTCAGGTGGGGCACAACCGAGACTGATGGACAACATGGCCCCGCCCAATGCCCCGCCCTCTCCTCCGTTCTCTTCTCAAGGGAACCAACTAGTGGGACCCCACAACGCAGCACCCACCCCTTTTTTAGGGGGGCGGGACCCCTACAATTTGAGAAATCATGGGTACAGAACCTTGAAAAATTAAATATCCCGAGTTCATTGGATCACCAGGTCATTAACTTATCTAGTTACCACCTCTCGGAGGTGGAGATGAGGGTTCTTAAGCTTGGCCTTACATTCGTCCCCACAACCAGATATGACCCGTTCATATGGGCCAAGGATTTGGAGTTATTCATAAGGAAATTGAAATGGAAAAAATTCTTTGCCCATAATGACGAAATCGAATGCACTAGGCTGGGAATTCCAGCAGATATGCTTCAGGACGTTAGGCTATTATCAAATTTGGATGAGATGAGAGGAGAATGTATAGGTGTAGGACCTTTCACCAATTTGAAACCCAAGAGCAAAAAGACACCACCCCCAATGGACTACAGTAGTCTTAACATATTTTCAAATTTAGTGATGAAGGACCTTAAGAGCATCCAACCTAAATTACGATCTGTAAAGCCGAACCTTAACAGGGATGAATGGGAGGCTTTGAGTAATCTGGAAAAAAATACCCAAATCACAATAAAACCATCAGACAAGGGGGGGAACACGGTTATTATGAACACCAAAGATTACCCGGCAATGTGTAAACGTATCTTGACTGATAGAACAACTTATCGAGTACTGTCTAAAGATCCAACCATTGAATATCTAAGAGAACTTGAGACCCTCTTGAAGAAAGGACTTCAAATGAAGGTAATTTCTGAAAAAGAATATGACTTTCTATATCAAAAGTTCCCAGTAATAGCCACCTTTTACGCCACTCCTAAGATACATAAGGGGTTATGTCCTTTGAAAGGACGACCCATTGTATCAGGAATTGATGCGATTGGCCAAAATCCTGGGGTCTATGTTGATACAGTGCTACGTCCATTTGTTACAGGTTTGGCTTCTTACATTAGAGACACCAATGACCTCATCTCCAAACTAGACGGGATCACTTTAGACCCGGGTACCATTCTAGCATCAATTGATGTGGAACAGCTTTACAGCAGTATTCCACACGACAAGGGGATAGAAGCTGTTCGATATTACCTCTCTACACGAGGTAACCAGTGCCGGGAGCATAGTGACTTCGTGGTCGATCTCCTACTCTATATTTTGTCACATAACTATTTTCTATTCGATGGAAGAGTGTACCACCAGCTCAGGGGCACGGCTATGGGGAGCCCCTGTGCCCCCACATACGCCAACATGTTCCTGGGCTGGTGGGAAGACACCCGTGTCTTCAGAGACGAGGATGTCATCTTTGCCCCCCATATACAATTTTGGGGGCGCTATATAGATGACATCCTCGTTCTCTGGACGGGGGAGCAAGCCCTGTTTACTCAATTCATTGAGAGACTTAACAGCAACGATCTTGGGCTAAAATTCACATTCGAAGCTGGGACAGAGACCCTAGCCTTTTTGGATCTGAAAATATCAAAGGACTTAGGAGGGGGATTGGTCACTAGCATATATAGAAAACCCACAGCGACGAACAGCTTATTGAGGTGGGAGAGTCACCATCCAGCACCCCTAAAAAGGGGAATCCCTAAGGGACAGTTCCTCAGGCTTAGACGGAACTGTTCGTCCCTGTCCGACTTCGAAGCCCAGGCCTTAGACATGGGAGGTCGGTTTCGACAGAGGGGGTATCCCCTGCACATACTTGAACCAGCGTATAAATGTGCTAGATCAACCCCAAGAAAAGAACTTGTCAGGTCACAAAAAAGACAAAAAGATGAGCAGATCACCCGACTAATAGGAACGTATGATGACCAAAATCCCAGGATAATGGAGGTGCTAAGGCGTTATTGGCCCATCCTTAAATCTGATCCAGATATAGGGAAATGCATTTCATCGCATGCTAGTGTTACATTCAGAAGAGGGAGGTCGATAAGGGACAAGTTAACACATAGCCATTTCGTAGCCCCAGAGGGACAAGGGACTTGGCTGGGTCGGAAGCCTCAAGGGACATTTAGGTGTGGTAGATGCAGCTACTGCCCACGAATCAACCAAAATAAAGAATTCCATAACAACAAGACAGGCAGAGTCTTTAGGATTAAAGAATTTGCAAATTGTAGGACCCAGGGAGTGGTGTATCTCTGTACCTGTAGCTGCCCCATGGGGTACGTGGGCAAAACTAAAAGGGAACTACGTGTCAGAATTTGGGAGCATCTGGGGGATATTGGTCATAAGAGAGACACGGCCTTAGCCCGACATGTCAATACATGCCATAATGGAGACGCTGGCATGATATCATTTCAAGTGATCGAGGTGGTTAAGAAACCAATTCGGGGGGGCGATTGGAACAATAAAATCCTCCAACGCGAAGCCAGGTGGATATTTCTGTTAGATTCTGTATCCCCGGTCGGAATTAATGAGAATTTGAGCTTTGTCAGCTTTATCTAAGCCCCTTTTTGGCTTTTAGTGTAGGATAGGAAAGGCATCTTCTCGCCAACTTTGGGGTCATTTTTACCTAATTTTAGTATAAAGCAACTCCAAGAACCCTTAGAGACATATAATGACATCTTTACAGATTTACGCAGAGTGTTGACACCAGTTAAATCACTGTGTCTCAAGCTTTAGCAATATTTTATAAACGAACTGGCACAGGCAGCATGTACTGACTAATTAAAACATGTGGAGGTAGTCTCACAGGACAATGTCAGTGGACAATGCTTATAGGCATGTGCTGACACCTGGTCTTTTGTGGATTTATTTTGGATATAATGGCTACCGAGCTAATTGGTATGGCTATGCAGTGTCGCTGAGGGCAGATGCGATTCAGTGATACATCTCCCTTTGGCGCTAGCAACCAGGATAGGGCTATTGTGCTGTCAATCTAATCAAGTTACATCCGGTCAGGCATGATTTGCCTCTATCCAGGCCGATGCGGTTGCTAGGAAGCCTGGGTGTCACTACCATTGAGGGTGACTGCAACTGAGTGATACGTCACTCTCTGCAGTGTTAATCATTAGGATTGGATGTGGGATGTGTCAATCCGTCCCTATGCAGTATCGCTGAGGGCAGATGCGATTCAGTGATACATCCCCCTTTAATGCTAGCAACCAGGATAGGGCCATTGGGCTGTCAATCTAATCGAGCTACATTACATCCGGCCGGGCAGGATCTGTCTCCATCTAGGCCGATGCGGTTGCTGGGACGCTTATGTGTTACTACCATTGAGGGTGGCTGCAATTGAGCTAGACGTCACTCTCTGCAGCGTTAGGTACAAGGATTGGATATGGGATCTGTCAATCCGTCCCTTACGCGTCACTTCCGGCCACATAGGATCCGTCTCCGATTGGCCCATCAACATGTCAATCTCGGAGAACAGGATGTCCCACCCCCATATCGGGATGCGGGCGTTTTAAAAGAGCAGATGGCAGTGGAGAGGCAGACAAGCAGCAGGGACATTACGGACCTTCAGATCTTTAGCCTGGGAGGCCAGCTAGCTGTGCCCTGGGGAACTTCATACGTCTGAGCGCCTGGTACCTTGGTCACTGAAGACCGAGCCTCCTGCTGGTAGGTGACTCTCCTTATTTAATCAGGACTGTATACGATATCCAGTATCTGGATACGCCTAGGGGGAAATAACCTAGCACTAGTGCTATCTGTATATTATGTCTTTATAGGACGTGTCCATTTACTAGAGGGATCTGAAGTAGTGACCTAGGATTCCCACTAAGGAAACACCTGGGGCTTCTACTAAGGAAATATCAGTGCCCAGGTAATGACAAGGGAGATGGCAATGTAAGCCAATATGTCTCTGCCCTACATATGAGCCATACAATATGTTTTTCTCTATAGGGAGCGAACCAAGAGAGCAGGATCCACAACCTAAGAGAGGGCAGATAGACTTTTTTCTGCTAGAGAGTGCATGCTGCACCTTATCTCAAGTGCCAAACTGTGTATCGTCCATCATCTAAAAACCTTCTTTCAGACTCATAGGTATTGTTGATATTTGTTGACATTGATGCCTGTTTTTGGTCATGTGAGCTTTAAGTATGTAAACCCCCTTAGCCTTTAGAGATGGCTTTCCTTTCTCTTATAGCAAAGGCCTAGAAGTGGCGCCAAAGGGTTGAATGTCCCTGGAGAACATCATGCATCATTTACCTATAATGGGTATGCTTCATTCTAGTATTAGATACCATAATACTGTGGAGAGATGTTATCTTGAAGCATTGACTCACATATTTATATTTTTATATTTTTGTATTGTCAATGTATATGTAGATATGGTGATGTGAGACACTGAACAACATTAATACCACATTTTGGAGGAAAAGAAAAGTGGACCTAAGAAGGTAGTGGCATGATATGCACTGATAGGTGTGATTAGTGCATGGTGTATAGATATCTTGGAGACACAATGACCTATGTGGTGTATTACTATATTGAATTACAGGAGGACATCTATAGTCCCTTGTGTTGATGGTGTCAAGTTATATTGTACAAGCACACCCTGCTGCTGCTTTTACACCACACTTGGATGCTGTTCCAAGTAAGTCTCGTATGTGAAGGGGATTTCTTGGAGATTGGCTGGACTGTATATTGAAAGACACCAACTGTCTGTTTTTGTCTATTCACAGGTGTATGTTGGCTAATCACCCCTGATGAACCCCCGAACATTTTTTTAGGAGGGGGGGAAACGCGTCGGGAGGAGCTGTGGGCACCGATTTCGTTGGGCCCATTAGCTCTGTCCTAAACTGCTGTTTACAGTATCTGGACTGTAGCATAGTCTACAGTCCGAGTCAGGAACCAACAGATTTTAATACATTATATGTTGTCCTGGTCTTTTCACAATGCACCTGGTGGTGGTGGTGTAGGTCAGTGGAGCATAGGGATATATAGGGACAGCCACCCGGAGCGGGGAGTGTTCAACACTTTATAACACTCTCCGCAAGTAGGCAGGAGGAGTTGAGGAGTATCGTAGTCCCTCCTAGTTCACTGAGAGCTATTCAGCTATCTATCTCTGCACGCTCCCTCTGCTCTTCACTAGGCCTTGATGAGCACAGTGTCTTTGTGTTTTTGTCAGATATCTGGTGTCATATCTATATTTTCTATTATAAATTGAATAAAAATATATTTTTTTTATAGAGGTGTGTTTTAGTGGTTTTCGTGTAATTCCACCTGGGTTGTTATTCTAATAGTGGTCGATGTCTGTATGGAGGAGAGCAGACAGCAGCTGCAGAGCTACAAGGCTCTGCATGCTCCATTCACTAGTGTATGCAGTAGAGCAGACAGCAGCTGCAGAACTATAGGCTCAGCATACTCCATACTCGAACTGTCGAGCTTTTAGCAAAAAGCTCGAGTTCGATCTCGAACACCCCCCAAAATCACTCGAACATGAAATTGGCAAACCTCGAACACCGCTCAACTGTAATCCTGACACCTCCATCTGAGTGCTGTGTGCTTCTGTGGCTTCAAGAGTGTCCTGCCTCACCTGTTTGTTTGCAGGCTAGCTTAGCCTGTTGTCCAGGTCTTCAGAGTTTGACGTGCAGGTGATAATTACACGTTTCTTTGCAGTAGCCCTCTGTATACAAAAAGTATGCTCTGCTGCACTTTCCTTTTACAGTGAAACAAACATATCTGCATGGTGACCTTTGGATATGTTACAGTATTCTTCGAAAAAAAATCCCACAACATGTACTGTATACAGTGTACAAATGCAGTGTGCACCTTGTCTAAATTAGACACTAGCAAACTGTATTAGAAAAGTTGATCCAAACTATTTTAGCTTTGAACTTCAAAAGAAATCCTAACTACCTTATTGGCATTACCAAAAAGGTACTAAGAATCTCTATTATGTAAAATGTTATACTGAAATGTCAAGGCAATTCCAAAAAACATTGTATTGTTGTGCAATATAACCAAACAGCCTAACTTTAACGTTCAGCCAGACATTCTCATTTTGTAGTCTTTATTATTAGCATTTGAATTAAAAAGTTTAAAAAATACAACACATTTTTATTGAAGGAAACATGCCACACCACTAAGTAGATTATACATTGCTTTGCAAAAACTATGAACATAACAGCTGAACATATTTATCTAATATGATATAACTAAATAAAGTATGTGTAAATAAAAGTTCCTTTTAAAAATCAGAATATTCTAAATTTGATATTGCCACCTTTGTTACTAAGATAACAAATGCACATGGAAATCATGGAAGACCTCTTTGAATTAGATTAACTATTATATAACCTAATATATCATGTGGACGCAATCATAATATTTTATCCAGCCAATCAGCTTTGAGGGATGCCAGTCCATCTGCATAATAAAATGTAGAGTATAATCTGATCTGTTTTATATATCAAAAGTGGAAAATGCTAAGACTAAATGTATGTACTTCACAGTGACACATTGTAACATAATATTAGAAGATCAATTAATTTGTATTTAAATTACTGTAGAAAATAACAACTTACATGATGAACTACTTGGTGTCTTTTTGTCTATGTACTCGATAAAATTCAGCAGGAATTCTGTGTTATTGGTGGATATCTTTAGGTCAGTGCAGTATTCTCTGTAGAAATTAAATAAATATATTAATTTTGGAGTTACAAAAAACATAGTCTATTTTTTCTTAAAGGCAACCTGTCACCAGATTTGGGGCCTATAAGCTGCGGCAACAGTCACTGGGCTCTTATATACAGCATTCTAACATGCCGTATATAAGAGCCCAGACCACTGTGTAGAACATAAAAATGATTTCATAATACTTATCTAAACAGTCAGTGCGGTGCAGATGGGTCAGATTGGTGTCTCTGTTCTCCGGGTGCAGCACCTCCTCTATCAGCCATCTTCCTTCTTCTGAAGCCTGGGTGCATGACGCATCCTACTTCATGCATAAAGGCCAGCATTGAGGTCCTGCTCAGGGAAGATCAAAGTATTGTAGTGTGCATGAGCGGAACCTCAATGCCGGCCTGTGTGCATGACGTAGGACGTGTTATGCACCCATGCTTCAGAAGAAGGAGGACAAAGATGGCCGAAAGAGGAGGTGCCACACCCGGACAACAGAGACACCCATCTGACCCTTCTGCACCATACTAACCATTTAGGTGACTATTATAAAGTCCTTTTTACGCTCTACACAGTGGCCTGGACTCTTATATACAGCATGTTAGAATGCAGTATATAAGGGCCCAGTGATGGTTGCCGCAGCTTCTAGTCATGAAATCTGGTGACAGGTTCCCTTTAAAGCACCTCTCCACCAGTGAAATGAAAAAAATAAAAAACACCAGAGTAGTGCTCTAAATCTAAGTCCCCTGCCCCTAGTTGTATTCTCACCTTCCAGCATCTTTATCTGTTTCCACGTTGTTTTCTGCAGTTTGAGACCTGCTGCTGGTCCACTGTTTCATGGAGCGAGCAAGAGGTCACACCTCAATACAAGTCTATGAAAGCCTCATTCACACATTTTTAGACTTGCACTGAGAGCTTGTGAGGTAATTTCTGGCTCTTGGTAAGCCAGATGTTACAGTCCCAAGATGGTGCTATGGGACCGAAGCAACCTCAAGAAAAGGTGAAGACACTGGAGGGTGAACATAAGACTAGGGGCAGGGACTTTTGGTTAAAAACACCACTGCAGTGCTGAAAGAAAATGCTGGAGTTGTGCTTTAATGCATTACCAAAACCTAAACAAACGCATAAACGGCCCATCTCGTCATTCTGAGGAGTAGATGGACAACAATACTATAGGTTATAATTGTTGATAATATATAAAAAATGAAATGTATTAACTTGACTATACAATGTGGTTGATTTGTTGAAAAACAATGCAAAATATATAAAGATTTAAAATACAAACATTGATTGACCTTGGAGCTAAGTAAGTGGAGCCAACATCTTCAAAATGCTCAGGCTTCAAAGTTTCAGAGTCTGAAAGAAAATAGGAAGCTTAAATTAAAATAGAGAACACATTATTTTTTCCATCTGGTCCTCCTGGAAGCCTATGAATAAATATTTCAATGGTGGAATGTTTTGCCAAAAATGAAACATTTGTGCAACCTTGAGAGGCATTTTCAGGCAATGTGGAAAAAAATAGGATGTTAATGTGTATTTGAACATATTCTGGGCTGCAATTTTAAAAAGAACCTGTCAGCTCTCAGCACATATAACATGTATGTTCTGATAAATACTCTGAATGCATCAACACCCCCCAATGCACTAGCAAACTAATTTGCATGTTGTCTCAAAAGTTGAATTCTCAGCACTAGCGCTAGGACTACCACAAATTAAGTATGAATTTTATTGTCATAGTAGGACTTATATGGCCATACCCCTAGTTTCAGTATTAAAATTACCCTAATTGGTTCACTTCAATAAAATTTAATACATTGAAAAGTGGGTGTTACAATTTCCCTTGACAACGTTTTGTGTACGCGGTCTTAAGCCAAAGTTACACAAGCATATAAATTGGATTTTTGTAAATTTTTAAGCATGTATGTGATTTCTCAATAAAGAAGACAGAAATTTTTAAGGAAAATTTTGTTGCTGGACCTTTCCTTTTTTCTATTTGACTTGTGGTGGCCAGCCACATCTGTGCACCTGTGGGTCTGCAGAACTAATGGTGAGCTTTCTCCCCACACATGTTTGCTTTGGATTATATTCAAATTGAATGAATGCTATCCGTTTTTTTTAAATGATAGCACTCGGACGAATGTTATTGATTATGGTAGTGCTGAACAAGGTCTTTTTTCTTATTTCGATTCGGCATGAGAGAAAAGCCACAGCAAGTTGCGATTTGACCCATAAATCACATAGACTCACCCATGCAAATCTATGGGTGCGTGCGAAAACATCAGCTCTCACTCAGATTACATCGGAGTACAGTACAGTTTCCAAAAACTCACACAATGGAGAAGATGGAGAAATTTTGATCTCCATCTTCTCATCACAGTGTGCTATAATTATCTCATCTGAGAGAATCAGCTCACACTATGCTGACACTCAAATCAAACTCTGATCATAGTTTGAACCGAGTGTCATTAACATCATGGACCTGATTCTCTCCTCGAATGAGGAAATCTACATGTCTTGTGACCCTAACCTTCCACTGATTGGACAGTTACATAATATGTAGGGACACACTGACAACTACTAACACCCAGTTGAAGATTTAATCATACATTTTCAAAATGAAGAATAACAGAGGCATGACACCATGTTTTCAAAGAAAAAAGTTCTAGAGAAAGCCAACCCCAGAATTGTTACTTCATAATTATACAATTACTCACTATAAGACTTTTCAGGAGAACTAACAGGTCTTCTTAAAATATGTCTTGAGCAATGTGAACAACAGGACCATGCTTCATATATATATATATATATATATATATATATATATATATATATATATATATATATATATATATATATATATATATATATATATATATATATATATATATATATATATATGTATATATATATATATATATATGTGTATATAGTCAATATAATAGATCAAGTTGCTAAGGAATTACAATCTCTTTGTGGCAATAGCACATACGAAAATATGAGAAGGGACAAATGTCAAATTGCATCATTGTAATCCTCTGGACTTTTCCTCTTACATTGTTTAACAGCCTAAAGCTGTATTTAGGCAGCCATACTGATTGGATTTGTCACACTGACTTAAAATTCTGTTTAACAGCAACATCAACATCTAATGTTTCTACCGCCTTTATTCATGGACAGCTACCATGTAGCTATGATATCACATGCCACTGGAACTGAAGATCTAAGAACCAGGCAAAAAGAAATGACAGACATAAATGAGGGAAACAAGAAATAGATGGCTAAAAGGACAGTAAAGACTAGCAAAGTAAGCATAAAGGAAGTACTTGCCCTTCAATCTGCTCTTTTTGGCTGTGATTATCCATCATAGAGAGAAAGCAAGAGAAAAAAACAGGAAAAACAGGGTAAAGGTAAAGGGGGGTCACAAACAATATTTTATTCAATGAAATTCTTGAATAAAGATATTGTGACATGGTCAAAAGGTTTATTCATGTACAATTGAAGTCTGGAGTAAAAAACACACAAACACCCATCACAACATGAATGTAATAATGTCCCAGTAATAACATGTTGCTGAAAGGATCCGCTAAGCAAATGTAATGAATGGCCGTTAAGCAAATAAGATGATACTCTGAGTATTTATGCTACCCCTTTGGAGCTCCTTATTTCTGCCTGCCTTTCGAATAGGCATCATGTCATTTACAAAATAGCTATGTGAGGTTTTCTTTTCTAGATTTTGGCTGGTTTATTTATATCATAATCTGTAATAGCCAGTAACAGATCATAATAACAAAAGACTAGAATTGTTAGAATAAACTAGATGTGAATTCAAGTTGCGTAGAATTTTATGAAATTTGCAGATTCTGGCCAATGAGAACAATTGCAGATTAGATTTGAGCCAATCACCCAAGAAATGCCAGCTGACTTCTTACACAGGGCAGAAGATTTAATCAAAGACCATAACATAACATCAGGTTGGACCATGCTGGGTTCCTCAGAATTCCTTGCAGCTATTTTATGACATGATATAGTGCAGCCAATCAGGTAAGACTTTCACAGACTGAATAAAGGGCAGGGAAGAAAGAACAGTCATTTTAGGGTGATTTTAGGATAGTGAGAGTTTGATAAAGCCCTAAAACATTGAACAAAGACTCCTGAAGAAATGAAGAAGAGAGTATTAGTCTCGAAATAATACAGAGACTCAGTTAAGTGGAAGAAAAAAATAGGAGATTAGGAGATGTGCAAGCAGCAGTGCCAGACAGTGTGATTGATCACGGATATGGTCCCGCTGGCATCTGTCCTTCTGCATTTAAATTTCAATTACACATTTTTCTTAATATTATTGCATCTAAAAGCAAAAGCAAAGACAGCACAATAGTTTTACAGACAAAAAAATCTGAAATTGGTCACTATGTGCTTGCTTGTAACAAGTGACTGTATTGAGTTTTTGCATGGCACTTCACATGTCTCAATGACAACAGGATCATATTACCTCTAAGGGCTGCTTTAAATGCTGCAACATCGCTAGCGATCGCACCCGCCCCCGTCGTGCATGTGTCACAGGCAAATCGCTGTCCATGGTGAACAATATCGCTAGTACGCATCACACGTACATACCTAACAACGTTGCTGTGGCTGGTGAACAAACTCATTTTTAAGGGGGAGGTTCGTGCGGCGTCACAGCAACGTCACACAGCGGGCCACCAATAGAAGCGGAGGGGCGGACAGAAGCCACATTAACGTCACTCCCACCTCGTTGCCGGAGGACGCAGGAACACTGTTGTTCATCGTTCCTGGGGTGTCATACGTAGCGATGTGTGCTGCCTCAGGAACAATTTACAACCTGAGTCCAAAATGAGCAACGATATTTGGGAAAGAAACGACGTGTCAACAATCAACGATTTTTGCCATTTTTCGGATCATTAGCGGTCGCTCGTAGGTGTCACATGCAACGACGTCGCTAACGAGGCCGAAGGTGCGTCACGAATTCCGTGACCCCCGCCATATCTCATTAGTGATGTCATTGCGTGTAAAGTGGCCTTAACAGCAGCACAGTAAGTTTGAGTTAGTGTTATGCACAAAATGGTCTGCTTGATCACAAATGGCTAAAAATGATAGTTTTTGGACAATTTTTTCTTATCTTAAAAAACCTGAAAATCTGTCAGTGCAGTTTGTTATTAAATGGGCTGATGGTTACTACATGATAACCATTCTTTTTCAACTATGTCAATTTGACATTGCCAAGGCTGCATATCTGTTAAAGTTGATGAAACGAGTTGAATACAGTCTTGGGAGACCTTAGAATATAATACACATCTTTTTCAAGGCAATTGGAGAACCTGTGAGATTCACAGCGAATTTAATCACTGCAAATAATTTTGGGGGGAAAATTTGCCGAACATATTGAGCTTGAATTTCAATATTCAATTATCTTCCCAAAAAAATTCTGAATGATTTCTCTTTTTTGTCTGTATGGAGTTACCTTGACATAATTGTAGGGGATCATTACAACACAGTAGCACAGGCTGTTAATCTCCTGGATTAATAAAAAGACAATGAAAAGCAAATACATGCTCCACTAATTATTAAATTAGATGCGTGATGAGTGGCTTCAGTAAAAGCTTACCTTTACTTTCTAGCCATGCACATACATTTGCAAAAAAGATCCTTGATACATCAGCAAACAAAGATTAAACAATGATTCTGTTAATAAAGTACAAAAGATTTGAGTCATGGAAACTGTTCATATTCTTCTAAAGAGAATATAAACTCTCTGCTTCTCAACCTGCAAGATCTAAAGATTCCTTATACAGTCATAGCCAAAGAATTGACACCCTTGAAAATGATCCAGAAACTGAAGTCTTTCTCCCAGAAAATTATTGCAATTACACACGTTTTGTAATACACATGTTTATTTTCTTTGTGCATATTGGAACAACACAAAATAACAAAGAGAAAAAAAAGCAAATTGGACTTAATTTCACAGAAAACACCTGTTGGCACCCTCAACTTAATATTTGTCTGCACAACCTATGGAATAAATAACTGCAATAAATCACTTCCTATAACCATCAACAAGCTTCTTGCACCTCTTAACTGGAATTTGGACCACTTTTCTTTTGTAAACTGCTTCAGGTCTCTCCCATTTGAAGGCACCTTCTCCCAAATGCAAAATTTAGGATCTCTCCACTTGTGTTCAATGGGATTTAGATCCCGACTCATTGCTGGCCGCCACTTTTGAACTCTCCAGCGCTTTGTTTCCATCCATTTCCGGCACAGCTTGAAGTATGTTTGGACTTATTGTTCTGCTGAAAGACCCATCACCTAGGAAGCAAAGCAAGCTCAGATTTTTGACACTGGGGCCTACATTGTGACCCAAAATCCTCTGGTAATCTTCAAATGTCATGATGCATTGCACACAGTCAAGACATCCAGTGACAGGCAGTAAGACAACTCCAAAATATGTTTGAACCTCCACCATATTTGACTGTAAGTACTGTGTTCCTTTCTTTGTAGGCCTGATTCCATTTTCCCTAAACAGTAAATAATGTGCTATACCAAAAAGCTCTATCTTGGTCTCATCTGTCCACAAGATGTTTTCTGAGAATGATATTGGCTTACTCACATACATTTGGGAAAACTGCAGTCTAGCTTTTTGATGTTTCCGTGTCAACAGTGGAGTCCTCCTGGATCTCCTGCAATAGTGTTTCATTTAATTTAGATACCAACAGATAGTTTGTTCTGACACTGATGAACTCAGTCTGCAAGACATCTTGAATTTCTTTGGAACTTGATTGGGACTGCTTATCCAACCTCCAAACTATCTTGCATTGCAACCTTTCATCAATTTGTTTCTGCCATGCATGTCTAGGGAGATTAGCTACAGGGAGATTAGCTATATTGGCATTGGTTGTAAACTTCTTGATTATGTTGTGCACCATGAACAAATGAACATCAAGATCTCTGGAAATGGACTTGTAACCTTGAGATTGTTGATATTTTTCAACAATTTTGTGTCTTACGTTCTCAGACAGTTCTATTTTCCTCTTTCTGTTCTCCATACTCACTGTGTTAGGTCTCGGTTCCACTTGCATTTTGCATGGACGAGTGCAATCCGATAAACCATCGGATTGCTCTCACTCTAGTGTAAAACTATGGGACAGTGTCCATCTGCGATTGATTTCTCATGCCATAGCGGCATGCAGAATGAATTGCAGCATGCTGCGTTTGTCAGCGAGTCTTGGTTCACGCACCCCCATACAAGTCTATTGGAGCGTATGCAATATACGAAGAGACAGGCCGGGGAGGAGATGGGAAGAAAGTGGTTCCCCCACTGTTCTCCGCACCTATGATCCAATTGCAAAATTGCATCACAGTCGCATGACTCTCAGCTGTGGGTAGCAGAGGGTCATTAGCATATCGCTTCCGATGCTCTGGCATCGAAAGCTGTCCGCAAGTGGAACTATACCCTAACATACAGACACACAATGCAAAGATTTAGAAGATTTAGTCAACTTCTCTTTTTAGCTGGTTTCAGATGTGATTTTCATATGGCCTACTCTTGATACTTGCCAGAGGTGAGTTTGAATGAGCATCACATGCTTGAAACAAAGTTGTTTACTCACAATTTTGGAAAGGTGCTAACAATTTTGTCCTGCCCAGTTTTGGATTTTGTTTCAAATTATGTCCAACTTGTCTGTTTTTCCTCTGTATTTTGGGGTTTTTCAAACACACACAATGGAAATAAACATGTGTCTTACAAAAATGTGCAATTGCAATCATTTTCTGGGAGAAATACTTCATTTTCTGCACCAATTTTCAGGGTGGCAAGACTTTTGGCCATGACTATATATTATATTTTACAAGATCATCCATGTTTAGTAGCTCTGTTAGTATCACGGCGTTGTATTAGACTTGAACATTGAGCAGCAGTGTGTAAAAATCATTGTAATCTTTAGGTATTGTCATGAAAGTACCAATGAATTATTGATATTTTAAAAGTATATATCAGCCAAATTTAAATCTCGCTTTAATTAAAATGTATTTAAGTACTTACATTTGGCTTGAGTTATTGTTTCTTCAAGTTTAGCCTTAATGTAATAAAAGCTGTAGGTAGGCAGCACTAGAGCAAGGCTAAAACACAAAGATATTTTAAAAGTAAAAAATGCAAAATCAGTTTATCTAGTTAGGTAATTTTAAGCTAAGTTTCAACAATTTTCTGCTCACAGTACAAACTCAATACACTATCACATGTTCGCAAAACTTTATGCATCGTACAGTTTGCTTCACAGTTGATGGGTTGCTACATATAGATATTTATAGCATATTCATCTTTTGATGATGATAAAATCATGTTTTTCCCAAAGGTGGTCATCTTGCACCACTGATATTAAACCAAGTGCTTATATTTTAACACCATGCTTATCCACAGAAGAATTCAGAAATCCATGGAGGGAGGTGGTTCCAATTAACAATAAATAGTTTCCTCCCCAATTTTCAGGTTCTGATGAACTTTATTGCTCATGATCTCATATACATTGCATATAATAACAATCGGCAGAACAATAAGAAATGTCTAGAATTTCTATTGATTACAATATGAGAAAGAATTTTATAAATAGAATTTGTCAAGAGCTGCCCATTCTAAAACTGTTACAAAATCTGCCCCTCTCCCATTTCAGATAAAATCTATAAATGGTAGCACTTTCAACAGTAAGTCAATGATTTATTTTCATCAATATTCTGTGCACTTTTGGAAAATTAGAATCTGGCTTATCCTCCAATTCATTGGCTGCAATCTGCAGAAATTTCTGCACTAATTTTGTATTTACTGGCACTTATCCATCAATAATAATGAGTCACGGGAACCATTAGCACAGTCCCTTGCATGCAGTCTAGCGGGCAATGAAAGCAGTTTTCTTTTCCTTTTAAGGTTCAATTGGATCTTCTGCTTACTGGGTTGCACATATGTCTTTGTCACCACTGTGACGGCTTATACAAAACTCAATCATGAAGCAGCATAATCTACCAGTTATATCTAAATATCACAGCAAAACATGTTAATGAGTACATGGTAGAATAAACGGAACCAATCACAAGGATTTTCGTATATAAGCTAAAGCCAGTGCTGTACTGGCACTATCAGGCTGATTCTATACATACCTGTGGTGGTCAGCTCGGATGTTGTGGTTTTGAAATCCAAAAAAGTAAAGTTTATAAAATTAGTTGCTTGATGAGTGACAGCAGCAAAGGAGCAGATAATATATTCATAGTTATCCCCTCCCTCTGTTAGAATTAGCATAAGTATTATACAAACAATTCACTTTGTCTCTTGCAGGACCTGTGTGAGGTCATACCTATGTGACCAGAGGGGGCAGGCGTCAGCCAACAAAGCTGATACTGGGTCACATGGGTATGGCCTCACACAGGTCCTGCAAAAGACAAAGTGAATCGCTTGTATAATACTTATGCTAATTCCAACAGAGGGAGGGAATAACTATGAATATATTAACTGCTCCTCAGCTGCTGTCACTCAACAAGCATCTAATTTTATAAACTTTACTTTCTTGGATATCAAAACCTAAAACATCCAAGCTGATCACTACAGGTATGTATAGAATCAGCGTTATACTGCCAGTACAGCACTGGCTTTAGCTTATATACGAAAATCCTGGTGATTGGTTTCCTTTATGTGCACTGATGTGAGGTCTTTACTACTTGTAGAGTTTATTTGCATAGGGAAGTAAAATTCATAAAATCAAAGAATAACATGTGTTTAAATTAAGATCAAGCATTATATAAATATAAGTTATTGTTGTGTTTATGATTCTTTTTATTATATTTCTAACCCCTTTTCAACTATTACACTGACTTTACTTTGACTTTGTCATGCTGGAGAATAAAAATATAAAATGTTATCAGATGGGCTTTCGCTAAAAAATTGTGACATTATGTTTATGACCTGTGATGCTGTAAACTGGGATCCTGAAAACAAAAGGAAATTCTGAAGGCTACCTTATGCATTTACGAGTGCAAATTACGCTGCTGCAAATGCTTTCATAGTATCAGAAATGGTACTTATGGTGTAACTCCATTATAATTTCTACTTTGGAAATGGTTTGTGTGTCACTGCCTGAATCTGAGCACAAAACAGCATGAACATGCTCCTTAAATTTTGCATTGCATCAAGAAACCTGTTTAATATAAACTATAATATTATATAAAATATTAATGTAAACCGTTACTCTTTTTTTACATTTATTTTTAGCTCATATTTTGAGGTTTTTATTTAACTATGATCCTAATAATAATAGTTATTCACTTATTTGGCACCATTAATTCCACAGCACTTTACATACATTGACAACACTGTCCCCATTGGGGCCCACAATCTAAATTCCCTATTAGAATGCCTTTGGAATGTGGGAGGAAACCCAGCAAACATGGAGAGAACATACAAACTCCTTGCAGATGTTTTCCTTTGTGGGATTTGAATCCAGGACCCCAGGACTGCAAGACTACAGTGCTAACCACTGAGCCACAGTGCCGCCAATCCTTGCTATAACCCTAACCCTAAAACTAATGCTAACCTTATCTGAAACTTAAGCACTAACCCTACTTAGATTTAGAAAATTTAAAATTTCTGTTTTATTTATTTTTGCAATCAGCATTTAACATTTGAGCTCTACAGCTGGTCTCTTTCTTTCCTCTCACAAATTACAATTGAAACAAATGGGGTTACATAGAGCACCCCAAATTCATCCCGTTAGCTAGCTTGTGACTACTTTGATAGGCTTATCTCAATGATGACAGCCATCAAAATGCTAGCGAGATTTTAAACCACGCCCAAGCTTTCAGTTAACAGCCATTGTATATCGATTTTAAGCTGGGTTCACACATAGCGACAGCGACAACGACGTCGCTGTTACGTCACCATTTTCTGTGACGCACCAGCGACCTTGTAAGTCGCTGTTATGATCGCTGCTTAGCTGTCAAACACAGCAGAAGCAGCAGCGATCATAACGACAGGCGTCGCTGTGCTATATGTGCGGAGAGCAGGGAGCCGCACACACTGCTTAGCGCTGGCTCCCTGCACTCCTAGCTACAGTACACATCGGGTTAATTACCCGATGTGTACTGCAGCTACATGTGCAGAGAGCAGGGAGCCGTGCACACTGCTTAGCGCTGGCTCCCTGCACTCCTAGCTACAGTACACATCGGGTTAATTACCCGATGTGTACTGCAGCTACATGTGCAGAGAGCAGGGAGCCGGCACTGGCAGCGAGAGCGGCGGACGCTGTAACGAAGGTAAATATCGGATAACCAGTGAAAGGTCTTCCCTTGGTTACCTGATGTTTACCCTGGTTACAGCTTGCTTCATTTCGTCGCTATCTCGCTGTCACACACAGCGATGTGTGCGTCACAGCGGGAGAGCGACGACCAAAAAATTAAGCTGGACATTCAGCAACGACCGTCGACCTCACAGCAGGGGCCAGGTCGTTGCTGGATGTCACACACAGCGACAGCGACGGGACGTCGCTGCAACGTCACAGAAAATGGTGACGTAGCAGCGACGTCGTTGTCGTCGTCGCTGTGTGTGACACCACCCTTAGCATTAGTGACAGTGCTGTCCTATTCATTTTATGGTGGAAAATGTACAAAGGTCATTAAGGTGTTAAAAGTGATACTTTTCTAATTACATTTTAAATTGTTACTAATGTTCCTTAAATATTATGGAAAAGAAATCTGAGCTACTATTATGGAGCAGAACATTAAAGGGATGATTTCTGTGTATACTTTATATGAAACCGTTAAGTTATGGCTCCAACTCACAGAACCAATTAGCTTGAAGACAAACATCTGATCTGTAGAAGTGCAGTAGAAGTTTGTAAATTACAATTTGATTCAGGAGCTATTGGAAAATGTCAGACTGCATCTGTTCAGAGTCAAACATCTTGTACATTACTAGCTTCATTAAATCCCTTCCCCTCTGTGCACAGGTGGAGATATTTAAGTTAAATGAATCAAGGAGCAAAAAGACTTCTTTTTTTTAACAGACGCATACTTTATTTCTCACAGTGTCAACATATTTCTATAAAATATAGCTTAATGATGCTGACGACAGATTACAACTTATACCTTATCATATGCCCATAACTCTTGTGTTTCTAAACCGCTTCTAACATTGCCATCATAATCATTACTACAACAATAAATAAAACTGTATGATCCCAACAATTTAAGGGCCATAAAATGGCTTAATGTTGTTGTAGTATATTTAGAATAAGCCGTAAAAGGCTGAGAAGAAAGGTTGCAAAAAGTAAAAAAAGTTACTCTTCCTTAATCAATGTATATAGATATAGGGCTAGGAAACACCAAGTCTCCTGGGGGAAAAAAGGCCTAGCTATGCCTCTCCAGGAAGTCTAGAAAATATTTTACAAAGTTTTTTTTAAATTCAATTTTGATCACACAGATTGGAATTGGTTATGTTCTAGTCATGAATTATGGAATAACTAAAGATCAGTATTAAAGTTTTTAAATGCAAAATTATATTTAATTTGCTGATAATGAACATAAGACATGAACCAGGAGAAAAGTGTGGATATCTCTGCACTGCTGGTAGCAGATGATAAAAGATAACATGCTTGATATGGATTAAGGCATTTTAAAGTGAATCGCCACTTCTTTTTGATGGTGAAAGGGTTAAGGACTTTTTTGATGCTGGCTGAGAATACTCTTAGCCTTTATCACTGCTGCAGCATTTTGTTATCAAGCCCTTCTGCTATATATACCCCCTCCTGGGTTTATTCCATGCCAGTGATAGATAATCTCTATACTAACCATGTTGAATAATAATAGTAATAATAATAATAATAATAATAATAATAATCCTTATTTCTATAGCGCCAACATACTCCGCAGCACTTTACAAATCAGGAGGAACATACACAAACAAGAAGCTTGTCTCTGCATAGCTGTGGTGTCATTTCAGTTGCAGCTGTGAAGTTTCCTGATGAAGAAACCAAGGAGTGCTTTTTGTTGTGTCTTTCCCCACCTGCTTGTTTAATCTTCCTTGTGTTGTTTTATTGTAGTAGTCTGGCTGGCCAACGTCCTAGTCAGGGTAAGTTCAAAGTCAGCGAGGAACTAGGCCCCTGACAGTGTATGGTGGGAAAGACCTGTATCTCCCATGATGAGATGGGATCAGTCACAGGTGAGTGTGAGGTGATGACCATTCTCCCATCTTAAACTTTTTTATTTATTCACTAACAAAGCCATGTTAGAGCTTGATTTTTGTGAGACAACATGTTTTTGAGGTAATACCATTTGCCTTTACATAAGACTGCATTGTATTTTATTTATTTTGTTTTTTTGTATGAGCTATGATAAAAAAAACCAGCATATTGCCAAGTTTTTCATTTTTCTGACTGTTTTCACTGTACAGGTTAAATAATGTGACAGTTTTATAGAAGCTCAGGTCTTCCTACTTGTGGCAGTACCAATTCTACATGTGTTTTTTTGTTTATAACTATTCTTTCAATAATTCTAGATTTTTAATTGCAACGTATTGTTCTGTATTTTTTTTCATGCTCTTTTGTTTGTTTAAACTTTTTTTTTTACTTAGTCCCATTAGTGTATATTATACACTTTGATTGCTAGTCTAATACAGTGAAATACTAATGTATTGTAGAGCATACGTTTTACACAACAAACGCCTGTTAGCCCCTTCTTTTGGTATGGTAAACCAGGCCACCATAGCTGGAAGACTCCAAAAGTTATTTCTTGGCCTCAGGTTTTGATACCAACCATCAGCATAGTGCTGCAGGAGCGCCAATGGGGTAAGAGAAGGAGCCCCCTCCCTCTGTTAATCATCTAGATACTACTGTTACTAATGATAGCCATAGCATACAGATGACACCAGCTGCATCCTCACAGATCGGGGATGCTATTACCATATTTTAAAGCATCGAAAAAATGCAGTGGTGAAGAACAAGGACTCTAAATGACTGCCTTAAAAAGGTGTATAAGTGACCAATAAAGGATTAACTATTCTGGCTCTGTGTACCCATGTATATTATTCAATCACATGACCTAAAAAGAATGCCTTTTACCAATGTACCATTCTATATTTTCGAAATCAAACATATTATATAATTTAACCTGAATATTAAAATTGGAAGAAGGGATGCACTAAATGGAAATATGTATACTGTATATACATGTTGGCTTTATATGTGACAAACGTTTAAAAGCAGGAAATGTATTAGATAAGGCTCATCCAGATCATATTAAAAGAATTATTTTTTTACGAGAAAAATCTACATATACATACCTATAGTCTGTCCCATTTACTGGTCCCCATGTATATGTTCTGTTCGCTTTGTCAATATACCTCTAGAAAACAGTAACATAAATTGTTTTGAACAGTTTAATTAAAGATGTTGACTCACAACAGACATTTACGGCATATCCAAGTGTTATGTCATAGATTTCCAATAGATTTGTGTAGCGTTATTTGGTACAGATGGGCAGATCAAAATTTCCAGGGAAATGTGATTCACAGAGAATCTTCTCTGCAAACCTCAAGTGTTTTAGACCTCAGAGAGTAATAAACATAATATGTAAAGATTAAAAATTCCTTATGCTCTCTTCATGGCTTACTTCTCTGGCCCTTCTGCTAATCATCACCACCCGTCAAGTCCTCAACAGATCTTCTGATCCACTACCACACTTACTGGATTTCTCGAACTTCTAGACTACAAGCTTCCCTGAAGCTTGGAAGGGTTCTTAACAAGTGCATGGAAGATCACAAAGTCATGACTATAAACATGAAAGCAAGAAGTCCTAGCATAAGTTCTGATGCCTGTAGATTCCAGCGTGAGCAGTGGAGGATGAGAGGATGCACAGAGAATCAGAGGAGTGGTGGAGAGTAGAACAAGGGCCAAAGAGGTAAGTCGTATGGTGAGTTTAAGGAATTTTACAATTTTTTTTAGCTACTTGATGGCCCATTTTGGTTTAGAAAAATTGAGGCTGTTGGCCTCCATTTTGTTGAATCTGCATCATCACAAATTTCAAACAATCTGATTTTTTTCAACTTCGAGTACATATTAAATTCCATTGAAATGTATTTGCTCATTTCTAGTAGGTTTTGTTTATAGCATCTTCTTCCTACATTTGTTAGTGTGTTTGCCAGAAACTATTTTGAATTCTAGGGATGCTTTGCAGCCATTTGTCAGAGGTGTATGTCAGGAGTCACTACGAAATATACGTCCAATGTAGGCAAAAATCATGATGTGAACAGGGCCTTATTGGTGTGTACATTATAAAGGAGTAATATTTGTGAGTACACTAAACAGTATAACAAAATTGTGTGTATATGTGTATATCAAAATTATATTCATTTATAAGTATGTTTACACTAACGTTTTGCAGATATTGGTGCATATTCCAAGTCCACAAACCTTGTAAAATGCATTTCCCATAGTTTTTAATGGAAAATACAACCTACAGGTTGTATATTGACGTGGGTTTTGTTTAACGAAAAACAGTGGATGTCCCCTGTAGATCGACTACTGGCCTTTGGAAACTCTGACCAATACCATCCCAGATGTGCTCAATGGCATAGAAGTGTGGAGATGCTGCAAGCTACAATAGCACATTTTGGCCATTCAGGTAGCTTACTATATGCAATCAGGTGTTGTGTTCAAAAACGGCTCTTGGGGAACTTTCACATTTTTTTTGAAGGCATCTTCATGGTGTTGGCCATGTGGTCTCCAGGTCAATCTCCAGCTATTATTGCCTCAAAGACAAAGGCAGGACTCATTGGTGCAGAAAATAGTCCTTTACTTCATCCTCTATTGTCATCTTGCTCTGAACTTTGATAGCCTTTGATAGCTGTAGCCTTTTGAAATGGAGCTGTTAGTTTACCTGTTAGTTTGTCTGGAATAAAGTGTAGAGGGGTTCAGCTACAGTACATTATGCCACACCACACTATAATCCTGGGAGCAGGACCATTGTGAGAATCCCTCAAGAATGCATCTTCATGGCATTACAAATGTGGTCTTATACTCAAAGAATGGAGCTTAGTGATTTATTCTCTTCTGCAAGTAAAATTGAGCATCACATACCAAAGTGAAGGTAACAGTGTCTTCACACTAATTTGGAATGAGTGCTACAATCATGTCTCCAAAGTGTCTCAAAAGACATTTTTTCAAAACAATGCCAGACCATTTGTTGTTTGTACTATTTTGAGCTGCCTGCATGGCCTCAACATGCTACTATAGCCTGCAAGGTTGCTAGACATGTCTCCCATCGAACACATCTTGGACGTCATTAGTCAGCAATTGCACATTGAGCTGCTAGAAGTGGATCTTGATGACTTGCTTGCCCTAGTGCTTGCAGAGTGGCAGAAGATTGGTCAGATAATCTCATTAATAGCATGCTAAGGTGTGTAAATTTGTATATTTCTACATGTGGCACTCTTACCTGATACTAAACAAATCTAGATGTTTTGATAATTTACCATCCATTTTTTCTTCATTTGCATATCATTAACTATCCTATGATATCCATAATTCCATTACTTTTCCTTCTTAGTGTTAGGGCGGCTTTGCACGTTGCAACATCGCACGTGCGATGTCGGTGGGGTCAAATCGAAAGTGACGCACATCTGGCGTCACTTTCGACATCGTTGTGTGTAAATCCTAGATGATACGATTAACGAGCCCAAAAGCATCGTTATCGTATCATTGGTGCAGGCTCCAACTTTTTCATAATTACACTGCCGCGACAGGTACGATGCTGTTCCTCGTTCCTGCGGCAGCACACATCACTGTGTATGAAGCCGCAGGAGCGAGGAACATCTCCTTACCTGCCACTGGCGGCTATACGGAAGAGAGGAGGTGGGCGGGATGTTTACATCCTGCTCATCTCTGCCGCTATTGGCCGCCTGCCGTGTGACGTGGCTTTGACGCCGCATGACCTGCCCCCTTAGGAAGGAGGCGGGTCGCCGGCAGGTGAGTGCATGTGAAGCTGGCGTAGCGATAATTTTCGCTACGCCAGCTATCACAAGATATCGTACCTGCGATGGGGCAGGGACTATCGCGTGCAACATTGCAGCATCGGCTTGCGATGTCGCAACGTGCAAAGCCCGCCTTAGAATTTTAATGTTTGGGTGTATTATACATTAATATATGCTATATGTTAAATGCATTAAGTCGATAATTTAATAGGCTTACTCCTACACTATAAGGATTCACTCACATTTATTTATAAAAAAAATCCCGCCGATTTTCATCCAGAAAAGTTGGATGAGTGAAATCCATTTGGTATTCCATATACTATGTTATTTTTTCTCAGCAACTTTTATTCCACAATCATTTACAGAACCATTTTCCGTATCCTATGCTATAGAATGGTACTATATTCATTAAAAATAGACAAAATTCAGATGGTCTGTCTGCCATGTGGTTTTTTTTTGTATTGGCGAGTCTCGCCTGATATCCGTGGTCATATGCAGCATGCTGCTATCTTTCCTCAACCACATTACAGCTGAGAAAAACAAAGTGTGCAGCACCAACTCATTGATTAACATCGGTGTGAGTCCAATGCAGTATTTTTATTCCATTGCACTTGACATATTTATACTAAGATGTGCATGAACCCCTATAAATAAATGTACTAATAGATCTCTATTTAGTAAGTTCTTATATAGATGCATTCTTACCTCATCCTGGGATTTGACTAATGTATGAAAGGTCCGTTCCCCAATTTCTCCATCTATCATTTTATTACGTATCTGAAAAGAAGCAAATACATCTGAATCCTGGTCACTCTTAGAAAAGCAGTCTTATATCTAGAGAGACCAATTACTAGTTTTTCTGAAAAGAATAAGTCCAATTTTTTAAGCTGCAAATCCCAATGTATCGATTGGAAGAGAGTTTACTATTCCCCAAAAAATTACATTAGGAGAGTTTGAAGAATATTATATATACCCTGGCTCTGCTTCAACAAGACTGGCATATTTTACGCCGGACTTGATGAGGAGATGGGATAACTTGTGAAGTGCCTGATTCATTAAAAGTCGCACACCTATTAATGGGTTTGTCAAGGTGTAAAGTGGCATGCACTTCTCTGTGCGTCTCAACACAAACAGTCAGTGACTGGAGTAAGATTTGTGTGCAGAACAAAAGCCAGCGCTGATCATAAGATTAATGAACAGCGGTCGCCATGCCCCATCATGGCACTGACACTCCTTAGCTCCACCTATTTTGTTGGAGTTGGACTAAAGTGCCATGAAAAAATGTAATACTCTCTAAAATGTTGCTTTAGCCCCAATTTTTATACTTCTACAAGGGATAGCATGAGAAAATGGACGTCACAATTTATTACCCAGTTTCTTCTCAGCATGCTGACACACTGCATGTGGTCAGAAACATCAGGGCTCAAGATGAACCAACTTAATTTTGGAACACAAATTTGGCTGAAATAAATTGTGGGCACCAATTCACTTTTGCAGGACCTCTAATGTGCCAAAAAACAGATTCCCCCCACAAATAACTCCATTTTAGAAATTACAGCACTTAAGAATTTTATCCACGGGTATATTGAGCATTTTGAACCCATGGGTCATAAACAGAATGTAATGACATTAGGTCATCATATTGAAAATTTTACACTTTTGCAAGAGGCAGAACATATAATTAGACCAGAAAATTTGTTATCTGCTTTATTGTGAGCATGTGATACTCCACATGTGGTCAAAAGTTCTGTTTGGACAACCAGCAGGGCTCAGGAGGGAAGAAGCGAAATTTGGAGTATACATTTGGCTGGAATAGATTGTAGACACAATGTCCATTTGCTGGGCAGAGCCCTTTAAGTACAGAAATATCAGAACCCCCCCCAGTCCAAGTGACCCTACTTTGGAAACTTGATCAATCAAGGAATTCATCTAGGGGTGTGTTGAGCATTTTTAACCCATAGGTGTGCCACAGAACGTTTTAAAATATGGATGTGAAAATCAAAATTACTTTTTTTTCCAGCTAAAATTTATTTTTAGCCCAAAACTAGTAATTTTGGATAATAGGAGAAAACAAACCCCATAATTTGTTAGACAATTTCTCCTAAATGTTTGACCACATATCAAAACTTGGAAAAAAAGAGCGTTATCTAATTTTTGAAATGCAAATTTGATCCCTATATTGCATTTGTAGAGCCTCTGAGGAGCCAAAAATTCAGAAACACCCACACGTGACCCAATTTGGGAAATTAAACCCCATAATGAATTCATCTAATGGTCCGGTGAGCATTTTTGACCCTGAAACTACACAGAATTTAATTAGAATGGGCCATGAAATTCTTAGGGCTTTTCACCTAAAATTTTACTTTAGTCTCAAAGTTTTAATTCACACAAGGGGTAATAGAAGAAAATGGTCAGGACAATTTGTTATGCAGTGTTTTTACCAAAGGTGACAGTATCCCTTATGTGGTTGTCGGTTTGAGCACATAACAAGGATCAGACAAGAAGGAGTACTACTTGGCTTTTAAAACACAAATACTTTATAGATCGTGGGCTCTACTAGTCAATCACCTGATCAGCCGTAAACCCCACAAGTGACCTCATGTTGAAAACTGTACTGCTTATGCAATTCATTAAGGGTTATACTGAGTATTTTGAATCCACAGGTGTCTCACAGAACATTATATCTTGGGACCTGGAAATATGACTTTTTAGTTGTAAAGTTTAATTTGTTTATTAGTTGCAAATTTGTCAGTTATCCAATGGTTAACAGGTGAGACTGGACTTAAAAATGTATTGTGCAATTTCTCCCATATGTGGTGATGCTTCATATGTTGTTAGAAACTACTGTGGTCATATCTCAGGGCTGAAAAGGAAAGAGAACCATTTTGCTTTTGGAGCACAACTTTTGCTAGAATAGTGTGCAGAGCAGACAACATTTTCTGGGCCCCTAAGGTGCCAAAGCAGCAGAAGAACCCCAGTTTACAAATTGCCTCTCTAAATAAATGGATCAATGTCTGCAGTGCCTGTGAAGAAAAAATGCAATTGTAGAAAAATATATAAGACAGTAACAGTAAAGTAAAGTTTAAGCCTGCCATCTTTAAAAAGGGCATAACATTTAGATACTTTGATTACAGAAACACAGAACCAATGGGGCTTTCCTTGACAATACAGAGGTTTTCATTTGTGGCACCTCTGTAGAGCTTCAAAACCTGAACAGATGGTTCCTTGTGGCAAGGCTCGACATTCTCTATTTACTCTAGAATGATGCATGCATGAAAATAACAGGGCATTCAATATGCAAACACCTTAACAATCCTTTATTTGAAAGAGGTTACTCATTCCCAATTTGTTCAAAAACTGGTTGGGACTGATGCCACAGGTGTCATCCACAGGACTTTCAACTGCGGACGGGTGCTATTTACTTATTCATTTTAAAATAGAGATGAAGGAATAAGGCCCCTTAATGTCCATGGTTTTAATGTGTATAAATGGTCGTTAAGGGGTTAAAGACCATTACAACATTGTGAGAGTAGTTTTGCCTTTTAGATATATTTCAGAGCTAGAACCTGAAGAATCCAGCAAATTCCATGACATTAGAACGCATCTGTCTCATTCCATCAGGGACATAATCATTTTTATGGGGAAAAAAAAGTAGCACAAGTAGCACAATCTACAATCAGAATCAAATCCTAAGATGCAAATATGAACAGAGCTTTAAGGCCACGTCTCACTAAGCAACATTGCTAGCAACATCGCTGCTGAGGCACGACTTGTGTGACACAACAGCAATGTTGCTAGCGATGTTGCTGTGTGTGACATCCAGCAACAACCTGGCCCCTGCTGTGAGGTCGCTGGTTGTTGCTGGATGTCCTGGACCATTTTTTAGTTGTTGCTCTCCTGCTGTGAAGCTCACATCGCTGTGTGTGACAGCGACAGAGCAACAACTAAATGTGCAGGGAGCTGGCTTCTGCGGATGCTGGTAACCAATGTAAATATCGGGTAACCAAGAAGCCCTTACCTTGGTTACCCGATATTTACCTTCGTTACCAGCGTCCGCCGCTCTCACGCTGTCAGTGCCGGCTCCCTGCTCCCTGCACACATAGCCAGACTACACATTGGGTAATTAACCCGATGTGTACTCTGGCTAGGAGTGCAGGGAGCCAGTGCTAAGCAGTGTGCGCTGGTAACCAAGGTACATATCGGGTTGGCTACCCGATATTTACCTTAGTTACCAAGCGCAGCATCGCTTCCACGCGTCGCTGCTGGCTGGGAGCTGGTCACTGGTTGCTGGTGAGATCTGCCTGTTTGACAGCTCACCAACAACCATGTAGCGACGCTCCAGCAATCCCTGCCAGGTCAGGTTGCTGGTGGGATCGCTGGAGCGTCGCTTAGTGTGATGGTACCTTTAGGTATAGAACTAATCACTTTAAAGTAGCTTTAGGAAATGAAGAAGACAATAAATACCTCTACTTTATGTTCATTTTCAAGTTCTGCATCCAGAAAATCAAGGGTTACTGGTTCCTGTGATTTTGGATTCTAAGGTAGAGAATAAATAGTGTAAAATAACAGCCATGCCCTGATGAAACTACCAAAAACTACAGTAAAAGGGCCTATACTATTCTAAACTAGAATTGTAACTTACCCCTTTGGATTTGTTGCGCTATGAAGCAATAACCATTTTCCGCAAAGTATTACATAAATATATAGATAGAAATAACAGATGATACATAGCTAACATCTATAATGCAAAACCACAAAATTTGAGAAACACTATGATTAATTTTTAAACTTAATTCTGTCTAGGGAAGTCACCTCATCAACTCCTCATTGTCGATGGCCCAGTCCCAGTGGTAACTTCTAATGCACGCCAATCGAGCTGAAATCTTTGAGCTTTTCCAGTATTCCGAGAATTGAGGCTCTTATGAGATCCAAGAGGATACTGCACAAGCGCTTGGAAGATCACCACGTCACAGTGTGGGCCATGACCTTGTGCATATGCATGTGCAAAACATCTTGGACCTCAGCAAAGCTGGAAGTCCCATCTTTTTGTGAGAGACCCAGGGATTTCAGCTTAAACATCCGGCATCAGAAGATAAGGTGAGGACTGGATGAGAGATTGTGACGAGTGCAGAGCCGGAGAGGTGAGTGGGAAGGTGTATATAAGGATCTTTTTAACATTTTGATAGCATTCTGTGATTCAGAGAAATGGCAGCCAGTGGCCACCATCTTGCTAAATCCACGTGAAAGTTAATTATTTGGCAAATGCAGATGTTTGTAAATTTTAAGTAGAATTTTTTTCCACTCAAAATTATTAGCTTACTTATGCAATATTTCATATATTTGAATTACTAGTTATCTTCCATATAACCTGATAAAAGTTTACATCACATTGAGTTTCTATCTGTTATTGTTAAATATGGCTCCACAAGGCAATTATCTTATAAGAGATATACAGCTAAACTTTCTGCAATGTAAAAAGAAGTATATCTAACAATTCTTTACCACAGACCATGTAATGTGACCTGGTGATTGATGAGGAATAGGAATCGTTGCAAATTTGATGTCAATGTTATGAAGCACATATTAGCACATAAAGGGTATTGCAGAGGCAAAGAATGTTTTTTTACATAATGCCAACTTAGAATGTCATGATATAATTGTAACTGTATAAACAGAGTTTTAAGTTTTATATTTCAGTTATCCTGCTCTGTGAATGCTTCATCAAACACATCATGTGCTAAATATGCCATATTTTAAGTTGTTCTATATTCACCTGTCATCCAGTATAATAACACGAAAATTAAAAGTAGGGGAGTATTCCTAATGTATGGTATTTAAATCCTTATCAAATATTTATCTGGGCTTTTGAGACTAATGATTAATTTTTGTTAGTTAAAAGACGATACATTATTATTAAAAGGTGAAATTACATGGAATATGTTTTCTGGGTCTTATGCATAACAGTTATATCAATCCTTTAAGAAAGTACCCCAGTTAGGCAACTCTTCAAGGCCAACATTAATTTCTAGTTTTTGTAGTAGATTTTATACATATTATGCTTAAATATATCTTTAGAGCAAATAGAATGACATTGCACTCTAGAATATCCTTTTAAAGGGAACCTGTCACCAGATTTGGGGCCTATAAGATGCGGCCACCACCAGTGGGCTCTTATATACAGCATTCTAACTTGCTATATATAAGAGCCCAGGCCACTGTGTAGAACATAAAAAACACTTTATAATACTTAAGTAAACAGTCGCTGCGGTGAAGTTGGCTTATATGGGTGTCTCTGTTCTATGGTGCTGGCGCCTCCTCTTTCAGCCATCTTTGTTGTCCTTCTTCTGATCTGAAGCCTGTGTGCATGATGCATCCTACATCATCCACACTCTCACACTCGCCAGCATTGAGGTTCTGCGCAGGTGTAATTTGATCTTCCCTGAGCAAGGCAGATCAAAGTATTGTAGTGCACCTGTGCGGGGCCGGTGAGTGTGTATGACGTAGGATGCGTCATGCACACATGGCTGAAGGAGGAGGCGCCAGCACTGGAAATGCCCATATGACCCAACTTCACCACAGCAACCGTTTAGGTAAGTATTATAAAATCATTTTTACGTACTACACAGTAGCCTGGGCTCTTATATATGGCATGTTAAAATGCTGTATATAAGAGCCCAGTAGTGGTGGCCGCAGCTTATAGGCCCCAAATCTGCTGACAGGTTCCCTTTAACTGTATTATTTGATAAAAGAATGAAAATTGATTGTATGTAGTTAGAGAATTGTAATGACGCCAACTTAAATAGAAACTATCATTAAAAAAATTACATATGGATTAAATCAGGTTTTTTGTCACAATTTTTTTTTTTTCATTTTTGGGATTTTTTTCCATGTCACTATTTTTTTTTTTTACAATAGTATCCTTGTTCACAGTGGCAACTAGGACTTTTTTAGACTTAAGGCCCCGTCACACTAAGCAACATCGCTAGCAACATCGCTGCTAACGAACAACTTTTGTGACGTTGCTAGCGATGTTGCTGTGTGTGACATCCAGCAACAACCTGGCCCCTGCTGTGAGGTCGTTGGTTGTTGCTGAATGTCCTGGGCCATTTTTTAGTTGTTGCTATCCCGCTGTGAAGCACAGATCGCTGTGTGTGACAGCGAGACAGCAACAACTAAATGTGCAGGCAGCAGGAGCCGGCTTCTGCGGAGGCTGGTAACCACAGTAAACATCGGTAACCAAGAAGCCCTGTCCTTGGTTACCCAATATTTACCTTTGTTACCAGCCTCTGCCGCTCTCACTGTCAGTGCCGGCTCCTGCTCTGTGCACATGTAGCTGCAGGACACATCGGGTTAATTAACCCGATGTGTGGTGTAGCTAGGAGAGCAGGGAGCCAGCACTAAGCATTGTGCGCTGCTCCCTGCTCTGTGCACATGTAGCTGCAGCACACATCGGGTAATTAACCCGATGTGTGCTGTAACTAGGAGAGCAGGGAGCCAGAGCTCAGTGTGCGCTGCTCCCTGCTCTCTGCACTTGTAGCTCCGTGCGCTGGTAACCAAGGTAAATATCGGGTTGGTTACTCGATATTTACCTTAGTTACCAAGCGCAGCATCTTCCACGCGGCAATGGGGGCTGGTCACTGGTTGCTGGTGAGCTCACCAGCAACTCGTGTAGCGACGCTCCAGCGATCCCTGCCAGGTCAGGTTGCTGGTGGGATCGCTGGAGCGTCGTAGTGTGACATCTCACCAGCAACCTCCTAGCAACTTACCAGCGATCCCTATCGTTGTTGGGATCGCTGGTAAGTTGCTTAGTGTGACTGGACCTTTATGCTTCTTGCCCTTCAAAGAAGAGTTTTTGTCAGGCTGCTTATCAGAGGTGGAATTAAAATGACAGATAACACCTCCTTACACATACCAATGACAATAGGTACAGCTCCACTTGCTCCTTTTCCCTTCACAATGACTTTTGCCCAGGGTCATTAGATACCTCAATGCAAATGATAGGAGCAGAGTCTGTTTAGTATTCCTAATGTACATATGATGTTTTCTTAAATAACTTGAAGTTAGAGGCTTAAAGAGCCCTAGTGGCCAGTGTGAAAATTCCAAGATTTCTATTTTTTATTCAGATTGTGATATGGAAAAAAAATTGCCAGAAAAGAAAAAAAAAAACCAAAAACATTTAAAGAGGACCAACCACCAGGATTTTCATATATAAACTAAAGCCAGTGCTATACCGATGCTATCATGCTGATTATAAACATACTTTTAGTTGTGAGTTCGGATGTATAGCTTCTGAAAGATAGTCAAGTAAAGTTTGTGAAATGCATGGTTACTTGATTGATAGGTGCTCCAGAATATCTAATAGGTGGGTCGGGTTTTGCTAGTTATTCCCGCCTCTGTCTGACTGCCTGTCCTTCTTCCCCTGTCTCTGTTATTACAGGGGGAAGTAGGAAGGCGGAATGACAGGGGGAGGGAGGAGAGGCAAGAAGACAGGGGCGGGAATAACTAGAAAAACCTGACCCACATATTAAATATTGTGCAGCACCTATCAATCAAGTAACAGTGTATGTCACAAACTTTACTTGCCTGTATTTCAGAAAGTATACATCCGATCTCACAACTAAGGGTATGTTTATAATCAGCATGATAGCCCCAGTATAGCACTGGCTTTAGTTTATATATGAAAATCTTGTTGGTTGGTCCGCTTTACATGCAAACCTGAATAAACAAGTCTGATCATATTTTCTCTTTAAGTCTAGCTACTTCTTATAAGACTCACTAATTCAATGTATAAATAGCAATATGTGAAAAAGTATGACTTGGCTTTTAATAATATTCATGAAAGGAGTATATATTGATTGGTACTCAAAAAAGCATAATAGAATGCACACACTAGAAAATAAGGGAAGAAAAACAACAAAAAACAGTAAAAAAAAGGGAACCAAACATCAGCATTTTCCTATATAAGGTGCAGCCAGTGCAGTACTGGCACTATCAGGCACATTGTGTACATACCATTAGTGGGCAGCTCGGGTGTTTAGGCTGTGAAATTCAACTTTATAAAGTTTGAAAATTCATGCACTTTTTGATTGACGTGTGCACCTCTGCTGCTAATGTCCGGGCGGGTTATGCACGTGTATCCCCGCCCCCCCGCCACCTGTACCTCCCTCCCTCTGGCTGTATGTAAATTTCTAATCTTCAGTCACACGGCGTCGGAGTTAGCGCCTGCGCATAGCGCTCATCTCCGGCGCCGTGTTTCTGAAGCCCACAGTATTATGGTGCATGAGAGGGCGGCGCATGCACCCTCGCTTCTTCAGATCTGTTGTGACCGCGGGAGCGCGCGCGGTCACAACAGGACTGGAGTACAGCTAATCTTACCAATTAGCTGCAGCAGACGATATCATAGGAGACGTCTGCTGCAACTAATCAGGGTAAGATCAGCTGTTCTCCAGTCCTGTTGTGACCGCGCGCACTCCTGCGGTAACAACAGATCTGAAGAAGCGAGGGCACATGCATTGCCCTCTCATGCACTGCCCTCTCATGGACCATAATACTGTGGGCTTCAGAAACATGGCGCCGGAGATGAGCGCTATGCACAGGCGCTAACTCCGACACCGTGTAACTGAAGATTAGAAATTTACATACGGCCAGTGAGAGGGAGGAACAGGCGGCGGGGGGCGGGGATACACGTGCATAACCCACCCGGACATTAGCAGCAGAGGTGCACACGTCAATCAAAAAGTGCATGAATTTTCAAACGTTATAAAGTTGAATTTCACAGCCTAAACACCCGAGCTGCCCACTAATGGTATGTACAGCCTGTGCCTGATAGTGCCAGTACTGCACTGGCTGCACCTTATACACGAAAATCCTGATGTTTGGTTCCCTTTAACAACGGGTGAGAAACGTTTGTACCCACAATTAGGAATATCATTTGATTTCTGTTGATACACCAATGGAACAGTCTCACCCTTGTAACTGTATAGGAGTAGTTATCAGGGTCATCAAAACAAGGTGCCAGTCCTTTTCTCACGAGCAAGGTAGTCCATTAAATGAAAGCCTTGTCAAAACCCTATAGGGGCTCACCTTGACGCTATTTTAATGACATTCCTAATCGTGGGTATGAACTTCTCACTCCTTGTTCAGAATATCTCCTTGATAGACAATAAGGCTATGTGTGCACTTTGCTTTTTTACCTACTTTTCCACTGCTTTTTCAACTGCAGCGTTTTTATGCCAAAATGCTTGCGTTATGCTTTTCAAGCAAAGTCAATGGGACATTGAGCTTTCTTCTGCGCACTTTGCTGTTCAAAACGCTGCATTTAATCTGCATAAATTCGGGCAAAAACTCAGCGTTTAAAGAAGCAACATGTCAATTGTTTTTGCCATTTTGGCTGCGTTTCCCATCCATTCAATTTAATACAAAACTGCAGCGTTTCTAAAAGCACCGGAAAAGCACTAGAAAGTCATGAAAACCGCAAGGTGCGCATAGGCTACTTTCTTTGCATTTTAAATGCATTTTTAAAGCCAAAAGCATTGTCCTTTCTGCCAGAGGATGCTTTGTGACCTGCAACTACCTCGACGCAAAGTGCGCACATAGCCTAAGGGTGTTTTTTGCTGTTTTTGTAGTGTTTTTCGCTGTTTTTGTAGTGTTTTTCTTCCTTTTTTCTAAGAATGTGTATTTTATGTTGTTTTTAGTACCAATGGATATATATACTCCTTTTTTGAGTATTATTAAAAGCTAAGTTTAAATTCTTACATATTGCTATTTATAGATGAACATACTGAAAAATCAAACAATCCCCTCATATATTACTAAATAAGTGCTGTGCAATTTATTTACAGCTTAAAAGACAATTACTATTTTCAGATTTCGGATCCTCTTCTTATATCATAAATACAAAAATATAAGGCACAAATACAAATAAAAATACAAGGCACAAATCAAAATAGAAACAAAAATTCAGTTTCTTACATGCAGTGGATAATGAACAGAAGGACGAGACCAAGCAGCATGCAATGCCAATGCAGAATAGACAATTTTCCATACCAACCAAAAAAAGAGCAAAGGAAAGAAGAAAATAATATAATAGGAAAAACACTATTTTATATTAATTTTCAAGAAAATAAGATAATAATAACAAAGTAATGCTAGCACAATATAAAAATGACTTCCTGTGAAAATGTTTTGATGCATAAATAATGCAATGCTTAATATTATAACATAATAGTATGACGCAATGAGAACAAATACAAAAAAAAACTAAAAAAAGAAACATAACAAAACATTCCATGCAATATATGATGTAACAAGAGGGTGAATTTACACTAGTATGATGCAGATTTGATTGAAAAAAATCTACAACTGTCCCATTAATCTGAAGGTGTCCTGCGAAGCTGTAAACACAGGCTTCAGAATAAAAAACATTGAGGTCAATGAAAAAGATTTGCAGTCATCAACCTTTTGGCAAAATATCTGCACCATGTTAATTCCCCATAATGATCATGCACTTTATAGCATCATAGCACAGATATTTACTGATACAGAGAATCGATATTTCAGGACTTTGGTCAGGTCATGACCGGTGGACAGGAGGCCGGCAAATCCCCTGGCCACCTGATATTTCTGGCTCCTTTTTTGATTAGCCAGGCTGTTGTGACTTCATCATTGCAACGTGTCGCACACACGAACATGAGTACCATTAAAAGAAGAAAAGTTAATGCCGGACAATAAAGAGATTTTTAGGCCTTCAATCTGGCTGTCACATGTTACCCTAGTCCTGAAAATTGATTCTCCCATCTCTCGTAGACATATATTAAATACTTTTCTTGAACGTAACAAAATATCGAAATGATGAAAATAAATGATCTCCTGGTCAAACTTTATATTTGGTGATCGAAAGTGAAATTCACAAAAGTAGTGTCTTATCCTAACAGAAATTAAATATACGCAAAACTAAATGAGTGCTTAAATATATCAGTTCAGAATAAGCTCCCTTCCAACACTCTTGCACCCCTCCAATCTATCCTAAACTCTGCAGCCCGCTTAATCCACCTCTCCCCTCGCTACTCCCCAGCCTCGCCACTCTGCCAATCCCTTCACTGGCTTCCCATCGCCCAACGACTCCAGTTCAAAACATTAACCATGACATACAAAGCCATGCACAACCTGTCTCCTCCCTACATCTGTGACCTAGTCTCCCAGTACCTACCTGCACGCAACCTTAGATCCTCACAAGATCTCCTTCTCTGCTCCTCTCTTATTTCCTCTTCCCACAATCGTGTACAAGATTTCTCCCGTGCATCCCCCATACTCTGGAACGCTCTACCTCAGCACATCAGACTCTCCACTACCGTGGAAAGCTTCAAGAGGAACCTCAAGACCCACCTCTTCCAACAAGCCTACAACCTACAATAGCCCTCAGCCCAGTAGACCACTGCGCAACCAGCTCTGTCCTCACCTATTGTACCATCACCCATTCCCTGTAGACTGTGAGCCCTCGCGGGCAGGGTCCTCTCTCCTCCTATACCAGTCTGTCTTGTACTGTTAATGATTGTTGTACGTATACCCTCTTTCACTTGTAAAGCGCCATGGAATAAATGGCGCTATAATAATAAATAATAATAATAATAATAATAATAATAATAATAAATATATCATTACAAATTAAGAAGTTGCCTCTCATCTATTTGTAGAATTGAAGAAGGGTCAATCCAGCGGCCGAAGAAGAGGGCTGAAAATAGAGACTGTCAACCTAAAAACCGCTGTCGTACCCCTTGCAATGGCTCCAGCTCTAACAAGGGCATTACCCAAGTGTGAATCCAATGGGATTTGAACACAAGTCTTTTTCGGATAATATAAAGAATTTAGTCTTGCATACTGCCCTTGTCAGGGTGGGAGTCATTGCAAGGGGCATGATTGGGGTCTTTAGGTTGACATTCCCTATTTCCAGCTGCATACTCTGGTCTCTGGTTTGACCCATCTTCAATACTACAAATGGGTGACAGACAACCTTTTAATTTGTAATGATATATTTGGGCACTTATATAGAACTGTTAGGTTTTGACTTATTTGTTGTGTCCTTTTGATCACTGCTCTTTTATTGAGGATAACGAAATTATATTTTATTTAATATTATACTGTTTTTCTATTTCTGACTAAAAATGTTGAGGAGTTCAGTGATTGCCACCATTATTAAATCCAGAATTAGATGTGATATGCTAATGATATCATCCTACACCTTCATCCTATACTTATTAAGAAAATGAAATTAATTTACAGCAAGTAAACAGATTAGCCTGCTGTTAAGGTTCCCATACATTTTAGATTTGAGCCATCATCTCTCCTACTCTCCGATATACAGAAGTGCTCAGCTTGGCTCTAGTGTTCTCTAAATGAGTGGCATATCTCAAAGTAGAACAAAAAGATCGGTTGTTGGAATTCCAATATACCGTTCCTTCTCTTCTCTGACTTCATCTGCTGGGGAGAGACAGACGTCCCCATAGGCTCAAGACTGTAGGTAAATACCACCGATAACATCTGCTCTGGCTACCATCAGTCTAATTTGTATGAGTGATTTTACTTTCATCCTTTCAACCTCTTTTATCAGAATAAAAAGAACAATATTGAAATGTACTGGTAAAATTTTAAATTAATAAAGTCCAAAAGGTAATCTCAGTATTCCTGCAGTTCCTCCAAAGAGGCAATAAGTCACAAAAGAGATGATCCACTACTTAAACATTGATCGCTTGTCCTAAGAATTGGTCATCAATGTCTGATAAGCCAGAGTCCGACACCTGGCATCCCCACCAATCAGGTGATTTTTATGCTGGCGGCAGAAGGAGGCACTGGAAATGCTTAGTTCTAGAGCTGCTCTGTCTTCTGTTTGCGGCAGCGATCGGTTACTGCACATCCGCCTCTTATTCAAATCAATGGGAAGCGGATGTGTAATGCCCAGCTGCAAACACTATCAAAACATGGAGCAGCTCAGGAACTGAATAATTCCGGCAGGCTGCCGTCACCGCCGACACCCACAACCGCTATTCAGCAGGAGTGGCTGGTGTCAGATCCCAGCTGATCACACATTGATACCATCAATGTTTAAGTTGTAAACATCCTTTTTAAATGGTCCCCATTGAAATCCATGGTATGTGTGTGTAATGTTATAGAATTCTTACTCCTGTACTTTCTTGCTCCTGTGTCACAATAATGTAAAAGCATGTTTATGCAATTTGTGCCAAACTTATTTTTTTCATACATTAAAAAGCACGTTGATAGCTTTGCAAAGGCAGCTTTTGCTTATAAAGCATTTTGTTAAAGCTAAATGTATTTTCAAATACTATATAACAACCTCTTTAGTATGGAAACCATGATGCATGCTCACGGCCAGTACAGAATACAGCCTTCTAAGTTAGTTATTTTCAGCTTTTCACTGACATTTATTACCTGATAACCAGGCCTTCTTTTCCTCAAATTTACCATAGGGATACCTAAGCCTATAGGCTGAAGTAGTAAAGAAAGTTGATTTCCTCCTCACATCTTAAATAATGTATATAATTGCTACACAATACAAAGCATGTAAAGTAACTGTATAGAACTTGTATTTGCGTGGCTTTTATGCTGATGCTCCTGTTTCCAGGCACACTGTAAAAGCATAAATCATTAATTAAATTCCTATGGGAATTTAATGTGCATGGGCCCGATTCATCAAAGCTTTGAAAAGTCCCAATTTGGGTGCACCTTGAAGCTACACTAAAATTTAGCGATTTTGGAGATCCCACTCCATTTTCGGCCAGGACTAACAAAGTGGGCAGAGCTGGGACATTGCGTTAGCTGCTCATTAAAATTAGTGACAAGCAGTGGGGTTAGCTACACCACAAATCTTAATGGGGCTTTACACACTACGATATCGTTAATGTTCTATCGTTGGGGGTCACGCCGTTAGAGACGCACATCCGGCGTCATTAACGATATCACAGTGTGTGACACCTTTCTGTTACCTAAAACGATCGCAAAAGTGGCCAAAATCGTTTGCCGCGGAGAGGTCATCCTAAAACCAAAATTCATTTAACGCTCATTAGCGATGTTGTTCCTCGTTCCTGCGGCAGCACACATCGCTATGTGTGACACCGCAGGAGCGAGGAACATCTCCTTACCTGCCTCCACCGGCTACGCGGAAGGAAGGAGGTGGGCGGGATGTTATGTCCCGCTCATCTCCGCCCCTTCGCTTCTATTGGACGCCTGCCGTGTGACGGCGCTGTGACACCGCACGATTCTCCCCCTTAGAAAGGAGGCAGATTGCCGGCCAGAGTGATGTTACAGGGCAGGTAAATCCGTGTGAGGGGGTGCGCGATTTTGTGCGCGACAGGGGAGCGATATGCCCGTGTCGCACAACTGATGGAGGTGGGTACGCACGCTGGTGATATCGGCAATGATATTGTAGCGTGTAAAGCCCCCTTTACTCCAGCATGGACTGGAGTAAAACATTGGGTGGCGCCACTCATAAGACGCTCCTGATTTATGAACAGCAATACACCTCTTCATGAATGAGGAGCTTCTGACTTTAGTCCATCTCCTCATCAAGATAGGTGTGAACAATGCAAATCTTGGTGAATTGGGCGCATATATTTTTTGAGACAAGGTACTGTACTTAGATTGCCTCAATAAGGTTCATGTGAATGATGGCAATCTGTGTGCAGTGGAGTAGAAAATATTGTTGATGTCTATATAATAGAAGATTTATTTTGGTACATTGACTGCATTCAAAATTGTATGAGTTTAAGATGAAGTAATTAAAATCCTTTCTAACACTGTCCATAACATTGTTACTGTAATTAATATAATATTATTAAATGAGACATAAAAAAGCTAGGTTTGTTAATTTTAACTGTCTGGGAGAATTGCTTTGCATAGTGCCAGCATGTCAAGATGCCAACATCCTAAGCCAAATATATAACACTGCTTATTGTATTACAACATTACGAATTTACTGAAACCATTACACATTCAAAAATATATACTGTATACTTAATGAGAAATCAGACCTTTTGTTACATTCTACAAAGACTTGTAACAAAAACTGCTATCAGGAATGTAAAGAATTACAGTAAGGATTTATTCACATAATCTATATGTTCTCAAGGTTAAAGTGAACCTGTCAGGTCCAATATGCACCCAGAATCACAAGCCGTTCTGGGCACATATTGCTAATCCCTGCCTGTATACCGTAGCATAGATAAAGAGATCCTTAGAAAAAGTATTTCTAAAGATCTTTTATCATATGCCAATGAGGCCAGTGACTGGTCACAAGGGCGTAACTTTCCCCAGCTAGTCTACCCTCTTGGCATGTTAGCACGTCCACAGGGGCGTGCTAAAATGCTACTCAATGCAGCATCACCAGCGGTGATGTGCGTACCTGTGTCCACTATCTCCGCTGTTCAGAAGTCCCTGGCACTTTCAGTCATGCGCACTAGACCTCACTGAAACTGGGACAAGTACACCCAACTTCATACTGCGCATGACCGGAAGTGTCAGGGCAGGGACTGTTGAACAGCAAAGACAGCAGACACAGGTATGCACGTCAACACTGGTGATGCTGTCTTGAGTAGCATACTAGCATATCCTGTGGGCGTGCTACCATGCTAAGAGGGCAAACTAGTCAGGGGAAGTAACGCCCTTGCGACTAGTCCCTGGCCTCATTAGCATATGATAAAAGATCTTTAGAAATACTTTTTATAAAAATCTCTTTATCTATGCTAGTGCATACAGGGATGGTTAGGCAGAGATTAGCAATATGCACTCAGAACTGCTCTTGGTTCTGGGTTCATATTGGACCTGACAGGTTCCCTTTAAAGCTTCAATTCCAAACTCTACCACCATGAGAAGAGAAAATATGGCTGCTGAATGGTTGTGTGAAATAGCCCTATATGTTTAGAAATAATAAGTGCGTATGTGCTAATGTTTAACCAGATTCTATTGATTTAAATTAATAATCTATATTGTATTGTAAGATTACTATGGTTTCCTTTTTTATGTATATACTCTACAGGCTTACTATTAGAAAAGTGGTTGCATGTTGTAAACCTTCATTCACTTTATGGTTTCATGTGGCAAAACTTCTAGAAGTTATTAACTTTTGTTGATAAATAAGGTTTATTGTTGATTATTTCTAGTTATTTTAGTTTCCATTGTTATTCACCTGGTTAGTTTGCTATTCTAAGCATGTTTTAAGCAGTTCTAATCTTATTACGTGGAAATATGTAGTAAGGACAATGTTAAATGTATCTGTGTTAATTACTGATCTTAGCAAATGATACAATATTTATAGAACAAATGGTTTAGTTTACCATATACTTTTATACCTTTGGTTGAAGATTTGGATGAAGCAGGACATAACCATTAGGGTCAAGAGCAAAATAATATCCATTGGGACAAAGCTGTTGAAAAATATATAGAGTTAGAAATGTGAAATATATTTCAGCAGGCCGTACACATAACATGCAAATTATTATTTCATTTCAATGGCGTCTGGTGCACCATGTCATTGAAAAGTGGTGCTAGAGCATCAAAACAAATGATTTACAATATGACTCAATGTTTTTATGTAGATTCAACTTTTGGAATAATTCAAAATGTCAATAAATGGTTTGTCCACCAGTGGGGACATTTTTTTCTTACTTAAAAGGGAATCTGACAGCAGGTTTTTGCTACCTCATCTCAGAGCAGTATAACGTAGGCAAAAAGGTCCTGAGTTCAATGATGTACCACTTCGATTACTGGCTGCAGCCCTTCTGACACAGTTAAAGATTATAAATTTTATATGTAGCAGTGCAGGGAGAGCTGCGCCCCCCCCCCCCCCGTCCACACCAGGCTTTCAGTGTACATTTCCATAGACAAAAGCTGCTAATCACAGAAGGGGAGGAGTCAGACTAGAGCTCAGGAGCTGCTGAGACCCACTAATGATAAAGGTAAGAGGCTTAGCTAATATAAACAAAAAAAAGACTGAGATAACAGACACATGGCTGAATTCTCTGTTTTGACACTTGCAGCATGCTGTATTATTGCAGAAACCTGCTAACAGAGTCCCTTTAAATGCTCGTAATTGGGGATAAAAATCATTTTTGCTATTTGGTTTAATCACTTTTTTTGCACCATTTGCCTTTTATAGCCTCTGCACATTCTTTTTTTGGGTTGAGAATGAGTTAACTTAGAATCAGTCAGGTGCCTGCTATGATGGCCTGATGGGGAGTTTATAAGAATCAGCAAAAAGGCATTTGGGCCTATGTGATGATGGGGACATTAACTATAATGATGTAGACAGAATGATTGTGTGCTCTGTCGTGTATCATTTTCGACATTATACACATAGGTAAGGCAGACATGAAGACATAGCTGACTACATCTTGCTTTTTATCTCCAATAGGTGTATACAGCCAAAAATTATGGACAACGGAGCACACATGACTCCATCTATGTCACTATAGTCAATGCCCCTGTTGGTGCAAACGTCAGAATGCCGCTTTGCCTAAGACTTAAACTAAAATGTATAAATGCAATTCATAATGTGGTTAAAGGGAATCTGTTACCAGGTTTTTGCCACCTAATCTGAGAACAGCATAACATAGGGGCAGAGATCCTGATTCCAGCAATGTGTCACTTACTGAGCTACTTAGTTTCGTTTTGATAAGAGCACTGTTTAATCAGCAGTGGATTATCATTACAGGACTACTTGGCCTGCTGCCAGGTAGTCCAGCATATTCATGAACTCTGTATAACTGCTTCATCTGCAGCAGAGAAAACAGTGTTTTATCAAAATGACAGCAAACAGCTCAGTAAGTGACACACCGCTGGAATCAGGATGTCTGCCACTACATCATGCTGCTCTCAGATGTGACAGCAAAAACATGGTGATATATTCCTTTTAATACAGTTTCTTCTTCAATATGCATAGCTTTAAAAAACTAAAAAGTTGGCTTACAAATGGGCAAAAAGTATAGTATAATGTATATATAACTGACATCATGTATACTATACTACACAGGTAATTGTATCTGTTTATCAATAGAATGATCAATAAAGAAACTAAGTAGACATGAAAAATGGATCGAAATCCATTGAGATGTAACTTCTTCATTATATGTGATCGCATATAACGCATATATTAATTAAGTAATTAACCTAGTGCCCAATTAAAAATAATATACAGTATATGAGAATTGCATGAGATATATTACAATGAAATGAAATGAAAGCTGTACAATAAACTTACTGTAAATCTGGGCGTGAGCCTTTTAATGTCTTTCAAAGAAACATCTACGCCCATAACACCAAGTATTAATTGGTTCTGAAAATATAAGGAACAATAAAATCAACATAATAGTTCACCCCACATTATAAAATACTAGCTGTGAATTGATTGATGGTCATAAACTAGGAAATAACAGGATATTCCTGAATTAGAATATCAGAAAAAGGTTACATAATTCCTATGGTTCATCATAAATGATGTAAGTAGCTGAGCGCCGGGTACGTTAATATACTTCCTACATAAATACGACTTATTGATTGTATTTTCCCCCAGACTTCAATTAAACTTTGGAGTTTTCCTTTGGTCCCATGGAACCAATAAAGAATATCTAATGTGTGTGGCCAAGTTTACGTTACATGGACTTTTGTCAGGAAGCCCAGAGTGAGTTTCCCTTCTGAGATTAGAAAGTCTAATAAAACAAATGCTTTAATAATGATTCTAAGATTTATACTGTGGGTAGTTTAAAAGCCCCATCAATAACCGCTAGAAATCAACAAGGAAGGTTTCACATGCTAGATTCCAGTTTACGGTACAGAAACATGGCGTGCCGTGATGAAAATGACTGAACTTCCCTGTCAAAAGGACAACATCATATGTCTTTATCCACACAGGTTTATTTTTATAAAGCAGGAGCAAGAGGAGAGAACTAGAAACAGATGACTAGTGTATTTGAAAGCATAATAGAAACAAAAACATATTTTAAGATTCTTCTAAAAGGAAATCTTCTGGAGCCATAGGGTCATCATGTACATTGCAAAGTTTGCTGATCCATGCTTAGTACATCAGTTGACTGCAAAATTCTTCACCTACCACCCCATGGGCTTGGGTGATGTTTGCTCAGTGTTGCTCATAACAGTGACATAACAGTGCTGACTAGACATCAACCATTCCATGGCATAAATAACATATAGAAGATCAACACTACAGAGGAGTGGACCCGAACTTTAAAGCTCGTTGTTTGTACCAAACACAGATTTTACAAAAAAACCCCTCAGTGTTTGATTTTGGAGTTTGGTTGCTTTACATATGCAAATCACTAGAGCGAACATCACTGTGTTCAGGTACGTTCGTTGCTCGGCCCAGTGAGAGCCGCTTGCAGTGTTTGAATGTCTCGTACATGGGGTAAGGTCAGCATTACTGGATAGTGTGTATAAAGAAGATGAAAAAATCCCATCCTCCTTCCCCCGGAAGTGCTTTGTTTATGGATGGCTGTATGTGGGCAGAGAACCGAACTTCCCAATTAGTGACTTCCAATGAGGTTCAGCTCAAGTCCGGGTCCCAAACTGAACTTTATCTAAAGTCCAGTTGAACCCGCATAACCCAAAATTCCACAGGTCTGCTCATCTCTAATTTAAAGGGTAGTTCACCCCTTTTCATTACTGACCACATCAATATTATGTTGAGAAGCAAGGTTTCTCTCAAATACCTTGTGTTGCCAATAGTGCCTGTGAGCAGCGCTATTGTGGTCTGCTCACCCCCTTCGCAATTCCGTGACCTCTGATGTCCGGTGATGTCATGTCAGCTGAGGTGGGTCGCAGTCTTCCTGAGTGACTGGGCTGTGGGCAGTTTTTCACCACTCATCACAGTCCAGTGTCACAGCCAAGCATCTTCCTGCCACCTCCTTCACTGCATAGCACAAGTGAGATGCTGGGCTGTGATGAGCAGTGAAACACCACACACAGCCCAGTCACTCAGGAAGGGGAGATAAGGTATGCACACCAGTGACTATGTAAGCGGAATACATGTAATAGCAGAAACTGCTGTGTGAATACTGACTTGAAAAATCCAATAGCTATATGTAAAAGTGAAAATGTGAAAAATGGAATCTGCATTACTGCCATGAACATATGAATTAAGAGAAATTTAGCTACTGAATTGATCAATGCAATAGAGCCCCAACACTACGCCAAAGTATTTCTCTATGTTGGGGTCCCTAGCTTATGTGTGTCCTCTCATGCAGTTAAAAAATGTACCGTGTATGGGAAGCTGAGACCCAGGCTATATATACGTATAATGTGGACTGGCAATAGGTGTGGTTGGGGAGGGTTCACAAACGAAAAACTACTAACAAATAAGGAATAACATTTGGAACACCATTCTAAGTCTGAACTGGGTGCAAAAACCTAAAAAAACATCACTATGGGGAGATAAGGTATGCACACCAGTGGAATCTACTTTGGTGTAGTGTTGTGGCTCTATTGCATTGATCAATTCAGTAGCTAAATTTCTCTTGATTCATATGTTTATGGCAGTAATGCAGATTCCATTTTTCACATTTTCACTCTTGCATATAGCTATTGGATTTTTCAAGTCAGTATTCACACAGCAGTTTCTGATATTACATGTATTCCCCTTACATAGTCACTGGTGTGCATACCTTATCTCCCCATAGTGATGTTTTTTTAGGTTTTTGCACCCAGTTCAGACTTAGAATGGTGTTCCAAACGTTATTCCTTAGGCCGGTTTCACACATCCGGCTTTTTGCCGGTTTGCCGGATCCGGCGTTCTCCCGTACAGACAATACAGTACAGTGACAGCGCTGTAACTTCCGGGTCACATGCGCCGGTCACATGACAGTATGTGACCGGCGCTTGTTGCGCTGTCACTGTACTGTAGTCACTGTATGGGAGAGCGCCGGATCCGGCAAACCGGCGAAAAGCCGGATGTGTGAAACGGGCCTTATTTGTTAGTAGTTTTTCGTTTGTGATGCCTCCCCAACCACACCTATTGCCAATCCATATCATACGCATAAATAGCCTGGGTCTCAGCTTCCCATACACGGTAAGTTTTTTAACTGCATGAGAGGACACACATAAGCTAGGGACCCCAACGTAGAGAAATACTTTGGCGTAGTGTTGGGGCTCTATTGCATTGATCAATTCAGTAGCTAAATTTCTCTTGATTCATATGTTCATGGCAGTAATGCAGGTTCCATTTTTCACATTTTCACTTTTACATATAGCTATTGGATTTTTCAAGTCAGTATTCACACAGCAGTTTCTGCTATTGCATGTATTCCCCTTACATAGTCACTGGTGTGCATACCTTATCTCCCCATAGTGATGTTTTTTTAGGTTTTTGCACCCAGTTCAGACTTAGAATGGTGTTCCAAATGTTATTCCTTATCAGTCACTCAGGAAGACTGCGGCCTGCCTTAGTTCACATGACATCACCGGACATCAGAGGTCACAGAACCTGGAGGGTCACGCGAAGGGGGTGAGCAGACTGCAATGGTGTCTTTTACAGGCACTATTGGCAACACAAGGTATTGGAGAGAAACCTTGTTTCTCAACATTATATCGATGTAGCCAATAATGAAAAGGGGTGAACCACTCCTTTAAAGCTCTAGCTGTGAAATATCCTGCTTTGGGTAGACTTACAGCCCTATCTACGAAGGATTTAAAGTGTATTATTCTCCACTATAGACACTCCATTTCTGGATAGGAGGATATGCTTCAACTTGCTTTATATAGACCAATACAGCATAATCATTTTGGTGGACTGTAAACTCAGGACAGGTTGAAATTTAATAATAATAGTTTCCATATAAATTGTACATGAAATGATTTTTGTATATTGTTTATCTCTGTGAAGAATATTCTTATTATGAAGACCCTGCTTATTCAGCTTTCATATACATTACATTCATGCATATTACATAACAAAAAGCAGAACTGTACTTGTAATTAGCTGAGCAGACAGAAGAAGACGCCTGTGCAAGGACAGTATATGGGCCCTCTGCAGTCCAAGAGCTCGTCAAAATGAACAATTCCACCAGGTTTTGAGGTAGTAATGGCCTCCTTACCTCTTGTGCCCCTATGCGGCTGTGCAGGTTGCACCATTGACATGTCTGCCCCTGACGTAAAGTGTTTAGCTCCACTGGTACTTCATAAAGCTACTCTGAAATGTGAAGCTTGTCAGTCAGGGGATGTGCGCAGTGATCACTGCATGGGCCCAACACAACACAGTGGAGTATGGTCGCAGACTTTCCACTAAGCCCATACACCACACAGAGGTTTGGCCTGACTAGTCAAGCATATCAGAATTGTTTTGTGAGTGATTGATAGTCCTAAGCCTCTGACCAATCCACAGGGCATGTTAGTTAGTATTTTGAAAAAATACAATATTTGGTATGTTTTCTTTACAATTTCTTTCTCTTGAAATGAGACAGATAATCCTTATTTAATCACAAAATGTGTCTTAAAGTGATCTTTTCACAAATTAACTTAATCTTCTGTGAAATTTGTAATTTGCAGCATAAATGGGGGGGATTTTTTGCCAAGGCAACAGAATGATGGCCAAGATGCTTGCGCCACTATTCAATGCCTGCATTGTTACTGCTACCTTGACTGCATATTTTGGCTGTAGATGTGGCTATTAGTAGAGTTGAGCGCGGTTCGTGGTTCGTGGTTCTCCAGTTCTAGGCTCGAGTGATTTTGGGGCATGTTCTAGATCGAACTAGAACTCGAGCTTTTTGCAAAAGCTCGATAGTTCTAGAAACGTTCGAGAACGGTTCTAGCAGCCAAAAAACAGCTAAATCTTAGCTTGGTTTCTGCTGTAATAGTGTAAGTCACTCTGTGAATCAAACTATTATCACATTTCAGTGTATAGTGTGCGTGAACAGCGCCTTCAGATCACTGCTGTTTCTATAATGGCGATCGCCATTTTTTTTTTTTTTTTTCTTGTCTTCCTTCCCTAAGCGCGCGCGTCTTGTGGGGCGGGCCAGCATGTCAGCCAATCACAGACACACACACAGCTAAGTGGACTTTGAGCCAGAGAAGCAACGGCATGTGTGATAGGATCTGCATGTCACATGTCCCTGCATTATAAAACCGGACATTTTCTTCACGGACGCCATTATCTGCCTTCTGCGTCTTTGGTGTCAGACATCACTGTCGCAGCTCCGTCTTGAGTCCTATCGCTGATACAGCTGTATGCGCTGCATACACAGCGTTAGACAGCATAGGGAGAGCACTTTATAGCAGTCCTTTTAAGGGCTCAAACCGGCAGGGTCAGAGTTAAGCTGACAGGTCCTGAAAACAGCGCCAGCATCTGTGCAGCCAAGGTCAGGGATTTCCTCCCTGCATTTCACCATTAGGAGGGAATAGAAAGGCAGGCTTCCATTCCTCTACCCAGAGCACCACAATCCTGCCACTGTACCCTCTTGTCCTCTGCACACTCCAACTCATAACTAAGCCATTATACTAGCAAACACTCAGTGTACCTAGTGGCATCCTATCTGTGGCTATTGGACTTTGCTATAGTCCCACTAGTGCAAAGACATTTGCAGAGCACGTCTGCCTGCATTGCACACTACAACTAATTATAACTAAGCCATTATACTAGCAAACACTCAGTGTACCTAGTGGCATCCTATACGTGGCTATTGGACTTTGCTATAGTCCCACTAGTGCCAAGACATTTGCAGAGCGCATCTGCCTGCGTTGCACACTCCAACTAATTATAACTAAGCCATTATACTAGCAAACACTCAGTGTACCTAGTGGCATCCTATACGTGGCTATTGGACTTTGCTATAGTCCCACTAGTGCCAAGACATTTGCAGAGCGCATCTGCCTGCGTTGCACACTCCAACTAATTATAACTAAGCCATTATACTAGCACACACTCAGTGTACCTAGTGGCATCCTATACGTGGCTATTGGACTTTGCTATAGTCCCACTAGTGCCAAGACATTTGCCGAGCGCATCTGCCTGCGTTGCACACTCCAACTAATTATAACTAAGCCATTATACTAGCACACACTCAGTGTACCTAGTGGCATCCTATACGTGGCTATTGGACTTTGCTATAGTCCCACTAGTGCCAAGACATTTGCAGAGCGCATCTGCCTGCGTTGCACACTCCAACTAATTATAACTAAGCCATTATACTAGCACACACTCAGTGTACCTAGTGGCATCCTATACGTGGCTATTGGACTTTGCTATAGTCCCACTAGTGCCAAGACATTTGCAGAGCGCATCTGCCTGCGTTGCACACTCCAACTAATTATAACTAAGCCATTATACTAGCAAACACTTAGTGTACCTAGTGGCATCCTATACGTGGCTATTGGACTTTGCTATAGTCCCACTAGTGCCAAGACATTTGCAGAGCGCATCTGCCTGCGTTGCACACTCCAACTAATTATAACTAAGCCATTATACTAGCACACACTCAGTGTACCTAGTGGCATCCTATACGTGGCTATTGGACTTTGCTATAGTCCCACTAGTGCCAAGACATTTGCAGAGCGCATCTGCCTGCGTTGCACACTCCAACTAATTATAACTAAGCCATTATACTAGCACACACTCAGTGTACCTAGTGGCATCCTATACGTGGCTATTGGACTTTGCTATAGTCCCAATAGTGCCAAGACATTTGCAGAGCGCATCTGCCTGCGTTGCACACTCCAACTAATTATAACTAAGCCATTATACTAGCACACACTCAGTGTACCTAGTGGCATCCTATACGTGGCTATTGGACTTTGCTATAGTCCCACTAGTGCCAAGACATTTGCAGAGCGCATCTGCCTGCGTTGCACACTCCAACTAATTATAACTAAGCCATTATACTAGCACACACTCAGTGTACCTAGTGGCATCCTATACGTGGCTATTGGACTTTGCTATAGTCCCACTAGTGCCAAGACATTTGCAGAGCGCATCTGCCTGCGTTGCACACTCCAACTAATTATAACTAAGCCATTATACTAGCACACACTCAGTGTACCTAGTGGCATCCTATACGTGGCTATTGGACTTTGCTATAGTCCCACTAGTGCCAAGACATTTGCAGAGCGCATCTGCCTGCGTTGCACACTCCAACTAATTATAACTAAGCCATTATACTAGCACACATCAGTGTACCTAGTGGCATCCTATACGTGGCTATTGGACTTTGCTATAGTCCCACTAGTGCCAAGACATTTGCAGAGCGCATCTGCCTGCGTTGCACACTCCAACTAATTATAACTAAGCCATTATACTAGCAAACACTTAGTGTACCTAGTGGCATCCTATACGTGGCTATTGGACTTTGCTATAGTCCCACTAGTGCCAAGACATTTGCAGAGCGCATCTGCCTGCGTTGCACACTCCAACTAATTATAACTAAGCCATTATACTAGCACACACTCAGTGTACCTAGTGGCATCCTATACGTGGCTATTGGACTTTGCTATAGTCCCACTAGTGCCAAGACATTTGCAGAGCGCATCTGCCTGCGTTGCACACTCCAACTAATTATAACTAAGCCATTATACTAGCACACACTCAGTGTACCTAGTGGCATCCTATACGTGGCTATTGGACTTTGCTATAGTCCCACTAGTGCCAAGACATTTGCAGAGCGCATCTGCCTGCGTTGCACACTCCAACTAATTATAACTAAGCCATTATACTAGCACACACTCAGTGTACCTAGTGGCATCCTATACGTGGCTATTGGACTTTGCTATAGTCCCACTAGTGCCAAGACATTTGCAGAGCGCATCTGCCTGCGTTGCACACTCCAACTAATTATAACTAAGCCATTATACTAGCAAACACTCAGTGTACCTAGTGGCATCCTATACGTGGCTATTGGTCTTTGCTTTAGTCCCACTAGTGCCAAGACATTTGCAGCACGTCTGCCTGCGTTGCACACTCCAACTAATTATAACTAAGTTACATTGTCAGGGATATTTATTCTTTATTATTCTGCTGTTAATAAAGCTAGACCACCACTGCAATCTTCACCACCTCTCAATTTTTACTACCACATTTTCAGTCCACAATCTTGTCGCAATCAACATGAGTGGCAAAATGACAGATGCTGGTGGAAAGGGGAAGAGGCGTGGTGGAAAAGGCAAAAAAGGTTTTGTCAGTGGGGAAGGTGGCAAAGCTCCATTATCATCTGCTGCAGATAGACCATCTACTAGCAAAAGTAAGATGTCTACTACTTATTGTGGACAATCCGATGTGCTCCCTTTTTTACGGACACGAACAAGAGGAACAAAGGTAGATGATGGGCAAAAAAGGAAAATGCTTGAATGGATCTCAAGTGGTCCAACAAGTGCCCTCTCAGCCACTTCAAGTACCGCATCCAAAAAACACCAGTCCTCTGAGTTGTCATCCCAATCACACTTGATTTCTCCCAGCTCTGAAGTCTCCATCAGCCCTGCACAGTATGGTGGAACTGAGATGGCTGAGTCTGCAGAGCTGTTCAGTCACACTATAGCCTGGGAATCAGAGGTCTGCTCCCAAGCTACAGTGAGTACAGAACAGGAAATGGTCTGCAGTGATGCCCAGAACCTTTGTGACTCTGATTCAGGCCGTGAGGACCAAGTTTCTGAGCATAATGTTGACCCTTTGTCACAAACTGTAACACCTGTGGTTATAGACAATGAGGAACATACTGATGAAGATGAGACGCAGATACCCGATTGGGATGACAACTTAAATATTCGGTCAGGGCAAGAAGAGGCTCGGTCTGAGGGGGAGGGGAGTGCAAACACAACAATTGATGATGACGTTCTAGATCCCACCTACTGTCAACCCCCAGTCAGGCACTCGAGGAGGTCAACAGAGGCGGTGGAGGAGGATGCAACCGACGACGAAGTTACCTTGCGCCTTCCTGGACAGAGTCGGAGCACTGGTAGCACGTCTACAACTGCATCCTCAGCCACCACTCTGCCTATGAGCATTATTCGGGGTGGATCAACAGGTCGCATGGCCTCTAAGCCTTGCCTAGCCTGGTCCTTTTTTCACATCGAAAAAGATCGCCCAACTCATGTGATATGTAACATTTGTCATGATTCTGTTAGTAGAGGTCAAAACCTCAGCAGTTTGACAACTTCTTCCATGAATCGTCACATGACTAAATATCATAAGTCCCGGTGGGAAGCTCACCGTGCTGCAATGCGGCCTAGCGGAGCGAACCATCCACCGCCCGCCCCTTCCAGTGCATCCGCGCGCTCTTCATCTTCTAGGACTGTGGGGACAGCTGTCACACCTGTTTTTCCACGCAAAACTTCCACCACTGTAACCGCAACCGGCAGTTTGCTTGTAAGGTCGTCAGTTGGTTTGGAAGGGGAAACAAGTGAGTGTGTACAGCTCTCTCAGACATCGATAGCACCAACGTTGGATGAAGGCAACATCATGTCTCCGCCTGCACTTTCCTCACAAACCTGCATTTTTCCAGGGACACCCTACTCAACACCGTCTACACACAGCAGCCAGATCTCTGTCCCTCAGATGTGGTCAAATAAAAGGCCACTTCCTCCGACCCATGACAAAGCTAAGAGGTTGACTCTATCCCTCTGTAAGCTGTTGGCTACCGAAATGCTGCCTTTCCGCCTAGTGGACACACAGGATTTTAGAGACCTTATGTCTGTCGCTGTGCCCCAGTACCAGATGCCTAGTCGCCACTACTTCTCTAAGAAAGGTGTGCCCGCGCTACACCAGCATGTCGCACACAACATCACCGCTTCCTTGAGAAACTCTGTGTGTGAACGGGTGCATTTCACCACCGATACTTGGACCAGTAAGCATGGACAGGGACGTTACATGTCGCTGACTGGGCACTGGGTAACTATGGTGATAGATGGTGAAGGGTCTGCTGCACAAGTCTTGCCGTCCCCACGACTTGTGTGTCAATCCTCTGTCTGTCCAAGTTCCGCCACTGCTTCTGCATCCTCCACCTCATCTGGGTCCTCCACCTCCGCCCCAAGCCTGCCTGGTCAGGCCACCAGCGTTCTCACTGCGCAGAAGGAATCACGCACCCCTCATTACTATGCTGGCAGCAGAGCGCAACGGCATCAGGCGGTCTTTAGCTTGACATGTCTTGGTAATAAGAGTCACACAGCTGAGGAGTTGTGGTCAGCTCTGCGGTCCGAGTTTAATAAATGGTTGTCTCCACTCAACCTGCAGCCTGGTAAGGCCGTGTGCGACAATGCTGCAAACCTGGGTGCGGCCCTTCGCCTGGGCAAGGTGACACACGTACCTTGTATGGCTCACGTGTTGAACCTTGTCGTGCAGCAATTTTTAACACACTATCCCGGCCTAGATGGCCTTCTGAACAGGGCACGAAAACTGTCTGCTCACTTCCGCCGTTCAAGCGCCGCAGCTGAGCGACTTGCATCGCTCCAGAAGTCTTTCGGCCTGCCGGTTCATCGCCTGAAATGCGATGTGGCGACACGCTGGAATTCAACTCTCCACATGTTACAGCGACTGTGGCAGCACCGCAGAGCCCTGGTGCAATACGTCATGACGTATAGCATGGGCCAACGAGATGCAGAGGTGGGGCAGATCACCCTGATGGAGTGGTCTCAGATCAAGGACCTATGCACCCTTCTGCACAGTTTCGACATGGCGACGAATATGTTTAGCGCTGACAATGCCATTATCAGCATGACGATTCCAGTCATTTACATGCTGGAGCACACGCTAAACACTATTCGGAGTCAGGGGGTGGGACAACATGAAGGGGAGGAACTACAGGAGGATTCATATGCGCAAGGGACAACAACATCACCAAGGTCCAGACGTTCATCATCACCAACGCAGCAGGCATGGGACCAAGAGGGACAGGGATCGACAAGGGCGCATAGTAGCAGGCGAAATGTTGAGCAAGGTGCAGGAGAACATGAAGAAATGGAGGACGAACTGTCCATGGACATGGAAGACTCAGCGGATGAGGGAGACCTTGGTCAAATTTCAGTTGAAAGAGGTTGGGGTCAGATGTCAGAGGAAGAAAGAACGGGTAGCACCTCTATGCCACAAACACAGCGTGGACTTGGTCCGCATGGCTGCGCAAGACACATGAGTGCCTTTTTGTTGCACTACCTCCAACATGACAGTCGTATTGTCAAAATTAGAAGTGATGATGACTACTGGATTGCCACACTATTAGATCCCCGGTACAAGTCCAAATTTTGTGACATAATTCCAGCCATAGAAAGGGACGCACGTATGCAGGAGTATCAGCAGAAGCTGTTACTAGATCTTAGCTCGGCTTTTCCACCAAACAACCGTGCAGGTGCAGGGAGTGAATCTCCCAGTTGTAACTTGACAAACATGGGACGGTCTCGTCATCTTCAACAGTCTACCCGTACCAGTAGGACCGTATCTGGTGCCGGTAACAGCAATTTTATGGAATCTTTTCATAATTTTTTTAGACCCTCTTTTGCAAGGCCACCAGAGACAACAAGTCTGACACATAGTCAACGGCTGGAGAGGATGATACAGGAGTATCTCCAAATGAACATCGATGCCATGACTGTGCAACTGGAGCCTTGCTCCTTTTGGGCTTCAAACCTAGAAAAATGGCCAGAGCTCGCAACTTACGCCTTGGAGATTTTGTCGTGTCCAGCTGCCAGCGTTGTCTCTGAACGTGTATTCAGTGCTGCTGGGTGTGTGCTGACAGATAAGCGCACGCGTCTGTCCAGTGACAATGTGGACAGACTGACGTTCATCAAAATGAACAAGTCATGGATCCAGAAGGAATTTACTACCCCTGTGTCATCCTGGGGAGAGTAAATGCTTGTTGATTTGGAATGTGCTTGATGCAAATCAAAACATCCTGTTTGCAACTAGGGCACAAGTGCTGCCACTGAATGGGTGGGTGTGTGGGGCCCAATTTTTGGAAAAAAAGGGAGACTCCGCTTGGAGTAACCCTTGCTTGCTGTGTTTTTAAAAGAAGCCAAGATGAACAGAGCTGGGATCAGGAAAGACTTTGCTACCTACCCCGGTGTCATCCTGGGGACGGATAAGAATGACGTATTTTTGAATGTGCTTGATGCAAATGTAGCTGTGAAGTGTACAACTAGGGCACAACTGCTGCCACTGAAGGGGTGGGTGTGTGTGGGGCCCAATTTTTGGAAAAAAGGGAGACTCCGCTTGGAGTAACCCTTGCTTACATTGTTTTTAAAAGAAGCCAAGATGAACAAGTCATGGGTCAGCAAAGACTTTGCTACCTACCCCGGTGTCATCCTGGGGATGGATAAGAATGGCGTATTTTTGAATGTGCTTGATGCAAATGTAGCTGTGAAGTGTACAACTAGGGCACAACTGCTGCCACTGAAGGGGTGGGTGTGTGTGGGGCCCAATTTTTGGAAAAAAGGGAGACTCCGCTTGGAGTAACCCTTGCTTGATGTGTTTTTAAAAGAAGCCAAGATGAACAGAGCTGGGATCAGGAAAGACTTTGCTACCTACCCCGGTGTCATCCTGGGGACGGATAAGAATGACGTATTTTTGAATGTGCTTGATGCAAATCTAGCTGTGAAGTGTACAACTGGGGCACAACTGCTGCCACTGAATGGGTGGGTGTGTGGGGCCCAATTTTTGGAAAAAAAGGGAGACTCCGCTTGGAGTAACCCTTGCTTGCTGTGTTTTTAAAAGAAGCCAAGATGAACACAGCTGGGATCAGGAAAGACTTTGCTACCTACCCCGGTGTCATCCTGGGGACGGATAAGAATGACGTATTTTTGAATGTGCTTGATGCAAATCTAGCTGTGAAGTGTACAACTGGGGCACAACTGCTGCCACTGAATGGGTGGGTGTGTGGGGCCCAATTTTTGGAAAAAAAGGGAGACTCCGCTTGGAGTAACCCTTGCTTGCTGTGTTTTTAAAAGAAGCCAAGATGAACAGAGCTGGGATCAGGAAAGACTTTGCTACCTACCCCGGTGTCATCCTGGGGACGGATAAGAATGACGTATTTTTGAATGTGCTTGATGCAAATCTAGCTGTGAAGTGTACAACTGGGGCACAACTGCTGCCACTGAATGGGTGGGTGTGTGGGGCCCAATTTTTGGAAAAAAAGGGAGACTCCGCTTGGAGTAACCCTTGCTTGCTGTGTTTTTAAAAGAAGCCAAGATGAACAGAGCTGGGATCAGGAAAGACTTTGCTTCCTACCCCGGTGTCATCCTGGGGACGGATAAGAATGACGTATTTTTGAATGTGCTTGATGCAAATCTAGCTGTGAAGTGTACAACTGGGGCACAACTGCTGCCACTGAATGGGTGGGTGTGTGGGGCTCAATTTTTGGAAAAAAAGGGAGACTCCGCTTGGAGTAACCCTTGCTTGCTGTGTTTTTAAAAGAAGCCAAGATGAACAGAGCTGGGATCAGGAAAGACTTTGCTACCTACCCCGGTGTCATCCTGGGGATGGATAAGAATGGCGTATTTTTGAATGTGCTTGATGCAAATGTAGCTGTGAAGTGTACAACTAGGGCACAACTGCTGCCACTGAAGGGGTGGGTGTGTGTGTGGCCCACTTTTTGGAAAAAAGGGAGACTCCGCTTGGAGTAACCCTTGCTTGATGTGTTTTTAAAAGAAGCCAAGATGAACAGAGCTGGGATCAGGAAAGACTTTGCTACCTACCCCGGTGTCATCCTGGGGACGGATAAGAATGACGTATTTTTGAATGTGCTTGATGCAAATCTAGCTGTGAAGTGTACAACTGGGGCACAACTGCTGCCACTGAATGGGTGGGTGTGTGGGGCCCAATTTTTGGAAAAAAAGGGAGACTCCGCTTGGAGTAACCCTTGCTTGCTGTGTTTTTAAAAGAAGCCAAGATGAACAGAGCTGGGATCAGGAAAGACTTTGCTACCTACCCCGGTGTCATCCTGGGGACGGATAAGAATGGCGTATTTTTGAATGTGCTTGATGCAAATGTAGCTGTGAAGTGTACAACTAGGGCACAACTGCTGCCACTGAAGGGGTGGGTGTGTGTGGGGCCCAATTTTTGGAAAAAAGGGAGACTCCGCATGGAGTAACCCTTGCTTGATGTGTTTTTAAAAGAAGCCAAGATGAACAGAGCTGGGATCAGGAAAGACTTTGCTACCTACCCCGGTGTCATCCTGGGGACGGATAAGAATGACGTATTTTTGAATGTGCTTGATGCAAATGTAACTGTGAAGTGTACAACTGGGGCACAACTGCTGCCACTGAATGGGTGGGTGTGTGGGGCCCAATTTTTGGAAAAAGAGGGAGACTCCGCTTGGAGTAACCCTTGCTTGCTGTGTTTTTAAAAGAAGCCAAGATGAACAGAGCTGGGATCAGGAAAGACTTTGCTACCTACCCCGGTGTCATCCTGGGGACGGATAAGAATGACGTATTTTTGAATGTGCTTGATGCAAATCTAGCTGTGAAGTGTACAACTGGGGCACAACTGCTGCCACTGAATGGGTGGGTGTGTGGGGCCCAATTTTTGGAAAAAAAGGGAGACTCCGCTTGGAGTAACCCTTGCTTGCTGTGTTTTTAAAAGAAGCCAAGATGAACAGAGCTGGGATCAGGAAAGACTTTGCTACCTACCCCCGTGTCATCCTGGGGACGGATAAGAATGACGTATTTTTGAATGTGCTTGATGCAAATCTAGCTGTGAAGTGTACAACTGGGGCACAACTGCTGCCACTGAATGGGTGGGTGTGTGGGGCCCAATTTTTGGAAAAAAAGGGAGACTCCGCTTGGAGTAACCCTTGCTTGCTGTGTTTTTAAAAGAAGCCAAGATGAACAGAGCTGGGATCAGGAAAGACTTTGCTACCTACCCCGGTGTCATCCTGGGGACGGATAAGAATGGCGTGTTTTTGAATGTGCTTGATGCAAATGTAGCTGTGAAGTGTACAACTAGGGCACAACTGCTGCCACTGAAGGGGTGGGTGTGTGTGGGGCCCAATTTTTGGAAAAAAGGGAGACTCCGCTTGGAGTAACCCTTGCTTGATGTGTTTTTAAAAGAAGCCAAGATGAACAGAGCTGGGATCAGGAAAGACTTTGCTACCTACCCCGGTGTCATCCTGGGGACGGATAAGAATGGCGTATTTTTGAATGTGCTTGATGCAAATGTAGCTGTGAAGTGTACAACTAGGGCACAACTGCTGCCACTGAAGGGGTGGGTGTGTGTGGGGCCCAATTTTTGGAAAAAAGGGAGACTCCGCTTGGAGTAACCCTTGATTGCTGTGTTTTTTATAAATGATCCAAGCTGCACAGAGCTGGGATCAGGAAAGACTTAGCTACCTACCCTGGTGTCATCCTGGGGACGGTTAATTATGGCGTATTTTTGAATGTGCTTGATGCAAATCTAGCTGTGAAGTGTGCAACTGGGGCACAAGTGCTACCACTGAAGGGGTGGGTGTGTGTGTGGCCCAATTTTTGGAAAAAAGGGAGACTCCGCTTGGAGTCACCTTGCGGTGTTTTACATGATTTTAGAAGGGCGTGCCATGCCTATATCTGTGTGTCCTCCTCTTTTTCCTTGTCCAGCTGTTTTGTTTTCGCATGAGTATATGTCCTTGTCACTTTCCAATGTGTTTGAGTTGTTTGTCACCTTTAGGACACCTTTGAGGGTGTTTTCTAGGTGTTTTTCTGTGTTTGTGATTGCCTGCCATTGTTTCCTATGCAGTTCGAGTTCGGTTCGTCGAACGTTCGACGAACCGAACTCGAACGGGAGGTCCGTTCGGCGAACCAACCTCGAGCCGAACCGCGACCGGTTCGCTCATCTCTAGCTATTAGTTTAAGACAGTGTTTTTTATGCTTTGCGTAAGGTAATTAATAACCATTATAAAAATATTTAGTTATGTGTTGTGTAGATCAGATGTACACAGAATCATGTATGGTTAAATAAACAGTTTACTAAGCCATGGAAGGATTTTTAGCAAACGTACTTTGGGTTGGTTGCCACTTTAGATTGCATTGTGAGATACTGTGGTTTTATGATCATAATGCACTCTATAATTGTTGGGTATTCACCTGCTACAGCAATGTTTCCCACTGTGGCCTAGTAGGATTCCAAAAAAGTAAATCAGATCTACTGCTTGACTGCAAAAGTCCTTCAGGAAGATTTAGCAGACATTGGAGTTGCGGTACACTATTCTACTGTTCAGAGACGCCTGTACAAATATGGCCTTCATGGAAGAGTCATCAGAAGAAAACCTCTTCTGCGTCCTCACCATAAAATTCCATGTCAGAAGTATTCAAAAGAACATCTAAACAAGCCTGATGCATTTTGGAAACAAGTCCTGTAGACCAATGAGATTAAAAGCGAACTCTTTGCTACAATGATCCAATATATGTGTGCAGAAAAAGGGTGCAGAATTTCAGCAACAGAACATATTGCCAACCATTAAGCATGGGGGTGGATCAACCATGCTTCGGGGTTGTGTTGCAGCCAATGGCACAGGGAATATTTCACAGGTAGAGGGAAGAATGGATTGAATACAATTTCAACAAATTATTGATGCAAACATAACACCATCAGTTAAAAAGCAGAAGTTAAAAAGACGATGGCTTCTACAAATGGATAATGATCCTAATCACACGTCAAAATCCACAATAGACTACCTCAAAAGGCGCAAGATGAAGGTTTTACAATGGTCCTCACAGACCCCTGATCTGAATATTCTTGAAACTCTGTGGCTAGACCTCAAAAGGAGCAGTACATGCAAGACAAGACAAGAATCTCCCAGAACTAGAAAACTTTTCCAAGGAACAATGGATGAAAATCCCTCTAACAATAATTGAAAGAGACTTGGCTGGCTACAAGAAGCATTTTCAAGCTGCGATACTTGCCAAAGGAGGTGCTACTAGGTGCTAACCATGTAGGGTGCCCAAACTTTTGCATCAACAAATTTTCTGTTTTTGTTAATTTTAAAATGTACATTAAAAAAAATTGCCTTAAGTACAATAGAAATGTGTCATCTTTATGAATTTTAGAGATAATTTCATCTTCAACTTGCTTAACTGTTCCCAATAACAGTAATTTTGATTAAGGGTGCCAAAACTTTTACATGCCACTGTAGGCCTTACAAGTAGCAAAGTAATAATTTGTGATCTTTATCACTACTGTAATTGTACTTATAATGTAGGTGTTCTCCAAGCTGTAAATACAGTACTGGCCATTCTTTTGTAATGAAAATGAATGGATGTATGTTAACAGAGATGAGCTTAAATACTTAAAGTTATAAATGACACCTCCCTTGAGTGCTATAATATTGGCAAGTCATAAAGAAAGCAAACTTTTGCTTTATGTAAATCCTGTACGTGCAAGGATATGTATAATCCAAAAAGGAAATTAAGAACATATTTTTTAGTAGACTTATTGCTGGTGACTGTGCAGTAATTTATTTTATATGATTAGAAGAAGGTTAAATGTGCTAAGTACATATATAAGGAGGTCAATTATGCCGTAATAAATCCATAATTAGCCTATTTTCAGGAGACATCCATTACCAGAGGCTAAATTGCAATGTTGTATATTTGCAAAATTGCAAGCTTCTATAATAACAAATGGTAATTGGAGTTTTAGCACCTCGCTCCTGAGGGTCAATACTTGAGCTAATAAAATAGTGTCCTGAAACAACAAGTGATTGATCTGTGAAACTTACTTTATTTTCTTTTCTGTCACCTGTCAGATTGAACACAGGCAAGGTACCGGTGATAACAAGGCCAAGTTCCTGTAATTAGAAAGAAAAATTAAGGTTACTAATCCTTACATACAAAAGCTTACCAATATTCTGCACTTCAGTTTTCTACAACCTTGTTATCTATATTTTTTTTCCAGACAGTAAATGTAGTATTTTCCAAAGTGTGCCCAAAACCATCAATTATATAGTAAAATAACAGATTATTAATTCAGGTTGCAAGCCCAATCTGCATTTTTTACACTGAGAGGTCGGGTGTCCTCACACACATGATAGACTTTAATTTTGGAGCATATTGGAAACAGATTCCTACAAAAACTAAAATCTAACTATAGTATGCAATATACTGCAGATAGAAAAAAACAGTTGTGCATTTTCTTTCTGGCTATCTATAAAACTTAAGGCCGCTTTACATGCAACGACATGTAATGATATCTCGTCGGGGTCACGGAGTTCATGACGCACATCCGGCATCGTTAGCAACGTTGTTGCGTGTGACACCTACGAGCGACCGCTAACGATCACAAATACTCATCAAATCGTTGATCGTTGACACGTCGTTCATTTTCAAAATATCGTTGCTCATGCTGGACGCAGGTTGTTCGTCGTTCCTGAGGCAACACACATTGCTACGTGTGACACCCCGTGAACGACAAACAACAGCGTTCCTGCGTTCTCCGGCAACAAGGTAGGAGTGACGTGAAAGCGGCTGCTCTCCGCCCCTCCGCTTCTATTGGTGGCCCGCTGATTGATGTTGCTGTGATGCCGCATGAACCGCCCCCCTTAAAAAAGAGGTTGTTCGCCGGCCACAGCAACATCGCTAGGAAGGTAAATACATTTGACGCGTCCTAGCGATACTGTTTGCCACGGGCAGCAATTTGATACACAAATGACGGGGGCGGGTGTGATCACTAGCGACATCACTAGCGACATCGCAGCGTGTAAAGCAACCTTTACAGTAAATGCTACAACATTTTTGCAAAAACAGTGTTAGTTTACATTGACATCAAAAGGATTTTACAGTAAAGAAACTTCTGGTTGCCGACCCACAATGAGACTGGAAGTATACATTGATCAGCATACTATTCTCCGTCATGATTCATGTTGTGCATGCTATTTTGCTGTTGTGTAAAGAGGTGGATATACATACTCGCCAAACATTCCCTTTAAGGATTTGTTGGAGTGGGAATGCAGTTTACATTAAACTTAACGAGAAATACCATCGTCACTAGATGAAAAAATATACAGACTCATTAACTAAATTATGAAGAAAATAAACAGAACAAAAATATAAAGGCAACACTTCTGTTTTTGTTCCCATTTTTTATGAGATCAACTCAGAGATCTAAGACTTTTTCTATGTGCACAAAAGGCATTTTTCTCTTGAATAATGTTCACAACATTGTCTAAATCTGTGCTAGGGCAGAGTCAGACTAGCATATTGGCTTCCAATGCGAGATCACTGGATGCAATATCCTAATGACCCTCGGCTCCCACTCTGTTGCGAGCGAGATCCGAGTGTCATGCAACTGTTATGCAATCCTGCGATTGGATCACAGCTGCGGCGGAGAGAGAGGGATTAATTCCCCCATCTCTTGCATTGTCAGCCTGTGTGTATATTGCACTGCATTTGGATGACATACGAACGCAGTCCGATGTTTTTCTCGCACCCATAGACTTGTATGGGTGCAAATGACATGTCTCTCGCAGACAATCACAGCATGCTGTGATTTTTTTTCTCAGTCCATTTATGGCTGTGGAGAAACTTGCAGATATGAGTTGCAGCATTGTCTTAAGTGGGGCAGAGTGCAATGCAAGATTTTCTCGCATTGCACTTGTGCGAGTCATACCACAGTGTGACTCTGCCCTTAGAGAGCATTTCTCCTTTGAATATTGATATGACACTCCTGTGAGGTGGACGGATTATCTCGGCAAAGAAGAAGTGCTCACTAACACAGATTTAGAGAAATTTGAGAACAATATTTAATAGAAAAGGTCTTTTGTGTACATAAAGTCTTAGGTCTTTGAGTTGAGCTCATGAAAAATGGGAGCAAAAACAAAAGTGTTGCATTTATATATTTGTTCTGTATATGATAGATGACAAACACTTGTGATCCATGAAACAAATGTACATTAGTACAGTGTACATTAGTCCTTACTGATCAAATATCTGTAAAGGGGCTTGATACTATATTACTATACTATAAATATTATATTCATGCTATAAAAAAACAAATGATTATGATATTCTACATTTTACATAGCTATATGGCTCATGATCACAGCCATATTACAACTTCTTGCCTTTTTTGAGTTGGGTTAGTATATGGCGGGTTTACTTTGGTCCACCTTTTGCATCAGTATTTGCGAGGAAAGCCAACAGTGCAGTATGGATAGAGAAAAATAATAAGTAGAAACAGACAAAATGTAAAACAACAAACTAAAAATGTAAAAGTATAAACTCTTACAAATACGGACGTAAAGCACAGAGTAATATAAGGCTATGTAAGAGTGGACCTGTACAAAGCACCCTATATAGCCGTCTATAGCATAGACCCAAAGTGACGGTATTTTCTGGCATGCGTGAAGGTTACACATACATTACACACTAAACAGAAGCCTAAATATATATTTACACTTTTATAAACATTATACAGAATATTTCTGTCTTTCACAAAACATTCATTTAACCTAATTAATTGTTAAGAGTACAAATAAAGGCTAACTATGTCCTTAAGGTTTCCAGTAAAAGCGTAGAACTATAAAAGGTCTGGCCAATGAACTGTTGGTCAGTAAAGTAGAAACAGAACAGCAAATAATTCTGTTTTCTGTGCTGTATCCTGTCAGATACACCAGAGATGCTGAGAAAGTGACTGTAATTCTAAGGAGGCACATTCGCAGAATGACAGTAAGTTTAGATTGCACGCACTAAAAGTACAGAGCCTAAATGTTGCTAAATGCTCGGATTTCCTGCAGATGTTTACGCTACAGGAGAAGCCAGCAAATGATAAGAAGAAATACTTCACTATATGCTTTGTCAGAACTACTGGCAAAGTATGACCAGATAAAGAGCAGAATCAGCAGGAAAGATATGCACTAAGTAAGGAGAGGCTTATATTGTAATTATATTGTAATTATATTCAATACTTATTAGTCATACCAACAAATTCCAAAACCAGGAGTCCCCCAAAGCCCTGTGTGAATGGAGCGGTAGTGCACAAACATGACCAATGCTCAATTTACTTCTAAAGGACTATTAAGGATAGCTACTAAAGGCCGCTTTACATGCTGTGACATCGCTCAAGCGATCTCGTTGGGGTCCCAGAATTTGTGATGCACATCCGGTCGCTTTAGCGATGTCGCAGCGTGTGACACCTATGATCGATTTTAAATCGTCGCAAAAAAATGGTCAAAATCGCTCATCGGTAACATGCCCCCCTAATCTGAAATATCGCTGCTGCTCGGTGTACGAAGTAGTTTGTCGCTCCTGTGGCAGCACACATCGCTATGTGTGACACCGCAGGAACGAGGAACCTCACCTTACCTGCGGCCGCCCGCAATGCGGAAGGAAAGAGGTGGGCGGGATGTTACGTTCCGCTCATCTCCGCCCCTCTGCTTCTATTGGGTGGTGGTTCAGTGACGCTGCTGTGACGTCGCTGTGACGCTAAACGAACCGCCCCCTTAGAAAGGAGGCAGTGCACCGGTCACAGCTACGTCGCAGGGCAGGTAAGTAGTGTGACGGGTCCGCTCGATGTTGTGCGCCACGGGCAGCGATTTGCCCGTGTCGCACAACCGATGGGGGCGGGTACGCACGCTAGTGATATAGGTCACGATATCGCAGCGTGTAAAGCGACCTTTAGTTCCACAGAAGTGAAAAACGTGTCCGGTAATATTGACAAACTGGACTGTGTTTGGCAGGTATACACATTGGGCCTGAATGGTTAAGTGGGTAAGTAAAAAAATCTGAATGGATTAGTAAATGTGGAGAACAAATGGAAAATTAGTTGGTGAGTAATAATACATAAGTGTGGGAGATTGTAAATAAAAGAAAAAATGAAAATGACATAAAAAGTATTGAAAGCAACTATAGTATATTCTCAGCATCAGGTACTATTCCAGAACCCCAATATGAAAAGAGTAATATCAAATAATATCAAAGTTTCACGAGAAGACAACAATGGCAATTATGGCCTTCAGCGGCCATGTTAATCAGTTGGTTCTCCTCGATCGACTGGCAATGACATACTTTAAATACTGCTGTCATAGATTAACAGTGGCATTTAAAGAGGCTATCCACTACTTTTACAGTAATGACCTGTTCTAAGGTTAGGTCATAATTTCTGGTCTGGCACCTGGCACCCTGCCAATCAGACGTTATAAATCCTGAAAGCAGCAGCAGGCAGCCAGAAATGTTCAGTTCCGGAGCTGCTCCATCTTGTGATAGTGGACGTGGCAGGGTACAGCAAACCCGCCTCCTAATAAAAATCAACAGGCCGCAAATGTGCAGTACCCTCAGCCACTATTAGTTGATGGGGAAGCTCCAGAATTGAGCATTTCCGGCTTCCTGCTACTGCCACTGGAACCACTGATTGGAGGGGTGAAAGGTGAAGGACCCCAGCTGATCAGACATTGATAACCTACTGTATCCTAATGATAGGCAATCAGTGTATATATGGTTGCCAACCTCTTTAAGTCATTGAACTACATAGATCGTTGCAAGCTCTATTCACTATAGTAGCTCTCTTCACTATACTTACTGGCATATTGCCGGTTATATAATATAGCCCTCATCTGCTGCACATGAAGCAGGCTAAGCCCATGAGATGGCTTTGTACCTTCCTTAGTGACCTATGAATAAAATACACATCGAAGGTCATTAAGGAGTTACGTAACCCAGCATTCTGTCATGTGCCCTAAATTTTTAGAGTGGATTTTCTCTGAAGACAGCCAGTCTGACAAGAGGCTGATGGAAGCAGGTCTGGATCCTTTAAGTTTCTTTAAGCTATTCAAAAATAAATTTACATAACTTACTTGCAAATTAATTTTTTTCTCAATTAGTGGGTCCTTGGTTTGACTTAAGGCCACTTTACACGCTACGACATCGCTAATGCGATGTCGTTGGGGTCACGGAATTTGTGACGCACATCCGGCCGCATTAGCGATGCCGTTGCGTGTGACACCTATGAGCGATTTTGAATCATCGCAAAAACGTTCAAAATCGCTCATCGATGACATGGGAGCCCTTCTTAAATATTGCTGCTGCAGCGTGTACGATGTAGTTCGTCACTACTGCGGCAGCACATATCGCTCCGTGTGACACCGCAGGAACGAGGAACCTCACCTTACCTGCCGCCGCCCGTAATACGGAAGGAAGGAGGTGGGCGAGATGTTACATCCCACTCATCTCCGCCCCTCCACTTTGATTGGGCGGCCGCTTAGTGACGTCGCTGTGACGCCACACGGACTGCCCCCTTAGAAACGAGGTGGTTCGCCGGTCACAGCGACGTCGCAGGGCAGGTAAGTAATGTGACGGGTCCGGGCGATGTTGTGCGCAACGGGCAGTGATTTGCCCGTGTCGCACAACCGATGGGGACGGGTACCCACGCTATCGATATCGGTACCAATATCACAGCGTGTAAAGTGGCCTTTACAGTGGGTGCCCTGAAAAGGAAAAGCCTCTAACATTCATATGCCTGTTAAGGGAAAATGCACAATTTTTAAGAAACAACTACTTCTATGGGTTCAATAAAATCTGCATTTTCCTTATTAGGGATGTGGCCACAATCAGTTGTACTCGAGTATTTGAAGCTGCATATTTTTGCTTTGTTAAAAACACAGCATTTTACAGTAGACACAATATGAATGGAATTAATAGAAATCTCATGTCCACTGTGCTTCTTACATTGCGCAAGTTCACCTGTGGTTTGTTTTTCCAAGCCACAGCATGTCAATTTGTCAATTTATCATGTGGGTATGCTGATTTTTCTGTGCAGAATTTACCCATAGACTTGCATTACATACAGAAATTCCACAGGTAAAAACACAAATGCGTTTTTGGTGAGTTTACACAGCAGAAATACATAAAATATGCATGTACTCCGCACCTAAACATGTCAATAGCAGGAAGTTTAAAAAACAAATCAGCTTCATTTATAGGATGACAAACCAAACATAGAAAAGAAATGCAGTATCAAAATTGGAGTAAAAATGCAGTAAAAAACACACAAAAAATACAATGAAAAAAGAAAACGCAAGTAAACTAAGGTGCGCAGATGGTGCAAAAATTCTGCAGTGTAAAAACTCAATGGATACTGATCATGGAAAAGCGGCTTTACCCTTCTTAAAATTGAAATTGCAATCCCAGAAGAAAAAGATGTGGAGTTATGTAAATCACAGATTGATAGACGTGTTAATGAAATGCAAAGGATGAAAAAATGGAAACAACATTTCCAAAACATCTCTATTATTCTGTATTGAATATGAGCGTCACGTGCAGAAATACACACACTTACAAGCTTTGGCTGCTATCAGTGAGGGGATTAATGGTTATTCTGTCATGTTGAATGCACTTGGACATTTAAAAAACATCAGGAACCACTGCTGCCTGGTCCCTTTGTAATTACTAATCAATGACATCCCAGGGGTGCTCCATGGGAGACAAGTCCAGAGATGCTGCAGGTCACGGTAGTATATTTAGGTCACACAGGCTGCTCACATTTCTATGAGCAACATGCGTCCTAGCATTGTTATATTGAAAAATGGTTTCTGGGACACTTTAGAGACAAGGCCTCACCATTGGTTTCATGATAAAATCAATGTGAGGTGTGCTCTTAGTGTACCTGGAATTAAGATTCGAGGGGTCTGGCTACCTTACATCATGTACCCCATACCATAATCCTGCGAATAGGAGAGGTGTGACATTGCCTCATGAAGGCCTCCTTCTAGACAGCCAGTCACCCACAGTTATACTGCGTGGGACGCTAAGGCCGTGGCTGTAACATGTAAAAAATCAAGCTTTTATTTTAAATAAAGGATTGTATACATTTTATAGTATTCATTGGAAGTAACTAAAACACAAAAAAAAAAAGATTTGTATACTTTTATTAGCCCTATACAGCTACAATATGCACTAACATAAAATTTCATGGCACTACAACTAATTTGCAATGCAGATTAGCAAATTCAAAATAAAAACATAGCATTTATAACTGCAGAACACTACTTAGAGGACATAACACAATGGTCAATAGAGTTATTCAGAGCAATGTATATATCAGAGGTCTGGCATCAGTCTGTTGAGACTAAGAAGCGTGAGGGATGTCAACAATATCTGTATTTCATAGTTGGTCATAAACAATTGTGGGAGATTTAGTGCTTGCCCTAATGTACTGAAGAAGCTTATCAGCTTGAATTCACTCTTGTTATCAGTAGTCTCTTTCATAATGTCTCTAAGGTACTATTTATATAATTTACCGGATCCCTACTGTGTGTTGAAGACATGGGGGTCTGGTCAGCTAATACCTGAGAAGTGAGGGAGGCATTGACCTACAGGATAGCTAAGTAGAAACATGAAATCCTTCGATTATATAAGTGAAGTGTAATACCAGAGGGGAATGTCATATATCCCAGTGTGGTCTAAATTGCATATCTTGCACATGTCCACATATAATATCAAGGAACAAAAGGAGAAAAATTGTGGAAAGTGCAATAGAAAACATATACTTTTATTGGGTACAATTAAAATGGTTGGACATAAGGAGGATCATCCCCTTTGAAAAAGTGAGCACTAAGACACACGAAACGTTTTGACCTTTTTGTAACGCTGACCCTTTTCATTGATATACCTATTGGTCCTGCAGGGGGCCTTTATATGCTATCCTACTTTTTTTTTCCTTATGAGTGTTAACTAGGGATGATCGAATATCACAAATATTCAGCAATATTCGGCTTCGCAAATATCCGATGAATAGTTCGGCGCTATGCCAATATTCGATGCGCAAGATAAGTCTATGGGAAGTCCAAATAGTTGCTATTCGGCAACTTTTTGGGTTTCCCATAGACTTAGATGGGACAGGAGATTAAAAGATTGTTGTATTTATTATGGTTAAAAGATAACAGTTGATGGACACTACGCGTTACGAGGGCAAACCATCCCCTTCTTCAGGTGTTCGCCCCACTGTAACGCGTAGTGTCCATTAACTGTTATCTTTTAACCATAATAATACAAAAATCTTTTAATCTCCTGGCCCATCTGTTTGATCACCCAACACCGCATTTTTTCTTTTTACCTCTGGTTCATATGCACTCACCACCTGTGAGTGAGCGGTGGTGCTGAAGCGATCAGACACTGTGTGTTGGTGAGTTACCAACCTCTGCACCCTGCGTGCGCACCACACAGCAGCAGACACTGGTACCTACGTGGCAGATTACAGGACGCTCCTCTCCAGCCTGCACCGCCGGATCATCTCTGAACAGTGCTCCCTAGCTCCTGGACACCATCCCGGGTGACAGCATCATTATCCAACGCACAGGCAAAATTCTGTACCTGTGGTTACACACTTTCATCAGTGTTGTGCCTGTAGCGCAACACACTCAGGTGAGTGGATAACATTATAGCACTACTTACTTGTCAGTAAGAAGCTTCACAGAAGCGCTCCCTCTCTTTTCTCACTCTCATGATATTCTGTGAGGGATGCTGCGGCAGAGTCAAATAACAATGCACTTTCTCAGTCTTATAATATCAGTCTGTAGCTGTCTGCTTTTCCTTTGCTGGTTATCAAAATTAGGGGGACGCCACATCATTTCTTTCATTTATTGATTTATTTAATAATATTAAGCTGTGCAATTTTATTTTATGTCCGAGAGTTGTGCAATTATTTCTCTATATGTCTGTCTGTCTATATCCATCTATTATCTATCTCTATAGCATTCATTGGGATCAAAAATTCTAGAAAAACGCATGAAAATGAGACAAAAACATGGCAAAACACACATTTTTGCCGTTGTGTTTTTCCCTTGGAAATAATACAGAAATGGTGCAGAAATGTGTGCATCCAAATACTCAAAGTGCACATGTACTCTTATACAGTTTTCAGGCATTATAAGATGCACTGTCCCAGATTTTATGAAGTTACTGCACAATACAAGTTTGATTCTTACTATATCTCACATATGAGCATGTGTTAATTCATATTGTATACTAGATGTCAAACTAATTTCTGTACATTTCCTGCTTTCATTTTGTTCTTACCAAGGCATCCAAATAAACATTCGTCCACTGTACTTGTTTTGCCTTTTCTCTAGCCAAAACCATTGGTCTTCCAAGGACATCTAAATATTCCTGTCAAAAAGAGAAATGATTTCAATATCAGCTGTTGTGATTTAGCTTAAACAAAGATAGCAGTGATGCCGTAACATCGGACATAAATGTTTTTATTACATGGCATGGAATATATTTTAGTTGCATCATTATACTTACACCAACCGCTTGGATCCTTTACAGGGAACCTTATGGAAGATTCATTATGCCCCAACCATAGGCAACATGAATCAGATACTGGACGCATTATAAAAGCCACTTATATTTTACTCCAAAATGCTGAAGTGTTTCAGGCAAAACATAGTTTGAAGAGCCAATTTGGAACCATTTTGGATGACTAGTAAAGGCATGTCTCAGGTGACTTCGTCCAGCCCGATAGCACGTTTGTCTCTTCCTATGTGTATGTATAGGGAGAGACCTGTCAGTATAGGGGAGTGTGGTGCGAGGAAGCAAATGGGAAGCGGATTTTTAGTCTAGACAACAAAGACATAAAGTCTCCAACTAAAATTTCAAAGTGTTCACTCTGAAGTGCAATATACATAAATACATAAAGAACTGCAGTCAATGTCTCACCTTGGTCAGAATTGTGAGGTTACAGTATACAATATTTGAGAACCTTTTATCTACAGCATTGTTTTATATGGTATGTGACCATGATTATGTAACATATAGAAAATAGATAAACAAAGTAGAGGTAGATCAAACTACACAGATAAAGCTTACTTAAGTTTTATTTGTTCATATTAAAATATCCTTTACAATCCAAAATCAAACCTAGACATTTCTAGAGCATGTAAGACCCTTTGTCATGGTGCATGTGGTGCCCTTTGTTAATATTTCTTCCCAATATGAGCAATGATGTCAATCTGAGCTTTGGAGAATTACGGACTGCTGTGTTATAGTGAGAAAGGCAAGATTGGATTGAAATGTTTATAATTTTTGGTGGATTGCCTACATGAATAAAACACAAATAATTTGATCTTTTAGTCCCAATTTATTATTTTTCTCTAAGAAATCTTATGCTAGTAATTGACTTGTGTAAGATTTTTGGTGCAAGTGTCGCCACAGCTCCCCATAAATTAGACAAGCCATGGTGTCACGCCCCTGACACCCCCTGTCAAAACCCAGCCCCACTTTTTAGCATAACAGTGAGAAACTAGCAGGAAAACACACAAAAAAACACTACATTTTGCGCAACTCTGAGGCTTACTAAAATTCAAAGCAATTCATGCCAGAGTTCCCTTGAAATTGCTTTGATGAATCATGGCCAAAAAGTGAAAATAATAAACTACATAATATTATCCTTTTTTTATTTTCCCAGACCACAAATCTTTGCAAAGTCTCTATGCATTGTAATTATTTAATTAAATAATTCATGATTTTCATTAATTAAATATAAGTGTTTATCAAAAAATATCACAGAAGTGGACCTATTTAATGCTTGTG